>NW_028258315.1:22841944-23465833 GCF_053883595.1 Heterocephalus glaber
TTCTCCTCCCTCGGGTTTATTTCTGTTGGTCTGCTTCCTATCCCTGTGACAAAATGCTAGAGTAGACAGCTTAAAAGGAAGAAATACTGCTGTGGCTCTAAGTCTGAGTTTGTCCACGGTCAGCTGGCCTGTAGCTTTGGGCCTATGGTAATGCATACATCATGCAGAAGCATGTGGCAATGAAGCAGTGGGGACCTGGGGTCCCAAGACACCCTTCAGGCCTCACTCCCAGTGGCCTGCTTCCTCCCTCCAGGCCCTGCCCCTACCACCTCCACTACCTCCCAATAGGGCCACCAGTAGGGGCTGAGCCTGCAACATGAAACATTCAAGATCCAAATTCTAACAGCAAGGAAAGGGGAATTTTAGAAGGAACTGTGTGAATTTCCTCGGCGATGACCAGAGGGCCCATCCACCATCGGAGGGACAGGTGTTCAGGCTGTATGACAAGCAGGTCAGCGCACAGACAGTAGGCTAGGAAATAAGAAAGGCTGAGATACAAAGGAAGCAAGGAAGGACACTTGAGAAGAAGACAAATAACCAGAGTGTCTGCTATTTCACAAACTTCTGGTGGAGTCGTTTATTTCCAGAGGATTGTGGATTTACTTCAGGAGCCCCATCACGGCTTTGCTGGATGTGCCAGCTTAGCCACCAGGACGCTCACCCTGGAGACAACTTGGCAGGAGATGGAAGTGGAGTGAACTCTAGCTGAGATTATAGACATGCAGTGCCCCAGAGAGCCGAGCTCCCAAAGAACTCCTTCCAGCAGCAATGACAACTTGGTTCTGTAGGAGACACAACACAGAATTCATGAGTTGGTCATGACATCTGCCAAGTTCCTACTGCGGTCTAGGCAGTGTGCTGTGCTCTGGATCTACGGCACACTGGCCAGATCCCATGGTGCAGGTGTAAATGCCCCTCTCCCTGTTTGGCTACCACTTTCTGGATCTGCAGGAACCACAGCTGAAGAAGTTCACCCAGATCCCCTCTGTCACATAAAGGATAAAGGAAAACTACATCAATGCATGCTTATCCTGGGGTCTTTGCTGTGTGGTACAATGTAGATAACATAGGTGGAATACTAAAGACTTCCCTTATTGTATTCACATGTTCTCACTGCTGAAACATTTTAGCACCAATCTTTTGAAGCTGCCTTCAATACCTGCTACAGGTAGTTAAACACTTAGTGATCTTGCCGAAATCCTCACACTGCCAAGCGTGCTTCATGAGGTATGTATGGGTGATCAAACAGGCTGACACTGTTTGGTTAGAGAAAGGTGTGATGGTTTCTCACTGACTTAAATTTTGAACACTCCTGATAGAATGCAGAAGTAATAATGGCTCAAATGTGTCAAGTCTTTACTATGTGTCAAATTCTAGGCTTAGCCCTTTGTACTATCTTTCAATACCCCAGTGTCAGTTAAGAGAAAAAAATCTAAATTTTCAGAAAAGTTAACCAAGTAGTAGCAATTTCTTCTCTTCCCATACTTATAGATGTACTGATTTATTAAATGTGCTTATACTTTGGCTATGATCTCAACCTCCTTTCCATTTCCAGGTCAAACCATCCTGATTCCTAAAATGATATCCTCTCTAGCTGCTGTCCTCTGCCCATCTGAGTCTTAATTTTCCCAGGCACAGCTCAGGGGCCATGGCCTCAGCAAGGCCTGTCCTGATCCCCAGCACAGATTTCCACTGCAGGCTCTTGGTTAGCTAGCATACATTGACATCAGTGGTCTCACCGTGCTGTTTTATTCTTTCACCTAAACTCAGCACTCCTGGGGGCCAAGTCCATGACCCAGGTTTCTTTGCCTGCCTCTCTGGTGCTCAGTGTAACACTGCTTGTTACACGTGCGCATAGCCCTTCCCTGCTGAGGCTCACAAACCCACTGATGCAGGCGTCACAACAAGGTTCAGAAACATGAGTCAATGACAGCATTTTGTAGTGCGTGCTGAGGCCACCTAACTCTAGTTTGCTGCCGCCAGCTACATAATGGCTCGTTTATCCTAGAAAGGAAACAGTTCTCAAAATCATAACTTTTACTCAAGTCTCAAAGAAAGGCCACTCTTGGCCGGGGATTTAGCTCAGTGGTTCCACTGCCTGCCTCGCAAGCACAAGGAGCTGAGTTTGATCCCTGGTACCAAAAAAAAAAAAAAAAAAAAGGCCACTCTGATCGTTCTCAGATTGTCAGTTTCCATTTTTTTAACATAATACCTGATTTACCTTTCCATTCAGTGTGCTTTAGTGCCTCCCAATCTCAGGTATGTACTGGGAAGGTGGAACAATTTTAATACTGACCCAAAGGAACTATAATTAGCAAGGTTGAAATTTTGTACAGAAAAGAGTCAACTTTACATTACTCTTAAATGATCTATACCACTACTGTGTTAAGTTGGTATAATGGCGGGGGATTTAGCTCAGTGGCTAAATCCACGCCTGCCTTGCAAGCACAAGGTCCTGAGCTCATTCCCTGGTACCAAAAAAAAAAAACAAAAAAAAAGAATGGTTTGCTAAATTGGTATAATGGTTGGTAACCTAATAAGTGGATTCTTGATGATGTCTAATTTTTGGAAAATGCCTAAAGTTTAAATAAAAACCAACCTTATGATGTAAAATACTCTTTTGAGATTCCTACCTGACCTTTGTTGGGGTCAGGGTTCTCAGTAAATGGGCCACCTTACCATTATCCACTAGAGGGCAGTTTCCCCTCAAGTCTTAGAAGCAGGAGCCTGATCATGGGCACCTACCATTTCTTCTTACTCCCCAGCCCTTCATCCTCCAGGTAAGACTCAGTGGGGATAATGCTCTTTGAACAGTTAAGCCAATACCTGTTTCACATTTTATTTAACTTACCATGTATGTAAATTAATTTCTCAAGAGAAGAATTTTGTCTTTCTTTATATGTCATTGCCTTAGCGCAGCTCTATTCAATAGCATGTCCTAAAATGAGTGGAATTAGAGGCTTAAAGCTGTATTTGAAGGAAAAACTCTAATTTTGATATCTTAAGTTTTTAAATGTGTACACCTTTTGATCTGGCAATCCTATTTCTATGATTCTCACCTACAAGGATATTTCTACGATTATGTAAAAATATAGGTGCAAGAATGCTCACTACCGCATTATCTGTAATAGTTTTTATAAAAAGGATCTAAGCATCTATGAGAACATAAACTGAAGAACTGAAATATGGTTCTTGAAGCCAGTAAAATACTATATAGCTATTAAAAAGAATCCAGGGGCTCTAAGTGTACATTTTTCTAAGAAGAGGCAAAATACAGTACATAAAAAAGAAACAATGACTCTGTGTGTGTGTGTGTGTGTGTGTGTGTGTATGTGTGTGTGTAGTCATAGAAAAACTCTGAAAGTCTGGAAGAAAACCGCAGAATATTAATAGTGGTTGTTCTGTTGCAAAGGTCAGCAAACGTTTTCTGTGAAGGAGCAGATAGTAGCTCCATTAGGCTTTGTGGGACATGGGACTCAAGCCCCCTGTAGTAGGATGGCCGCTGTAGACAAACCATGATGGTGGCTGAGTTCTAATAAAACCTTATCTGTGGATGCTGAGATTTGAACCTCATATAAATTTCATGTCACAAAATATTCTTGGAATATTTTTTTTCTAGCCACCTAAACACATAATGACCATTTCACCATTTCTACTTCTGGCTGAACAGAAACAAGAAAGTGATGGCATTTTGTATGCTTTTTTTTTTCCTCCCCTGTATACTCTTTTTCAAAAAAAATAAATAAAACCTAAACTTAACTTTAAAAGTGAGATCACCAAATCCTAGCCCTAAAACAGATATAAATATCAAAGAAACGAGTCCTTATACTCACCTTCTCCTTTGACCTCGCAGAGATCAGGGCACTCCCAAACCGTGAACTTGCCTGTAAAACATGCTCTGTTAATGGGCATTTGCAAACACACTGGAATATTTTTATCAGTTAAAAACGGGGGAACAGCACATGTTGGTAGTTTTTCTTCAGTCCTTCAAGTAGTACTTACTTCAGGAGAAATTAGTACATACTGGGCCTAAAACAAAAGGGAGAAAGAGGGACAATTAATGTTTGCTGTTCATGTGGGGTTTTAACTAATTTTATACCTTCACACTCACATTGCAACATTTCCAGATTGTCCTTACAAATGTGCATATCCTTTGACTTCATAAATCCCATTTTTAGGAACTTAGCTCCCAGAAAAAATCAGATGATAAAAATGTATGCATGGTAATATTTGCCATTATCATCCTTAACAGTGAAAATTGGCCAAAGTGACCAATAATCATCACTTATATAATGGTTAAACTAGTTTATAGATAAAAAATACAGCTGACATATACATACATTATATATATGGTTATGCTTAATATATACTTAATATTATTAATCTGGCATAATATCAGATAAGAGGAACCTTTGTGGTACTGAGGACCAAACCCAAGGCCTTGGCACTGAGCTACATTTCAGCCCTTTTCTTTTTTGAGACAGGGTCTCACTAAATCACTAAGTTACCCAGGCTCAACCTGAACTTTTGATCTTCCTGCCTTAGCCTCCCAGAGTGCAGGGATTACAGCTGTGCACCACCACACGTGGCCAGAAAAGTGGCCTTGACACAGGTTGAGTATCCATTATCCAGAATATGTGGGACTAGAAGTATTTTCGATTTTGTAATTTTTTTTTTAGAATATGTGACATGTACATAGTGAGATACCTTGGGATGGGACCTAAATCTACATATGAAATTCATTTATGTTTCATGTATACTTTAAACTTACTCATGGCCTGAAGATAATTTTATACAATATTCTAATTTGTGCTTGAAACAGTTTTCATGGTGTGGAATTTTCCACTTGTAGCATCATGTTAGCACTCAAAAAATTTTGGATTTTGAAACATTTTAGATTAGGAATGCTCAACTTACATATTTTTAAAAATCAGATTGTAGAATTGTGCACAAAATCATACATAATATGATCAGAGTTTATTATAGTGTGTATATTTTTAAGAACAAGTTTTAGAATCAGATGTTGGTTTAAATCCTTGGTCTGCCAGTTAGCAACATGCTCTTGAACAGATTTTTCTCTAATCTTAATTTCTTTACCTGTAATTGGGCGTAAGAGCAACTTTATAGCTTTGATGTGGATTAAATTGTATGTAAGTTCTGAGGATGTGCAGAATAAATGCACGACAGACAGTAGCAATTAATTTCACAAAAAATACTCAGACACAAAAGGTTGACAGGCATTAGCTCTGCAGAGTGGAATTTTAGGTAGGTGATCTATAATTTTTTTCTTTGTAGATTTTTATGTTTTCTTAAATTTTCACAGCAAACTTTCATTTTGCAACTTAAAATTTTTTTTAAATTAAAAACTTAGCAGTGGCCAAACATTAGAGGTCAAAGGGCCATATAACTTAAGGAAACCCACCCAGGAAGAGGAATCAAAACAGTTAGCAAGAAACAAAAGGCTGGAAGTTAAATGAAACCACAGTGGCCCTAGTCTGTTCTCTTTCTTCTCCTGTGGGCCCCTAGGCAGACAGTGACAGGCTGTTGCAGAGACCAACATGATACCAAGTCCAGTTAGACTTCAGATCTAGGGGCAAACGCTGCCCAGCTATGAGAACTCCAGGCCGCTGGGGTCTGCCAATCAGGGAGTGACTGTCCTGACCCCACGACCCCTGAGTTCAGACAAGGAAAGCTGCTCCATCTCATGGCAGGAAGCTGAGAAGAACCGGGAGGGTAAGGGGCTGAGGACAGGATACATCAAAGTCGTGCCCCCAGTGACTGCCCCTTCCTCCAGCTGGGCTCCATCTGTCAGTAGCCCACTCAGCCATGAACTCATCCATTGATGAAGGCGTGAGGAGGTCAGTGCCCTCACAAGCCTGACATCTCTCAGCCCTACCTCTGAACATGGCTATACCAAGGATAAGCCCTCAATACCGGAGCTCTGGAGAACACTTCATACCATAACGAGGAATCATTGAGTGATCCCCTCCCACGCGGTGGAGAATTCTGTAGAGCACTTTACCTTTTCTTCTGGACATGGAGTTATCCATGATTTGCATTGGCCTGTCATGTCGCCAACGGAGGTGTGCTTGCCGTTGTATATGTAAACTCGTCCATCTTCTCCCCCCAGCAGCCCAGAGGTTGCATCTGTGATCCTCAGTGGGGCTGACATGATAATTTCATCTGCAAACAACAAAAACTGGAAGAAGGAAGTATCCAACTCCTCTGTCATCTTTTTCCTGTTCCACTACTGGATCCTGACCCAGCTTCCCACACATAATTAGCATTTCCTTTAAACTGTCTGCCATGGTTTCCACCCAACATAGTAAAAGGCCTGTTTCCATCTTGTCGTTCATCCATAGCAGCTGGTCCATCGGGCAAAGGGACTTCACGCTCATCTGAACGCGTGCCCCTCTTACCTACACCATCATTGTCCAGGTCGCTGAGATGCAGAACCCCGCCAAAGCGGGAGAAGCGGCGATCCCCACTGAAGGTGCTGAGCAGGGCCGGCTGCACATCCTGCATCAGCCTGTACATCCGTGTGGTCCCTCCTTGGTGCAGCGTCATGGTCAGGAAGGCCATCTTAGACTTGTCATCTGAAACCAGCCAGAGGGCCCACAGACATCACGGGGGTGAAGACAGGACACAACACCCAGTTCTGCCTCGTGCTGTGAGCCTAAAGGGATGCGGCGCACTTAGAAGCACACAGGTCACTTTCCATGCCCGACATCTCTGGCAGGGGGAAGGTATGAGTAAGTAGCTTGGGACCGAGATGTCAGATGCTCCCATCAGGTTCCTTCTTCCCCCTTTGGTAGAGTCCCCACACACCCACTTTATTTTTACATCAAAAACTGCCTGGCTCACTCCCCTGACTTACAAGCTCAAATGTGAGTGGACTTTAAAAGAAGTCCAGACTCTTCCCAAGGCCTCTCATAATCCAGCACCTACCTAAGGCATGAGTGCTGATTTGAGCCCCTGCCCTCTTCTCACTACACTCTGCCTATAATATAAACCACAACCCGGTGTGTGTCTTAACGTGCCTCTGCCTGGGGTAGACACCTCTCCTTCCAAACGCGACTCCCCCTTTCAAGGCCACCACCGTCTGCTCCTGCTCTTCCTCCAGAAGTTGGTTCAGTGTACCCTCTGGAAGCCTTTCCCACCCTGCTGCCTAGCCTAGGTACCGCTGCCATAGCTCCTAGACCACACTGCCAGTGCCTTCCTCGGACCCCACCCAGGGGAGCAACAGGTCCTGCTCGCTTGGGTCTCTTCTGTGTGAAGCAGTCTATTCCACGAGAAGTGGTCCCTGTCCCTCTGTCCAGTTTACCTAGCATGTTGTCTAGAGCCCCACAAGCACTCAATACATTTTGTGTTTTGCCAATGAATTATGAACAAATTCAAAACGTTAGATTTTTGCCTATAATCATTTGGAACACAGCTTTGATAGGAATCGGTATCTTCAAAAAAGAAGAATAGCAGGCTGGTGATTTAGCTCAGTAGTTCTGCCTCATAAGCGCAAGGTCCTGAGTTCAATCCCTGGTACAAAAAAAAAAAGAATAATGGCATCTTGGGCGGGTGGGATTTGGTGGCCCTCTGAGAGGCTTTCTGTGAACAGGCAATGTGAGCGGCAGTGGTGGTGCTAACAGTCTCACACCAGAGTCTGTTCACCATTGTGTGTGCAACTGATGTGACTAATTGTTTGTGGCAGACCATCCACTAGAAGCAACTGAAGGCTCAGAGCAGAGTCTTGATGACAATCAGAAATGACAGCAAAAAAACCCAGGAGATACATAATTTTAAAAGCTCAGGGTTCTGGGGCTTTCTGATACAGTGCATGACCTAACCCAACACAGTACCCGCTAAGGGAAAAATGTTAAGAAAGTCCAATAGCTAATATTGAGAGTAAAGTCCAAGGTATCAAGAAAAGCTGAAATGAGAAAACTCCTCATTCCCTTCTTTCGGTGCCTCCTGCAGGGAACATGAGCCCTCTGGAGTGACAGGAATGTGGTAATACCCTGAGCTGTCTGCTTCCAGCCTCTGTTCTTCCACACCAAGGAGGACTGTGAGGCCCTGAGCTGCTGCCTACAGGACAGACATCGCCACTGGCGCCCTGCCTGTGGTAGCACAGGGCCGCGGCCATCCCCCTGCCAGACAAGGCCTCAGGTCCTCATCTCTCGGCCTCTTCTGCTGGGGCCAGATTTGAATCTGCCATGCAGACCCACACCCTCTCACAGGGAAGCTCCGCCCATGTCTAGCTTTGGGGGCAAAATCACCCTACATATGGCTGCTCCCATCGGAACCATTCTCCAACCCAGCTATAGCAGTTCCTAAGTAGTATGTATTTTAACAGGTACTTTAAAGGTACAGGAGAAAGGAGGAATAGGTAGTGTTCTAATTGTACGGCAGGATGTCTGTCGTTAATGTACATTTCAGATAGCCAGAAGGAAAGTTTTTAAGTGCTCTGGCCACAAAGGAATGATAACATATGAGATGATGGATGTACTAACTACCCTGATTTGTTCATTACTATTCTAACTGTGCCATGTAAATATGCATAATTAGTATGTGTCAACAAAATAATTAATTCAGGGCTAGGCACATAGTAGCTCAGTGGTAGAGCACTTGCCTAGCATGTGCAAGGCTCAGGATTCAATCCCCAGCATCACACACACACAAAAAAAGAATTATAAAAGCATTTATTTTGATAATCGTTTAAATGATTCAGAAATGTATTTCTCAAATGGTTTGAAATGCCAAGGGTGAGGAAGAGTTGTGATTATCACACTAAAACATCTAATAGTTACCACATTCTATTAGAGAAGCATATAATTTAGAATAACGTCATCAAAATGCTTTTTCAGATTCTCAGAATTTAGAACAAAAGGATTCAAATACTTTAAAATTTAGCCACTGAAAACACCTCCACCTGATATGCAAAATAAAGAATTATGACATACATTTTAGATAGCTAAGGGAAAAACCCCCAGGCAATGCTTTAGCATTGCTGTATCTATTATTTATAAAAGTAACTCAGAAGACCCTCGGTCTGTAAGAGGGTCATATCCAGGGCCTTCATGAGTTCCCGAATTCCAGAGTCCTGTGGCAACACAGAGGCCCTAACGCAACACTCACACCTTCTGGCTGAAAACCATCATATTTCAGACCTTGGCTGGCTTTGTCTCAAGTCCTCAGTTTCATCTGGGGAGAGGTGTTAAGATTATGTAAAGAAACAAGTGTTTTAATTTTTTCTCAAGAATAAGTTTTCCCCCAGCGGCAGCAGCAAACCAGAGCTTTTGTGAAACCTAGGTGCACCTCATACAGCTGGTCTCCCCAGCAAGCCACAGGAAGGGGACATCACCAGACGGCGGGCACATGGTGACTCAGAAAGGCTGCACATTGCCTCATGGCACAAGTTTTCAAGATTACAGTGAAACATCTGGGACTCAGTAGTAAACTCCCAGATGTCAGCATCTTTTTGCATATGACTATTACAAAAGATGGACTACTCAGAAGCAGCATAAAGGAGATTTATACAGTGTACCTATTTCTGGGGAGACAGACATAGGTGGACAGTTAGAGATCTATTTATGCATATTTTAAGCAGAACATTTTTCATATTAAAGAATTTTATACTCTGCTGCTTTTCACATTTCTGCCATTTTTAACATTTGCTATGATAATGCTACAATAAATCTTTCCTCACACTTCTGTTTCCAAAGAACAGTTTCTTAAGAGTGGTCCAGAGCCAAGGGTGTAGCTCAGTGGCACCGTCCCTGCCTGGCAAACACAAGATCCTGAGTTTGATCCCCAGTGCCAGGAAAAAAAAAAAAAAAAAAAAAGCTAAAACAGTGGTCCATACTGCCTCCATAGGAATAAATATTTTTAAGGTTCTTGTCATGTTGTCAAAACTCTTCCTATAAAACTTCTACCAGTCTATACTTCACCCACGGTGTCTGAATGCAATCTCACCCCAGCTGTGCCATCACCATGAACAATCCCTTTCATCCTGAAGTCACTCTGTACTCGCTATGCAGCACCCTAAAGCCCCCAACGGGGGTGCACCTGTTTGAACTTGTTTCCCACAAAAACGCTAGGCCTTACTCCCGCAAGCTGCCTGAAAGTAGAACAAACTTCTCAAATTTGGATAAATCTGTACCTTAACACTCAGCTTCCCAAACTGGACCCTGAAGTGCTTTGGTGAACAGTGATTTTGTGTTCAAAGGCACCCTGTGTGGTGGAGACAGGGCCTCATTTCAATGAAAGAGCCCAACTTTCAGTAATGTCCTATCTTTGCAAAGCTGGTGTTCACAGGAAGTAGTGATAAAATGCAGGCATCACGTGACAAAGCAATGTGGATTAGGAAGTGAGATCATGATGTGTCAGGAGCCATTATACATAATTTGGGAGGAAATCTTTTCATAATTAAATTATGATTAGGGCTGTCTGAGGCCTAGTCTTCTTGCCTGCGGTCTGGCTATGGCAAGCAGAAACATAGTTCCGGTTTGCCTCCAGTCACAGCTGAGGCCTCAATGGTCCCATGATGCTGTGACGCTCAAGGGCAAGATTACATCAGCTGAAGACATCCTGGTCCTTTGAGAAAGGAGTAGTAATAAAAAGACAGAAAGGTTTCACCTGGGGAAGGACAAATTCCTGACCAGCTTAACTCGTCCCACCTACTGTGGTAAGAACGGTTTGCCCATCTCATCATCCTAATCAACATAAGCTCCTCATGGACCTAAGGTCCACATCAGCATAAGGTCCTCATCCTCATAGGATCACCACTGCCCTCCGAGTCATCTGATGCTCCCTCCCATTATTGTATGAACCCAATAAATAGTGGTAAGCTTGCAGTGTCTTTGCCCACTCTGAGGCACTGACCTCCCAGCCCCCATATACTTTGAAGTTACACAGTCTCTATTGCCTTTTTTTCTTTAGCCTTCGCTGTCCACCTTTCTAGGCAGTTGGAGAACTGATCACCGTCCAATAATGATGTCTAACTAGCCTCCAGGATTGGAGATGTACATTGCTCAAAAGGAGCTATATGGTTAGGATACAAATACCAAGCATGTGTCCTGTGCAGCAACACCGAGCACATGCTTGGAACTGCACCCTGGCTTGGCATAATGTTCTACTACCAATACGCAATTTTTAATTCAACAAGGAACCCCACATTTTTATTTGCCACTGGGCCTCAAACATTATGCAGGTGAAATGTAATTTAAATGAAAAATCTGAGCAAAACTGGTGGATTGTATTACTGGCATTAACCTGGATGTGACATTATTATGTTTTGCAAGATGTTATGGTTGGAGAAAACTGGATAAACTCTACCTGACTCTCTAGTACTTCTTCTGACTAAATGCAAGTTTATAGTTAGCTCAAAATAAATGGTTTAATTTACATCATATGTAGGATATAAACATATATAAACTTTCATTTTCTACTTTATAATTGCAAAAAAACCCATAATAATAAAGGCACCAAAACCAGGACAGTTTGGGAAGCTGTAACTCCCAGCACTCCAGTAAAGCAGTGAGGAAAATAAGATCAACAATGTGTGTTGTAAGCGTTCAGAAATTACTGTCTAAACTCTGTAAAGGAAAAAAAAAAACCTATTCCAGTGATAAATCAGCAAATTTTGATGCTGAGTCAGCGAGTTCTAATGCTGATTTTGGTGTTTTAATACTGTGTCCTTAATCATTGGAATGAAACCTTTAGCCATTCCTTTGCCAGATTTTCTTGTGCCAGTTACTTACATCTCTCCCACTTTGTATGAAACTAAAATCTTTCTGACAAATTCTGACAGGAATTCCACCTCCAGGAGTCCATCCAAACCACCAATCAGAAAGGCAGTTAAGATTTTTTTACATGCATATTCAATAGTAAGGGCAGAAGTGGAAACACCTTGTATTTCCAGGTATAAGATGATCCAGGCCTGTCCATAAGGAAAAAATGCAGTATAGGCATCAAAAATCATATTTTAGAGGATATGTAACATGCTCAAGATATAAATAAGTTAAAAATTAAAGAGTAGCTGAAGATTTAGCTCAGTGCTTCTGCCGCCTGCTTGGCAAGTACAAGGTCCCAAGTTCGATCCCCGGTACCAAAAAAAAAAAAAAAATTAAAAAGTAAAAAGTATATAGTTTGACCTTAAGGTTTGACATACCTGAATAAGGGATGATTTTTTTTTCTTCTATGTATGTTATGGTCAAAAAATATGGTGTGTATTTACATTTTTTAAAAGTTACTATGGTAAAAGACACATGGCCATTAATCTCCCTCAAAATATTCTCCTTGGTTCAAACACACTTATCCCATCATTCTTGAGATTTTCTGAAGCAGTTCTCAAAATCCTCTTTTGCAAGTATCTTTAGTTGCACGGTTGTGGCTGCCTCGCTGTCCTGAATCAGTTCAAAACATTTACCTTTCATGGTCATTTTGACTTTGGGGAGGAGCTAGAAATTGCATGTTGCCAAATGTGGGGAGTAAGTGGATGAGGACCCACACTGTCATGTTTTTACAAGCCTGCCTTTCTGCTGGATGGCACTGGGCAGCAGCATTCACTGAATTTATCACACCTTTGTAAAGATACTCACAAAAGAGGACTTCCAGAACTGTTTCAGAAAAGTGACAAGAATGATGGGCTAAGTGTGTTTAAAACAAGGGAGAGAGTTTTAGGGGGGGAATAATGGCAATGTGTCTTTCACTGTAATAAATGTTTTTAACATTCACCATATTTTTTTATATTTTCACACATTTCAACAATAACCATGATTCATTTTTATAATCTAGTGAGTTGGGTTTTGTTGTGGTTTTTAAAATTCTTATTCCCATAAAGTAAACAAAATAATGATTTACTAAAATACATTCTCGGAATAGACCTATTACCAGTGAACTGATAAAATCCTTCAGCTCCAACATTAGGGGGGTAGAGGCTATCAAAACAGTTATTCATCAAAACAGCTTGAACTTGCAGTTCTCACTCATGCCTCAGCCTCCCAGAGTGCTGGGTTTACAAGCCTGTGCCACCACATCCGGTTTAACCCCAGCGCTATCTGGCACTGGATCTCACACCTTTTCCGCCAGTGAGACGCAGTCAGGGACCCTCATGACCAAAAGAAAGCAGGGACATGGCCTGTGACCTACCTCGAGTCGGGGCCCCAACCAGCAGCACTTGTGTCAAGGTCCCGTTCATCATGACATGGCCACTCGACAGGGAAGTGCCCAGTTTCCCCATTGCCTGTGAAATGCATGGGTCAGTGCCTTGCAGCTGAGAATTTCCCGGTAGCGTCCACTGTCCAGGGAGGAGGGTTTGCTATACCTTGTCCCCAGAAATGGCAAACTTGCTTTGGGAGCTGGGCGGGAAGTAGCCGTACACCTTGCCAAGGCTCTGGGTGTCCCTGTGCCTGTGGAGCGAGCGGCCTAGCCTGAAAGAAGCAGTGGGCTGAGCTCAGGGGACAGAGGACAGAGCGGCCGGGGACCCACCCCCACTCAGGCCTCCCATGCACCCCATCCTGTGATGCTGGTCCTGGAAAGGGGTGACCACTGGAGTGGATCCCAGCAGCATCCAGGTTCTCTAGGTCCCTTGGCCACCATTCTGCCTCCCATGTGACAGCAAATATGGGAACGCTACTGTCCCAGGCGGAATGGTGTTGATGTCTTAGATCCCTGGACTCAAATGGCACTGTATTTGAGGAGGATGTAAAGAAGTGGCCATGTTGAAATGAGGCCACTGGGTGGGTCCTCATCCTACCTGACTGGTGTCCCTACAAGATGAGATGCGGACACAGACAGGTACAGAGGGAAGACAGGTCAGACCAAGGGGAGAGGCATTAGCAGAAACCAACCCTGCTGGCACCTTCATCTCCGACTTCGGCCTCCAGAACAGGTGGACAGTAAATTGCTGTTTATGCCATTAGCCTGTGGAACTTTATTATGGCAGGCCTGGCAAACTCATATACTTATCAATCATATTTATCACCTAAGATGGAGAAGCAGTGGGCTGCCAACCTCCACTTGTCCTTCCAAGGGCAAGAACGCCCTCAGCCCTTTGCCTGTGCCCACAGTGACTGAGCCCACAGCAGCAGGCAGCCATCTGACCTGCGTTCCTTGGTCCCCGGGCCCATGCCAGTCTCACCTGCTGACCTTCTTCCAGGTCGGGCTCCCCACCAGCAGCAAGGTGCTGTTGTTCACTGTGACGCCATGAAGGGAGTAGCCAAACCAGGCGAAGTCCTCCTCACCTCGCACCAGCCAGTCCGCCGCCTCCACACCCAGCTCTCCTGGACAAGACAGCAGCCCCTTCAGTCAATGAGGACCACAGGGTGCAGACCCTGGGGCCTGCACGGGGCCTGAGGAGAGATGGGCTCATTGAGTTTGCCCCCAAATTCTTAGATTTCATACTGATCCCAACATCAGACATAGATCCCACATTTCACACCCAAATATGTTCTAGAGCTCATTTCTGAGGAGTGGGGGATGCTATTTAGAAAGGCCCTCACTGGACCAGTCAGAGCACCCCAGGAAGCCCACGGCCCTAAACTGCCTTAGCATTTCTGCTTCACTGGGAGAGACTGTGACAATAACCTGTTGGCTCCCTGGAAATTGGGCCCCTTTTCGTATACTCTGAAGCTCTACCCACATCACTTACACCATCTGTAAGGCTGTTGGGAAGTCTTGGTGACATTATATGGAAGTAAAAGGACATAAAGAGAAATATCAGGCAGGTTGGGAAGCCATATCTCTGTCCCTTCCCCCATGGGGCTCTACCTTTTTTACTCTCATGGGAGCCAGAATAAAACGCAGCCACCATGCCTTTCTGCTTCCCTCCACCTGGTGCAAAAGGCGAGCCAATCACCAGGTCTGGCTCGCTGTCTCCACTCACATCTGCAGCCAGGAGTGTCCAGCCCAAGTTACAGTAGACATCCTGCAGGGGAACCAGGAGCATGTTGGACTCGGCCCTGGAGACACACAGGGTGCAGAGTTCCAGGTTCCTGTACCCGGCCAAGGTACTAAACGTACCTGGCAGGAGATGGTGATGTCAGGGCACGAAGACAGTCTCCCGCGTTTGGAACCAAAGTAGATGTACACCGCTCCCTAGATGAGAACAGACAGTGACAGACCAGAGTGCTCAGGTGGAGACAGCCACCTTTAAAAGCAGAGAGCGGGCTGACTGTGAAATTAACAACCACGATTCCCTTTGTGCAGGACCTTAATACCTAACAGACCCATCCTATGCCTTGCTACTGGGCTGATGGCATTTTTAAAAACCTGTCTCTTTCATCAGAATGAGAGACCCAAAAGCAAAACTTGTCATTTTTATCTTTCCCTCCCAACATCATGCTCAGGGTCGGTCAGATTAGTGTGCAGTGTGTTCACAGGGTGACTTCCTCCACTGTCCCCTCCAAGCCTCGCTGGACAGCCCGTCACACCTCTGAGGAACACACCACACACGGTGTCTGTACCATTTCCTGGCCAGGAGACGCACTGAGCTATTTTTCTGTGTGATGAGTCTGTTCTTTTCCACCTTGGCCGTCTCCATCCCCACTGATTCTACAAGCATTTGTTCTCCATCATGAGCCAAGACCTAGGCACACAGTGCCAGGTAAGACCTTTCCCTGCTCTCTCCAGAGCTGGTGGACAGGTGATTGGATGCAGCTATGGTGGGTACAGATGGGACAGGATGTTGTGCAGGCACCACGAAGCAGCAATTGGCCCCACTCAGGAGTGAGGCAACACCGCCTCCAAGAAAGTACATGGAGGAAGCTGGGCAAGCAAAGTCCAGCGAGAGAGCCTGCCAGGTGGGCTCAAGAGGTGACAGAAGGTTCTGGAAGTACAGTGTGGGAAGGACTATCCTGGGAGGGTAGCCGACAAAAGGCCTTTGACCTCCAAGGTCACACAGCACCCAGGGCTGGGGCTGTACCGTGGTGTGGTACATGAGCAGTGCCCAGGATCTTGGCTCGTGGAAGGAAAATTGGCAGCAGGCAGTTTTGGGCATGAAAAGCGAAGCCCAAGGAGTCACCTCCCTACTGTGACAACAGGAAGCTACACACCAGCTGCCATTTCAGACTCCTTTGCCAGCTTTCACTGTGGGGCAGTGTGGAAAGAGTAAAATACCTGATGGAGTTGTGGAACTACAAGACCAAAGGCAGGCCAGGGAACAAATGCTGTGTGGTAATTGGAGGTCACACCAGGGACCAATTGATCCGAGCTGGGCTGGCACATGGGGGGCATCTACCCTGCTCTAGGACTCTCCCAGCAGTGCTCCCGCTCCTGTCGCACCTCACTTGCCCTGACCCCTCCAGCCTTACTTTGTATGTGAGCTGCTCAGAGCCCACTGAGGGCGCTCCCACGGCCAGGTCTGGCTCCCCATCCTTGTTAAAATCCAGCACAGCCACGGCCGAGCCAAAGCGACCTGAGGGCTGAAGAGGCACAGGTTACACCCTGGGCTCAGCTCCGGCCTGGGCCAAGCTCTGAGAGACTCCCTGAGGAGAGCGCCTGGATGCCTCCCACCACCAAGGCTGAGGCCCCCCAAGTCCCGGGCCTGTTACACAGCTGTGACAGCAGTGGGCAGCTCTGCCCTGAGGGTTGGTGGCATGTCTGTCCACCTTGAGGGGACACCAGGGCCTGGAAAGCAGATGGGTACATTTGTAATTCCAGGTTGGTAGAAAATGGGTCTCATGTGCTTTCATTCCCAGAGCAGAACACTAGACTCCCTGCCAAAGTGTCTCCAGCAAGCATCACATGCACAAGGAGCTGACACTAGTTGAATACTCGGCACATTTTACACCACACTGCCCAGTGAGGTAGCTGCTAGCTACCTGTTTGAGGTAATCAGCATTAAAAAGTTAAAAATTCAGTTCTTCAGTCATACTGGCCACATCTCAAATGCTTAAAAGCCTGCACTTAATGGCTCCCAGACTGGATGGTGCAGCTCTAGAACATTCCAGTCACACAGGAAGTTCTGCAAATACACTATAGTACACTGCTCTCAGCGCTTGACGGGGATTAAGGTGGGAACTGTGCCCATCCCTACTCAGTTTACAGATGGAAAACTTACTCTTCAGCAAGCTCTCTTCCTACTTAGATTTTCTACACACTTTCTTCCTTCCACTGTCTAAAACCCTAACATTAACCCATCCGTACTCCAGTTCTTGCATAACCTATCCCACAAGAGCATCTTGCACAGTGTTGCTTGCCACACCAGTGTGTCCCAGTGCCCCATCTGTGACTGATGAGATCATTTCCTACCCTGTGTCAGTGGCACGTGAAGAGACGGGAACCTGATAGACTGGAAGACTGCTTGGGGACAGACAGCACACTGGGGCAGGGTGGGGACCTCTGGGGACAGTTCCTTTCGTCACCCACCGCTGTGCTGTCAGGACCTGCCCAGCTCCCTGAGAAGCAGGAAGGGGTTGAGCAGGCAAGGCCTTGGGCTGTCCATCCCAGCACTCCTCTGCAGGCCAGAGCACAGGCTCAAGGCACCATGTCTTCATCATGTCGTCAAGGTCACAACAGGAGGAGAACAGGAAGCAGCTTCCTCTCCCCACTGTCTGTAGGCAAACAGGCGCCACACTGAACAGTGGCCTAAAGGGAGCATGGCAGGGCGGTAAGAGCAACAGGAATGGGCTTGTTTATTTCAGAAATTTTTCCTGTGGTATCAGGAGGCTCCAGAACAAAGGACAGCCTGTGGGGCTGTGGGCCATGGGCCATGGGCTGTGGGACCTCCTGCCTTGGCCAGCCCAACTTATTTACACACTTCGGACCTGGGGCTCCTCTCCTCAGAGCCTAAAATGGCTCATCAACCACTGCATTCTTGGCTTTTTAAAAGTATGTCCAAGTGGGATGTCTTACTTTTGCTTCACAGAATTCACTGCAAAAGGAGAACTATCTTGCCCAGGAACAGAACCACGGCCTGATTCCAAGTCTAGGAGAGTTTCTTCTGTTCAGCTACTGAGAGTTTCTTCTGGAAACCAGTTTGTTCTGGTGATGAATAAAAACTCAAAGCAAAGGAGTAAAATCTGACAGAGCCTGGGACGGTAGTTAACACCCTAATGTGGGTGTTTCATTTTCCCACTGATGTTCCATAATTATATAAGGTATCAGCACAGGGAATTGGGGAAGGGTCTACTGGAACTCTATTGTCTCTACGCCTTTCTGTGCACCTAAAATTCTTAGAAAGCTATACATATGGCTTTATATAATTGAGAAATCACATCCTAACTGGCCATTCAACCAGCTCCAAACAGCACACGTGTTTTAGCCATGAAATACTCAAAGTTAATGATACATGAGGTAAATGATGTGAATGTGCTTTTAAAAACAAAAAGTGCCACACAAACATAGGCCACCAACTGTTTTCCTGTCACAACTTGCTCATCCCAGCGAACTTGCCATGGGGCTCAGCCAGTGGCCCCTTCCCCTCTAGAAGGATAGATCAGGCCTCACCTGGGAGCCCTCCAGGACCCGGTGCGCCTCCTGGTCCAGGTCCAGGTCGATGTCGGGCAGGCCCTGGTCGTTACCGTAGATCAGGTACACACGCCCGACCTGGAGGTGGCCAGGGCGGCTGTAGCCTGGTGCACCCACCACGAGGTCATCGTTCCCGTCCTGGTTGAGATCTGCTGAGGCCATGGCCCTTCAGGAAGAGAAGGACTCACTGCAGTCACCACTGAGCAAGGAGGTGAAACTCCCTGCTGCCTCTTTGCTCTCTAGAACCCACCATTTAATTTTCTCTCGCTGGTTGCTTGACCTTCAGGATACTGGTAATATTCCCCTAGGAGGCCACAGTATCTCACTGTAGAAGGGAAGCTGGACACACGGCCTTTGGGCATGGCCTCTGGGCATCTCGGGAGCTCATAACCTCACAAAGCACCACATCTCCTGGGCTCTCTGAGATCAGAGGACAGTTGCACCCATGCAGCCCCCAGCTGCTTTCTGATCTGCTCAACTCATGTCAGTGTCCTGCATTAAAAATCAGGCTGCATTTATTTCCACCAGACACACACAGGGCACCTTTACTGGGTTAAATGGAGCACACAGCATATTTAGTGGATGCGTCCAGACAGGACTCATGACCTAGCAGTTTGCAGAGATGGACAACCAGAGTCAGAGGTTCAAAGGTCACTGTCAGGGCTGGAAAGTCCAAATGCCAGGTGTCTATTCTAGCTCTTGTAGCCCCATAGAGAATAAATGGCAGGACGGGGGAGGAGGGCAGAGCAGTTTCAAGGGGCTGGATGCCTGCTGGGAGGGGCAGACTCCTAGGTGGAGCCACTGAATTTTAGGCTCCCTGATGCTGGTGCTGCTTGCAATAGCCCATGGGGAAGGCCCTGGACAGCTGCCCACACTGCTGCCAGCCCTGCAGCCAGCTTTGTCTGGCTCTTTCAGGAAGTTGGCCAAAAACCATCATTGGCAAGTGGATGGCAAAAGAGGGATGGGGTTCATCCCTTTGACACATCAGGGACCCAAAAAGGAAGGACTGTCAGTAAACTGCTCCAAGAAAATGCATGTCATCGAGATTTAAGGAATGTCATTTTTAACAAAGAAGTATCACCAAATGATCCAGAAAACAGTCGCTTTTGTATACTTGAGCCAAGTTTTAGACAAATTTTAAAATCAGAGGACTAACAATCTTTATAAAATTATAGTATAATCAAATCCCTGTTATAGCCCTCTGCTTACATTCTTCTAATGTCATTAAAAAAAAAAAAGTGACAATATATCCCCAAGACTACTAGAGCTTTACAAATACTCTTTAAAAATAAAACTTTATCATAATCATTTAGCAAAATGAAGGCTCCTTGTATTTAAACATATTTGACCAATTTTAAAAAGATCACTTCATCTTTAAAATAGCTTGTCCGCTATATTATTTTTCTGATGATGAATTCATTGGAAAATAAGGTGTTAACAGATGCCATTTGTGAATGAATGAAATAAGGATGGAAACATTCCCAAGGCACATACCAGCCAAGCCTGGCATAGGGAAAGGACAGGAAGTAAGATGCTGAGGGTGTGGAGATATGCTTCATGGGGTGCTGGGAGCTGCCTGTAAACATGGTCCGTAGGCTCCTTTCCAAATTCTGGTACACAAAGGTTATGGAATCCTGAAAAAGTATTATCATAGACAGGTAAAAACACAGATAATCAACAAAAGCTATTGGAAACGAGTTTTTACAGGTGTTAAAAAGTAAAACATTGGGCTGGGGATTTAGCTCAGTGGTTCCACTGCCTGCCTCACAAGAGCAAGGTCCCGAGTTTGATCCCCAGTACCAAAAAAAAAAAAACATTGAGGGCCAGGGATTTAGCTCAGTGGTTCTGCCGCCTGCCTTGTAAGCGCAAGGTCCTGAGTTTGATCCCCGGTACCATAAATCAATCAATCACTGATTCTATCAACAAACAAGGTCACAGAGGCCAGGCAATAAGAGGGACATCGCTGCCCCTCTAATGGTTTGCTGAGGGGGAGTAGAGGTAAAGCCCAGCCGGCAGGACCAGCATCGGAAGGGTTACCCAGGACACAGTACTCCAAACCAAGTCAGAAGGGTCTGCCCTAATTTGTAGACCAGCTGAACAAAATCATATTTGTAGACCAAAGTTTGAGAAAAGACAAGTTTGCACAATCTGGAACCATAATGTTTGCATATCTTACTTTTCTCCAAATAACGAACTAGACCATTGCCAGGATGCCAAAACACCATCTAAATCCCAGGAATATTGAGATGCCACTGCATGCACTTTCAATCTCCAGAAACAGGTGGCAGAGGTCACATGCACAGCCAGAAGCTGTGTTCTAGATAGAGGAGAGCAGAGCGTGAGCCCCTCGGTTTGGGGTGCTGAACTGTCCTTAATGTAGCTACTGTGCTCTGCAGTATGCAGAGCAAGCTGGCTGGGCACCAGATCCACCTGAGCTAAGAGGATGCAGCTCTAAATCCACCCACAGGTAACACAGGACAGACCCAGACTCCAGGCCCAGCCCAGAGCAGAGCAGAATCCCTGCAGTATTTGAGTTCTTGGTGATGGCCATTCTTTCTGGAGTAAGATGGACTCTCAGGGTTGTTTCAATTTGCATTTCTCTCATGGCCAGCAATGCTGAACATTTTCCACATATTTATTAGCCTTTGTACTTCTGCAGTGGCTATTAATTTCAGGTGTCCATTTTTGATTGGGTCTTTTATTTTGGTAGGTCTAATTTCATTGAGTTCTTTAGACAGTCTAGAGATTAGTCTATCTGAGGAGTAGCTGACATTTTTTTCCCCATTCTGTAGGTTGTTTCTTCATTCTGTTGGGTGTTTCCATTGCTCTACAGAAGCATTTTAATATGATCCGATCCTTGTTGATTCTGGATGGTATTTCTGGTGCAAACAGGGTTTTATTTAAAAAATCCTTACCTATACCTAGATCTTCAAGAGTTGCACCTATTTTATCTTCCAGTAGATTGAGTATTTGTGTTAAGATCCTCATCTTTTTATTTTAGTGCATAGTGAAAGTTAGATTCAATCTTCTTGCATCTGTAGAGCCAGTTTTCCCAGGACCATTTGTTAAAGAAGCTGTCTTTTCTCCAGCATATGGCTTTTGACCCCTTTGTCAATGATCAGGCAACTGAACGCCTTCCATTGTACTGTATGCCTTGTCTTGTGTTATAGTTTCCTCAAATTTCCAAACATTCTGAAATTTCCCCAAGGAACAACCAGAAGTGTGCTGTCTCATTAGTGAAGTACTATCTACGGTACCTACTGCCCAAGGCCTGGTTCAAATGCTACCTCCCTCCAAGAAGCCACCCCTGATTGCCTCCAAAATCAAAAGGACTTCCAGGCTAACATCCCCGTACCCAACTATGGCATTTGGTGCATTCTATCCACATGTGGTTATTTTTTATCTGTCACACCTATTAGACTGGAATCTAAAGGTCGGGCTATTTCCCTTTCATAGTAGTGCATGACCTCACATAAAGGATGATTCCATGGATACAATGGCACCCCTCCCCATAGGGCTGCACACAGCAGGCCTTCAATGCTGCTGACAAGTGTGGACCTAAGCCAAAGCAGGGCTGGTCCTGGTACCAGGGGCACCTTGGGTGTCACCAACTTGACAAAGGCCAATGAGGTCTCGGGTTATAGCATCTCTAGAACAAGCCACAGTTAGAGACCAAGGCCATTCATTGGTCTGGCAGAAGCCCAGGTAACTTTCCCTGCACCATCCACACCCAGGGTGTCCACAACAAGGCCACACAAGCAGCAGTGTGTGCCTCGGTCTCCATCAAAGCAGAAGGTTCTCACCGGGGTCCAGGAATCCACGCTGTAGAACACGCCTCTTTCCGTATAGTTTATGTTTTTTCCAATGTGTTTGGTTACAGATGCAGTCAAATTCCTATGGAATTCATTTTTCTGTGCTTTTGAGCTGTTGACGAGACAGGAATAAGAGGGTTAAGATTGAGAAAGTAACCAACCACCTGAACTTCTGAGTTGAAGAATAAAGTCCCATTAACCACAGGTTAAAAGATGACAGAATTTCAACCTTTGTAGGTCAGAAACGACACAAAACCAAAAATCTTAGAAAAATCTTTTAGTAAAATATTTTAGTAAACACATTCCAAAGCTTAAAAATCTTAACCGATATTTCTGAGACAGGTGGAGCTCAGTGGTAGAATGCATGCTTAGCATGTGTGTGGCCCTGGGTTCAATTCCCAGCATCACCACCAAAGAGGGTGGGATACTGACATTTTCTATAGTCTCAAAATTCTTCGGTAGGAAGAAAAGATTTCAAAATTATTACTAAAAACTAAAGATTTCAATATTTCTCATAAAAGAAACAGGTCTATAGCAGGTGGAAAAAGTATTATGTCGACATAATGATTTACCTTTAAAGACATGCTAGAATACATACCCCAATAAAAATTCTCCAAGCCACATAGTTTAACCAGCCTGTAAAACAGATGTCCAAAGAGCCAGAAAGGCTTCTGAAATGAAGCGGAAGCCAGCAGTAGCCACAAGGGGAGGGCAGGACCCCAACATCCACAGCCAGGAGCCCACAGTGTGCAATTCAGTTTCTTTGTTTTGCAATAGCAGGGATTGAACCCAGAGCTTTTGCACTGAGCTACATCCCCAGGCCTTTTAAAAAAAATTTTTTTTAAATTTTGAGACAGAATCTCAATAAATTGTCCAGAGTGTGTTCAAACTTGCAGTCCTCCTTCTTCACCCTCCCAGAGTGCTGGGATTACGGGCATGTGCCACCACACCCAGCTGCAATTAAAATTTTTTTTAAAAACAACCAAACCTACCTGCTTTGAAAAATAAAGCAATGAGGGTTTACCTGAACCATTTTGCATCTTTTAAATTCCTCTGAAGTGTGAAGATCATTCTTCTCAGGGCCCCTCATCACAATGCCCTGTTTCTGAATTTCTAATATTTGCTCACCACTTCTTCCAGCACAGCTCTTGAGTAGCCTGGGCTGGGATCCCTGTGGCACATTCCCAGCTCACCTTGCATTCTCCTCTTGAGGCTCGTGAACACTCACAATGACTTATTCCATGCCCAGCCACCTGCCTGTCACACACCCCAAGAGGCGAGCAGGAGGCACCTGTTCATGATGCTCTCGCACCTAAGGGAGCTCCTGGCACCCAGTGACCAATATCTGGCATTTCAGTATTTATATTTAGTCTGACATTTTGCTAATAATATATATTGATTTCTATTACTAACATGAACGAATGACTGGTGGTTCGTACCCACTGGCACCAGCAGGAGACACCAGTAGTACCCAGGATGAAAGCGGGGTAAAGATTATGAGTAATGATGATAATTACAATAGTATGAAGAATACCAAGTATTGTTAGAGAGCAACTCACTATGTGCTTGTGGCTTTGCATCCACCCACACATAATCACTGCCACAATCCGAGGAGCAGACCCAGGCTCTGTCCACGGTGCAGAGAGAGGAAGCTACACCTCAAAAACCTCAGCAACTTGCTTAAAAGTCCCATGGCTCTGCATAGCAGAGGTAGAATTTGAACAGACATCTGTCTACAGACCCCATGCTCTCAACTGCACCCTCCTACCCCGGGTGAGATGTTCTTTTCCCGTGAATGATTCTGGAATCCACTCACCTGTGGCTGTTGTTTCGATGGCCACCACATGCAATGAATAGAGGGTTCTCGGGCAGGTCACAGTTGCTGGGGAAAAGTGCAATGAGTTAGGCAGGTGTTGACCTTCTCCTAGAGCATGACTTGTACTGAGAGTCGGGTGCAGTTCAAACCCCCTTTTTTAAAAGCTTCAGGTGTTCACTGCCAGGCCATACAGGACCCAGAAGGAGGCCGAGTCTTTCCAGACAGGGTGGCTAAGGTGACTGCGGTTTGGGAAAGGGTCCCACAGCCCCATGCCTCAGACTCACCCCTCCCCCCCTACCTGCCAAGCCACTGCAACTAATGCAAGATGCCCTGGATTAGAGGTGATAGAAATCATTCCCATCTACATCATCTTCCACCCAGTTATGCCCATTTCCACTCAAATATGTCTGAGTTGCTCTTTTAAAACAATCCTACAAATTCCTACAAATCCCTGTTGTGAGCTAAGAGGACCCTGAGGTACCAGGGCTGGACTCTTCCCATGGGGGCCTCCCCAGCTCTAAAGAGAAACAGGGCATTTGCCTTCCAAGTGTCCTTGGGGGGGGGGGGATAAGAAGATGCCTACATTGTGCATGATGGCCACCCAGGGAGGCTCAGCTACCTGACATGAGAACAGAGCACAGGGCAAGGAAACAGATGTCCGGGAAAGATTTCAGAAAAAGAGGCAGAGAGAAGCTGAAGGCAAGCTTTATCCCATCAGACACTTCCTTAGGGCCAGCTTTGAGCTGAGGAAAATATTCTCTGAGTCCTCTTCGCTCCATCGCCAGGATTAAAATGATAGTTGGGGCTGGCTATGGTGGTGCATGCCCCTAATCCCAGGACTCTGGGAGATGAGGCAGGAGGATTGCAAATTAGAGCACAGCTGGGGGAAACGAGTTAATGCTTCTTTTCTTCTAGGCTCATTACTCTCAAAATTCCTTAAAGATATTTCATATATTAGCTTAGTTGATAAAGTAAAGGGCAGAAACCTTAAGATAAAGGAACAGACAGTTTAAAATGTTTTTAGGCAAAACATCTTAGATTATCCTTCAAAAAAACTGGTGTAACTCCTGCCTTTCACCTAGAAAATAGGTAGGCCAACCTGTTCCCCCATAAACCAAGACCAAGGCAGAACTTCCTACAGACTCACAAATTCCATGGATTTCCACTGCCAAAAACACATTAAGTACTCCCAGCTCCAAACTGTAGCACACCACACCGAGTGTCCACTTTTACATTTCTGCCTAATAGATCTCTTTATACCTCTTTAAAAAGACAAATTAGCAATTTAGTGAGATCCTATCTCTACATTAATAAAGAAGGGAGGGAGGGAGGGCAGGCTAGAGCTGTAGCTCAGTGGAGAGGGTCTGGTTCACTCCCCATTATTACAAAAGAAAAAAAAAGGCAGCTAATGACATTGCACTAAACCTACAAATACATGTTGAGGTAAGCAGAGTTCTGGCTGAGGATGTAACCACCAATAATTCATCGTTTCTTTAGAAAAGTATGAGTTTCAAATAACAAATGAGCTTTGGAAGATAACCCATTATTAGTCAGCTGAAAAATGCATGTTTATATGAAAATATGTGTATATTTTTTCCTATCATGAATTTATTTGTATTGTCTCTCTTCGGAGCCTTCTCCAAATTTCTCATAAATGTCCCTGAATTGGGACAAATCTTTCTTTGTGCATAAAGAAGCAATTGATTTGTAGAATTTTGTGCCTTGGTAAATTATGACTCAGATCAAAGGAGAAGAAACATATTCCTTTCAATTATTTCTTCCTGAGGAAAAGATGTGGTCCAGCAGTACATCTTTTCTTAGCTATATGTGGAACCAAACCAAAACAAACCCCAAGTGAGGGGAAGGGGGAGGAGAAAGGAAAGAAGGGAAAGGAAAAACCAGAAACAAAGTCTTTCTAAATAGGAAGGGGGGGGGATGAAGGGAGGGCAGGGGAATGGGGAAAAAAATAGGAACCAAGACATATCATGTACAGGTACAAACTCCCAATGATGAATGTCATCATACTGTGTACCTAAAATGTACCAATAAACTTAATGAATTTAAAAAACAACTCAAAGTGTGTTTTCCAGCTTTGGGGATTGTTACACAAGGATGACATAAAACAAGGAAATGAGGTCATTCATCCTGATGCAACCAAATGTTACAAACCCTTCCAATAAAGACTTAGCTTACTTCTAATAACAATTATAATAACAGAAGCCAAATTTACTAAGTGTTTACTACATGCTAAACCCTTGGCATGAGCACATTCATGTACTCCTCACAGCCTCTGATAAAGACAGAATGATTACTGCCCCCATTCTACAGATGAGACACTAAGGATCAGGAGGGTTAGCAGCAGTTCCAGATAACTCAGTGGGAGTGGCAGGGCTCTCAAACCTGTCCTTGCTACAGCCCTGCACCTTAAACTCCCAGCCACGGAGGCAGGGCTTGGGACAGGAACTTGAGGCTCCTCTGCTATTAAAAATGCCATTTCTATTAGTTTGTTTAGCCCTGCCAAATTGTTACTCACTGAGGCTTCAAAACAAGTTTCCTAAGCTAAAGTCAAACTCATCAAAGGGAATTTTGTTTCAAATCAACACAACGTGTAATTATGATTAACATTATGTGAATAGTAGAAGGTGTTTTTAAAGGCACAGGAACATCGCCCCATGCATAGTCTAGAGCTCTGCTTCTGTCAGCCACTCCAACTTATAAATGCCTGCACCTCCTAGGATCCTACCCTGGAACCACCGCCCTGGGCCCAGCTCCTGCCTGCAGAACCGGCTTGCCCACCCTGCAGCACCTGCCCTGCCCACCCTTTCCCTAAAGTAGGGGTGGCCTGTGATGCTATGCTTCCTCCTCAAGCTCTGCCTGGCCCCCCAGCTCCACAGCTGGAGGACTTGTACCTGACAGTGCTGGTGCGAACACCTTCTCCAAGGGATCCTGGCCCCCTTGGATGATCCTGCTACCCCATTTTTATTTGGGCTGAGTCTCTGGTTAACTCTTGTCCTGAGCTGGGGCTGAGTGGCTGTCCCATCTGGGCTGCTTATCGGATTTTTCAAGGAAGGCTGCACCATCTGTTTCATTCTGGAGGACAAGGCTGTGGCTGGGGTTTTGGTGGCCTCTGTCCTCTTACTGTGAGATCAGGCAGCCCTGGGCCCTGAGAGGTCAGTCTGGGTGAGAGGAGGATGGCCACACAGCCCCAGTGTAGTGGTGCAGCCACCTCAGAGCCTGGGGAATGGGCGCTCCTGCCCCACCATGAGTTCCAAGGAGAAACTCTGGGGCACTACCCAGGGGCGGATTCCTTCCTGTCTGATTTCTCACAGACCATAGCACGTGCCTCTCCATCCCTAAAACTTGCCTGGCCTTAGCCAAGCCAAGTGTGTAGGAACCCATCAAGTTTTTGAGATGACAGTTTCTACCCTTTACTTCTTTGAATAAGTTAACACTGTAGTTCATGAGATGGTTTGGTCTTGTTTTTGTTTGATTAGTTGAAAAGCCTAAGAATTATTCTGGGGAACAGGGTGGAAAGACAAGGAGGATTGGTGTAAGAAAGAGTAATAATTCACCTGGTACCATTCTCTAGCATGAAGCTCGTCAGACGGTAGATATTTGTGGACCAGAATGCCATATCATCAAGTCCTCCAAGGAAATACTCTTGGAAATGTTCCACCAAAAACGGGGACTTTATAGAGTAGGTGGAATAAAGCTACAGCAGAGAGAACAGAAAGATAAGTAAGGTGCCATTCCTGCCATTTGTACATTCCTTTAAGATTTCAAAGAGTAAAATCTTTACCTTGGAAACAGCTAACATCTCTCCATACCTGCAACATAAATGATCATTTTGAGAGATGTAGTTTCTATAGAGAAATGAAGCAAATAAGAAGAAAAAAGCACCATCCACATGTACCCAACTATCATGCAACTGTCTTCAAATAAGCAAAATCCATAAATGCAAAATCCATTCCTAGGAACTAAAACGTGGAAAGAATGCTAAGAAAGCCACACTAAGATCAGTTGGACACTTTCCCCTGGGTCATACTTACATTTCCAGGAACTGAAGGTATGAACAGTCGACAATGACATTTTCAGTGATGACTTTTCGACCATAGAGTTTCTCATAAATCCCTAGTAGATCCTTGACAGGCACATACCTGAGAAATGCATTAGAATAAAATGTTTTGATTCTAAAGTTGGCTATAACAGCAACAGAAAGAGCAGCTCTCAGTTATTCCATAATTATTATATACCAGATATTGTTTCAGTGATACTACCAGGGCCCCTGTATATTCCCACTTTACAGAGGGGGAAACTGAGACACAGAAAAGTTAAATAATTGGCTCAGGGATGCAGAGCAAACAACTGGTACCTTAAGTATTTGGAAAGATATTTTCAAAGGTTGGAAACTATGAAGGACAAAAGAAGCATTTAATTTTGTAAACTGAGGGCTGGGATTTAGCTCAGTGCTGCTCCTGCCTGCCTCGGAAGTGTAAGATCCTGAGTTCTATCCTAATTGAGAGTTCAAGAAAAAATTTAAGTATTTTCACTTTTTTGAATTGAACTGTTCTCAAGAATCATTATTTTTAATACAGCAAACATGGATCCTCACCCTAACATGCTAGTTTCAGAGAATACAGTGTAAAGTAGTGAAAAGAACTCTACATCCAATTTTTGGTTCACATATATTAGTTATTTCTGCTGGAAGAACAATAGGATATTTTAAATTTAGATTTTTTTTACTGATTCATCTTTTAATTTCAAAATACTTATAATTGACAAAAATCATGACCAATAAAATCTGATTGAAGTATATTTACAAAAAAGAAAGGACTGGCAAGTCCATTTTTTATTTTATAAGAACACTGGAATGACTTTCCCTATGAATATAGCTTAAAAAAGAGAAAAATAACAAACAATATTTGTTTTAATGAATCACTAAGCTAGCAAGAAAGTGAAATATTTCCAAAGATCAAAACAAATGGGAACTAGGAAGTCTGGGAGGTAAGCAGAGGGGAAAGCCACCTTTCCCCAAAACATCTGCCAATTCCTGGGAACCTGGAGGGTTTTGATGGTTCACAGGAGACGTGATAGAACCACCTGAACTGAACCATCTCTGCACTAAGTCTAGAATACAAAAGGCTAGGTATTTTGCATGAGTATGAGCTAGAAATGAACCAACATAAAAAAAAAAAAACCACAGCAAAGAAATCTGCCTGTTTTCATCTTGGCAATGGAGAGAGAAGGAAAATATATACATATAGCCTCAGAAATGGTAACCCACATATTGCAATTAGAATCGGCAGCCCCACAAGTGTTTTATCCTGCGTCCATGCTACCTGTTTAGTCAGAAAACATTGGAGGTCGAGTGTAAGTTAAAGAGGTCCCAGATAATAGGACCTCAAGGTAACCTACAGAGGCCAAAGCAAACCCTTGCTGGAGAAAAGGAAGCCTGAGTAATTCAAGTTCCATGAATATAAATAACCCAAAGATCACCAGTACAATGGCAGGCAAAGCTGAAAAAGTAGGTATTGAGGCAAAAGCATTGCTAGAGGTAAAGAGGTCACTAAGTCATGGTAAAAAAGTTCAATTCACCAGAAGAGATAACTTTGAAACTCGACTGTGTCTAAACTGTTTATCTTCAAAACATATATGTATGTTGACAGAACAGGAAGAAGTTGAAAAATCGACTATTAGGAGAAATTTTAAACAAATTCTTCCCTCAGGGGTGATCATTAGGTCAATTTGATAAAAAAAAAAAAATAGTAAAAGTATCTTAGTTATAACTTATAAATCATTTTATTTGAACAGTAGATTTAACAAGTTAGAGCTAATAAGCATAACCAAACATTAACATTAAACCAAAAATTAAAAAATTAATATTTTCAATCTCTCATAGAATATTTACAAAATTTGGTCATATTCTAGGATACAAATCAAGATTCACTGAATTTCACAAAAGCCCAAAGAAGGTATAAGGAGGAAAATAATTAAGAATTCAAAAGAATAAAATAGAAAGTGAAGTTGGGTGTGGTGGCGCATGCCTATAATCCCAGCACTCTGGAGGCTGAGGCAGGAGGATTGCCACAAATTTGAGGCTAGCCTGGAGCTACATAGTGAGTTCAAAGTCAGCCTGAACTGCATAGTGAGACTCTGTCACAAAAAACCAAAACAAAATAAAAAATAGAAAGTGAATGTATAAACTGGGCATAGTACTCTGTAATCCCAGTACTCTGGAAGGCTGAGGCAGATGGATCGCAAGCTTGAGCCCAGTTTTGGTGACTCTGTAGGATCCTGTCTCAAAATTAAAAATAAAAGGACTTGGGATGTAGCTCAGTGCAAAGGCCCTGGGTTCAATTTCCAGGACCACAGGAAGGGAGGAAGGAAGGAAAAGTGAATGTATAGTAGATAAGATTGAAAAAGCCAAAGTTCGTTCCTTAAAATAATAAAAGTGAAAAATATTATACAAGATTGTTTAAAAATGAGAAGGCAGCATACACATCATGAACAACAAAGGGAACACTTAAGTACAAATAAAACAGGAGTAAAAAGCTAATAAGTAGATATTACGAACAACCCTATACCAAAATGTTTAAATACTTAGACAAAATGGAAAAGCCCTAGAAAAATGCAAAACTCCTTAAGAAGAAATTGAGAAACTATATAATCCTATAACCATTAAAGAAGTTTTTATAAAAGTTTCCAAAGAAAACAACAGGATTAGACAGCTTTACAGGCATATTCTATCAAACATTCAACAGATTATCAAACATTCTAATCTTACAGAATCTTCCAGAGAATATGAAAGAAAAGACATTCTCCGATTGCTTCCAGCAAGGTTTTGATGCCAAAATTTAAAAAAATAAAGGAAAGGAAAACTGTACATGTTCACTCGTAAACACAAATACAAAAACTAAACAAGAGAAACAACAAATATAAAGATGATACATCATGACAAAATTGGTTTTGCCCCAGGCAATAAGCTTGATACAGTATTAGCAAATAAATTAATATAATTCATTACATTAACACATAAGAAACATAACTATCTCAGATAAAGAGTAAATGTTTAACTTAATTTATCTGATATTAATGTATGAGTAACAAATACTAGTAAACTAGAAATAGAAGGAAACTTTCTTTGATAAAGAGAATCTACATTAAGTGAAATAAATAGGACACATATGTGTAAATACCTAATAGTTTTTCTGGCGTGAGAAAATAAAAGTGTAAATAAGGATCAAAATGTATAATTGATAATGTGAAATAGGAAGAAAAGGTCTAAAGGAGTAAGGGAAGTGGGAGGTGTAGGAGAAAGAAAAGAAGGGAAGAGAAAAGATACAAGAAAAGGAAAAAAATGGAAACAAAGTCTTTGTAAATAGGGAAGGGTGGCGGGGGTGAAGGGCGCACAGAGGAATGGGGAAAAAATAAGAACCAAGATACATCGTGTAAAGGTACAAGATCCCAATGATGAATGTAACTGTATTGTATACCTAAAATGTACCAATAAACTTAATGAAAAAAAAGAGAGAATCTACAAAAATCTAAAACAGGGCCAGGGATTTAGCTCAGTGGTTTCGCCACCTGCTGTGTAAGTGCAAGGACCTGAGTTCGATCCTTGGTACCAAAAACAAACAAACAACAACAACAAAAAATCTAAAACATGATAATGATGAAACTTTGAAAGCATTTTAAGATCAGGAACAAAATAAGTATGCTCAATATCAACACTTCCACCCAGCACTGTCCTTGGGGTACTAGCCAGAATGATATAGCAAGAAAAAAGAAAAGGCAAAGTAAAGCGACTCTACTTTGGAGATTATAATTGTGAATCTATAGTAAATTCCAAAGAACCACCAGGTAAGTTAATGGGGTAGCTTAGAAACATTGCTAGATACAAAATCAAAATTTAAAAGTCATATGCATTTCTATAGACCAGTAATTAATTAGAAAATATAACTTCAAAAATTATTTATGGTAACAAAGAAAAATATAAAGTCTCTGGGACTAAATCTAATAAGATTTAAAAAGCTTGGTGGAAAAGCTTATAAAAAGTTATTCAAGAATACTTAAATGAAATGGAAAAAATATATATATTTTTTTTTTATGGAAAAGAAGATTCAATATTGCCAAATTGCTAATTCTGGTCCAATTCACCTCTAGAGTCAATAAACATCTAATCAAAATTCCAACAAAGTTTTTCTTCAAATAGGTCTACCTGATTCTAAATATGTGAAAGAGTAAAGACAAAAAATAGGCAAGGTCCTTTTGAAGAAAAAGTAGGACAGATGTCTCAACGTGTCCTAAAACAAGTCTGAAGCAAAATACACACATGCATGCTTAAAACTACATATACATTTATCAACATCAGGTCTAAATGCCATTTAGATATCACATATATAAAAGGACATTGCTCTTACCAGCGCCGAGCGAGGTAATTAAAATTAAATTCAAATTGGCTCACCACGTCTCCTCCTGGGGTAAGAGAAGAACACATACATTTGATAAGTTAACAGTAACACAACATGTTTCTTCTAATACAAGTTCTCACAAACAAGATTATTCATTCTTCATCGGTACTTATTTCTGTTGTTTTAGACAGGCATGTCTTTAAGAAAAAGGAATATTTTAAAAATACCAGCTAGCAAAATATATGAATTAAGGAATTATCTAAAGAACTTTTTTACATCAAGGAAAAATAGACCATAGGGGTACTTTAAATAAGTACCATTCACCACCTAACTTTTGTTTCAAAGGGAATTTACTAGAGAAAAGACAGAGGTTTTCAATTTAAACCTAAAGAGATTAGGAGATATAAAATGCACTAGTATTTTTATCAAATACAAGTTTCCCTAAAATTATGATAGAAACCAATGACAAAATGTATTTTAAATAAACCAATGCACATACAACTACTTAGAAATACATCTCTATATTGAATAGAGATATGTCTTACTCTAAATGAAATATAGTATTAAAAATAGCCAGTTAAGCATAAGCTACTAGCAAAATATAAAAAATACATATTTAAATCACAGTAGTGATTTCATTATAAGTGAACTATTGTAATCACAGGAGACAACTTGGCAAATATAAATAAACAGTACCAAAATCACCAGCTGAATGGGCATCAGAATAGGAGCCATGAAAATCAATCTGAGAAAGAAAAAGAAGCATCTGATGTGTATCACAAACTACAGCCCAAACACATACTACTCCACAATCAAACGTGGTGCAGGGGCAGCGGGGAGGGGCCCGTCTGACCGGGTGAAGGCCTAAGGAGTCCTATAGGTGGACCCCTTTCTCATAGTAAGGATTTACTTTGTTTTTTATATTAGAGTTGAGTTGGATACTTAATGTCTGGCAACAAAGCTACTGCAGATAATTGTGCCTCCCAGGATGTATATACAAAATCTCCAAGGCCAAGTTTAACCTTCTAACAAATGGAATTATTATCAATTGGTGACCAGAGGGGTCTTCCAAAAGCAAAGCCACTAGCTAAGACCACAATTATCGGTATAGGGCTATGGCATTTTCACAGAGAAAACTAAAAAGAAAAAAAGCAGAACTGCTACTTTTAAAAAGAACCAATAGGCAGGTATTCATATCCTTATTAAGACGCATGGTTTGAATAAAATTAAACCTCGTCACATCTCTTGCCATTTGCAATGCATGCAAGTCATTCTAGTCTTGTGAGTGAATTTATCCAGGTCCAAGAATAAGAGGAATGAACAGGAAAAGACGACACTATAATCAAACACTACTTTAGGCAAGAAATCTTGTTTGTACATAACATCTGAATAACCTAGGGTTTCTTTTCCTGTAAGTCTGTTTTTGGCCTTGGGGAAGACAGTCACACTCCCACAATGTCAGCAGCTGCAGAGATGGATACTCACAGCCCCCATGGTCCTAAGGAAGCCCTGTTCAATGCCCAGGCTGTGCCAGCTCACGTCTGCCACCATGTGAGAGGTGATTCCAAACAAGAAGGCCACCAGCTTCTCGGTGTTCTGTAAGGAACAAATGGCAGTCCTGTGTGTTTGGGCTATTTTATAACAACAATCCTATGAAAAGCCTATGTATATAACATTTCCGTTAACGGGCCAGGGATTTAGCTCAGTGGTTCCGCTGCCTGCCTCACAACTACAAGGTTCTGAGTTCGATCCCCGGTACCAAAAAGAAAAAAAAATCAACATTTCCATTATCAAGACTCAACAAAAGATTAGAGGCAAGTACATTGTATCTTCTAGTCACCAACACCTACACAGATCTTTAAAAAATGTTCTGTAGTGTCTTAGAAGTGCTTTCAGATTACTATCGGAGCAAAATGACCAAGTGACATGCCCCAAACTTGTGTGTTTTCTCACAACTTTTTCAAGTATCAACTATGCATCTACTGTGTCCCAAGTGCTATGTTTGGCACTAACGGTACAATGGTAAGTAGCTGTCACAGAGCTAGGGGACAAGGTTCAAGTGGGCTAAGTGCAGATGCAAATACCTGGTAGGTCCAGGGTGCAGAGTTTTAGGATCGAGGGTGCCTACCTTCTCCCAGGGAAGGGGAAAGTTCTCCCGGATGTAATGGACACTTGCATTGAGGAACGGGGTCCAGTGTGTGCTCTCAGACACATTATGGAATTTTCCTGATGAAACAAAAGCAAGGCTCTGGGTTCATCAAAGTCAGAGTCTCCACCCAATCTCCTACTACTGGCACTGCTGTGATGTCTCTTCCCCTGGCTCCCTCCAAGCCCCCTGGTTTCTTCCACTGGTGTTCAAGGATACCTCCTGGAGTGGAACAGCACCTGTCACTTTGGGACAGGCAGGGGCCCATCCCTGCGGCCAGAGCCCTCCAGAAGGCACAGGGCAGCCCGAGCTGCTCCCAGTACCTCCCTGTACTGGCTGCAAAGGAGGCTAGAAGGTTCCACCTCTGTGCCCTGTTGAGGACCAGGGAGAATCAAGGCCTAACTGGCCTCCTCTGTGAGCACAAAGGAGAAAGGCTGCAAGCAGGGGTGACTGCATATTAGGGAAAAGCTAAGACAGCTGAGGTTAAGTTGTTTACCAGAGGATGTGCTAATGGATACGGGAAGCCAGATGAATCTTGTGTTACCCTGATTGCTTGTGTCCGTGTTTGGGTGAATAAAAGTGAGGTAAGCCAAAGGCTCGGGCTCCTCTGCTGCTGGACTATTAAACTGACTCCGTGTCTCTTTGTTATTCGTCCTCGTTAGCCCCAGAGTCAGGGAGAAACAAACTAGCTGGTCTAGGTCCCAGAGCAACGCTGGCCAGAGTCAGAGAGTCAGCAACAGGTGGTGGCCCAGCGTGGGACCAGGAACCTGGAGTCGCCTACAGTTGATGCCTGAACAGGGACCTCAGACCAAGGCTACCTTCAGTGCCCTGAAGCTCAGGAGACAAGTTTGGGTTGCTTCATTTATTTGTTGAGGAATTTAAAATATTTTCTTTATCTCTCATAGTGATTTTCCCTAAAAAGCACAAAAGGTGAATCTTCCACGGGCTTTCAAGCACTTTATAATAATCATTTTTAAATGGTATAGGCTTGAGGGGTTCATACAAGCATCACTGGAGTGGGTACCCCATGAGGCATTTCATCAGCCCAGGAAGGGTAGAAAAGACAGGGCCGGCACCCGTTCGCAATCTCCAAGTGCCACAGACTCTTCACGGGGTGCCAGTGTCACAGGATAAATGGAAGCAACATTCAGGAGCTCAGACCCCACCGTTTCACAGTTTTGTGCCATGGCTAAAGTAAAAACTGCCTGCACACCAGCATAAGTTATCAGTTTTTGTGAAAGTTCTTTTCTAAGAAGTTGGAACTAAAAAAATTTGATTTGGTCCAGCAGTTTTCGTAGAGAGAGAACTTTAAACAATTCCTACTCTGCAGAAAATAGTAAAAATCCAGAACGAAATATCAGTAGCTCTTTGGCCCAACTCCACTGAATTGAATCGCCAGATTAACCACAGCAGTCTGGTCCCTCCCTAAATCATACAGACCAGTAGCAAAGGTGGCCCCAGGGCATGCTGGATGCTGACCCCAGCCAGCCACTGTCCAAAGGGTAGGGCTCCTTTGTCCACACCATAGCACCTAACTCACTAGGGATCCCTCAGGTCTGTGCTAACCCTGGTAAGACCAGTTACGACTCTATTGGCCAATGTTGAATTAAATTAAATTACTGCAAACATGAAATATCCGTATAACAAAGAGGATTATTTTGGGCAATTAAGTATCTAAGAATGTTAAGTACTTTCAAACAATACAATAAATGTGAATCATCAGAAAGAAAGAAAGAAAGAAAAAGAGCTGGGAGTGGTGGAGCATGCCTATAATACCAGTTCTCAGGAGGCTGAGGCAGGATGATTGCCATGAGGCCAGCCTGGGCTACATAGTGAGACCCTGTGTCAAAAAACAAAACAAAACAAAAAAACTACTGTTGAATTAGATGTGTATGAAGACAAACTCAAAGTTTAGAAAAATCCCTAAAAATCTAAAAGAAATCTATATTAAAAATTCTCGTTATTGTTATATATTTAGAATTCTTTTTGTCTTTTTTTATTTATCAGTCATACTCCAGTCTCAATCTTTATATAATAGTGTATACTGCTTTATGAAAACACAGAAAATGCTAAATAGTTTGCATTCTACTTTTTTCAGAATATTTATGTGTCTTGTCTAGCATACACTAAAATGTTTCTCTAATGAACAAACAAAATCCTTTTTTCTTTTTTGCATAAGATATCAAAGGATTATTAAAATACCATGGGACAGAAGGGCTCCCATGCACATGGTGTGGGAAATGCTAAACTAGAAATAGGTTAGAAAGGGGGAGAACTATGAGACATAGGCAAAATAACAGGACCAGAAAATGACAATCAGACAAAGTGAAACAAGAGGAAAAAATTAAAAATGAGAAATCCAAAGCATAGGTACCTGGGATCCTAACTGCAGGAGTGAGTGGGCCCTAAATATTTCAATAACCCCAAAAGACATCATTATATATTTTTTTAAATGAGATAAAGACAGATAACCTTAAGACAGCAGATATATATAGTTTCTGCAAAACCTGGATGGCTTTTATTCATCTCTCCACACCCTCTCCATTCTCTCCCACCTGCAGAGAGACTCTGAGGTCACCTGCTGCAAGTGGCTTCATGGTCCCTCAGCTTTGGTTAGGTTGAGTTTGGCCAACAGAACAAGCAAGAGCTAAGAGAAAAGGGGAGTGAGAGTTAGGCTGGGAAGTCACAGCGGGCTGGCTGCTCCCTCCAGGTGGCCTTCTTCATGAAGCTCTTTTTCGTCTGCAGGTCTAGCTCTTTGCCCTGCCCTATTCCTTGGGGTTCCTTAAATCCAGTCCAGAACTGTGAAATGAATGGCTTACTGAACACCCCTCTAGGCTCTCACTTTGAATGTGACTTCTGTGCTCTGACATAACCCATGAGCCCAGTTTATGGATGACACTACCTTAGATTTGCATAACACTTCTCAAATATTCCTCCTGAAGGCCAACAGTCCAGTGAATAGGCAGGGCCTGCATGATCACTGCTACCTCACAGGCATAGAAATTCCACAATTTTCAAGGTCACATTCTGACAGGCAATATAGAAGAAACACAAACTCAAACCTTTGATTTCTTACAAAATGTTTTCACCTTGCCACAAAGCAGTAAAGCAAGTAAGGACAATAAAAATATGACTCATCAGAAAATAAAATTTTCTGAATTTCTGTGCTTAAATGGTTAAGTCATTGACTACTAATAGTGGAAAACATATTGTGTCATTATATACTTTTAAAGTCGGAGCCATTCTTATTAACCAAGTAAAAGTGACATCATTTGGTTTGTCATCCTTACCTGCAAATCTTACCTGATTTGCAGAAGCTGGGGTAAAAAGCATCAGGAAACACAGCCCCAGCCTGATATGCATCTTGGTGTTCTAGTAACAGCTGGAAAGCCAGAAAATACAGAAATTAGTGGGCCAGAGGCACCAAGCTGGCAAACACAAAACCCATCAATTTCTAGCTATGAGATCTGGGACTGTCAAGGGAAGGGATGGATGGAAAGAAGGGGAACAGGCAGGCAAGCATAATAAATAAATAAATAATAAAAACTCTTGCATAATCCAAGACAACACATTACAATATATAACTTCAGGTTCTTGCCTACCAAACATTGCCTAATTAGAATGCAACAAAGATAACCTGTTTAAATTTCATCTCCTGACATTTTTTCTGTCTTCCCACTACAGCAGGATTTTCTTGAGTATATTTTATTGATCCAGAGCTGGTTTGTGATAAGATTTGCGAGGATACACAGTGAAATGAGAAAAATACAGAGAAAGATAGACAGATAGGTGTATACATACACATTCACAGCAGTTTGTAGCTGCTACCTCTGATTAGTCTAAGACTGTGTCCTTTGTGCTTCTATGTGGTTACAAAGGTATCCTCTCCTATTTAAAATTATGTGAAAGAGATGGTAAGATTTTCTTTCCAATGTTCTTCCTCGGGAGAGAATGGCTCCCTGGGTCCATCCTGACTCTTTATGTTGTGCCTGGCAGCATGTACCCAGACTGCCCGCCCTGAGACTGATGGAGCACAGCCTCCTCCATGGACCCCACTTGTTTGGGCTAACGTGGAAGCACGTGATGCTTGTGCAACAGAGGTGGCAGAGGTGTGGCTGAGTGTCCTACAGGTTCATAGTCAAAGTACAGGGCATCCAGTTTTGCAAGAGGACTGTGGCTGTGGCGATGTAGTCTCACAGCCAATTGTCAAGGTGGTGGCTTCTTAGTTTCCAAACCACCTATGAGTCCACTGAATCTTCAGCTAGCAAATGGGGATGTGGCTGTTACTTCCCATCAGCTGAGAGTAAGGTGCAGCTTGGCTAGTGGCTCTGCTCTCACCCCTAACGCTACAGCCCTGGGGCTCTAAGTCAACCTAGCAGCCCCTCCGCATCCAAGGATAACCCTTGCCAACTACCTGGTTAATGGCCAGTAGACACTGCTGATCCCTGCTGCTAGTTTCTGGAGCTCTTCTGGGCCAGCAGTGGCTCACATTTGTAGCTTTTTCAAGGCAACATGCTCCAGGATAAGAAGCCAGAGTAAATTTACAGGACCTTCCAAGCCCTCACTACCCAGATTTTTAGGACCACTGATGTGAGGCTTTTTTTTTTTTTTAAAAAAAAAACAGAGCCTGTGCTACAGCACAAAGAGGGCAGTACATCAGAAGGATCTCTTCTAGATCAACACAAGGAGTATGCAGGAATTGCTGCTTATATAGTACCAGCAGACCTGTGATTGGCCCAATATTCAAGCCTATGATTGGCTCAAATTTGAGCCTTGAGCTTCTGCACAGCAAGAGAAACCACCAGCAGTATGAAGAGACAACCCACAATGTGGGAAACAATCTTCACCTGCTCTTCCTCAGACAAAGGTCTACTATCTCGAATCTATAAAGAACTTAAAAAGATCAGACCTCCCAAATTTAAAGACCCAATCCAAAAATGGGCATCTGAAATGAACAGATATTTCTCAGACAAAGAAGTAAAAATAGCAAATAAATGCATGAAAAAATGTTCAACATCACTCGTCATTCGAGAGATGCCAATGAAAACAACGCTGAGATTCCACTTCACTCCAGAAAGAATGGCTATCATGAAATCAACCAAGAACAAATGCTGGCGGGGCTGTGGGGAAAGAGGAACCCTGCTCCACTGCTGGTGGGAGTGTAGACTGGTGCAACCAATGTGGAAATCAGTATGGAGATACCTCAAAGAACTAGGACTGGAAGTCCCATTTGACCCTGCTATTCCACTGCTGGGGATCTTCCCCAAAGAATTAAAAGAATCATACCACAGTGATATATGTGCACCCATGTTCATAGCAACACAGTTTGTAATAGCTAAAACTTGGAAACAGCCCAAGTGCCCATCAACTGGAGACTGGATAAAGAAAATGTGATTTTTTAAATAAAATGGAGTACTACTCAGCCATAAAAAATGAGAAATTAGAGACATTTATAGCTAAGTGGATGCACACTGAGGCAATACTCTTAAGTGAAATAAATAGGACACACATGTATAAATACAGAATAGTTTCTCTGGTGTGAGAAACTGAAAGTGTAAATAAGGACTAAATGTATAATAGGTAATGTGAAATAGGAAGAAAAGGGGCAAAGGGGAAGGAAGTGGGAGGGCTTGGGGAAAGGATAGAAGGGAATGGCATTAATATGAGAAAATGGAAAAATAGGAACAAAATCTTTGTAAATAGGGAGGAATGGAGGGGTTGAAGGGAGGGCTGGGCAAGGGTGAAAAATAAGAACCAAGCGAGATTATGTAAAGGTGCAAATTTCCAATGATGAATGTCATTATATTGTATACCTAAAATGTACTGATTATTAGAATGAATAATCGATAATGTAAAATAGGAAGTAAAGGTCCAAAGGGGTAGGGGTAGTGGGAGGGGCAGGGGAAAGGAAAGAAGGGAAAGGAAAAATGATGAGAAATGGAAAAAATGGAAATAAAGTCTTTGTAAATAGGGAAGGGTGGAGGGGGTGAAGGGAGGGCTAGGAATGGGGAAAAAATAAGAACCAAGATGCATTATGTAAAGGGACAATTCCCAATGAGAAATGTAATTGTGTTGTATACCTACAATGTACCAATAAAAGAATTTAGTATAAAAAAAATTTGAGCCTTGATTGGCCCAAATGCAATTCTACTGCTCAGCTCAAATTCATGCCTGCTTCGGTAGGAGCAGACATCATCCAGGGCAGGCACGGGTGTCAGGGTGTCCAGGATTGTCACAGCAGTTCAAAGGAATGGCAGCACTTCAAAGGAATGTTGGGAGATGCTGTTTAATTGACAGCTGTCACATCTCTGTGAAAATGGTGGGGCCAAAGCTGAGGGAGTTTTCAGGAGGGCTGGCTGTGTTCACCACAGCTTACTGGAGTGTGAGGAGGTTGGGGATGAGATCCTTCCATAATCTCTGCCACTTCTTCAAGGAGGCAGCAGCCACAGGAGCAGGTAAAAGGGCTTCACTTCTTGTCAGAGCAGCCTGGAGAACAGGCACAAAGTAACCTCAAGGGCGGCAGGAGGACAATGGGGCAAGTTGTCCCCATCCACACTCAGGAGAAGGTGAGGGAGGGGTCTGACAGCCGTGGGACAAGCCACTCCCCCTTCTGGCATAGGGGGCCCAACGTTTTTATTAACACAATGTTTTTATTTTCTGATAAGGACTTACAATAATGTGGACCATTCATAGAGGCAACAAAGAAGTACTTTGAGAACGTAACACAAGAAAACGGCAAAATCATCCAGTTTTGCTTTTTGTTTTTCCCAGAGAAAAAGAATTATTCCCTCCTGAGGACACTGAATGCCACACCAATCAGGAAGGCTGGTCCAAGCACAGGGAGAAGCCACCAGCACACTGACCCCTCACTTGTTAGGCTAAGAAAGGGACATGGGACAGGAAACCTCCCCACCACTGCTCTGGAAGCTGCTGTCTCCCACCAGGCTCTGAGGTCAAGTCCTCCCTGTGGAAGGAGGCAGAACACCATCAAGACCACTAGGCCTTTCTCTACCTGGGGGCATCAGTCACATGAATCAATAAAGTTGGTAAAGTCTCTTCTTTCAAAACATAGCCTGAGTTGGACTTTTGTCACTTAAAAATAATAATTAACTTTATTGAATATTTACCTTACCAGCCAGTGTTCAAAGGACTTTAAGACTGGCTTAATCTACATCATCCAGTGAGGGAGACACATTATGTAACATGACAAAATAATTCTGAAATAAATTTTTAAAAATAAGTGTGTAAAACAGTCAGGAAACTGCTGGAGAAAACAAAAAAGAGGAGCCCTGAGGGAGGAGGTATCTTTCACATATGAAAATATATTTTTACACTACAGAAATACAATAGTAAAGATACTGTGACCAAAAGAACAGATGGGGCTAGGGGTGCAGCTCAGTGGTAGAGCAGTTGCCCGACATGCACCAAGCCCTGCACCCCCAAAGGGAACAGAGCCACAAAGCAGAAAAAAGACTACAGGAACAAACTCAAGCAAAGAGCACAAATAACAATTTTTTATAGGATGAATAAAGGATGGGGTAATCAACAACTGGGGTTGTCACAACCCCAGAGCAACAAGTATACCTTCTTTACACTGCTGAATCTGTCCATTGTGTAGGTGACACTGGGTAGAAATTAACATTATCAATAATAGGTCACTGGATCCCTATCATGCTTTATGCCAAAATAAATACAAGGTGAATTAGCAAGGTGAGTATCAAAAATGGAGCCAAGAGCCTGCCTCAAAAGTATAACGTTCCGAATTTGATCCCTGGTACCAAAACAACAAAAACAAAAACAAAAGGAGCCAAGAAATTAACAGGTCAAGATTTAAGGTAATAATGAGAGTGAGAATGATTTTTCTAAGCATAATACACTGGTAGAAATTATAAAAGAAAAGGTTGATGCATTTCACAACACAAAAATTTAAGAGTTTTATGACCATATCTCTTAGCAGAGAATTTACTAATTAATTAAAAAGTAGAAAATAATTATTAACTTTCCAATATAAAAATTTGGCAGACACAACCTTAACCCAGGGATAAAAATTTAATATAGTATCTCTGGGACTTCTGCTTCCAGAAACCTGGAATAGGTATACTTTTCCTTACTATTCCTGCTTTAAAAAAAAACCTGGAAATTATTAAATTAACATAAGGTGACTCTGAAAAGTGAAGCTAATCATGATAACTTCTCTAGATTCTCTTTTTGCCTTAAATATCCCAAACTGTATATGGAAAACTACACACATGCGGATATGTGCATGATGCATACACACACACATACATATATATACATACATACACACACACACCAATAAAAGCCTATTCTTTATAGCCATAGGCCAGGGGAAGGACAGGATAACAAGACAGAAAACTTTTAACAATAACCTCTGACCCAGCTGGGAGAGGTGGTATACTCCTGTAATGCTAACACTCAAGGCTGAGACAGGAGGATTGCAAATTCAAGCTCAGTCTGGGAAACTTAGCCACCTAGCATGACCCTGTCTCTCAATGAATGAATGAATGAATGGATAAATAAATGGATGGATGGACGGATGGACTAGGGGTATAGCTCAGTGTAAAAGCCCTGAGAAGATCTCAAAAATAAAAAAGACTCAATAGATGCCAACATTGAGCTGACCAAGATGTCACAGTTATATGACAAATATTTTAAAACAGCCAAAAATGTTTCAGTGATCAACTCCAAACACCCTTGAATAAACAGGAAGTCTCAGCAAAGAAAAAGATACAAAGCAAAACCAAATGGAAATTTTAGAACTAAAAAACACAATAACTGAAATAAAAATTAACATCATTGGAAACTCACATTGCCCCCTTCTGACAGAATGCAGGGAGAAGGTAGCAGCATCGCATTAATGTTCCAGGGGGTTTCTGCCCAAATTCATCACCTGCAGAGGAATCTAATCTCCAGGCACCATCAGAAACAACCATGTCAAGGTACACTCCTCAGAGTTACTCAATTAAACCTTCAAAAATGTCAAGGTCATAAAGACATCAGATCACAGTGAGCCATGTACTCTTGTTTATAGCAGCACAATCTATAATTGCTGTATCTTGGGGCTCCTACATGTTCAACAGATGAATGGATAAAGATGATGTGGTATTTACACACAACTGAGTCCTATTTTGCCATAAGGAATGATAAACTTGAGTCATTTGTAGGAAAATGGGTGCATCTTGAGACCATAATTTTAAGTGAAATAAATCAGATACACAAGCTTAAAGATTGCCTGGTTTCTCTTTTATGAGAAACCCAAAATATAAGTAAAGAGTAAAATAAAAGATAGTAGGGAAGTAAGGAGACAGATCTTTCTCAAACGGGAAAGGGATCAAAATACAGAGGGAGGAGGGGAGGGGGATAAAAAAAAGAATTAAGATATTGTGTGTAGCAACTCACACAAGGAATGTAAACATTATGAAAATAAATAAAGACACAGTAAGCCTGAGGAACAGTTCTAGACTGGAGGAAAGCAAAGGGAACTGATAATGAAATACAACACTTGGATTTAGACTTGGTCTTGGATTTATCCTGGACTGGGAAAGGACATTGAGACAATTGGTGAAATGTGAAAGAATTGAATGAGTGTTATTTCAATGTTGACTTTCCTGATTATGATCATTATAGTGTAGTTTTTAGAAAAGCATCTTTAAGGGCTGGGGATTTAGCTCAGTGGTTTCATCACCTGCTGCACAAGCACAAGGACCCGAGTTCGATCCCCGGTACCAAAAAAAAAAAAAAAGAAGAAGAAGAAGAATATATAGAAAAGTATCTTTGTTCTAGGGAACAGGCAATGAAGTATTAAAAGATAAATAAGAACCATGTCCGCAACTCCAAGCAATTTGGGAAAAAACAATGAGTGTAAACTGACAGAATGGAAAGTCAAGGAGGATAAGCTGTGAACCACTGGGGAAATGAGAAGAGGGTGTAAGGGAATTAATTATTTACACATTACATTCAATTATTCCTACCATTCTTGCCACTTTCTGAAGCAATTCTGGAAGTTCCTTTCATGTCTTTACAAGGTGGGACCCAAAATTCAATGAATGCCACTGTGGAATGCCATCCAATAGAAAGGCAGTCTTGTAAGAACATTACCATGTATCCTCATTCACTTTATTCATTGGATTAGGTACCAGGCGACTTCTGGCTCTTCTCCAAAGTCAACATGACCATGAAAGGTAAACATTTTGAAACAATTTAGGACACCAAGGCAGCCATGACAGGGCACCTAAAGACACCCACAAAAGAGGACTTCCAGAACTGCTTCAGAAAGTAACAAGAACAATGGGAGAAGTGTGTCCAGAAGAGTATTTTGAGGGGGATTAGGAGGAATGTGTCTTTTACTGCAATACATTTTTAATATAAACATTCACATATTTTTCTACCATACCTTGTATACCTTTTAACCATAATATTAGTTTTATAAAGACATAAAAATGACTCTTGAAATTAGTTTAAATGTCCATTAGGACTCTTGTATGGCACCTACTGAGGAGAGCTAATGTAGAAGGTATGTAAGGAAAGTCAAGTGCTGACCTCTTTGTAGCTAACACACCCATGAGGGAGCTGAAGAAATTCCAGAGCTCTGTGTCCTGAAAGAAATGAATACAGTACACAAGTCAATAAAGTCCAAGTATAATTACTACATACTATTTTAAAAGGCAAAGATATAACTTTGCAATTGTAAATAGTCAGAAGCAGGAAACGAAAATGAAGTGTGTACATATAATTGTAATTTTCTTTAGGCATAGTTGCATATTACTAGAATACAAATGAAATTTTCATGGTGACTTAACTAGGACTATGAACTTGGTTAAGTTACTTAACCTCTGTAGGACTCAATTTCCTATATAAAATTAAGTAAACAGCCCCCACTTTTGACATTTGTTGAGAGCTACAGAATATAATTACTAAGTGGCAAGAACAGAGGTTGACACACAGGAGCTCAAAAAACAAACTGCCATCAACATGTTTGCCTCCAAATTGAGGCAGAGAATAGGAAATGTGACTTAAAGCCTAAATCATTGTCTAATCACTGGTCCCCAAGTCTGTTTTCATCTGGAGTGACAAAGTCATCTCAAAAGGCCTCCTTCTCCACTCACACAGACTCACAGCCTGAACCTTCTCAGAAGCAACAGGATTAGCATTCCCGTAAAGAGAAGTTCAAAGGTTACACCCTGCTCTACTGTGAACCATATCCATTTTTTTTAATATATATTGCTGGTACTATATTGTAAGAATTAACACCATAAGAGACAAGACACAACCTATACAAGGAATCCATACTTGGGATTCCAGTGATTTACAGGCCCAAAACACTGAATGAGACCAATTCAAATTAACCAATTCACATAAATGTCAACGTTTCACAATGCCCCCCATAAGAAAAAGTACCCCGAGAAAAAAAAAAAAAGAAAAGAAAAAGTACCCTGGTGTGATGGTGCATGCCTGTAATCCCTGCTACTTGGGAGGCTGAATAAGGAAGACAACAAGTTCAAGATCAACCCGGGCAACTTAACAAGACCCTAACTCAAAATAAAAACATAAAAATCTGGAGCTGTAGCTCAGTGTTAGAGTGTTCCTGGGTTCAGTATCCAGTACCAGACATACACACAGAAAAAAATGAAACTAGAATTTATATCACTTAAGTTATTAGTAAACAAATGCTGGAGTTTTTACTCTTACATGAAATTTCTCAAAATCTGTAGATTCCATTTCAGGATTTGCCTTTGTGTTCAATGTATCTTTAGATGTAGATATCCTTAAATATCCATTAGGATCTTTGTCTGGTAACTACTGAAGAAGGGCACCTCTCATAAATTTTTAAACTCTCAATCATTAAAAAGTTGAGGCTGGGCATGGTGGCTGTAATCTCAGCACTCTGTGAGGCTGAGGAAGGAGGAGCATAAGTTCGAGCCCAGCCTGGGCAATTCAGAGACTTACCAAGAGTCTGTCTCCAGGCATGCTAGGAATATAGCACAGCGTAAGATACATGAATAGCTAAAATAAATAAATTGTAAAACGTTGGGTATTCCTATTCACATTTGTTCCTCTTTAGCATACTTCTATGTTTTCAGCCATTTCAACTACACAGAGCTTAGAACTAGAAGCTTCAGAAATCAAGAAGTTCCACCTTTAAAGAGGATCTGAAGGGTAAAGCAAATCGTTACATATTTATAGCAGAGCTGGGATAGAACCTAGGTCAGAGTTTCTTTCTCGTGGTTTCCTGACTCCCTTTCAGCAACAACTGTTTAAGGGAAAAAACGCTGGACTACTATGAGGGTGTGTGATTCTAGGCCAGGCTACTAAAAGGTTAGCCGTGAAACTCTCTAGGATGTTCCTTCTTCTGTAAAATAAATAGGCCCAGTGACCTCTAGTATCCATTCATATTATAAAATTCTCTGACCATAGGCTCCTGCATGCCATATATTTTGCACTGATAAGTTTTTGTGTTTTACTTGCAGTCTTGTTATTCTTTGTAACTTCCGGAGGCAGTATAACTACAAAATACTATTACTTTTATTTTAAAACATCAGGTATATCTTAAATGATCTAAAATTGTTGAATACTATATTATAAATTGGCTTATGTTTTGCATGTACTAAAAAAATCACAAATTATAATTCATTCAAGAATCAAATTCTTTTGCTGAGAGAGATCTTAATTGTTCTGCCCACACATGCTAAGAATGGTAACTATGTGAGGTGATGGATATTTTAATTAGCTTGACTGTGGTAAGTATTTCACAATACACATGTGTACGTGCGCACATATTATATAAGATACTACATTCATATGGTGGCCAGCACTTATAATCCCAGATACTGAGGAGACAGGCAGGAAGACTATAAGTTTGACCTCAGCCTAGACAATTTAGCAAGACCCTACCTCAAAATAAAAAATGCTGAGATGTAGCTCAGCACTTTCTGGGTTCAATACCTGGATGGATGGATGGGAGAAGGAAGGAAGCAAAGGACAGACACCTTATGTTGTACATCTTAAATTTATTCATTTTTGTCAATTACACCTTAATAAAACTGGATAAAATTTTTTTTTCTTTTATTGGTACCTTTTAGGTATATAATACATTAACATTCATCATTGGGTGCTTGTACCTGTACATGATGTATCTTAGTTCTTATTTTTTTCCCCATTACCTGTTTGTCCTTCACCCCCTCCACCCTTCACTATTTACATAGATTTCATTTCCATTTTTTTTCCTTTTCTCATAATTTTTCCTTTCCCTTCTTCCCTTTCCCCTTCCCCTCCCACCACCCCTACACCTTTGGGCCTTTTCCTATTTCAATTTATCCATTACTCATTTTAATTATTTTCATCCTTATTTACACTTTCGGTTTCTCACATTAGAGAAACTAGTCGGTATTTACACATGTGTGTCCTATTTATTTCACTTAAGAGTAAAACTGGATAAAATTTTAAAGACTACAGTATTTGCGCTACCACCTACCTATATCTAAGTAACTCTATCTTTGCCCCTGAGGTTGGTGATACCTCTTATGGACCCCCCTCTCCTCCCCAAATCCTGGCATCATTCTGCTTTTGAAGCCAATGATCATTCACACTCCCTCGCTTCCTTAGCTTCACTGAAGCTGAGCACCTCAAAAACCACCTGACTCATAGGACCCACTCCCCTGACCACACACGGCCCTCTACATATGCAGAAAGGCCTGTCCTTGGAAATGTAAAACACAAATTCCTCCCTCCCACTATATTCCTCCCACCTCCTCTCCCATTCTTCCAGGTGTGCTTCACTGTAACCTCCCCTCTATCAAGCTCCTCACCATTTCCTACCCAGAGCAACACCCAGCAAGCCCACGGCCAAGTGCACATCTGGCCTCCTGCTTGCCTGCCCCTCCCCAGCCCTGACGACCCCACGCCCGGCTGCTTCTTTCCACTATGAGGCCGCTTAGCCCAGCAGGAGAAACCAGCATTACAAGGGACAGATTTTCAATCTCTTACTGTCTCTTGACAGACTTCTTCTCCTTCGAATAACACAAAACCCCAGGACTCACCTATTTCTATATGTGTCGAAAGGCCGCACGGTGAACTTGGAGGGCAGAGAAAAGCCAACAGAAGCAGCAGGCCAGACCACAGGCAGAATGCTGACATGCTGTCATTCCCTGTGGGCTTCTCCGGCGACTGGGAACCTTCTGAGCCGTGACAGGGCTGTGACTCCAGGATCCAGGCGCAGACCAGGGCCTTCCCTGCGCACAGGTCACTGACGAGAAACCAAGCCTCATTTCAAAATAATACTGCTTTCCAATGAAGTCAACCGCTTAACTACTGTTTAGCTTCAGGAGAACAGCAAACAAACTCTGCCCACTTGGGAGGAGGCCGGAAGCCAGCCAATGAATCTGAAGGCTGCTAGCTGGGAGCCCTGCATCTTCTGATCAAGCCATTCCCAGGTTTCATTTAAACATGAGATTGGTATGGAGATGCAAGCAGAGCTGTCCCCAAATATTTTTTACTTTCATACAACAAAAGACTCACCCGTGGCTTTGGACAGTCACTCTATCAGACTGCCTCACTTACTCAGGCAACAGCTCCTGCATCCTTTCAGCATGCGGATCAGGTCGCCCTGCTTCCTCCGGAGGCCAAGTGAGTGCTGGGAAAGCTTTTATGGTGATCAGCTGGAACCAGCTCCTCTTTCAGTATTTGGCAACAGATACCAACACCTGTGAGATTACACAAGTGTAACCATTCCTGGTCTTCCCCCACTGGTGCTTCTAATAGGGCTGATCTCCAGCCTGTTGCCAGGTCAGATTCCTGCAGCCCAATCACAGGTTCCCATTCTACTTGAGAGGTGGAGGGGAGGGGGCAGAATTGGGCTAGAAAACTCAGTTTTGGAAAAGCCTAGGCTCAGAATATACCCGTCATGAGAATACAAGCAACAGCACTAAATCCCCGGGGAAAAATTTAGGTCAAGCTTTTCATAGAAATGATGCTGATCTTACAGTTCAAATTATGCAGGTTATACATTAAAATCAAGAGAAGAGCTCCTAAAAGAGTGGAGGAAATGGTATTTGTTCTCAGGCTACTACAGTACAAGGAATGTGCACTCTTGGGCACGGGCAAAGCTTCAGAAAATGAACAGTGGGAGCACTGAAGCCCATTGCTTCCAATTACTTACACCAGAGGCCATAAACTTCCCTCTTATTTAACAGGGAATTACAAATTTAGATCAACTTTTCTTAAGAAAATTCACATAGAAATGTAGATTTCAAGACCTAAAAACCAAAGCAAAACAAACCAAGAGAACTGGCCTCCTGAACTGACACCACCACGGGACAACAGTTGCAGTCAAAGAGCCAGCGGGCTCCTTTGCAGGGCACAGCCTCCCCTGTCCTCCTGTCCCACTATCTGCAGGATGCATGCAGATTTCTGTGCCCCTCCGGTCACCAGAGGCCTCTGCATCTCCCTCCTTCTCACCCTGGGTCTCCAAAAGCCTTAGGGTGAGTGGGTGACATTTACAAATGGGGGCTTTGGTGAAGTCGGTATACAAGAGCAGACAATCCTTGGTAATGGTGAAAGGCCTTCAAAAGTCACCCAGCAGCGAAATAAGGCCAACTGGGAGGGTTCTCAGCAGATAAAACCAAACCATTCTGAAAAAGCACCAGAGAGAGGGATGCGCTCAATTACTAAGCAATGTTCACCCCCGATTTCTCAGTACCTATTTTTGTCTTTGAAGTTCAGAATGACTTAATTTACAAATGTAATAAAGGAGGAGGGAATTATTCACTTAGTATAGTGCGATGGAGACAAATCTGGGCTTTATGTGACAGTATTGTTTGAACTCTTATGAAGTTTATATTACTTTTTTTTTTTTTTTTGCAGAACCAGGGATCAAACTCAGAACTTTATACTTGCCAGGCAGGCGCTGGTGCCACTGAGCTAAACCTCTGGCCCAAAGTTTATATTACTTTAGTAGCTATGAAAACACCAAAGCTATGACTAAGAGAAAGCTGAAATATAAATTGCAGTATTAGGGAAACTACCACACAATAAGTATGTGGAAATATTTTTCTTTCTATTCCATAGCCCCTTTTCTAATCCAGGTGACTTTGTTATAAATGAGAGCTTGATTCTATTATTTAGGGCTCTTTTGCAATGCAGCACAACTTGAAAACCGAACACAATTATTAGAAGTCAGTGTGTGTGGGTTGGGTGGGGTATGGATTTCACTTGGATCCCTATCCTGTTACCTTCTTTCTACCTAAGTGACCTTATGCAAGGTATTAGAAATCTCAGCTGGGTGTGGTACCACATGTCTGTAATCCCAGCACTGGGAGGTTGAGACAGGAAGATCACTGCAAGTTTGAAACCAACCTAAACTATACAGTGAGACCCTGTCAAGAGCCAGTCTACGTAAATTTTGGGGAAACAATTATTTAATAAAGTATGACTATAGTTGTCTAAGCCAATGTCACCTTGCCCGAGAGCCAGCCATGGCATGTGGAAACATAACTCCGTTTTGCCTCCAATCACAAGTTGAGGCCTCAATGGTCTCGTGATACTGTGATGCAAAAGGGCAAGAGTACATCAGCTGAAGACATCCTGGTTCTTTGAGAACCAAGTAATAAAAAAAGAGAAAAGTTTCACCTGGGGAAGGACAAATTCTTTATTAGCCTGCTATCTTGTCCCACCTACTATTATAAGAATGCTCTCCTTACCTCCCTCATCAACATAAAATCCTCAGTGACTTAAGGTGCTCATCAACATAGGATTATCACCACCCCTAAGTCACTCAAGACTCCCTCCAATTATTGTGTGTACCCAATAAATAGTGGCTAGCTCAGAGTGTCTTTGTCTTTGCCCACTCTGAGGCACTGACCTGGCTCCCTTTCTAGGCAATCAGAGAATTGATCACCCTCTAATAAGGTCCTGTCTAAAAAAAAAGTTAAATTAAATCAAATTAAAATTTAAAAATTAAAATCTCTATGCCTTCATTTCCTTATCTATAAAATGGAAATAGTAATAGCATCTGCTGAGCAAATACATGTAAAGTGTTTAGAATAGAGCCAGACATGCAGTAATTATTCAATATATGTTGATCCTGATCATTCAAAAGAGAATTTACCTGTCTAAAAGATTCACCACTGATTTCTATTAAGTACCTATCTTCCTTGTTGCTATTTTGTTTTGTCTTGTGTTTTTTGGGGGGTGGGGTTTTGGCGCTGCTGCAGAAAGAACCTCAGGCCTCATCCCTGACAAAGCACTGTATCACTAACTGAGCTACGGTTCCAGACAATTTGTTGAATTTTTTCAACAAATTAAAAGTATTTCACCCACAGATATTCAGCACAATGTCTTTTATAACAATTTAGATGTGAGTATAAAGAAAAATGGATGAGGTTCTGAAGTGAAGGTAGGTCTCCTTATATGGGTAGTTAAGATATAATTTTAATGTCCAAAATTCTGAAATAAAGCAAGCAATTCCAGCTCACTTATGCTCAATTCCAATACATCTCTGTCGTCATAGGGCCATTATAGCAGGTAGGGAAGAAGATGGACAAAGGGAGCAGTGTGGGTGGGGGCGCCCAGGACAAGGGCAGGCTAAGGAGAACAGAAGAAAGAGGCCCCTGTCATCCAGTGGTCTTGTCCTATAGACTCAGTGAGCACACAGCCAGGTCGGGGATGAGGAGAGTGCATCAGGATACCCTAGAATTAAGACAGGAGGTAGGAAGGAACTGTTCCCATCCTACATGGGCACTTGGAGTGACCACAAAACAATGGGCCAAGAGAGGACCACAGTATGAATTTTCTAGGCTGTAGGCACTTTTGCCTTTGTGGGGACCCTTCTTTCACCAAATTTTATGTTTATGTTGGTATAGAGATTAATATATTAATATTCTACCTAAGTTCATTTTTTTCTCCTGATTTTAAAAGAAATTAAACATTTGTTGTACCCTAAAAAGCATTTGGGGCCCTAGTATACCTACTGACTGCGGTGGATGGATAAGGGGAGTGGGCACTGTTTGAAGTAGATCCTTAAAGCGATAATCAGACTAATTTTGGAACAGGAGATTCACAACTGACTGCTTTTCTGGGTCTCAGCTGACCGAGGCCTCAAACTGAATGCTTTCAGCCAGCCCAAGCAGAAAACAACTGTGGGTAGCGCGCCCTCTTCAGGTAGTAGGTGTGGACGCGCCAGCTCTCCAGTTCTGTTTGACAGCCCTGGGCTCCCTCCCCCAAATTCCTTCAAGAAAATGCAGAGTGACTGTTGAACACACACCTGCAACATTAAAGTCCGCCGTGAACCACTGCTGCCAGTTATGACTGGCACAAAACAGAGGACAGATAACTCAGCAGAAGTCAACAGTTTAAGGACAGCCTTGGCGTTTTGCACAAGAATTTAGCATCCTAGGAAAGAGGCGAAAAGCCCACCCGTGTTCTGGAACAGCCAGCAAGATGCAACCCATCTCCGTAGTAATCGGGCACCAGAGAAGAGTTGAAACTAGCGATCTTCAGTCATTCTAAGGACAGAATGAAGGTTTTTGCAAGTTTTGCATGAATGAAGAATGTCATGGAAACGTGACCACAATATGCTCAACTCTAACACCTCTGATTCCACTCTGACATAAGATTCTATTTACTACTTGGTGGGCAGCAGGTTTTACTTTGAACACTGTACTGAGCTTAACGTAGCAACTGGGCTAAATGTTTTTTCATAACAAACTTAGTGAGTGGGCATTGTTCCATTCCACAAATGAGAAGCCTGACATTACAAGGCGTGATCAACATGTGCAGTGAATTACATTTTTTAAAAAATGTATTACAGTAAAAGATACATTGCCATTAATCTCCCTCTAGATACTCTCCTGCTTCAAACACATTGCTCCCATTCTTCTTGCTACTTTTTGAAGCAGTTCTGGAAATCCTCTTTGCAGGTGAGATTTAAAAAAAAAAGTGAGTGTGTTTTCCAGGTGTGATTAAAAACCACAGTGAATGCTGCTGTGAAGTGTTATCCAACAGAAAGGCAGGTTTGTAAAAACATGACAGTGCTCTCATGCACCTTGTTCACCAGATCCGGAAATGTGCCGCTTCTGGGTCTTTCCCAAAGTCAAAATAACCCTGATAGGTAAATGTTTTTAATCGGTTCAAGACATCTAGGCAGCCACAACAGTGCAACTAAAGACACTCAGAAAAGAGGACCTCCTGAATTGCTTCATAAAGCGACGAGATGGATGGAATGAGTGTGTTCGAAGACAGGGTAAGAATTAATGGGATTAAGGGGAATTAATGGCACTGTGTCTTTTACTGTAATAAATTTTTAAAATGTAAACATTCACCGTATTTTTTAACCACATCAGGTAAGTAACTTGCCCAAGGTCACACACCTTCTTAGCAAGCGATTCTGTTTGGATCCGAGTCTGTCTCCAAAGGTGGTTCAGTTGATGGAGGGGACCCCTAGACCCACACCCTGAAGGGCATCCACGAAGCGGAGCGCAGAGCCCCACTTCGCCCCCAGAAAACCATCGCCCCAGACCCAGAGACCATGACCTCGGCACCAGCGCAACTAGGGGCCAAGCACAATTTCTGGGCAGGGGATCCCGGACCTGGCCCATGTAAGGGGGGTTAGGGCGGTGTTCCCACAGAGTGCTGCTTCTCACCTGCAACCAGGTGCAGAGGGATGAGCGCCCGAGATTGGCAAAGGTGACGGCGGTCCCCAAGTGGCTGTCACTGCCCGCCGCCCCCATCCGCGGCCCGGCCTTCCACAGAAGGAGGTCGCGGACAGCGCAGCTGCGCAGCGCCGGGGACGAGGTCCAGGGCCCCGTGCCGCAGGAAGGGGGCGCTGTCGAGCGTCCCGGCCCCTCCCGCCGCCCTGCGCGTTCCCGCGTCCCCGCGCTCCCGTGCGCGCGCGCTTGCCGGCCTCCGGCTTCCCCCGGCTGTCGCCGTCAACGCCGCCCGGGCCATGGCGATCTGCTTGCGGCTGCGAAGCTGCAGGGCCGCGGGCCTCCTCCGCCCGCGCCCAAGCCAGGCCTCCGCTCGCCGCTTGGCTGGGGGCCTCTCGGGCCTCTCCCCCGCGCTGCTGCGCACCGACAGCTTCGTGGGCGGCCGCTGGCTGCCCGCTGCCGCCACCTTTCCGGTGTACGACCCGGCCAGCGGCGCCGCGATGGCCTCGGTGGCGGACTGCGGGGCGTCCGAGGCCCGCGCCGCTGTGCGCGTCGCCCACGAGGCCTTCTGCAGCTGGCGGGGCGTCTCGGCCAAGGTGAGCGCTGGGGCGGGGAGCCAGCCCAGAGCACACTGCGCACAGCGGGCCGAGAGAAAGCAGACAAGTAGGGAGCATCGGCTGTGCCCTGCCTGCAGGCCTCAAGTGTACTGGGCCACGGCGGGGCACGTGGTCCGAGGGAGAGCAGCGTGAGCGCCACCCGGCCTGACCTGGCGCGAGTGTGACCGTGCAGGGGTGGGGGTCGTGTCAGAACTCGGAGGGAGCAGGTGTGCACTTTGGCAGGGGAAGGGAGAGGTCCAGATGGTCCCCTAGGTTTCGACCTGTAGGGACCAGGTCTGCCCTTTACTGACTTTGGGAACAAGGGAGATATGGGGCCTGCAGAGGGAGGACCAAGTAAGAAGCAAATGAGGCAAGAAATACTCTTCCTTCATTTATTGCACCTGGACTACCGCAGTGACATCTTGGCCTCTGCAGTGTTCAAGGCCGCTTTCTGGAGCTATCCAGCAGTGATAGAGTACAAGTACCAGAGAGTCCTGATCGTCATCCACCCGCAGATGTGTGCTGTGCACCTGCTGTCCCCCGTGCATTCTTGAGGGTGCTCGGGACTCTGTCCTTAGGGAGCCCGTGTGGGCAGAGCAGGATAGAGGGGAAGACCCAGACTATAAACAGCATAGTGCCCAGGCAGATGGGTATGTGAGAGGTGAACTCTGGGAGGGACAGGAGGCAGAGGCAGGGAAAGGGGGTCAGGGACAGAGGCGAGGGGCGAGGTGCTGTGGTATGGTGTGGTCGGGTATAGGTGGCTAGGGAGCCACAACCAAGAACCGCAGACAGAGTGGCATAAAACACAGAAGTCTGTTTTCCCAAATTAGGGAGGCTGGAAGTCTGAGGTCAATGTCAGTAAGGTTGGTTTCCTGGCCTTATGACTGAAGATCATCTCTTTGTGTATTTGTGTCCCAATCTCCTCTTTTTATGTAATCTTTTTTTTTTTTTTTTTTTGGTACCGGGAATTGATCTCAGGGCCTCATGCTTGCCAGGCATGTCCTTTGCCACTGAGCTACATCCTCTTTTTATAAGGATGCCAGTCACACTGGATTAAGGCCCACCCCGGTGTCCTCTACTTAGCTGACTGCTTCAGAGGCCTTGCCTCCAAATACACTCTGCACTGCCCACTCACTTGGTGTGGGGTTAGGACTTCAGCTGTAAGTCTGTGAGGGGACACTCTTTAGCCCCTAACATCAAGGCGGGCCTCGCTGAGGACATAAGACACAAAGACCAAGAAGATGAGGCTCTCTGTGCCGCCATAAACACGGGTGTGCATATATTGCTCTGGTATGATGCTTTTAATTCTTTCGGAAAGATACCAAGAATAGCTGGGTCAAATAGAACCTCTAGTTTTAGTTATTTGAGGAATCTCCCCCACTGATTTTCACAGTGGTTGCACCAGTCTACACTCCCACCAACAGTGGAACAGTGTTCCTTTTCCCCTACAGTCCACCAGCATTTGTTATTGATTGATTTCTTGATAGCAGCCATTCTTTCTGGAGTGAGATGGAAGCTCAGTGTTGTTTTAATGTGCATGTCTTGAATGACTGGTGGTATTGAACATTTTTTCATAAATTTAGTTGCTGTCTTTACTACTTCATCTGAAAAGTGTCTGTTCATTTCAGATGCCCACATTTAGACTGTCTTTAAAATTGGGGTGGGGGTTAAGTTCTTTATATAAACTAGATAGTAGTCTTTTGTCTGAGGAACAGCTGGCAAAAATTTTCCTACAATGTGGGTTGTCTCTTCACTCTGTTGGTGGTTTCGCTTGTTGTGCAAAAGCTTTTTAATAAGATGAGATCCCAGTTGATTCTTTGTGATAGTTCCTGTGCGATCAGGGTTTTGTTCATAAAGTCTTTGTCTACACTAACATCTTCAAGAGTTCTACCTATTTTATCTTTCAGCAGATTTTGTGTTTCTGTTTTAATATTTAGATCTTTGATACATTTCAATTTTAGTTTAGTGCATGGTGAAAGATATGGTTCTAGTTTTAATCTTCAGCAAGTGGAAAGCCAGTTTTTCCAGCACTGTTTATTAAAGAGGTTACCTTTCTTCCAGAGAAGGTGTTTGGCTCCTTTGTCAAAGATAAGGTGGCTGAGTGTGTCTGGAGTTGTTTCTGTATTTTCTAATCTGTTCCATTGATCCTCAGGTCTGTTTTTTTTGCCAGTACCATGCTGTTTTTTTATCATAGTAGCTTTGTAGTATAATTTCAAATCAGGGATTGTGATGCCCCCTGCCTTGCCTTTGTTGCCCAAAATAGCCTTTGTTATTCTAGGTCTCTTCTGGTTCCAAATGAATTTTAAGATTGTATTCTCTAATTCTGTGAGATATGCTGTTGGAATTTGGATCGAGTTTGCATTAAATCTGTATAACAATTTTGGAAATATGGCCATTTTCACTTTATTGGTTTTTTCTACCCAAGAACAGGGATATCTTTCTGATATCCTCTTTGATCTCCTTTTTCAGAGTACTGTAGTTTTCAATGTACAGGTCTTTTACTTCCTTTGTTAGATTTGTTCCTTGGTATTTAAGTTTTTTGGATGCTAACTTGAAATGTGTTGTTTCCCTAATTTCTCTCTCAGTGAGTTTGTTATTTATTTACAGGAAGGCTATTGATTTCTGAGTGTCAACTTTGTATCCAGCTGCACTACTGAATTTAGTTATTAAATCTAGAAGTCTTTTGTTGGAGTTTTTGGGGTTTTTTATGTAGAGTATCATCTCACCCACAAATAATGATAACTACTTCCTTTTCTATCCTTATTCCTTTTATTTCTTCCTCTCATCTAATTGTTCTGGCTAATATTTCCAGAACTATATTGAATAAGGGTGGTGACAGTGGACATCCTTGTCTTGTTCCTGATTATAGAGTAAAAGCTTTCAGTTTTCATCCATTTAGTATGATGTTGGCTGTTGGTTTGTCATAGATGGCTTTTGTCAGATTGAGATAAAAACCATCTCTTCCAGTTTTCTATAGAGTTTTTATCATGTATGAATGTTGGATTTTGTCAAATGCTCTTTCTGCATCTATTAAGATGATCATATGTTTTTTGTTCATGGCTCTATTAATATAGCGTATTACATTTATTGATTTGCATATGTTGAACCATCCCTGCATCCCTCGGATGAATCCTACTTGGTCATGGTGTTTAACATTCTCGATGATTTGCTGCATTCTGTTTGCCAGTATCTTTTGAGGATTTTTTGTGTCTATATTCATTAGAGAGATTGGCCTATAATTCTCTTTTTTGGTTGGATCTTTCTCTGGTTTTGGAATCAGGGTAATTCTTGCTTCCAGGAATGAATTTGGGAGTATTGCTTCCCTTTCAATTTCATTAAAGAGTGTGAGAAGTAGCAGCATTAGGTCTTTAAATTTCTCGTAGAATTCAGCAGTGAATCCATCAGGGCCTGGGCTTATCTTTGTTGGTAGGTTTTTAATTATATCTTCAATTTCATTGACTGATGTTGGCTTATTTAGAATTTTTATATCTTTTTGGTTCAGCTTTGGTAATTCATACATATCCGGGAATCTGTCCATTTCTTCTGTGTTTTCCATCTTATTAGAATACAGGTTCTTGAAGTTGCTATTGCTAGTCTTCTGGATTTCTCCAGGATCTGTTGTGATTTCACCCTTTTCATTCCTAATTGCATGGATTTGAGTCTTTTCTTTCCTTTTATTAATAAGGTTGGCTAAGGGTTTATCAATTTTATTTAATCTTTCAAAGAACCAACTCTTTGATTCATTGATTCTTTGTATTGTTTTCTTAGTCTCCATTGCATTAATTTCTGCTCTAATCTTTATAATTTTCTCCCTCATATGAACTTTGGTTTGACTTGCTCTTCTTTTTCTAGAAGCTTAAGGTTCAACATTAGGTTATTTGAGCTCACTCTGTTTTCCTGATATGGCTATTCACTGCTACTGCTATAAATTTCCCTCGTAGGACTGCTTTCATTGCATCCCATAAGTTCTGGTGTGTTGTATTGGCATTATCATTTAATTATAGAAATTGCCTGATTTCTTTAATTTCATCTGTGACCCATTGGTTGTTCAGAGGGGCATTATTTAGTTTCCATGTATTTATGAAGTTCTTGTGGTTTCTTTTGCCATTGATTTCCAATTTCATTGCACTGTGGCCTGATAATATGCATGGGATAATTTCAATTCCTTTGCATTTACTTAAGCATGTTCTATGAGTTAGTATGTGGTGTGTTTTGGAGAGCATCCCATGTGCAACTGAGAAAAATCTGTATTCTGATATTGTGTGGTGGAACACTCTGTAGACATCTACTAAGTCCATTTGTTCAAAAGTTTGGTTGAGTTCTAATATTTCATTGGTTTTATGCCTAACTGACCTGTCTATTTATGACCGGGTATTGAGATCCCTCCAGGGGGATTACTGTGGAGTGTGAAATACAGGAGACAGTGACAACCCAGGACTTTTGGCCTGAGCCGCTGGAAGGATGGCTCTGAGATGGGGAGAGCTGGGGGTGGGGCCACACTGGGTGACGTCGGAGTCAGCAGTGGGCTCGGAGTTGTCCCTTAAACACACAGGTGTGAGGATGTGAAGGCAGTGGTGGGCTGTTGAGCTGGAATTTGCACGTGAGATGAGGAGGTTGTGTGTTCTTCACATGTCCTCAGCTGTGGGTGGGGTGAAGAACTCCTGGGAAGGAGAGCCTCGCACCTCTGGTGTCATTTCACGGTCTCAAGAGGGCTCACAAGGATTGAGGCCTCCCCAGGGCCAGGGATCTTCTCAGGGAAACTTCCCTCTTGAAAGGAGGGGTTCTTGGATCCCGGGTCATCATACTGGGATGGGTGCCACCAGCCCCCTGAGGGTCCCCCACAGGTGGGAGATGGTGGGGCCATCGGCAGAGACATGGTGAAGGCCAAGGAAGGCAGCTCTTGAGTCACCCGGTTTTGGGCCTCTAGGGCTCCAGGGTCTTTCTCACGCCTGTTTTCCTCTCACTCCTCTAAGCCCATTTGCCCCGTCTGCTCCTGCAGGCAACCCAGGAAAGAGGCAGTGAAGCTCAGTCTGCCACAGACAGAACAGCTCTAGCAAAGGGCATTTCATTTCATGGGGTTTCAAGGGGGCTTCAGTCATTACTCATGTTTTTCTCCTTGAAAGGCACAGGGGTCTCAGACAGGTGGAGTTTAGCTATTGTGCACGTGTAAGTTTAAGCACAGGCCAAACTGAACCGTGTTGTGTCTGCACCATGGGAGGAGATTTTATTGTGGAAATGCATTGTATGCCGAAGTTTAGGCTCAGGTCTGTGCCCGTCTCTGCCCTGGTGTCATCTGGTAAACCCACTTTCTCAAGGACACAGCCTCTTGCTCGCTGAATTCATGCTCTGGTTTACTTCTCAGCTCTCACCGCCAAGAGTGGCAGCTGCTCCTTTCCTCTCAGACTGCTACTTCCAAGTCCTGCCAGTCCCCACCTGTCTCACAATGACACAAACTGAGTCAAGACCCACCCTAAGGAGCTCATTTTATCTTGGTTACCTCTCTTGTGACCCTGTCTCCAGTTAAGGTCCCATTCTGAGGCATTGAGTGTTAGACTCCTCCACGTTTGGGGCAGATGCATTTCCACCAGATCTTTGCACATGAGGGCTTTGCACACTATGGTAACTGGCAGCAGCTCTTCGTTATACATCCAGCTTGGACACTATCTTCTGCCCTCTGAGAGAACATTTTTATCCTAACACTTCCCACGCCATTTCACATCCTCTCTCCTTCTTTCTCAGACTAAACATGGGCTCTGTGTGGTGCTTTATTCTATTCATCTCCCCAGACATCTGAGCCTGCCTCCTAGGTTTTACTGTCTGTCACTCACCCAGGGCCACCGTGGTCCTCTGGCCTGTGTCAGCAGAGGCCTCACTGTTCTTACATGGAAGGAAGGTAGTCAAATGTCCTTACTGAGAAGGATTTTTTAAAGATGCCAATGCCTCTTCTTGGGGGTGTGGAATTTACTTCATCATCTCCCTGAGGGGAGAAATGTATCTTGTTAGCCTGGCCCTGGGAAGGGAAGTATCTGCAGGAAGCCGCTTGTGGTATGGACTGCACATGGGCTCTCTGCTCATGATGGAGCGAGAGACTCAAGAAAGTCTTAGACCTCTGAATGGATGAAACTGTCAGGACAGGCCAGCCTTGCTCTCTGCAGGGGCAGTCCTCAGGCAGGTGAGGGGAGCCTGTCTCCTCTACACCTTGGGCACACCTGTGCGGGTGTGGGTGTGGGTATGGTGCCCTAGGGTGCATCTCTCCTCAGCATCCCTCTGTGCTGCCTTTTTGGCCTGGAGTCTCCAACCCTCTTCTGTTTTCCAAGTGGATTTTTATATAAATGACTTATTTTTATTTATTTATTTTTGCAGGACTAGACTTTGGACCCAGGGCTTTCGCACTAAACCACATCCGTAGCTTTCTCTTATTTTAAGACAGGGTCTCACTGAGTCACTAAGTTGCCCAGGCTAGACTCAAATCCTCCTGCCTCAGGCTCCTAGAGTGCTAGGATTAGAGGGGTGTGCCATCCCTGCCAAGGGAAAATAAATTATTTTCTAAAGGTTTAAATTAACTTTTAGAAGATATTTCTTCCATAATATTCTTAATAATCCAAATTATTCCTTTAGGTGTTTTCCAGTCTTTGAAAAAAATTTTAATTGTGGTAAAATATACATATAGTTCACCACTTTATCCATTTCTAAGCGTGCAGTTCCATGGCATTAATGGACATTCACATGCTTATGCCTGAGCCTGCTCCTTAAGTGTGTCAGACCCTCTTTTTATGCCTCACACACACCCCTAATCTCCACCCTGGTCTGAGGTACAAATGCAGTTTGACAGCAAGTTGTTAAAATAGGGAACGATACCTGAGGGCTTTGTTTTGGGTGAAATAAGCCAGTCACAGAAGGACAAATACTTGCTTGAGGTACCCAAGCTGTCAAATCCAAGTAGAAACAGTGCTTTTCCAGGGCTGGGCAGGACGGGAGGGGGGAGATACTGCTTAACAGGGGTGGTCTTCAGCTTCGCCAGGGAAAGGTCTGGGATGGATGGTGGCGGTGGTTGTGCAGCACTCTGAATGTTCTTAGTGCCATCAACTGTACACTTAATGCTTAGGGTGGTAAAGTTTGTGTTAAGTGGATTTTACCACAAGTTACTAAAATAATTTTTTAAAATAGGAAACTATCATCTTACTTGGTGAAATCAGAGTTATTCTTGTTTGCCATAAACAGTAGCTGTTTCCACAGAACTTCTTTTCTCTCTCACAGTTTATGACTCGGTACATTCCATTAGCTATTGTTACCATATGCGTCAAGCTCCTGATCCCTCAAACATCCAGGAATGAAGTTGGGAACCAGAGGAGGAGGCCAGGAGACTGTTTGCTGGAAAGGAGAACAGCTCCAGATTTCCAAGAGGGATCCTGAGTGGGTGGCCAAACAGCCCCTTGATCCAGAGCTAATTATACAGGAGTGGAGCATAGAAATTGCTCCATGGTTTACTGGTCACTTACCACAGGTGGCTGGGCAGATTGAAAATGACCAAGTAGAACTCAAGCTGTCTAACCCAGATCTTCAATGTGTAGGGTTTAAAGGAAACTGGAATTTTAGAGGGGAAAAAATACCTGGTTATTTTGCATTTTAAGTTCCTCGCAACTCAGGAGCTTATTGAGGAGTGGCTGCAACTTCCTTTAGTAGGGAGAGGGCTGCATTCCATGCTTGGGTCCATGAACCAAGTTCATTGTTGGTTAAAAGTCCTAGTTCACTGTCTATTTTTCCTTTAATTCTTTTTTTTTTTTTTTTTTGGTACCTGGGATCAAACTCAGGTCCTTGAGCTTGCGCAGCAGGCGGCGAAACCACTGAGCTAAATCCCCAGCCCTTTCTTTTAATTCTTAATGTGGCTTGTCACCCATCTGTATCTCAGGCTCTTTCCCTAGCTAGCTGCCTTACTCATAAGCTAACTAAACTATTTTCTACACTACAACTTGTTAGTCTCTGTTACTACTTATCAAAGGAGGTCAACCTATTACTACCCAAGTGAGTCACTCATGGTTCTCCAGAGAAACAGAACCACGAGGGTCTGTAGATTTACGGGAAGAGATTTCTTCAGGGAATTGGCTCACGAAATTACAGAAGCTGAGAAGTCCCACAAACGGCCATCCACGGCTGGAACCCTGGGGCAGAAGTTCTAGCCAGCATCTGAAGGCCTGAGAACTAGGAGCGCCACCCAAGGGCAGGGGAAAGGATGCTCAATCAAGGAGCAAATTTGCCTTTCCTTCACCTCCTTGCTTAATGCACTTGCATTGGTGAGGGTGAATTTCTTTACTGTCTACCAATTGAAATGCTAATCTCCTATAAAAACCTCACAGACACCCCCCCAATTTTCCCAGCTATTCCATAGCCTGCTGAAGTGACACCTAAAATTAACTATCCCTCTAAGAATGAGACCACAGAGCTAATATTTTAGGAAAACAAGGATTATGGAGTAGTCTGTCATATACTTCATACTTCACTACTTCTCTGCTTTGTCATGTGTTTTTTAGGAGAGGAGTTCATTACTTCGGAAGTGGTATGATTTAATGATGCAGAATAAGGATGACCTTGCCAAAATTATCACAGCTGAGAGCGTAAGTTTCAGATCTTTGCTTGCTACCCTGAGAAATTGTCCCAGAATTTTGGAAAGCCTCTAACTTCCTGGCAGTGTTGTTCTGTACCTGAAGAATGTGTGAATCCTTGTACAATGATCAGATACCAAATCATTGTTGTGCCAGGCAGTCCCATTTGCTAAAACGTAATTTGCATGTTTTAGTTTATTCTTTACTAATATGCAAAAATAGGTTTGTTTGGAACTGTATGAACACTGCTTTTCACCATCCCAGTTTTTTTCTCTGTGACTGTTTTGATCTTTCATATTACTTTTGTACAATATTAAAATGCACCCACAGTTACTCCATAGTTACAACAAATGATTTTAAACCATGCTTCAACATTTAGGACAGCTTAGAAGGAGGAGAAAAAAACATTAGAAGATGAAGTGCTAGGGGTCCCCTAACTTGTGAACTCATTGGGAATGCAAATGACTCTGTGACTTAGGTGATACAGCCATACTTATCTCCGTCATTGTTTGTAATTCTGCTTCTTTTTCTTTTTCTTTTTTTTGTGCCAGGGATCGAACTCGGATCCTTGCGCTTGTGAAGCAGGCGGTGGAACCACTGAGCTAAATCCCCGGCCCTGTAATTCTGTTTTCTTATACCTACAACTAAATTAGAAATTTTCCAACAGCCCTGTGAGTTCTAAATGGGAGACTTTTCTACTCTTCTCGCAGCCTTGAAGAATTTAGAAACACAGTTCTGCCTGTGTTCCTAGAAGTTAATAAATGTGTCCTTTTCTGATTTAATTTAGGGGAAGCCACTAAAGGAGGCACAGGGGGAGATCCTCTATTCGGCCAACTTCCTGGAGTGGTTTTCAGAGGAAGCTCGCCGCATTTATGGAGACATTATCTCTACCCCCGCCAAGGAAAGGCGGGCCCTGGTCCTCAAGCAGCCCCTGGGTGTAGCCGCAGTCATCACACCGGTATGTGCAGGAGCAGCGAGATCCCAGGGTAGGAGGTTGGGTAGGGAATCCAGAGAGCACTTACTCTTCCTTGTGAGCAGGTGTGTTCATCCTGTTACCTTTGTTACCTGCGTGGTTTCCTGATTCCTTTGCTGTGGAGGCGTATTTTGGGCTCCTCTGGGATAAGGTTAGGTGTGGTGGTGGTGAGTGGAGTACACATTGCTGATGCCTTCAAAAATGGTGTGGCCCAGGTGGCTTTTCTGACTTGCCATAAAGCAGTGATGGAGAACCTTTTAAAGACCAAGTGCCCAAACTGCTAGTGATGTCATCGCCAGGACTGCTACTGCTTCCCAAGCATGTGCAAGGCCCCTCTGTGTGCTGTTACCTGATGCTCAGCTGCTGGAACCACGCTGGGGTGAGCTGGCTCATGTGCCAACAGGGAGGGCTCTGCGTGCCTGCTGCGGCACATGTGCCATAGCTTCTTCAGCACTACCATAAAGTCTTCTTCCTGGCATTTTCTAGTATCTCTGGAAAGATTGTCTGGCATTTACCATTTTTAAGAAGATTTAAGATAGCAGACATTTTTAAGTGTACATAGTTTGGGAAAAGTTGTTTCTATTATTATCACTAGCAGACCAGGGCTCGGGATTTAGCTCAGTGGCACTGCACTTGCCTCGAAACCACAAGGTCCTGAGTTCGATCCCCGGTACCAAAAAAAAAAAAAATAGCGGCCCATGTGTGTACCCACCAGCAGGTCAGGCCAGGTTCTGGAGGTCACAAGGCTAAGAATATGAGGCTGTGTCTGCCTGGATGGGCCTGCAGTACACTTGAGGGACACCAGCTTTCTCTCAGGGAGCAGCCCCTCTTGGATCCCTTTACCAGCTCCCACATTAACTACTCTTCGGGATCTGCCAGCTGGCCCAAGACTGCTGTCCCTCCCTGCTGGGCACAGGCACAGGTAGAGTTCTCCTTAGTGTCCACACTGACTGGCTTTGACCCAAGGCTCACTTGGCCTCTGGCAAGTTCTTTGTCAGTTTCCCCAAAAGTAATAGTAATAACCTCAAGAGATGTGATAAAGATTTAGTTAAAGTGCTTAGAATAATACCTAACATAGAATAAGCACTATACAAGTATTTGTCAAAATAAAATAAAATACAGTTACCATAGCTATGTAGATGTCTATAGCTATCTGTATAAAGAGGAAAATGAATCATTTACTGTTTTCAAAATCACCATGGCTAATATTTTCTCCCAAGGGCTTCCACCAAACCCACACTGCCGCCTGTGTTTGTAAGTACAGTTTAGTTGGGAGATGCCACATCTGCTTGTGTGCGTATTATCTTTGATGGGTTTCAGGATACGACTTCAGAGTTAAGTTAGTTGTGACAGGAACTATACATTTCACAAAACCTAGAATTCTTACCACCTGGCCCTTTACAGGAAAAACAGGTCCATATAGTTTTGTCCTGTGTTAAACTCACATTTCCTGTCTTTATGAGCACCTTTACCTCCCGAGTCCCTCAAGTCAGTGAGGGTCAGGTGCTCTGGGCGCTCACCTAGGCAGCTGGAGATCAGGTTTGCCAGGAATTGTGCACTGGAATCTGCTGCTTCCCTGTGGAAGAGTGAGGTCCTTCCTCTAACACCTATCCTCTGCTCTTTGATCCCAGTGGAATTTCCCCAGCGCCATGATCACCCGGAAAGTGGGGGCCGCCCTGGCAGCCGGCTGCACGGTGGTGGTGAAACCTGCTGAGGACACGCCCTTCTCTGCCCTGGCCCTGGCCCAGGTGAGCCTCTCCCTGGGACTCCACAGAGCCAGCCAGCCAAGTCCAACAGTGGGTTTTCCTCTGGGACACAACAAAGCAGTTTTGCAGCTTCCTTCTTTGCCTGAATCTGCTGCAACATGGCATGTTTTAATCTGCTGAGAATTATTTTAAGTCAGGAGTTGCTCTTCCTAGAAAAAAAATAGATGGGAGACTTTCTGATGCCTGCAGGCCATGTATTTTTTAGTCTACTGTAAAAAGGCTATCTATCCATTGTCTTCATTAAATAGGCACTAAAACGCTGGTGCTTCTCACATTTGGGTTCTCTGTCCTTCCTGCACTTGCTGCAGTTCAGCCTGTATCCAGGCAAATGTTATTCTGCTTAAAACCCAGCCTTCCTACAGTGGCCGCCGAGCCCTAGATGTTCCCTCCAAGCCCGATGTGGTAGTGCATTCCTGTAATTCAGCACTCTGGGAGGCTGAGGCAGGAGAATCACAAGTTCTAGCCCAGCCTGGGCAACTTAGTGACTTAGTGAGACCCTCTCTTAAAATTTAAAAATTTATAAAAAGGCTGGGGATGTAAGTCAGTATGAAGACTTTGGGTTCGATTTCTGGTACCACAGTGATGCCCCTCCCAACCTTTGGTGCCCTCTGCCCTTGTCTGTCACCCAGGAGTGTCTCATCATCTCAGGCCACTCTGGCCCTGCACCATGGGTCACCCCCAGCCTTGAGCATTGTCCCCACATACACCCATGACTTGCTGCTTCCTGTCTGTATGTTTTATGGAAAACTCACAGAGGTGGCATGAGGATTTCTCATGTACACACCCAGCTTCCCTCATTACCAGTGAAGGAGTTAGGAGGTGCCACCTCAGACAGTGTCAAATTGGCATATTCATTACTTCAAGCAGAGATCACTTGAGGAATGATAACTTCAGAAAGGCCCATCTGGGCTGGCTACAGTGGTACACGCCTGGAACCCCTGCTACTCGGAGGCTGAGGGATGAGGACTGCACGATCAAGGGTGGACTGGACAGCTTAGCGAGACCCTGTCTCAAAGAATAAAAAGGGCTGGGGATGTAGCTCAGTGCAAGGTTCTTGGGCTCAATCCCCAGTACTGAAAAAAAAAAATCCCTGGCTCTGTCCCCTTCCTCAAGTCTCCTTTGAGCTTCCATGTGCTGTTCACAGCAGGCATCTGGATGCTTCCCTGAGTGCTGGGGCTGGCAGCTGCTAGAGATCCCTTGCCACTAAGTCTTGTCATAAATATTTCCTGTAACTGTCTCACTGTAAATGCCATCGATACTTTGGTCTTGCTACCCAGTTTCTGTCTTTGTGAGAAGATTTAGGGAAATTCAGAAACTCTGCTTCTACTACCATCTTCTCAGAATCCCAGTCAGCTTTATATAATAAGTTAATGTTCATGGTATTCAGAAATTCAAATAATCCAGGACACGTCTTATCTGAAGAGAGAGTGCAGTTCCTCAGCAGGCTGCCTTGAGCAGCAGCTGCCCCTCTGGCACCCTCGGGAGGCCTTGGCTGGGCTCTTCTCCTCTCTCCCTCCCTTTCCTCATTTCCAGCTGGGCATGGTGGTGCAAGCCTGTAATCCCAGCACTTTCGAGGCTGAGGCAGGAGGATCACTATGAGTTCGAAGCTAGACCCTGTCTTAAAAAACAAAACAAGGGCCAGGGATTTAGCTGCACCTGCTTCACAAGCGCAAGGTCCTGAGTTCGATCCCCAGTATAAAAAAAAATAAAAATAAAAATAAAACAAAGCAAAACTAAAACACATACACATATACACAAATCTTCCCTAATCTCTGCCCTGGGAGATGGACTCAGAAGCACTTTGCTTGTGGCCCTGCACTGATAGCTTCGCTCTAAACACCTTTCCACCCTCCTGCTAGAGAATCACCACCTTTTTGTGTGAATGCCCCTCTGCATTTTCTTGGGGAAAAAATCTAAAGTTGTTTGACTACCAAGTAACAGCAAAAGTTATATCCCAGGGGCCAGGGATTTAGCTCAATGGTTCCACTGCCTGCCTCGAAAGCACAAGGACCCAAGTTTGATCCCTGGTACCAAAAAAAAAAATTTATATCCCAAGAAGTGTATTTTAATGATGTTTAATAGTAATATTAATATCACTTTAGCACTAAAAATCATATTTCAGTTTCAAATACATATGATATAGGAATATAGGGCCGAGGATTTAGCACAGTGGTTTCGCCGCCTGCTGTGCAAGCAAGGACACGAGTTCGATCCCTGTTACCAAAAAAACCCAAAAACATGTGATATAGGAATATAGAAATGTGTAATTAGATATTGTGCATAGACCTTGGTATGTACTTGTGCTGGGAATTGAACCCAGGGCCTCGCTCATGCGAAGCCCATGTTCCACCTCTGAGTTACCCCTCAAGCCCAGGTGTGTTTTTACTCCACACACATGCTTGCTTCAGCAGCACAGACCCTACAGATGGGAAAGATATTGTGAGCCCAAGGTCAGCTTCATTTTCTTTCCATTAATTTGTGGATCACACATCTACGCATTTCAGTTTTCTGCTTCTCTCTGTCTAATGACGTTTGCTGGCTGTTTCCCTCTGCAGCTCTCGAACCAGGCAGGCATCCCTTCCGGAGTGTACAACGTCATCCCCTGCTCCAGAACCAAGGCCAAGGAGGTTGGGGAGGTGCTTTGTACTGATCCTCTCGTCTCCAAAATCTCCTTCACAGGCTCAACAGCCACAGGAAAGGTATGTGGTAGGTCTCAGAGAAGATAAGATCATTCTGGTTGCTTCCTTCCTTCCTTTCTTCCTTTTTTGGTTTTTTGAGACTGGGTCTCACTGTGTAGTCCAGGCTGGCCTTGAACTTTCGGTGATGCTCCTGCCTCAGCCTGCAAGCACTGGGATTACAGGCGTGTGCCGTCACGCCTGGCTTTCTTTTCTATAGAGTATAAAAATACTATTTTATTTTCATCGTAGTTTTTAGCAAGATTTCTAGCAGAGCATTAAAGCTTTACCAACAGTGTCTGCTCATCCTCTGGCGATATTTGGGACTGTGATCCATGCTGTGACATGACTTGGCCTTCGAGGTGACAGTACCAGAGCTATAAGGGTCCCATTGTTTTGCTTAATGTCAAGCAACTGAACACTATTCATTGGATTTCTTCAATTCCAGATTGCACATTTCTTTCACAGTCTAGAATTAAAGATTCCAGAAACTCCCCAATGATGCTGAAATGGGTGCTTTGGAAATGAACAAAAATTATATTTAGTATAAAGGTACTTACAGAAATGGAAAGATCTTTTTCTTATTAGTTGTGTTTTTTTTCTTCAGTGCTAAGTCCATTCTTTAAAACTTCATATGTGTCCCTGGGAGTAGATTTTTATTGATCCTTTTAAGTGTTCAAAAAAGAAAAAGTCAGGGTGAACTAGAAGTTCTCATTTACAAAGTTTCCAGGTAATATACCCTTTGCTACTACATGTATGTGTACATATACATATGTACATGTGTGTACATACTCATGTTAGACATATGCAAAAAACAGTGGGCCAAATAGAAATGAAATCTGAAAGTTTTTGTGAAAGTGGTCATTTTTAGAAAGTGTGAAAAGCAGGAAGGAATAATGCAGCTATCATATAATTCCCAAGCAGTTACTTTTGTCATGCCATATGGTCCCACTCAGCAGCCCTTTATTTATTTATTTATTTATTTTTATTTTTTGGTACTGGGGATCGAACTCGGGTCCTTGCGCTTGCAAGGTAGGCAACAGAACCACTGAGCTAAATCTCCAGCCCCAAGCAGCCCTTTAAATTCCTTCCACTCACTCATCCCATCTACTGCCCAGTAATTTTATCTACCATCCATTCATCCCATCTACTGGCCACCCATCTCAAAGCAGGGATGTTTATGTCCATAAACTGCCGTGCTCCCGGTCGCTGGATCTGGCCATGAAGACTTACTCTTAGAAGGCTTCAGGTGTTGCTGTGAAGTCACGAGAGAAAGGACGGGGAGAAGGCCATGACACCCATGCTGTTCAAGCCAGGGAGATCCCAGAGTGTTGGGCACAGGGCAGTGACCCCTCTTCTGTCGTTTCACAGTTTCCTCAGCAAACTGTCAGCAGCTGTCTGATCTCCAGGAAAGTGTCAATTGTGTTCCCGCCAATCTGGCTTTGCTTCTCTTTACCTAGGGCAGTGATTTGCTCCAGTGACTTAAAGGGAACAGCGATAAGTAGAGCAAAAATAATCTGGGCTGGATGTGTAGAGTATGAGCTTAGGATGGGCAAGACCTCAGGTTCAGCTGTCAGCAATAAAATGATAATAACAACCATGACCACAGCAACAAGCGAACTCTGTGTCAGGGGCCTCTTCTGAGCCAGGGGAGAATCCAGAGGATCTGCGGCGGAGCTCCTGGTCCTCGGCACAGACTCTCACTTCTTAGATGAAGCACACACAGGGCAGTGTTCTGGGGACACCCTGCCCTCATCCCCTGCTGGGGCTGCCCCCTTCCCAGAGCCTTGTGGAGCACGGTACAGCTCATGACACCTGATCTCTCCTGTGAGTGTCACCTGAGAAAAATGGCATCCACAGGCTGACAATGATCGAGGACAGTGGCCTGGCAGAGACAGGGAGCTAGGCCAGTCGCGGTCAGTCCTGGGACGCTGAGTGCTGACGTCAGCTGTGGGAACCAGAGCTGAAAGGACTAGGAAGGGACAGTGTTGTTGCAGCTCCAGGGCTCATGGCAGCCAGGCTGGGCCATCTGGGGAGAAGCTGGAATGACTCAGTGGTGACCCTACAGTGAGAACCATCTTCACACTGGAGTGAATTCTGAAGAGTCAACAGCCTGGCAGATAGCACTTAAAAACTTTAAATGAAAATAGTTGTGTTGAGTCTAACAAATATGTTTAAGCCAAGCATGGTGGCACATGCCTGTAATCCCAGCACTTGGGAGGCTGAAGTAGGATTGCCACAAGTTCAAGGCTAGCTTGGGCTACATAGCAAGATTCTGCCTTTAAAAAAAAGTGGTGGTGGGGGGAACAAGGTGTAAAGTGTTATGAACATGTTAAGATGTTCCAGATAAATGGCTAAAGGGGAAGGTAAAGCAGGTAACAAAGCTCTATGATTATACCCCACTGTTTTCTTTTTTAAAAAAGAAAAAATATGTTTACATGATGCTGCATTCTGAAATGCTGTTAGTGGCAAACCATAGCTTGTGGGATTCTGGGTGATTTTTAAAGTCGTATTTCTATATTATCATGTTTAAACCTATCTCATATATTTTAATCCATGGTTCAAAACTCAAGGCAGTGTTAGCGTTTACCTTGAGAAATCCCACCCTGTTCCTATTACATCTTCTCTTGTTCTTTTCTATGAGCAATTATTTTTACTTTCTTATTATCTTCCCAGTGTTTTTATCACATGTACACAAATATGAGTGCACACTTTTATCTCTCCTTTTCCTGTGCACACTAATACCCCATACACACTGTGCGCCTTGCTGCTTTCATTACTGGGTGACGCTCCCGGCAGAGGCTTCGTAGCCCTGGTTGCTGGGTTTGTGCGCACGCATTTGCATTCTCCCCACTGCCTGCAGGTCCTGTTGCACCACGCAGCCAGTACAGTGAAGAGGGTCTCCATGGAGCTGGGTGGCCTTGCCCCGTTCATAGTTTTCGACAGTGCCAACGTGGATCAGGCTGTGGCAGGAGCCATGGCATCTAAATTTAGGAATGCTGGTCAGGTGAGTTAAATAAAATCTCCAGTTTTGGCGGGGGGGCGGGGCGTGTAGAGATGTGGGCTTAGCAAAGATCACACCAGTACCACCTCCGGTGCCTACTCATCTCCTATGGGCCTTCCGCTGCTGGTTAGCTGAGGGTTCTTTCTCTTGGCTGGAGTGGAAATCACCTTGAGTGCCAGCGGCTCTCGGCCCTTGGTGCTATGATCTGGGCTCTGCACATCTATAGCCCTCAGCATTTCTAGCCTCCAGCCCTCAGTGTTAACAGCTCTGGGCTCTACACCTCTGGTCAGCTCCTCAGTAGCCAAGGCTCTGCCCTGAACCATCTGGAGCTCTTCTTAGCAGCTTCTGCTGGACTCTGGAGCTCATAGCTCTTTTTGAAAGCAATCTGCTCTGCCTCCTGTCACATTACCAAGGAATTTTCAGGACTACCAGAACAAGGCTTTATTTGAACAGAGCCTGTGCAATACATGCACAGAGAAGGCCCTCATAGGTTAACTAGAGGAGTGCTAGAGGAGTGCTGCTTTTGTAAAGCAACAGCAGCCCTGTGATTGGTCCAAATTCAAGCCAGCCAAATTTGGTCCAAATTTGAGCCTGCTGATTGGCCTGAATTCAAGCTTGCTGATTCAAACCTGACTGATTCAAGTTCGAGCCTACTATGGTCAGGGCAGACATCTCCCTGGACTTGTGCAGGACAGCCAGGACAGCTGCAGCTGTCGCTGTCAGCCAAAGCACGCCCCCTTCTGGCTGTCAGGTAAAAAAGGGAAGGGTTGGGTTGACTGTGTATGGTCTATCTCACTTCCATCCTAGTTCATTCATTCTTTCAGTGAGCCTTTATTGATCCCTTTTGATTTTACTAGGGACTGTGCGAGGCTTGGGTAGACCACAGGGAAGTAAGGCGTCGTCTCTAGCTTCAGAGGGTTTCCCGAATTGCAGATGTCTTTCAATCAAACAGTCCTCTCTTCTTTCTTCTCTTTCTACGCTTTGAATCTGGTTGTTTCCATGGATCTCCCTTACTGGGCTTTTCACTGCTGAATGGATGTAGTCATCTCCTCAGACACAAAAGAGTCTTCAGCAGTGAAAGTCTGAGGTCCTCTGTCTTGAGGAAAAGGAAGATAGGAAAATTTCTTCCTAAGCTTCTTAGGAAGTAGTCTTTAGCTGTGGCCTTAATGTACCATCAATTTCAGGAAACAGAATAAATACACCTAAAAGGTCCTGTTATTAAAAGGTGAAATGTTTCATTCTATTTTGTGTTAGTTTTCTTTGGTTTGGCCTTTGGTAATTAATTTTTCCCATTTCACATAACTTTAATAGACTTGATTCTTTTAGAAATAGATATGCTTTCCTTTACAAATACAAATGCCAATGTGTGTAATCTTCAGGGTTAAGCCATAAGCTTACAACTTTGGGGCGGGTTTCTTTATGCCAGTAAACATCCATAGTATGTGAAATATATGTATACTTTTTTCTGCTAGGCTAATACATGATGAAGAAAAAAGATTAAAAAATTGATCAGTGATTACTATGTTTCTTTTAGTTATATTTTATAACTTAAAATAATAGGTCTGATCTGATCAGAAAAAAATAAGCAAGAGTTTTTTCAGTAATTTAGGCTAACATGGAAGAAGGGCCTTAGGTCCATTTTTTAAATGACAGATTCAGTCTAACACTTGGAAAGATGCATCTAGAAAGTATAAGTTAGCATTTGACCCCATTCTTTGTAGCCTCTGCGGTCACTGCCAAATTGCTATCTCTCCAGAGGGTTATGGCCCCTTTTTCCTATTTGTTTTATAATAGTTTATTCAAGCCACTTAATAACTTGGGGTGAGTGGCCATGAGTCTTATTTTACACAGAGATATTTATACTTGCTCACATGTTCGACTATACATGTGTAGCAGCTAGGGAGGGAGGCAGAGAGGAAGCTCAATTATCTTTGGGCCAGTATCTTTGTGTTTTCCCAGCAGGGAGGCAGCTGTGTCACGTTTCCTTGTTGGACCCATAGCTCCCGACAAACTGACTGTGTGGGTTTGTTTCTGTCTCCTGTCCAGACTTGTGTTTGTGCAAACCGATTCTTGGTGCAAAAGGGTATCCACGATTCCTTTGTAAAAAAATTTGCTGAAGCAATTCAGAAAAGCCTGCGTATAGGGAGTGGATTTGAAGAGGGAACTACTCAAGGCCCATTAATTAATGAAAAAGCAGTAGAAAAGGTAAGTTCATTTTATTATCTCTGAAAGTAAACTGTATGGTTTCAAAATGAAAAGCTTAACTGAGCAAAAACACTTTGGTAAGGTGCTCAGCAAAATTATTTTGGAAACAGTGGAGAAATTTGAAAAAATAAAAAAAGAGAGGATTTCTACCAGTTTGTATGATCAGGTGGCACTGCCGTAACATAAGCTTCTCTAACTCTGTCATTGCACTGAGACTTTATGATATCTGTCACTTTGGGTCTTCTGCCTCCTGCCTCAGTCTTCCATCATAGTGGCTGTAATTCTTCCTTTGATGACAGACATCTATTCTGGGAGGATCCCTGAGGAAAGCACTCCAGCAGGGAAACAGAGACTCATGGGTACCATGTTCAGGATTTAGACATGCAAAATGAAACCACTTTTAGGAAGGATTTGTGTGATGAAAAATGACACAAGCTAGACTACGAGTGAGGTGAGATTTCTTCATTGTACTGTTTTTTGTTTTTTGTTTTTTCCAAAAATCCTTTTTAGAGTCACAGAAAACTTTCTTATAATACCAAATATCCAATATGTCCAATATGTTGCCTAGATAAGGATTTTAACAGAATCTTTTAAGGCAGGCAAATATGGCAGCTGGAGATGGGATGTAGGGAAGAAGAGAGTAAGGAGGTAGGTGACGAGTGATGCTCACCAGCTCTAAACAAACCAAGATCAAGGAGAGCCGAGACAGTGCTCACAGGGGTGACACAGCCCACACTCTGGTCCTCAGCCTCCTGAGAGCCAGAGGGCCAACCTCAGACCCATGACCACCCCGACCCAGTGGGCAGTCACTTCCGCCAAACCCATATCCATTGCTTTCCCCCAGGGAGGCATGGAGGTTTGACGAGCTCTGGCAAGTGTCTGGTGATTACCTTGGTATTACTCTCAAAACAGAAAATGCATTGAAGCTCACACAGTACCACTTGCATCTTAGAGGTGACTTTGGGCCCCGGGACACACTGGGGTGCTTGCTTGTCTAGTGATCGTGGTCTGAGTTCAAGTCCCAAATGGGAATTCTCAACCCCCCCTGTGATTTTCACAGCTATGATGCTTGTCCCAAGTTGGGCCCAGCCTTGTTTTGTTTTGTTGGTAGTGCTGGAGAATGAAACCCAGAGCCTCACACAGGTAAGTATCACTGAGCCACACCCCAGCCCAGCCTTAGCATTTTTAAGTGCCCAGATGATGCTAATTTGCAGCCAGTCTGGGAGCTGTATTGGAGATTTTTTTCCCTAAGTGGATATGTAGGTATTGCCCTCTAAATGGCGCTGCATACTAAAACTTGAAATAAGCACCACTGCCTCTGTTTTGGTGGAGTTTGATAAAAATAACCTTGTTTAAGGACACAGTTTAAAGCTCGGGATGTCCTCAGTGGTAGAGCACTTGCCTAGCATGCATGAGGGCCTGGGTTTGATCCTCAAAAACAAAAACCAAAAATAAAAACAATCTGTGGGGTTGGCACTAATGTCCACACTGCTACAGAGGGGCCCTAGGGAAAAAATACTGCACACTTCATTTAATACAGAGAGGGGCAGGTTCTTAGGGGCAAGGAAGTGGGATAATGTTAAATAAGGTATAAATAGATTTTTAAAACACAAATCACAGAAGGCCATCCTGGCTAATGGGAATTTGTTGCAGGCAATGGGATTTTTTTAGATTCAAAGCATGTGAGTCTTGATGGCAGAATGTGCCCAGGCCTGTAGTTATGTCTCTTCTGGAACACTATAGAAAATTCAGCTGACAATGGAGGGGAGGACTGCAGTGCACAGAGTGTGTGATGAATTTCTGCAGGGAGGAGGGGGCTGTGTTAAGAGAAAAATCAAAGCAGGTGGTCCTGTCTGGGGCAGCTGCAGAGGCCATCGGAGCCTACCTAGAGCAGGCTGTGCAGGGAGTGGGAAGTGGAAGAAGGGAGACCCAGAGCTGGTTGATTATACTCTTGCACCGTTTTCTGGGTCATTCCCACACCAGCCCTCTCACCCCCAGTACCTACAGGCCAGCAGAGGCATTTGTCCCTGGCATAGCCGTTCTTCTAAAGCAATAGAGTAGCTGACCAGGAGTGCTGCTCTTCAGGAGCAATGCCTTTCTGGCTGTGCCCTTTAGGGGAAGGGGCCACCCTGTGGGATGCTTCCAAGTCAGAATAAACCCAAGTTCACAGCAAAGGCCACCATGGTCCTGATGCCTAAAAGCCATTGGCATGGAAGAGCAAAGGTTGCTGGAGGAAACAGAGCGGACCCTGAAGGAAGCAGACAGCTGGGCAACAGAAAGGACATCTCTAAGAATCCCTATCACCATCCAGGAGTTCTGAGGAGATAGTATCCCTGTAAAAAAAGCACAGTCTGTAAAAGTAAAGCCATGAAAGCAAGACACAGTCTGTAGAAATTGAATGCACAACTGTCTAAAACATCAGAAGCTGAAGATAGAAGATAAAATTAGGGAGAACTCATGGAATAAAACAAAGCATAGAGAAAGAATGTGGTAGAGCTTTTTGAAATTAGAGTTACAGACACACCTTGTTTAATGACCAAGCTTTGTTCCTGCAACTTAGGTCATTAAATGAGCTGGTTGCTAAATGAGGAATTGTATTGAGTATATACATCACAATATTCAGAACCAAGAAATGGTTAAACTCCAGTTTGATGACTTTGCTTTGATTTGCATAACTCTTACATGTAGTACTATAATGTATAACAGAACATAAAACTACAGTAGTGTACTGTACAGTATAATCAGCAAAAATGACAGTAATGTACTGTATAAGAAGCCACCATCCATAAGGCATACTGTTCACATTCCTGCGTGCTAAGTCTGAGTGCTGGCTGTAAGTCCGAACAGCACACCTTGGTCGTAAGTCCAAACAGTCGTTAAAACCAGAAATATCTAAATGGAGGTGAGGGAAGCGATCCCTCAGTATGAGGAGCTGTAGAATGAAAGAATTGAGAAGATGGAGGAAATGTCATTTATCTAATAAATAATTGGTAAAACTCAGAGCTATGGGAAAATAACTTCATTCTTTAGATCAAAAGATTTCACCAAATATCTACTGACAAGAATGAAAAGCAAATGGGCTATAACACTCATGTCAGTGTGCAATAGACTAGATATACTCGGTGATGTCCACTGGATGACAGAATCAGCTAAGGACACACTCTGGGAACAGAGTGTTTGACCTCCATCTTGAAGCAGTGCAGGACCATACTGAGGAGAATGGATCAGAAGAAAACAAAAGCACAGTTCAAGAAAGAGGACAACACAGGAGCCACCTGGTTCCACACTACAAAGATACAGAGGACACCAGACCACAAGACCACAGTACTGAGTCCTGCTGCTCCCGGCCCAGAGGTAGGGGCTTCTGAGCCGCTGTCCCACTGCTCCTGGTCGAGAGGAAGGGGCTTCCTGGCCACCATCCCTCCCACTGCTCCCAGCCCACAGGAAAGGGCTTTTGGGCCACCATCCCTACCGCTACTCCCAGCCCCTGTCCCACCTCTCCCAGCTCAGAGGAGGTAATCCGTGCAGGCAATAACAGCCCCCCGCCCCAGTTGAAATGAGAAAATACATAAATAAGTCTCAAAACCAGACTTCCAGATCACCTACAGCAACCCCAAAGGGAAATGAAATGGAACACTCTGATAGTCAACCACCTGGACCCACTGAACTGGCAACAAAAGGGGATCTGGAAAAAATGAAATCAGAAATAATTCCTCAGATAACAGGAGAAATTGTGCCCCTAGTGCAAGACATGATTAATAAATCTAGAGAGGAGCTCAGGGACATGATGGAATTCCAACATAAGAAACAAATGGAATCCATAAAACAGCTGCAAATAGATTTCCAGGACATGAAAAACTCCATTGAAAGTCTACACAGCAGAATGAGCCAATGTGAAGACAGAATTTCAGATATAGAAGATAAGATTGCAATTAGTGACCAGGAAAAGAAAAATTGCTTCAAAATTATAAGGGAATATGAGAAATCAATCCAGCAGCTGCTAGATGATGCAAAGAAGAATAACACAAGACTGATTGGGCTCAATGAAGAAATAGGAGAGTGTGGAGATGACATAAAAGATCTCTTCACAGAAATAATGGCAGAAAACTTCCCAAGCAGGGGAAAAGAGCTTGACATACAGATAAGTGAGGCATATAGGACTCCAAATAGCTTTGATCAAAAAAAATCTAAACATAGGCATATAATTGTTAAGATTCCAGAAACACAACAGAAGAACAAAGTTTTACAAGCAGTTAGAGAAAAGAAACAAATCACATACAAAGGAAAGCCCATCAGAATCACAGCAGACTTCTCAATACAAACCATCAAGGCAAGAAGAGCTTGGAGTGACATATTCCAAGCCCTAAAAGAAAACAGCCTCCAACCCAGATTGATGGACCCTGCAAAACTATATTTCAAAATTGATGGAGAAATAAGATACTTTCATGACAAAGAGCACCTTAGGAACTTTGTGAATACCAAACCAGCACTCCAAAGAATTTTACACAATAGCCTAGGAACAGATATTGAGGATCACAACCACAGGAAGCAAAGCAGAGTGAACCCATCTGGCATGACAAGAAATTAAATGTAAAGGGAGAGAACCCTACAAAAAGAAAAGGTCATGGCAATGACAAGTCAATACATTTCAGTTATAACCATCAATATTAATGGTCTCAATTCACCAATCAAAAGAAATAGACTGGCAGAATGGGTCAAGAAGCAAAATCCAACAATATGCTGCATACAAGAAACACACTTAATTCAAAAGGAAACTCATAGACTGAAAGTTAAAGGGTGGAAAACAGTACTCCATGTGACAGGAACCCGAAAAAAAGCAGGAGTAGCTATCCTCTTTGCCAATCAAGTAGATTTCAAAGCAACACTGATTAAGAGAGACGAAGAAGGACACTACATCCTTGTAAAGGGAAGAATCCAAGAGGAAGAGATGACAATCGTAAATATCTATGCACCAAACACTAGTGTGCCCAACTATATAAAACAAATACTAACAGACATAAAAAGTCATATATGCACTAATACAATTGTAGTGGGGGACCTTAACACCCCACTGTCAAAAATAGATCAACTAGACTAAAAATAAGTAATGAAATACTAGAACTCAATTGAACTCTTGAACAAATGAACTTAACAGATGTTTACAGAGTCTTCCACCCCACAAAATCAGAATACACATTCTTCTCAGCTGCACATGGGTCATTCTCCAAAAGCGACCACATACTCACACATAGAACATGTTTAAATAAGTGGAAAGGAGTTGAAGTTATCCCCTGTGTATTATCAGACCATAGTGCGATGAAATTGGAGATCCATAGCAAAAGAAACTCAAAAAATTTCATAAACATGTGGAAATTGAACAACACACTTCTGAATAACCAATGGGTCACAGAGGAAATTAAAGAAGAAATCAGACAGTTCCTTCAATTAAATGACAATGACAATACAACATATCGGAATCTATGGGACACAATGAAAGCAGTCTTATGAGGGAAATTCATAGCAGTGAATATGCATATTAGGAAAACAGAGAGAGCCCAATTAAACAACCTGATGCTGAACCTCAAGCTTCTAGAAAAAGAAGAGCAGGACAACCCCAGAGCTCGTACAAGGGAGGAAATTATAAAGATCAGAGGAGAAATCAATGCAATAGAGACTAAGAGAACGATACAAAAAAAATCAATGAAGCCAAGAGTTGGTTCTTCAAAAGAATCAACAAAATTGACAAACCTTTGGCCAACCTTGTCAGAAAAAGGAAAGAAAAGGCCCAAATCCATGCAATTAGGAATGAAAAGGATGAAATGACAACAGACCCAGCAGAAATCCAGAGGATCATCAATACCTACTTCCAGAACCTATACACCAATAAGATGGAAAACACAGAAGAAATGGACAGATTCCTAGACACATATGAATTACCAAAGTTAAACGAAGAAGACCTAAAAATTCTGAACAACCCAATATCAACCAATGAAATTGAAAATGTAATAAAAATCTTATCAACTAAGAAAAGCCCAGGCCCTGATTGCTTCACTGCTGAATTCTACAAGACATTTAGAGAGAAACTGCTGCCACTACTGTTTAACCTCTTCAATGAAATTAAAAGGGAAGCAATACTCCGAAATTCATTCCTGGAAGCAAGCATCACTTTGATCCCCAAAGCAGAGAAAGACCCAACTGAAAAAGAAAACTATAGGCCAATCTCACTCATGAACATAGATGCAAAAATCCTTAATAAGATACTGGCAAACAATGCAGAAGATCATCAAGAAGATCATACACCCTGATCAAGTGGGATTCATCCCAGGGATGCAGGGATGGTTCAATATACGAAAATCAATTAATGTAATACACTATATCAATAGAGCCAAGGGCAAAAACCATATGATTATCTCCATAGACGCAGAAAAAGCATTTGACAAAATCCAACATGCATTTATGATAAAAACCCTACAAAAAATTGAAATAGATGGTCTCTACCTCAAACTGATAGAAGCCATCTATGAAAAACCAACAGCCAATATCATACTAAATGGTCAAAAACTGAAATCCTTCACAGTAAAATCAGGAACAAGACAAGGATGTCCACTATCACCACTCTTGTTCAATATAGTTCTGGAAACATTAGCCACGGCAATTAGACAAGAGAAAGAAATAAAAGGAATAAAGATAGGTAATGAAGAAGTCAAATTGTCATTATTTGCAGATGACATGATACTCTATATAGAAGACCCCAAGAACTCCACCAAAAGTCATCTAGACTTAATAACCAAATTCAGTCAAGTAGCTGGTTACAAGGTCAACACACAAAATCAATAGCTTTCCTCTACACCAATGACAGACTCACTGAGAGAGAAATAGGGCAAATAATTCCTTTCACAATAGCATCCAAAAAACTGAAATACCTAGGAATCAACCTAACGAAAGAAATCAAAGACCTCTTCTCTGAAAACTATGGCACTCTGAAAAGAGAGATTGAAGATGATATCAGAAAATGGACAGACATCCCCTGCTCCTGGGTAGGAAGGATTAATATAGTGAAAATGTCCATACTTCCAAAACTGCTATATAGATTTAATGCAATTCCAGTTGGGATCCCAGCAACATACTTCATAGACCTTGAGAAAACAATCCAAAAATTCATTTGGAACAAGAAGAGACCCAGAATAGCAAAAGCAATTCTAGGTAACAGAGACATGGCAGAGGGTATCACAATCCCCAACCTGCAACTCTACTACAAAGCTACTGTGATAAAGACAGCATGGTACTGGCAAAGAAACAGACCTGAGGACCAGTGGAACAGATTAGAAGATGCAGAAACAACGCCAGAAACACTCAGCCATCTCATCTTCGATAAAGGAGCCAAACACCCTCACTGGAGGAAAGATAGCCTCTTTAATAAATGGTGCTGGAAAAATTGGGCTTCAACCTTCCAAAGATTAAAACTAGACCTATATCTCTCACCATGCACTAAACTAAAATCAAAATGGATTAAAGATCTAAATATTAAAATAGAAACTCTGAACCAGTTGGAACAGAGGTTAGGTAGAACCCTTGAAGACATCGGTGTAGGAAAAGATTTTATGAACAAAACCTCAGTTGCCCGTGAACTAGCACAATCAACAAGTGGGATCTCTTCTTCTTAAAAGGCTTCTGCACAGCAAGAGAAACCACCAGCAGTGTGAAGAGACAACCCACAATGTGGGAAAAAATCTTCACCTGCTCTTCCTCAGACAAAGGTCTACTATCTCGAACCTATAAAGAACTTAAAAAGATCAGATCTCCCAAATTTAAAGACCCAATCCGAAAATGGGCATCTGAAATGAACAGACATTTCTCAGACAAAGAAGTAGAAATAGCAAATAAATACATGAAAAAATGTTCAACATCACTGGTCATTCGAGAGATGCAAATGAAAACAATGCTGAGATTCCACTTCACTACAGAAAGAATGGCCGCTATCATGAAATCAACCAATAACAAATGCTGGTGGGGCTGTGGGGAAAGAGGAACCCTGCTCCACTGCTGGTGGGAGTGTAGACTGGTGCAACCACTGTGGAAATCAGTATGGAGATACCTCAAAGAACTAGGACTGGAAGTCCCATTTGACCCCGCTATTCCACTGCTGGGGATCTTCCCCAAAGAAGTAAAAGGATCATACCACAGTGATATATGTGCACCCATGTTCATAGCAGCACAGTTTGTAATAGCTAAAACTCGGAAACAGCCCAAATGCCCATCAACTGGGAGACTGGATAAAGAAAATGTGGGGTTTTTTTTATAAAATGGAGTACCACTCAGCTATAAAAAATGAGAAATTAGAGACATTTATAGCTAAGTGGATGCACATTGAGGCGATACTCTTAAATGAAATAAATAGGACACACATGTATAAATACCAAATAGTTTCTCTGGTGTGAGAAACTGAAAGTGTAAATAAGGACTAAATGTATAATAGGTAATGTGAAATAGGAAGAAAAGGGGCAAAGGGGAAAGAAGTGGGAGGGCTTGGGGAAAGGATAGAAGGGAATGGCATTAATATGAGAAAATGGAAAAACAGGAACAAAATCTTTGTAAATAGGGAGGAATGGAGGAGTTGAAGGGAGGGCTGGGCAAGGGTGAAAAATAAGAACCAAGAGAGACTATGTAAAGGTGCAAATTTCCAATGATGAATGTCATTATATTGTATACCTAAAATGTACCAATGATTAGAATGAATAATCGACAATGTAAAATAGGAAGAAAAGGTCCAAAGGGGTAGGGGTAGTGGGAGGGGCAGGGGAAAGGAAAGAAGGGAAAGGAAAAATGATGCGAAATGGAAAAAATGGAAATAAAGTCTTTGTAAATAGGGAAGGGTGGAGGGGGTGAAGGGAGGGCTAGGAATGGGGGAAAAATAAGAACCAAGATGCATTATGTAAAGGGACAATTCCCAATGAGAAATGTAATTGTGTTGTATACCTACAATGTACCAATAAAAGAATTTAATAAAAAAAAAAAAGAAAGAGTACAACATGGGACCCAAGAGTCTGGGCCTCACCCTAGGGTGCAAGGAAAGCCAACTCCAGGGAATCGAAAGAAGACCAGTTAGTTTCCTGCAGTGTAAACCTTCTAAGAGACTGCGCCATTGGAGTCCCCTCAGCCAGCCTTCTCAAATGCTCTTCTTTTCCTCACCACACAGGTGGAGAAGCAGGTGAGCGATGCGGTCTCTAAGGGGGCCACCGTGGTGACAGGCGGGAAGCGGCACCCGTATGGAAGAAACTTCTTTGAGCCCACCCTGCTCAGCAACGTCACCAGGGACATGCTTTGCTCTCGTGAAGAGACATTCGGGCCACTGGCACCGGTTATCAAGTAAGATCCTCCGACCACTGGGAAGAGGGAGACAGAACAGAGATTCTTGTGCTGTTATGGGGCTCAGCCCACCGAAGGGCAGGGTTCAATTTATGGCTTTGTTTTTTTTTTAATCTTTGGAAACTTTTAGAACTCACTTTGACATTCTTACCTCTTCCTGCAGTGGCTCTGGTACAGCTCATCCAAGGGCTCTGTCAGTCCGAGGTCCTAATGTCTTTCTTTTAATAACTAAAGTGGGAAATTTGTGATCATTATTTCTCACAATGGTTTCTCCCACTCCGTGTATCCTTTTGCAGTCCCTGAAAGGATTGTTACAGTGACAGTTCTACTCCTGGCCTCCTCTTCCCTTACCTGCTCTTTCCATCCCTTCATCCATTCCTGGTGTCTTCTGACAGTCTTTCCCCTCCGTCTGCTGGATTATGTTTTTGTCTCTTTTTTATTGGTATGTTTCCAATAATGATATCCACATTCATTTGGGGGAATTGGCACATATAATGCATATCCTGGTCATTTTCTATCCCCTTTCTCTCCACCCTCCTCCCTCCACCCCTTTCCCTGACCCCTTCCTCTTCTCCAGAAAGCCTGCCTTTATATTTTGGGTTTCTCATATAAGAGAAGAGAAACTGCATGATATTTGACTTTCCGTGTCTTAATTCTTCAGCTAGACAACCCACTCCCCAATTTTTTTGTCCCAATTATTTTTGCATATTGATCTTTATAATCATTTCTTCCCTACAACTGCTTCTTCCTGCTTCATTTTTCCCCTTACCCTGCTGTGGCCATTTATCCCTTTTCCTACATTTTTATTCTGTTCCACAGTCTCTGCCTGGTGTGGTAGAGACTGTACAGTTTGTTATTGTTTTTTAATCTTAGAGCTCCTCGACTGTCTCCTGATTTCTCCTTTGAATTCATCTTTAGCCTCTGAACTGTGTGCGTCCTTGATATCCACCATGGGGCTGTGAGAAAAGTGTAGACCCCCAGTTCCAGCTTCTGATGTGTTTGAGGGGCAAAGGGCTGAGTCTCAGCGTGGGGTTGGGAGGCTGTAGCACTAAAATCTTGTTTTACCCCTCCCACCCCTCCAAGTATCCTCTTCCTCCTGGGTGTTTTGCAGATATCTCTATTGCAATAGGCTGGAGCAAAAGGCTGCTGCCCTGGCCCCCCCCCCCATGCTTATTGTGCATGGCTGGTGTGCCACCCGGTGTGGGCACTGCCTGGCTCCCTGTGCTGCCCCCTAGCACTTAGCACAGATCCAGGGTCCAGGACTGTGGCCAGGATCACTCAAAATTCAGGGCTGTGATGGTAGGCTGCCCCTCCCTGCCATGGCTCCATAGGTGGCCATCACCTCCCTCCAGGACTCAGCCCCCTTCCTGGCCTGCAAAAGTGTCTGGCATTTGGTGTTCATTGCCAATGGAGCTTTTTCAAGTCAGGATTCTCCTTTTCTCCCCTCTGGTATCTCCAGCACTGAGTTCACAGAGGGAGATGGCTAAGGCTGCCTCTTGCCCAGGGTCAGAAATCATTCTTATCATGCACTTTGCTAGCCTTGGTACCATTTTGCTTGTGGAGTTTATATATTATCCCACCACTACAGAAATACACCACTTGAAGAACATTCATCTCCATTTTAATAGAAATGTTTTTCCTAGAACATGACCCAGATGTTTTCTTGGGTAACTGGAAGGATGCAGTGGCTAGGAATGCAGGCTTTGGAGGTGATGTGGGTGTAGATTCAGGCTTTGCTGCCTGGTGTCAGGCTGCAGGCTGGTTAAACGTTCTGAGCACGCTCTGCAGAGACAGCTGGCTCCCCTTGCTGGTGGGTGTCTATATTTAAAAGTTGGGATGCTTAGAACTTCATGCCACAGTTATAATTCTGGAATGACAGAAAAATACCACTCAGATCTTGTTCCTGGAATAAAATTATAATTCTGCAAGAGGCTGCAGAGGGCTTTGGCATAAATCCTTCCTCTCAGAGAGTAACAGACTCCAAGCACCATGACGCTGTGCAGCAGGAGTAAGTGCCAGAGCCTGTTATAGACTGGCCTTGCCCTCTGACTCTGAATGGGTTTCCTCTACTGCATTATGCTTGCTTCTGTGTAGCTGTGATGTGTCTGTGGCCCTTCTACCCTGCGCACACCCGATGCCATCTGAGCAGTTACGACTCTAATGGGTTCTTGGTGGGCACCAGGAACAGTGGTCCCTTAGGGCTATGTGATAGTCTAGATACAGCCCAGTGCCTGCATGCTGGCCTGCTCTCTCTCGATCCTCCCAGGAGAGCCGAGGCCGGGACTGTCCCGAACACCCAAGCCAGGAATGCTGAGTCCTTCAGCAATTGGTACTCTTCCTCTCTGCACCCTTGGATATCTTTGCAAAACCCTGATTTACTTCTTGCCATTACTTGGTAAACAAATCAGAAGAAACGAAAGCTGGGTCTCTGTACTCTTCCCTCTGCAGGTTTTGCTTATGACCTGTTGTGACTTTGCCAGGTTCGACACAGAGGAGGAGGCTATCGCAGTCGCCAATGCCGCTGAGGTCGGGTTAGCAGGTAGGTACCTGTCCCCACTGGGTAGCAGTCACGCCGACTTTCTCCAGCAAATGCCAGCCATGCTTTCGGACCCATTGCCCTGGGTTCTCAGAAAGAAACTGAAGTAGCATGCATGCTGAGTTGCTTTCCAAGAGGCAAGGCTGCATTTGTGCAAGACTGTGTTCTTTTGACTTGTGCCCTGTGGGACACTTTGGGAAGGACTCTGGTCAGAGCTGGAGACAGCAGAGAGAGAATGGGGCTTGCTGTTATTGTTGGAGAAGTTTGGTGTGCTCAAGAGCTTAGTGGCCAGAAATTCCAGGTGTCCTTGCTTCTGTTTTGCCTCTCCTCTGAAAGCCTAGACCATGGGCATCAGCAGAGAGTGCAGGACAGGGAGGGAGTGGTGTGGGCAGGAGCTACTGACCTTCAATTTGCAGGTGTCAGGTGGCACAGCATTTTCTCAGTAGTCCTGAGAAAGTGAGCATGTCGGTGTCCATGTCTACCGTGAACGTGGCAGGGAGGAAGGTAAAGACACAGGTGAGGTAGGTTCCCACTCTATGGAAGCCTCCCCTCCACATGTAAGAACTGGCTATACCCAGGGAGGGAATAAGCATGCTGTGGTTCTCCTGTCCCACGTTACCTACTCACAGAGTCAGATGTGGGTACTGGGTTTCTGCCACAACAAGTCCAGGACTGGTTTCTCTCGTGTCCATGGGATGATGGTGGAGGAAGCCATGTCCTGCACAAGGTTGTAAGTAATGGGCGAGATTCTGACCATGCAGAGTCGGAGGAGAGAGATTCTGAGGGGACCGAGAAAGCTCAGAAGAGAAATGTTAGGTGAGGAGAGGGGTGGGCTAGCTTGGAGATGATAGTGGGTGATTGGAATGATGGAAGGTAAAGCTGTAACTGTTAATTGGAACATTAGGTAATGTCCGAGTAGCCACCAAGGAATTCAGCTGTATTCTACAGATAACCAGGAATTGCCAAAAGGTTTGGGCAAAAACATTGTGGAGAAATCTAACAGGCATTCAGGGTGGGCAGGGAGGAGAAGCAGAGCTGGGAGTGAGGTGTCGCATTCTGACAGGAGAGTGTGAGAGCCCTCACAGGGGTGGCACAAGAGCAGAGGTGACATCCAGGGTCTGGAGATGCAGACATGAAGAAGACCAGTGTGGGCTCATCCAGGAGCCAGGAGGGGTCCAGGCCAAGTGACCAGGCAAAGAGCTGTCCCTGGTGTCCTCAGCTTCAGACGGGATGTCTAGGGAAGGCTCTACACGTCACATCCCTCCTTCCCTCTGTTTCCCAGGTTACTTTTACTCCCGAGACCCAGCCCAGATCTGGAGAGTGGCGGAGCAGCTGGAGGTTGGCATGGTGGGTGTCAACGAAGGGCTGATCTCCTCGGTGGAGTGCCCTTTCGGGGGCGTGAAGCAGTCTGGCCTCGGGCGAGAGGGGTCCAAGTATGGCATTGACGAGTATTTAGAAGTCAAGTACGTGTGCTACGGAGGCCTATAGGATCCTTCAGTTCCCTAAGGAAAAAGAAAGGGCGCTTACTGACATAAATGGGGACATTCCATCCATTCTTTTAAATAAACTAGTAGGCAACCGGAGTTACGAATATTTTAGAACTCAGCCAGTCCTCATGATCCTAAGCAGATTTAAATCATCCCTCCCACTCCATAAGTGGGGCCAATATGTGAGCCCCGGCCTGGGTCCAGCCTGGGTCCCCAGTGTGACCTGCCCACCCCAACCTGCTTACCCCAGAGCAAGGCAGTGAGAGGTGGGCTCCATTGGGGCCATCGAAAAGGCTCGGTCACTGCCCAGGTGTTGCACCCTGCCCCTGGCATGGGGTGTGACAGACAGTGGGTCACGGGGGCAACAGCCTCTTCCTGGCCTTCTGCCAGCTCAGCACTACGGACACCGTGTATGAGACAGAGGCCGGACTGACCCTTTTGCAGCCTCTGAAGTAGCCCAGAATAGCCCGCACCGCTGTGTGGGATGCAGAGCGCTTCTCCCTGTGTCTGGACCAACTCTTCACTGTCCCAAATTCACTGCTCGGACTTCCTTCTGTTTCCTGTAGGAAATGAGTTTCAGCTGAAAGCACAGATTGCCAGAGGCAGGATAGTACAGCAGGGGGCACGTGGTCTCTCAGCCTGGCTCCGCCTGAGTGGTTCTGTGATCTGGATCGTGAGGCTCAGCACCTCCCATTCCCCACCCTCTGGAGCCATTTCTGTGGCCAGCAGGGACACCCGCCAGGGGCAGTATCTTAGCTAAGAAGACACTTCTTAGACCTGCCCATCTGCTGCAGCTGAGTCGGGCTGTCCGTCCTGGTAGTACCACTTGCTCTTTCACTTCCAAATGATCAGAGCACCTTTGCCACTGTGATCTCAAAAGCAGAAATAATTCCCACAATTTCCAGTCCACTTTGTGGCCTTGAATTTCAGGTACCAGTTACCTAATCAGAGCATTTATATTTCATCACTCAGAACACACACACAAACTCCCTGTGGCCAGTGTTGGCTCTCAATCTGAAAGAAAAATTCCCATTAGGAAAATCCTAGGCTTTTCTAGAAAGGCCTCCATCACTGAGGAGTCCACCCAGGCTGTTCCTGGCTGAACAGGCAGAGATGAAGCCTTTGCATCGCTCCTTTCTGTGCATCATGTCCTGTGGGCACTGCAGGTGGTGGGAGGAAGATGTGAATGAAGATAGCCCTGGATACAGCTGTCCCTGAGCCCCAGCCTGTACTCAGCACCCTCACTGAGCAGTGGCTTGGGGACGGTGTGGAGAAGTAACAATCTCGAAAGCCCCTGTGCACAGAGGGACACTTCCAGTCCTGCAGCTGCCACTCACCTGGTGAGTGGCATATCCCCAAGGCCCAAAGGAGAAGGAGCAGAACTCTGCCTCCTGGCAACACTGCCCGGACCTGTCAAGAGTCAGGCCACAGCTGATAGGTCATTTCTGCTCCATAGTTGTTAAGTTGTTAGGTGGCTTGGGCTAACATCAAATTGCTTAAGATTTGTGTGTGTCCCTCTCTTTTAAGAATACAAATGTTCTGATGTTATTTTCTAGAAATCAAATACTGATGCTGACGTGTGGAGGAATGTTCTCCGATACATTTTTAACTTTGTTTGTTTTTGCTACTGGGGATTGAACTCGGGTCCTTGTGCTTGGGAGGCAGGTGACAGAACCACTGAGCTAAATCCCTGGCCATTTTTAACTTTGTAAGCTGGTGGTTTCCTTAGCCAAATAGCACATTTTTAGGTTGTCTTGCATATTTGGCTCACTAGGTACATAAATTGAGGGTCGGAGACTCACTGCTGTATCTTTGACCGATTTTATATGGCTCTGTGGTACCTGGGGCCCTATGTCCAGTTCCTGGAAGCACCAAGATAAATTAAGGTAATTTGAAAAGGAAATAGGATATTGTTTAGTAAAATGGTTTGGGGTTGTGGGAAGAAAGAGAACTATTTTTATTTAATTGTTTTTAGTATATGTGCTGCCAAAGAGAGCACTATTTAATTTTTGGAGGCAGGTGCAGGCTGGATATCCTTCCAACTCAGCCTCCCAAGCAGCTGGGACCATTAAACATGTGCCACTGGCCCAGCTCAGTGGGGGTTTTTTTGGTTATTTTTCAATAAGGTAACCATATATGATACATGGGATTTTTCTTAGACGTTTATTAATTTACAACATGAACAGGAAAAAGACCATTACACCAGAGGTTGGCAAACTATAGCCCATCAGCCCAATCTGACCTGCCACTATTTTTGTACAACCTAAGAGCCAAGGACATATTTTATATTTTCAGATGGTTGAGGAAGGGAATTCTGAAGAGTTTTTCATAACACATGAAATTCAGATTTCAATGTGCATAAATGAAATGGCCGCATCTGTTGGCTCATGGTATGGGCAAAATGGAATAGTCTGTCCATGATGAGCCTAAAGTATCACTGTCCATCGCCGTCAAGGAGTTTGCCAGTCCCTTATCTAGACTCTGAGGGAAAAGTGGACCTTCTTACATGTCCTGGGCATTATTTTCTTCTACTGAACGCCTGCCGAGGAGAAGACGCTTTGGGGCAATGCTGCCGGGAGCTCCCAGCCGTGATCATAGAACAAGAGTCTGTGGCCCCAGAAGCCACTTTTAAGCTTCCTTCGTCTGGCTACACAGGGGTCCTCTTTTCCAGAGCTGATCTGTGCCCGAGGCTCTGCCCATCTGAGGGGTTTTTAAGTCTGTCCTGTCTTCCCATGCCTGTCTTTATCTAGAGACTCAGTACGAAATGGGTTAGAAGCACAATGTAACAAGACCTATTTTCTCATTAACCAGCATTATGAACTTGAAATTGTACCACATGACTTGTTTCCTCTAGAGGGTGAATCCCAGTTTTTCATTGCCCTTATGTAGCTATTTTAAATAGCATTTTACTTGAATGACAACTTATGCTGTGAACACTTCATGCTGTACCTTGTTGGGTGAAATCTGGGGATAGGAATAGTGGGCGACATATAAACATGCTGCTTTTAAATGTGTGCACATCACTCAGTTTTCCAGTTTCTGACATCGTATGTATCCGTGTCTAGTGCAGAGTTTCATGTGTGTAATTAATAAAGCTGAACTGGCGGAATTTCCTACTTCTGTGTTAAAGTGTCTAGTGTGAGTTTTCTCCTGACCAGACCATCACTTGTGTTGACTGGATGGCATTAGACAGGTTTGGATGTGAGGACTGCCCTGGGTAGGAGCTGGAATGTGCATTTTGGGGGCCTATGCCTAAGAGAATTTTTTAAATTGTCTGTTTTCGGTTGCTAATAATACGACAGATTATGCTATAAAGAAAATAAGTTTATTTCAGCTCAGGATTCTGGCGTGGTGGCAGGAGTGCATTTGGTGACAGCCTTCTTGCTGGCAGAGTTCCTGAGCAGCACAGGGGTTCACACAGCAAGAGTTCCAGGCAGACTCAGCCCATCACTGTCATGCATGGATCAGCCCGTCCAGGACAGAGGCTCATCACCTCTCACACGTCCCTGGTCCCTCCTCATCACTGTCCTCACCTGGTCTCTGTGCACATGGCCCTGTATCTCTCTGTGGGTCCAGATCTCTTCTGACACCAGAAAAACTGGATTAGAGCCCACCCTGATGGCCTCCTGTTAGCTTCATTACCTCCTCAAAGAGATTTCCAAACATGATCTCAGTCAGAATATGGAGGGTTAGGATTTCAACATACAAATGTCAAGGAAATACAGTTCAGCCCATAACACTGAGAAACTTTGTTTAAAAGTTTAGTTTCAGTAATGGAAAGTGTATTTGATCAGCTTTCCATTGCTATGACAAGAGATAATCAACTTAGGAGGAGGAATGATTCATCTTCATCACGGTTTCCATCCATGGTCACTTGGCCCTGTTGTTTGAGGGGCCGGGGACTTCCAGTATCATGGTGGAGCACACTGAGGAGGAAGGCTGTCCACCTCAGCCACGGAGAAGCAGAAAGAGAGAAGAGCCTGCATCCCCACGGCTCCTTCAAGGATAGGTCTCCAGGGACGGAACTACCTCCCACTCGGCCCCATCTCAGAGATTTCACCCCCCCAATCCCACCACTGCGGAGACCTGCTGTGAAGATCTGGTTCATTTACTTTCAAAAAGCACAGTTCTGGTCTCTGCTAAAATTAATGCAGAATTCTTAACAGACAACAAACCCGGAGCTGTGTAATTACTTCACTCAACTTCGACAGCCCTGCTCCCATCAGCAGCACCTGCACGTGTACATGCACTGACCTCACCAATGTTGCTGATTGACTTAAATAGAAAGTGCGATTTTCTTGAGGGGAGAAAGCTCCAAAAGTGGGTGGTGTGTCCTGTATGTCTATTTATATGAAACTCTAGAATATTCATGGTGATCTCCAGTGAGTGCTGGGGAAGGAGAGGTTTCCAAGTGTCACGAGGAAATTTTTGGGGGTGATACCTGTTCATGAGCTTGATTATGGTGATGGGTTCACAGATGTGCACACACATCGAAACATCAAATTACACACTTTAGGTGTGTGCAGTTACTGTAAGTGAATTATACCTCAGTACACTTTTTAAAGCTGGCTTTATTAGTGATAAAAGCAGGGTTAGGGTACGTCTTAAGTACACACTCCCCTAGTCTGACCACCCAGCCACCACTATCGCTACTGCACTGCCAGACTTCTCCAGCAGGGGGCGTCCGACTTGTTATGCAGTGACCTGCGGAGGGCAGGAAGCATGAGCTGAGCATTCGCAGTTCCTCCCCAAGGCCTGTGTTAGTGACTCTAGACTTCAGGGAAGAAACAGTTCTAGAAAAGCCAGATAGTAAACATTTAGATTTTGTAGACAGTTCTGTCAAAACTTCTTAACTTTGCTGTAAGAGCAGCCCAGTGAATGTGTGAGGTGAAAGCAGAGAGAATGTGGATGTGTTCACTTAATGGACAGAAATCTCCATTTCATACAGTTCACAAAATACAAAATATTTTATTTCTATTCGATCATTTTGGCTCCCAGGGAGTGGGAGAACAGGCTACAGGTGACAGTTTCTGACCGAAACTCAGGGGACTCATCTATGTGGAAGCATAAAAAAGAATTATTCTTTTAAAAAGCGTTATGAGAGAGCAGGACATCTGGCTTCTGAGCTAGAACCTTCCTTGTGGTAACGATGAAAGAGCGACTTTAAAATGGGCAATGTTGAGAAAGGCAAGATTTTTGTACAGAACTGTGCCCAGTGCCACACTGTGGAGAAGGGATGCAGGCACAAGACCAAATCTCCATGGTCTGAAGACAGGTCAGGTTGTTGGATTCTCTTACACAGATGCCAGCAAGATCAAAGGCATCACCTGGGAAGAGGATACATTGATAGAATATTTGGAGAATCCCAAGAAGTACATCCCTGGAACAAAAATGATCTTCACTGGCATAAGAAGGGAGAAAGGGCAGACTTACTAGCTTACCTCAAAAAAGCTACTAATGAGTAACAGTCACTGCCTGCCTTATTGCAGAAAAGAAATGTCTCATGGCCTTTGTATGTGTACCATAATTTAATAGATCACCAGAATTCAGATCATGAGTGGCTGACAGATTATTTTTTTAAGTAAAATTGGCTTATAACTAAATGGGGAAAAAAATTGCATAAAATACAGACACTTTTATGTAGATTAGTATATATATATATATATATTTAATAGTGTTACATTAGCAGTTATACCTTGCCAATACATGGGGAAAATGACACATTTAAAAAAAAAACAAAACCCAAGACTTAGAGCCCATGATAGCTTGGTCACACTCAGAAAGACTGGAGCTCCTCCTCCCACCTTCAGCGGGGCAGGCCTGGCCTGTTGAGTGACAAACCGTCTTAAGGAGATTCTGTAGTTATAAACATGTGTGGCCTGCTAATGCTGTAGGTTCAACTCCTCTTTCTTCCAATCTAAACTAGCAACTATTAGTGTTTGTCAGCCTGTGAACGCTACACACACACACACTCCCCCATACTCTAGTGACCCTTCTGTCTCTGTTTATCCAAAGCTCAGGTGCTGCATCTCCTAAAGACCCTTAATGACAAGCAGCACAAGACAAAGACTGCCAGGTGGCCACACTAGCCCGTCCTCTGGTGAGGGGTGGGATAATGAAAAGGACCCTTTTTCTGCTCACCACTGTGCTGTTTATTTTTTAATCCCTCATAGATTCAAGACTCCTCTGTGGTGGAAGGGTCAGAAAGGTCAGGCTGAGATGGCCAGGAGAAAAGGAGGGAGAAGTGGGGTGGGGTGGGGGTGCCCAGTGGAGAGCTAACAGGAGCCACAGGTAGGCGCTCGGTCTCTGAGTCTTTTGCTCTTGGCCATGTTAAAAGAGCTTCCTCTAAATCCTAGAACAGAACTCTCAGGGGGCCCTGAAGGTCCTGAGATTTTACCCTCCAACATTTGGGGTGGGAGTTCTCCGTGCAGTGGAGGAGGATGTGGCATTCTATCCCCAGATCCACCTTGTAGGTAGGGTATGACCTTGCAAGTCATGAAGCATGTGCAACAGGATGCACTTTAGGGGTGGCTGAATCTGATGCCAGGACACTGGTTCTCTCTCCTTCCACTTTTCCCACAAAGAATGCCCCTGGGCATTACCAAGGCCACTGCCTCAGGACTATGGGGCCTGGGACTTTCAGGAGCCGATCAGCTTGGCAGGGTTTTTTTTTTTGGTACCAGGGATCAAACTCTGGTCCTTGTGCTTGCGAGGCAGGCAGCGGAACCACTGATCTAAATTCCCGGCCCTACTTTTTCTTTTTTGTAGTACTGGGCATTGAAACTAGGGTCTTTGCACTGAGGTACATTCCAAGCCCTTTTTTATTTTTCACTTTGAGACAAGATCCCATTAAGTTACTAAGTTGCCCAGGTTGGGTTCAAACTTGTGAATTCTCCTGCCTCAGCTTCCTAGAGTGCTGGGATTAATGGGCACACACCACTGCAATTAATTTCAGTCAAATGCTCTGGGGTGCTACTTTGTGGGTAGAAATGGTTTGATTTTTTTCCATATGTTTATAATAAGATTCGAGAAGCTGTTTTGTTTTTTTTTTGGTACCAGGGATCAAACTCGGGACCTTGTGCTTACGAGGCAGGCAGCAGAACCACTGAACTAAATCCCCAGCCCGAGAAGCTGTTTTAATAAATGTCTCTTTATTGTTTTTGTTTTCTTTTTAAATATTTTTAAACATATGCAGTGCAGGTGCCTCTGACCCAGCACCCTTTTGGAAAGTACGTGCAGTCCAGAGTATCAAGACCACCCCGTTTCCATCAGGACTGGCCATTTTCCAGCTTCAGAACAGGCACACAGTCGCAGAGTCATTACCTGTATTCGTGGCAGTCCAAATGAGCAGTGCACATTCCATACTTAATACGCGTTCAGTAGATTACTAATACATTTTACTGCCATTGATAGAGACTGGAGCTGAGAGGCCTAGTTTGTTTTTCTTAGAGAATGAAAAGAAAGAATGTTAAATGCTATAGTCAACTTTGAATCTCCAAGTCCTGAAACCCTGCCTCCCTTGCTGTTGCCTCCTGTCCCTAGAATTCAGTTCTTCCTCAGCTCTAAAGGTTTCAAGAAAGCACACCCAGTGTTGGCTGTGGCAAAGGTGTGGAAAGGCATCAGGCTCAGCACAGAGGGCTCAGACCGCCGGCGGGAAGTTACATCAGCTGTCCAGCAGCAGGTCGTGCTGGAGAAGCCTTGCGGGGCCCGCTGTCCTTAAAGGCGACTGCAGCTACCAAGGGTGATCAGCTGCCCCAACACCCTTGTTGAAGTCACCTTCCCTAAGGTTCTACGCAGAAAAACAGGTGTTTACCTTTATTTTAACGTGGCAACATGAAAGGGTGGCAGCTACAAATTTACAAAACTCTTGTAAGATACACCTTAGAAGTTTTACCCAGCCTTTATTCCTATTAATGAGCATCCCAGTTAAAAGGGCAATATTGTTTCTTTTTATCTTGAAAACTCCAAGAAAGCAGTCTTGTTCTCCGTGGGGACACACATCGCGCCCTGTGGGAGGGTGCAACAAACTGCTGCCGAGAGTCAGGGTCACGTGTGAACCACCGCAGAGGGTGTCCCTGCCTCAGTGTCACACCATTATCTGTCCTCTGAGCAGTAGCTGAAGGAGGTGCCATTCCCAACAGGGCCATTCATGGAACCCTGGGTGTCCTCTCGCTCCATCCTTTCTCGGCTGAAGATGGTGTCCTGGTCACTGTCAAACTCTGACTCAGACACCATCAGGCTGGAGTTGTGCTCTGTGCTGCAGTGCTTAAGACCTGGGGAGAAGCAGCAGAGTCTTAGAAGAAACAGCATTGGTCACCCTCAGCCCTGTCCTTTGGGCTGCAGGTCACATGAGGAGCAGGGTGTTGTGCTCTCTCACCTTCAACACAATTACCCACAATGCAGCAGGTGGTGTGGGTTCCTAGGATGCAGTAACTGGGGCTTGTGGCCCAGCTTTGACACTTGCCAGCTGTGAGACCATGGGGAAGGCACTTAACCTCCTCTCTGGGCTTTCCTTTCTCATTTTATTAAACTGTGATATAACAAAAGAAAGGGAAGGGATGTGTAGTATTCAGAGGTTTACAGTGGGGATTAAATGAGATAGCGCTCAGCGCATTGGCCCAGTGTTAAGGGTACAGTAAGCAATGGAGAAAGGAAAGCTGTCAGGAGTTTGCTAGTGGGTTCAATCAAGTGTTCTGAGTAGATTTTATTTCTGAGGATCAAAATAAGAGAACAGGAAGAAGCTATGCTCCCTCCTCTTAAAAAATGTCTCGTCTAGCTAGGGGTTTAACACACACCCCAAGGTGGGGCTCACAAAAGGTAAAAAATAAAAAGTCTGACATGAAACAAGACAAGACAAGCACATGCTGGTCGCTGCCATTGCTTCCAAAATAGGATGGGATTTGAAGAAAGAGGAAGGGGCCGGGGATTTAGCTCAGTCGTTCCAGTGCTTGTCTTGCAACCGCAAGGTCCCGAGTTTGATCCCCAGTACCAAAGAAAAAAAAGAGGAGGACTTGGACACCAACACAGGGAGGGTGCATGGAGTATTCAGAAACATCCAGAAATATGTAGAGAAAGCCAGTCTGACAAATGAGCTGGGTGTGGTGGCAGACGCCTTGGTCCCAGCTACTCAGGAGGCTGAGGCAGGAGGAGTGCTTGAACCTAAGAGCCTAAGATCAGCTTAGGCCATGCAGTGAGACCTTAGGCTATCCAGATTCTGGAGCACAGGAACACAGGCAAGCTATTAAGTTTGGATTTATTCCATAAGCAAAGAGAGGGATGGTGTGTTGAAAATGTTTTAACATATGAGTAGAACCACAGTGTGCAGGGAAAGAGGGCCGTAGGGAACCAACTGCAGACACAGGCTGTTGCGGTTTGAAAGCTCTGTCATCCAAAGGTGATGGTACAGAGAGGTGGGGCCTCTGGGAGGTGACACACAGGACTGACATCCTCACAAAAGGCCCCATAGAGTGGCCCTGCCCCCTCCCAGGCTCCAGACCTGTGAGGCCTGAGCATCATGCTGTGAGCCAACCAGTGTGTGGCAACTGCTCACACAGCAGAGGGACTAAGGGTGGGGCAGAGGGTGAGAGGCCAGCTGCACCCACCCTGGGCACTCAGCTGTTACCCAGGTACACTGCCAGACTTTCCTGTGCCTCAGTTTCCTCTCCTGTAAAATGGGGGAGAATCACAGTTCATACTTCATAGTACTTAACTTAGTAGGGTTAGAATTAAATGGGTAAAGTGTGTTGAAAATACCCAGAATGCCTTAAGCACAGAATACTTGTTTAAAATTGTTATTACTGCTAGTTTTTTTTAAATTTTTCTTTCATTGGTACATTTTATGTATATAATACGTTTACATTTATCATTGGGTGCTTGTACTTGTACATGACGTATCTTGGTTCTTATTTTTTCCCCATTGCCTGTGCGCCCTTCACCCCCCTCCACCCTTCCCTATTTACATAGATTTCGTTTACATTTTTTTTTCTTTTTTCATAATTTTTCCTTTCCCTTCTTCTCTTTCCCCTTCCCCTCCCACCACCCCTACACCTTTGGACATTTTCCTATTTCAAATTATGAATTATTCATTTTAATCCTTATTTACACTTTCAGTTTCTCACACCAGAGAAACTATTCGGTATTTACACGTGTGTCCTATTTATTTCACTTAAGAGTATGGCCTCAATGTGCATCCATTTAGCTATAAATGTCTCTAGTTTCTCGTTATTACTGCTAGTTTAGAGGTCAGATTAGAAGGAGCTGAACCAACCTGGCATAGTGGCACTGCCCTATAATCCCAGCACTTTGGAGGCTGAGGCAGGAGGATCGCTGTGAGTTTGAGGTCAGCCTGAACTACACAATGAGCTCAAGCCCAGCCTGAACTACACAGTGAGACCCTGTCTCAAAAAAACAAAAGAGGAAGGAACTGAGCCAGTGTGGTAGATGAAGACAATGATAAAGAAAAGTGTGCAAGAGGCAAGACAGGGCAGCTGGGACGGGCAGGATGGGGCAATGGTGACCAAGGTTACAAACCTGAGGGAGGAGGAGAGAAAAGGGGCAGGCGCACTCTAGGTGGAAGGTGGGTAAGATAAAACAACCCAAAGCACCTTGAGCTTTTAGGTATAAAGTGGCTTTGCAATACTCTGGCATTAAATTATGTGATATAAATGATGATCACTCAATAAACACACAATACTACTGTTTGTGTTTCCTGCATCGCCTCTGCTGCTAGCACCTCCTAACTCCACTTTCCAAGCACAACTGGCCCTCAGTTTCGGCAGTACTTGCCACACCCCAGGACTGAGAGCCTCCCTCAGGCTGAGGTCTCACACCCTCCATCTCCAAGGCTGCCCTGTGGCCATGCACGGGGCAGGATGTCAACACTGCTGCTGGACAACTTTTGGCATCTCACAACTCACAAGTTATTATGTCCCTCAGAAACCCTGAATTACAGAAGACCCATGAGATCAGTGTCACACAGCCTCAGAGGGCCAGAGAAAGCACCTTACTGATGCAGCATTAAAAAATGAGAATCCAAAAGTCAACTGAGGTGGGCAAGGCATGGTCCTAAATGTGAGGACCCATGTGCTTTGTGGAGTCGATCTTCTGCACAAGTGTTAGCGAATGCAGCTGCTGAAAAATGTCTGCTTTTAAAGTCCAAATGTCCTTTGGCTGCCTATCTGGTCTGATAGACTAATGGGAATGGCATTCAGAGATGAGCTGGGGTGGGGGTGGGGGTGTAGGATTGTCCCAGCTCCTTCCAAGCACGAAGCACAGGGCCAAGCACTGGGGACGCTGTGGGAAAACACTGTTCGCCCCATGGCCACTCAGCAGGGACCAGGGAATAACAGGCACTTCCCATTCCTCATCCCAAAGGCCTCAGAGTGCTTTGCCAAATATCATTACATTTCTGGTACAGCAGCTGCCCCTACCTCCGAGCACATGTTCAGGATCAATGGCTGTGGCTTTTTCCACAGACTCCCAGGCTCTACCTTCCTCATGGAAGTGCTGATTACAGCTTATTATTCTTTGTTAAACCCAAGTTAATGCTCAGCCAAATACATGGATTCGATAACCTGGAGACCATCTTACCGTATTTGGGTCTCAGTTCCATTCTTTCCTGCTCATCCATGTTATCCAGGATGGTGTACTTGGTTTTTTTCCTTATTTTAGTCCTTTTTCTTCTGAAAGGAACAATGAAAAGCTCAGCTCATGTTCTCAGAATGGTAACCAAGATCCAGGATTTCAAATACATGGAAGACACTATGGGAAATGTTTTGCCTTTAGGATCTAACACTTGGCATCACAACATCTTATGGATGAGGTATGTGCAAGGCCAGGTTAGAGTTCAGTGCTGCTTACGTACATTTTGCAGAAACATCTTGTAGAAATGCATTGGGTGTGAGCAGCCACGCCACTAGCGCCCCCTAACGACAGGTCTCGCCTACACCTGAGCCCCTCACAGCAACCCTCAAGGCCTGTGAGTTGTCCAGGGAGCATCTCTCCCCAAGACACTCCGTACTCAGGAAGACCTGGGTGGGCCAGTTTCCCCGAGTCAACAGTGCCCTGGAATGTCCAAAGATGCAGGAATGAAACTAGAGACAGTGGGGATGGAGAGACAGCAGAAATTATAATACAGTGAGTTCCAGGATTATTCAGCAAAACCTGGTTGTTTTTATTTTTTTCATAGCACGTGAAAACCGGGATGAGTCTATGTGCCTCATTCTGTGCTGCAGAGGATTGTTTGAAAATACACATCAAAACCATGCATGCTAAGGTACACAGAGAGTAAACAGGAATTTCAATTTTCTGGTCAGGTGGGGATTCAGACCATGGGCCTGTCACCTCCAGTTTAGCACTTATGAGCTGGTGATGTTAGAAAATTATTCAGATTTCTGTGTCTCTATGTTCTTTCTTGTAAGTGGGAGTAACAACTGTTCCCTTTCCAGATGGCTGCAGGGAGGATTCATCCATGAATCACAATGAAAAATTCTTTATATCCACAGCCATCACTGCTAGCATCACCATCTGCTTGATATACCTGTCACAGAGCTGCAGAATGTTAAAGTCACACCCAGTTGGCGACAGACACCACCCTGCAGGTTCTGGAGAAACTTAATGGGGTTTGAGCCTCTTTTTCAGTGCCTGGCTCTCTTCACCAGTCACCATTGATCACAAATAAAACCAAAATAATTCATAAGTGATTTCTAAAAAATAGCTACCAATTTTAATATACCTATTATTTTGATCACATTATTAGAGAGGACTTACAGTGTGTCATATAGAAAAATGGATGCAATGTTCTCTTCTGAGGCCTCAAGTAATTACTTTGCCTACAAATCTCCTCACAGAGGGTAGAGTAAGAGGTTCTGGAAGATTTGGACCATGAAGGAGCTCAGGGGCTTCTCAGAGGTCAGCTCCAAAGAAACAAGAAGGAAAAACCTAAGATAAAAGTTCTCTGTGGTGCTATTATCGCCTCACTTCAAGTTTTGAATATATTAGAAGAGATTCGGCTAGATCAGATTGTTGGTTCATATAGTTAAAAAAAATCAAAGTCTACCAGGTATACCAGCATAGTTCTAGAACTCCTTTCCCTGCTGAGACCTGCGGGGCCCTGAAGTGGGGCTCAGGGAACCTGTGTCACACTGAGAGGACACAGAGCTGCTGGGCCTCCCAGGATGCGAGCCCTGGAGGAGAGAGCAGCCCCCAGGATCTGCCTGGTGGCAGAAAGTGTCTGTCCAACAGTTTAGCAGTTTAGCAAATCCCAGCAAACAGTATCTGAGCTGCACCTAGTGGGGTGCCTCTATTTCCCAGGAACAAATATGCAGGCCAGTACCTCTTGCAGCAGCAGATGCAGAGCCAGGTTATGCCTCCCATGAGCACTGTAAGAGCGGAAGCCAGCATGGCCACATAGAGGATGCTCCATTCTGCAAACCAGAAGACCACAGTGGACACGGTTATATGCTACTTGCAAAACCCCCTTGTTATGATTCACAGGAAATGCTTCTGAGTCCGCCCAAGCAGGGCCCTCAGTGTTGACACCACCTGGGGAATGGCTGCAGAGAACAGAAGGGTGAGACACAAATACATGAAGAGCAACCCCACTGCCTTGCTGTTGGCCATTCTTTCAGATCAGGGACCTCACAGAGCACATACTATTCTCAAGAACAGAATAATCTAAAACAATGGGTATTAATCATTGAAGCAGTAATGCCTCTTATTCATACACGTGGGCCACATCAAAACCTTCCTTCCAGAATCCCAAGAATCACAGCCCTGCCCCAAAAGTTCTGGCTTTGTCTTAACGAAGCCACTCAAGTACCTGTGTGGCTACCAGTGGCATGAAGACACTATTAAGAGCCAGAGGGCAGAGCTGGGGGTTTAGCTCAGTGGTTCCGCCACCTGCCTAGCAAGCGGAGGGACCCAAGTTCGATTCCCGGTACCAAAAAAAAAAAAAAAAAAAGAACCAGAGGACAATTTGGAAACTCCCTGGTCTTCAGGCCATCCTTGTCCCTGCAGAAATCTGATGTAAAAAGACTTACAACAGCAATTTGGGTGCAGAGAAGCTGATGGAGTAAAGACACAGGCTTGACTCTATTGCTGTCATTGGAACAGTGATCCAAAAGCTGGCCATTTGCACATTTAGCCAAATGTCTATGCAGTATTCGCAGGAGCAGCATTTGGCAGCCAGCTCTGATCTTTTCTTCTGCCAAACATGCCCACCTGGATCCCCACGTACTCTTAGCAGTAGACTGGCAGGGATGTGTCATTTTGGCCCGAGTTTCAGCAGGCCCTAGTTTGGCAGCTGATGCTGGGGCTCCAGCCACTGGTGCCCGCTTGGGTTGACAGCTGGCAGAGTGGGCTGGATTTTCTTCTTTGGTTCCAGTGGGTCCACCCCAGAAGACACATGACCAGAAACCTAAGCCAAGGGGGCTGCAATCTGGAAATGCAGCCGTGGTCCAAAGCAGCTCTTTCTTAAAATGCCGGCAATAGGGCAAATGTGCTCTGCCACAGTGCATCTCCTTACTGGGGCATCTTCCACATAAGCCCAGACACACACCCCAAAGGTGCACTGTGGGGGGATCTTAGCTCACTACCAAGTGGCCGGTTCACCAGGCTTCAGGTGAGAACAAGCTGAAAGTTTACAGCTGCAAGGCCAGGCAGGTATTTCTGACCTCCAGGAACACAGAGCCCCGTCCATGTTGGCACTTACCACAGTTGCTCTCTGCGTCCCACAGGTACCGCTGTACAGGGTTCTCCATCCACAGTGCGGAGCACACACAGCGCTTGGTGATGGGGTCACAGTGGCCGTGACCAGAACATGTGAGAAGGCAACCTGCAAAGAGGTGGTGGGCTGAGGTCACTGCAGAGGCAAAGGATCCCTGGGCTCCTCTTCTTTTGTACCTTCAATAGCGCAGGCCCTTAAGGCTGCTGAAGGAAGAATCACTTGTGGTATGGGCAGGGCTTCTGGGAATCACTGATCCCCAAGAACCTCACCAGGAACCAAAGAGCAGGAAAAGCCAATGCACAACAGAGAGCAGAAGCCTTAAAATGCAGCAAAATTACTGCACCCTCTGGCCTAAAAAAAATAAGCTCTAAGAAGACATATAGTGAAAATAATTGGGAAAATGCACAAACATGTATTTATATTATAATATTATTTTAAATCAATCTTTAAGTCCATGCATGGAGGCTGGCTGCATAATTACTGATCATACCCAGGGAGGAACCATCCAATCATAAAATGTCTCACTAAAAAGATATTAAGGGTTTGAGAAATGATTGTAATATGAAGCTTAAAAAAAACGTTAAAAATCTATCAAACTATCCTGATTGTATTACATGTTTCTAGAGATGGAGCAATTGGAAAGAAATACATCAGGATATTCACGAAAGCTCTTTGGATAGTGGGAATTCTAGACTTTACAATCTGGAGGATTATTTTCTTCTTTAAGCCTTTCTCGATAATTCAAATTTCTACAATAAATATTGTTTTGTAGCTAGAAAACACGAAGTTATTTAAAGATTTTACTCCACATTTTAATTGAGAAAGTCAATAGCAGCTTGACATATACTTGAAACACATAAAACTTACTGACCAACATTGCTGCAGCCTTTGTAACTCTAGCTGAAATGATCACTTTGATGTAATATTTATCCATGTGACTCAGGAGAAGGGGACAAGGCCATGAGCAGTGAATTTAGTCCTGAAGGGGTAGAGAGCAAGGTGCTAAGAAAAGAGCTAAAACTGAAAGGCACTTATAAACCACCTTCAATTTTCAGAAGCTCTGATGCACATCCATAGTTCCAGCTACTCTGGAGGCTGAGGCAGGAGGATCACCTGGGTCCAGAAGAACGATGACAGCCTGGGCGACACTGCAAACCTGTGTCTCAAAAACTTAAAAGTAATTTCTTTTTGACCCATGACTATTAGTTTCCTACCCAGGCCAGAGTAGCTGGCAAATGTGTGTGGCAGAAACCTCCTTGAGAAATAAAAGCGAAACAAGTCCCTGGACGCTAGGGTGAAACTGCCTCCAGGTCACACCTCTTTCTGTGCCAGCAAAACTCACCAAACTGGCAAGGCCTGCTCTTCCCAGACACTCTGTAGGGGGCGTACCTGCGGTGTCAATCCTCAAGACCTTGAAGAGCAGGAAGTCGGCCTTCTCCTTGGAGAGACGCCTGTGCAGGCTCCGGGCCACCTGGGCAGCCTGGAGCACCTTGAATGGTGGCCCGCTCTGGACATAAAATACAACTGCCGTGCTGCAGAGGAGACAGCGAGAGAGGACATGTCCCCCTGGGCCTCTGACCCAGAAGTCACAAGGCTCTGAGGCCAGGCTAGGCCAAGGGACCGAGGAACTGTTTCTGTTCTCTTTGGTCCCCACTGCAGCTGACGACACACAAACAGACCTTCACAGAAGACGAGTGAGCAACACATGGGGGCAAACACACAACATCCAGGAAATGGTAACTTCCAGACATGTCCCCTTTTGCTTCATACACTCATTCATTCCTGTGGTGCTGGGGATGGAGCTTAGGGTCTTTACATGCAGAGGACATGCCCCCACTGAGCTGTGCCCAGTCCTCCTTTGGCCTTCTTTAATTGCAGTATCATTTTACATATCACAAAATTCTTCTTTTTAAAGTATAAAATTCAGTAGCTTTTAATATATTCACAAATTTGCACAACCATCACCACTGTCTCATTCCAGAACGTTTATATCACTCTAGAAAGATACCCCATACCCATTGTGGTTATTTTCCATTTCTCATCCCCTACAGTTTCTGGCAACTAGGACTCTGCTTTTTTTCGTTTTGTCTGTCTTTATGTATAAATGAAATCATGCAACATGTGATCCTCTGTGTCTGGCTTCTTTCACTTGGGTGTTTTCCAAGTTCATCCATGTTGTGGTATCAATCAGTACTCACTCCTTTTCGTTGCCAAATAATATTCCATTATGTGAATTTATCACATTTTTAATCCATTCATCAGTTGCTGGACATTTAGGTTGTTTCCATTTGTTGGCTACTGTGAATGGGTGCTATAAATATCCACATACAGGTTTTTGTGTGGACATAATTAGTTTTTCATTTCTCTTGGGTATATATATAGCTAGGAGCAGAATTAGTGAGTCATAGGGTACCTCTTTGTTTGGCATTCTGAGAAACTGCCAACCTTTCCACATTGGCTGTACCATTTCATACTCCCTACAGCAATTGTAAGTGCTGCAACTTGTCCACCGTCTTGGTCACTTGCCAAGGTCTGTCTTTTGGACTCCAGCCACCTCTCAGGCATGAGGTAGCACCTCATGCGTTCTGATGGACATTTCCCTAACGGCTGAGGGGAAAAAATTTGTGAATTACGTGAGAATTCTTCAAACGGTTTGCAAAATTCACCTGTAAAGTCATATGATCCTGGGGTTACTGGGGAAATTTTAAATTACTAGTTCAATCACTATGCTATAAATCTACTTAAGATTTCTTTTTTGTTTCTCCTTAAGTGAGCTTTTGTAGTTTATATCTTTCTAGGAATTTATCAATTTCATCTAAGTTATCTAATATGTTGATACACAATTATTATGGTATCTTCTTATAATCCTTTTTACTTCTATAAAGTTGGTTGCAATGTTCCTTTTCATTCATGATTGTAGTAAGTTTTAGTCTTCTCTTTTTTTCTTGGTCAATCTAGCTAAAGGTTTAGCAATTTTGTTGATCTGTCAAAGAAACAGCTTTTGGGTTTTATTGATTTTCAGATATTTTATTTAGTATTTGATATTTTAGTAGTAAGAGAAAGTTTTGAATTCTCTATTGTTACTGGTGGTATAACTGTCACATTTGGTAGATAGTACTGTATGTCAATATTTGGTTTGTCTTTGTGTATAAATTATAATTTTAGATCTCTTGTGCATGGTTAAGGGTAGGTAGTACCGTGGTAGCCTCTACTGGTTCTTTTTTAATATATGTGTTGCCAAAGTGAGCACCTATGGTTCTTATGGTATATCACTATCCAGTTTCTCTTTGATCTCTATTATTGCTGCTGATAATGTTGCTACTGCAAGGGTGGAATGGTTGTTATTATCAGTTGATTTTCACTGTCTGCCAGTGTTTGGTTTGTGTTTGTGTTATCACCAATACGTGGTTCATTTCTGGAACCACAATGTCGCTGCAACCTCCCCTCCCAAACTAACAGGGGTGGATGGATTCTGGGACAGAGGCAAACACCTACGGTTAGTCACACCCAGTGTGCAGCACTGAAAAGCAGACATGAAATAAAGAGCTCTCCATACCAGCAATAAAGTCTTTCCAATATAATGGACCTGCAAACCTTAGTACAAAAACAAAAATAATGGAGACCAGAAGACAATGCAGCAAATGCCTCCAACAACTTCTCCAAATCTGATTCATGGGGCACTGATGGGAAGGACATCAAAAGCCAAACAGCTGAATTATACAGAATGATAAGAGAGGAGACAAACAAACAAAAAACAGATCAATAATATGCTCAGTGAGCTCAAAGATGACATAAATAAACTGATCATGGATATAATAAAACAATCAGTGAACTTACAGAAGACACTAATAAAAAGCTAGCTGAGCTAAACAAAATGACATAAAACACAAATGACTAATTTAGCAAAGAACTGCCACTCATGAAGAAAGAAGTACCAAACAGAAACCCCAGAGATTAAAAGTTCTATTCAAAGTACAGGCAGAAGAAGTGACCAATGTGAGGACAGTGTCAGAACTAGAAGACAGGGCTGATGCCAGTGACCATATACTGTACTCAGAGGCACCTTAAAAACAACAAGATGACATGGAAAATAGATCTGACAGCTACCAGACGGCACAAAGACGACTAATCTAAGATTAACTGAAATTAATGAAAAGCCAGAAGACAGAACAAAATGTCATAAAAACCTGTTTACAGAACAAAGAGCAGAAAACTTTCCAAATGGAGGGAAAGAATTTAACATGCAGATAAGTAAGGTATATAGAAAGAGCCATGATCATAAAAGAACTCTATGACACATCCTAGTCAAAATGCCCGAAATCTAATGCAAGGACAGAATCTTAAAAGCTGTTAGAGAGAAACAACAACCTAACATAAAGGTAAACCCTTTCGGATTAAGGTAGACGCAACACAAACCTTAAAGGCAAGGAGAGTGTTGAAGAGTGTCAGGTCCTAAAAGGAAACAACTGCCTGCAAAAGTATCTTTCAAAATTGATGAAGAAATAAAGTCTTACCATGACAAAGAGCACCTTAAGAAATTCATGACCACTAAACCAGCACAACAAAAACTTCTCAAGGATATCCTCAAAAGAGACAAGGAAGTCAACAATGCCAAAAAGTCTAATGGACTGAATAAACCAGGGAAGGTGAGGAGTTAAGTAGAAGGGGTAAAAAAGGAACCAGCAACAGGAAAATAATGCAATCCCAAGCATAAATACTTTTCAGTAATAACTCTTAATGTGTGAAATGTCTCAATTTGCCAATCAAAAGACACAGATTGGCAGTTTCAATCAAAAAACAAAACCTAAGGATATACAATATACAAGAAACATATTTAATCCAAAAAGACTTTCACAGACTGAAAATGAAAGGATTGAAAACAATATTCCATCCAATGGGAGCCTGAAAACAAGCAGGAGTACCTATTCTGTCTTCAAAGTGGACTTCAAGCCAAGACTACTCAGAGAGACAAAGAAGGTCATTACATATTGGTTAAGGGAATAATTCAACAGGAAGAGATAACAATTATAAATATATATGTACCAAATACTAGTACACACAACTTCAAAAAAAACCACTATTGGGCATAAAAGATCAGATAAACATCAACACAATTACAGTGGATGACCTCAGTGCACCACTGTCACAAACAGATCAACTAGACAAAATAATCAACAAAGAAATATCAGGGTTGAACCAAACCTTTGAACAGATAGACTTAAAAGATGTCTACAGAGTGTTCCACCCAAATAACAACAGAATACACATTCTTCTCAGCACTACAAGGAACTTTCTCCAAGACTAGCTCATAAAGCAGGCTTAAGTAAATACAAAGGAATCAGAATTATCCCATGCATATCAGATCATAGTGCAATGAAACAAGAAATCAATGGCAGAAGAAACCACATAAATTATGCAAAAACATGGAAATTAAAATAATACCCTCTTGAATAATCAATGAGTCTCAGAAGAAATCAAGGAAGAAATTAGACAGTTCCTAAATGGTAGTATCAGTACAACATACCAGAACCTATGCAAAACAACGAAAGCAATCCTAAGAAGGAAGTTTATAGCTATAAATGCCCACATCAGAAAAACAGATTAAGCTCAAACAAACAATGTAAGGATGCACCTCAATGTCCTAGCAAAATAAGAACAATCTAAACAAATTAGATAATCCCCTAGCCAATCGTACCAAATAAAAGGAAAGAAAAGACACAAATTGATACAATTAGAAATGAAAATGGCAAAATCACAACAGATGCTGCCAAAATCCAGATTATTTGTAACTACTTTGAAAGCCTGTACTCCAATAAATTGGAGAATCCAGAAGAAATGGAGATTCCTAGATACATATGAATTAACAAAACTGAACCAAGAAGATACAAAAATTCTGAATAATAGAATAACAGGCAACAAAATTAAAGCAGTAATAAAAAATAATCTACTAACTAAGAAAAGCCAAGGACCTGATAAATTCTCCACTGAATTCTACAAGAATTTCAGGGAAGATCTAATACCAGTACTCCTCAAACTCTTTAATGGAACTGAAAGGGAAAGAGTACTAATACTGTCAAAAACAGCCATAGTACCAAAACTGATACATAGATTCAATACAATCCCAATCAAAATACCAACATCAGGGCCGGGGATTTAGCTCAGTGGTTCCGGTGCCTGCCTCACAAGTGCAAGGTCCCAAGTTCGATCCCCGGTACCAAAAAAACCCACCAACATCATTCCTCACAAAACTAGATAAACAAAAAATCCTAAAGTTCATATGGTACCAGAAGAGACACAGAATAGTAAAAGCAATTCTAAGACACAAGAGCAAAGCAGAAGGCATCATAACCCTGGATTTCAAGTTATATTACAAAGCTTCAGGGATAAAAACAGCATTTTATTGGCACAAAAATAGACACACAGATCAATGGAACAAAATAGGGGATGCAGAAACAACCCTAGGCATGTTCAACAAAGGAGCTAAAAACAGGCGTTGAGGAAAGAGCTTCTTTAAAAATAGTACTGGGATAAGTGGCTCAGCACATGCAGAAGATTGAATCTAGACCCCATCTCTCACCATGTACTACACTAAAAGAAAAATGGATCAAAGACCTAAATATTAAAACAGAAACATTTAATCTGCTGGAAGATAAATAAGTAAAACTATTGAAGACACAGGCATAGGCGAGGACTTTCTGAACAGAACCCTAATTGCACAAGAAATAACATCAAGAATCAACAAATAGGATTATATCAAATTTAAAACTTTTGGAGGTTTTTTTGGTACAGAGATCGCACTCAGGTCCTTGCACTTGCACAGCAGGCCAGGCAGTGAAACCACTGAGCTAAATCCCCTGTCCCAAATTTAAAACTTTTGAATAACAAAAGAAACAATCAACAGACTGAAGAGACAACCTACAGAATGGGCAAACATTTTCCCAGCTACGCCTTGGACATAGGACTAACATCTAGAATATATAAAAAACTCAAAAAAATTAGACTCCTCAAAATAAAAGATCCAATCAAAAAATGGGCTACTGAAATGAACACTTTTCCTCAGAAGTACAAATGGCAAACAAATACATGAAAAAATATTAAACATCGCTGGCCATTACAGAAATGGAAATTCAAGCAATACTGTTATTTCACCTTATTCCAGAAAGAATGGCTATCAATAAATCAAATAATAAAAAATGGTGGTGAGGGTATGAGGAAAATAGAACTCTTCTACATTGTTGGTGGGAATGTAAACTAGTACAACTGCCATAGACGTCAGTATGGAGATCCCTCAAAAAACTGCAAATAGAAATTCCATTTGACCCAGCTATTTCCCTTCTTGGTATCTTCCTGAGTTAAAACACATCATATGATAGTGATACATGCATATCTATGTTTGTAACAACACAACTCAGTAGCTAAATCTTCAAAGTGGCCTCTATGTCCATCAACAAGTGAATGAGGAAATTGTGGTATTTATACATAGTGGAATACTACTCCGCCATAAAGAAGGATACACTGGAGTCATTTGTAGGAAAATGAATGCATCTTGAGACCACAATGTTAAGTAAAATAAATCAGATGCATAAGCTTAAATGTCACATGGTTATATGAAAAACTCAAATTATAAATAAAGAGAAAAATAATAGAAAACTGGAAACAACCAGATAGAGCTTTTGCAAATGGGAAGGGGACTAGGAGATGGAGGAAGGGGTGAACAAAGGGATTAAAAATGAATTAAGATGCATTATGTACATACATGTACCAGCTTCCTGCAATGAACATAATCATTATGTACCACAGACATGTACTAATCAAAAAGTAAGGAAAAAATTGTGTGCCCCGTTTTAGAAAGAGTTCTGTAAGTTGCTAGAGAGGTGGGGGTCTAGTTCAGGGGAGGAGTGCTTGCCTCGTATGCGCGAGGCCCTGGGTCCAATCCACAGCAGCACAAAGTAATCATAATCACTGAACGTGGTTTTGCCTGGTGTTTTTCTAAGTAAACCTCGGTCCTCTGGAAAACTGACCTAAGGAGAAGAGCTGACAACAGCTCACACCGTGGAGACACTGTGAATAGCAGATTTTCATTCCCATGTTCTCTCCTTTTCCTCCCACCCCACCCCACTCAGACAAGAATTCAAAACTAAAAGCTCAATTAAATCCCAAAATCTTTTCTGTTTGTTTGTTTGAGACAGCATTGTGCTGTGTGGTTCAGGTTGGCCTTGAACTCACTATGCAGCCCAGGCTGGGCTTAGACTCACAGCTGTCCTCCTGCTTCAGCCTCCTGAGTGTACGATTATAGGCATGCACCCAGAAAATGCAAAAACCTTAAAAGAATTAAAGACCAGAGTTTCATGCTCATACATTCCTGGAAGACAGCAAATAGCAAGCAATGAACCTTTCACATTGAAAGAAGCTGCAATCCCTGTGAGTATGGGGCAGGGAGAAAGTCTGGTGGTGATGCTTACTTTTCACAGGGCCCAGGCCATTTGCATGCCCTCCAAAAATACCAGAGCTGAACATCAGCTTCCTCTCATGCTTCCTAGGTCCTTCATTCAGCGCGTTCTCAATCAATAAGCATTTACCAAGACTGGAAGGAAAGACTTAGAAAGACATTGTCCTTATTCTGTCTTTTGAGAGAACAAAAGCCTATGAGTGCAGTGGGTTAAAGATGTGCACAGGAACCAGCAGGGCTGTGGGTGGTGTCCTGCTGATTGGATGTGGGAAGAGCTGAAGCTCTGGGGGCAGAGGTCCTGCCCGGGGCAGGCAGCCATACGCACCTCACATCCGAGTGGGGCTGGATCTTTTGCACCCTCACGTCCGAGTCCAGCGTGCCCAGCAGCGTGGCCAGCCGCCGCACCAGGGCGTCCTTCTGTTGCTCCATCAGCTGTCCGGCTCCCACCTGCAGGATGAGCTCCACCAGGCCGCCTTTACTGGGGTCTGTGAACGGGGAGACGCAGGGTTTCTGCTTGGAGCTCAAAGCTGGAAAGTGCGCGGAGCAAGCCCTGCATGCAGTTCAGAACCAGTCTTCGTGCAGTAGCCAGAGTTGGCTGTTAGCATAAATCCTTTTCAACACCCTGGAGCCGCTCTCTGGGAGAACTTTTTCTGTTTTGTCCCAGTTTGTTGTCTATTAATTTTTTTCCCCAGAAGATAACCAAGTGTGTCTAATTAGCCTTTGTACCAACTTCAAACTCTGGCGCCTCAGACTCCCCCGGGACCAGGAGGAGAGCTCTGTCCTGGGCGCCACGGCCACTGCCAGCCTGGTCTCCACTGGGGGTCACAGCACCTCCCTGAGCTGCCACCAACCCCTGCAGTCCCAGCACTGAAGTCACCGTGTCCCCATCACATGAACAGCTTTATACTGGCAGGAAAGCAACATTGAAAAAAAACTCTTACTGCCAGATACAGTTCTTACTGAGCTCCGAGTGAGGCTGGATCAGTTTGGGGACATGAAACAAAATGCATAAAAAGCCTCCCAGCAGGTGGTGGCAAGAACTGGGCCACCACAGGAAGCCTCCACACCAGGCCACATTGTCAGGAGCTGGGGCCGAGCAGCAGCCGGCTCTGGGAGCTCACAGCCTGCAAACGCACCTGGCCGCACCTCCACGGTGGCCGTGTCTGTGTCCGAGGCCCCATGCGGGTCGGTGACTCGCAGGTGGAAAGTATAGACACCCTCCACCAGATCTGTGAGCTGCAGGGCCACACTGTGGTCAGAGCCACCAATGACATCCTGTGAAAAAACAACGATCACAGGCAGTTGTCAACCTCAGTGTCCCTGCTTCTGTTGCTCCCAAACCTCAGTTCCAGTCTTTCATGTGTGCAGACCATCAGGGGAGGCAGAAGGGGCTGGCGAGTGACCTACAGCACCTCGTCCCCTGTGGTTCCCAGGTCACCAAGGCCTCAGAGCTCCCACAGCAGAGTAGCCAAGCACCTCCTAGGAATGACTGAATGGTTGGTTTCATCTAACAGAGTGGAGGACTTGAATTGGGCAAGGACCTCCAGGGTGAGGCATGGGCTTCATCAGTCTTATTTTCAAACACAGATTTATAATTCTCCCCGCGTGGGTCTCCTGAAAGTGTTTCACATTCAGCCTTTCAAATGACCCAGAAAAAAGCCACTGTTCTGTGTACTTTGATGCTCCAAAGGATGAGAGAAGATTTCCTGCTCTGAATGTGCAAATACAAAAGGGTGGGAATGAAAAGCAAGGGCTGTATGCCCGACCTGGTAGCGCAGGCCTGTAGTCTCAGCATTCTGGAAGGCTGAGGCAGAAGGATCACAAGTCTGTGCCCAGCGTGGGCAATTTGGCAACTTAGTAAGCCCCTATCTCAAAAGTAAAAAGTAAAAAGTAAAGGCTCTTAACAGAGACCCATGATAGTTACACTTAAAAGCTAACCTACCATCTATCTGAATGGATTAATTCTAGAAGCACTGTAGACAGCACAGAGCATTTTCACTTCTTTCCCTGTGCCTCCTCCTCGGTACATCTCCAAGAGTACTTGCAGATCTCGAGTCTTTAGCTACAACAGGAGGGAAGTTGTACTTGAATTTATAGTCTAAGAGGCAGAGGGATCTAATGGGATAGAAGTGTCTTCCAGGAGCTAAAAGCCTGCCTCTGTCTGAGTTAAGGATGAGTTCATTGACCTTAACAATGTCACTTTCCATCTCCGCATTTCACCGTGCACCTGGGAAATGGAACAGCACAGCAATCCTTGACTGTCACACACTCTGATATGACACAAGGAAGAGGGAAGGATCCACTCGGGACAAAAGAGGAATGGCAGATAAAGAGCAGCATACTTCCCACTAGAAAGCTTGGCTTCAGAGTCCCTCCAGGCCATGATATGCTGCCCCTTCAAAGTCTGGTCAAGAAATTCAGAAAGGACCTCAGTGTTGCTTAAATCTGACAGCAGCTTGCTGCTCTCGGCCCTCAAAACACTGCAATGTAGAAGCACAACCACTTTCCTGGGGAGAGGAGGGCCTAACAGAAATGTTGCTCTGAACCAGAGTGTGTCCCTCAGGTCCCAGGACTATTCCTAAAGACAGGCCCCATAAGGAGGGAACTGAGGTCACAAGGGTGAGTCCTGACCCAACAGGATGACTGTCCTCCTAGGAAGAGGGATGAAAGCTAGTGTTCCCACCTCCTCTCTGTCCCTGCCAAGTGAGGCCATAGTGAGAAAGCTGCCATTTGCAAACTGGAAAGAGAGACCTCACAGGAAGCAGAAGCACCAGGAAGAGACACCTCACAGGAAGTGGAAGTAGCTCAGCATGTTGCTCTTGTCCTCCTAGCCTCCTAAACTGAGAAAATACATTCCTGTTGTTGAAGCCACCCAGCCCTGAGGGTTTTGCTGTGGCAGCCCAGGCTAACTGATACAAATGCACAAAGCAGATGGGGCAATGCTCTGTAAGTACTCACTCCAGCTGCTGGACTCTGGCCGTCCCGGATCCACAGATAGGACGCAATTCCTTGGTCATCAGTAGACCTTGAACCATCCAAAGTAATGGAGTTATTGGGAAGCACAAGAACATGTCTGCCACCAGCCTGGGCTCTGGGAGGACTATTATTTTCTAAGTCAAATATAGCAAAAATGAAAGCAAAGAAATTGATTTAAAACATTGGTGATAGAACGTATGTCACAAAACATCCATGACTATTCCATCTTGCAGATATGTAGATTTGAAATATCTAAAAAGTGTTACTTTTTGCCCCAAATACCTATAAATAATATATGGACTTTATTAAAGCTCCGTGCTCAACTGAGTATAATTTGAAATGAAAAAGGTAAAGCAGGTAATAGCCTGGACATTGGAAATTCTTCTAATGTTCTTACAGTTTTTCTCTCCCTGGAAAAAAAGAAATAATGATCTTACTTATACTCAGTGTTTATAAAGTGGAAATATTTTGATTTAAAATAGATTCCAGGGATAGGGTAAGTGTGGGTCCCTGGTACAGTACTTGCCTAGCATGTATAAAGCTGGGTTTGATATCTAATTACCACCAAAATAAATAAATAATATAAAAAATATAGTCTCAGCTGGGTGTGGTGGCACAGGCCTGTAACATCAGCACTCTGGAAACCTGAGGCAGGAGGGTCACAAGTTCAAGTCCAGCCTAGATAAAACAGTGACTTGGTGAGATTCTGTCTCAGAATAAAAAATAAAAAAGGGCTGGGGTACAGCTCAGTGTGAACGTTCTGGGTTCAATCCCCAGCTCTGAAAAACAAAACAAAATATACAGCTATTATTACATTTAAAAATGAAACTCTGGGTCATTTTTTACTGGTCCATACAATCTGGCTACAGAAATATTTTTATTTCTAGTGTTGCTAAGATGGTTAAAAAATTAGACTTTCACACCTCTGACCAGGTGTTAGAATACATGAGGCCACGAAAAGGACATTTCTGATCTAATGCCCTCAGGAGAATGGGCATTAGAAAGGAGCAGGACTGGGGTGCACTGGAATGGGGGTCACAAATATGCAGCCTCCATTTGGAGATGAGGGAGCTCCCGCTTGCTTAGATAGGGCTCTGGTTCTCCTGAAAAACAAGGCAAGTGACAGAAAACAGGGCAAGGACAGCCCAGGGTGCTGATAAGGTGTTGGTAACACCCCACAGTCCCCAGCCACGATCATCCTAAGGACAGACACTGCAGGCTGGAACAGAGACACTGGAGCCATTCCCAGGTTCCCCACTTCCTTGGGTTGGGGTGCAGTTCAGGGTGGGGCTCTTGCTTTGCATTCCTGAGGCTTAGGGTTCCTTCCCCAGCACCATGCAAAGAAAAAGCCATTTGTCACACTCTGTTCAGAGGTACGATGTGGGGAGCAGGGTGGAACCTAGTCCAGTAGTGGCGAACCTACGGCACGCATGCTGCAGCGGGCACACAGAGCCTTTTCTGTTGGCATGGGAGCCAAGTCACCCACCATCGCCCCAGCAGGCCAGCATCAGATAACAGTACAGCAGGAGCAGTTGGCACTTTATAATAAATAAGTGGGTCTTGGATTGCAGTTTGGGCGCTCGGTCTCTAAAAGGTTCACCATCACTGATCTAGTGTTAGAGGCTTAATTCTAGGAAGACTAGGAAGAACAGAAACATATTGGCAATAAACTGAACTCCAAAGTCCTCTGTTCAATCTGCATCCATGTAGACTCACACCGGAACTGAGGACTCTACTCGCTTCTGTCTTGGAGCTGTCAAACTTCAGAACCCTGGACCCAATGCTCCCTTGGCACAAATTCACTACATCCAAACCTGAGTATCATCCCCAGAACCTGCCCTTCTCAAAGCAGGATTTCAATCATCACACCATCACCATGCACATGCTGAAGTCGGAGTTGCTGGTGTTCTCTCAGATGCCCCCATTCTTACCCTCCGTATCTATTAAGTTCCTGAGTCTTGAGAATTTAGGTTTTCAACTGTCTTTCCAACCTATCCTTTTTCTCCCTATTTTCCCCTTTTTGGCCTCAGATGAGGCTCACATCATCTCATATCCAGATTTACAAATGCCTTCTAACTGTTCGCCCTCCCGAGCCTCTCTTCTCATCAATCTGTTGTGTTTTCTGTTTTTGGTTTTTGTGGTCACAGGGCCTCACATAAACTAAGCATGTGTTCTCTCACTGAGCCACACCCCTGACCCATTTTGTTTTTTTAGAAATCCAAATCTTACAGCTGAATATTTAGGCATTGCTTTAAAATGCTCCAACCAAAATAAACTATGAACTGACAAGTGAATCCAAAGACTGGCCAAATAGAGATTGTTTTTAAAGCTGTTAAATTTTTCTGCAATAAAATATTTGGGGGGAAAAACTCAAATCTACATCACTTTGCTGATAAAATTGCTTCAGCCTCTCCTAACTGCCCAGGGGATAAAGTTGAGGCTGTATGGTAACTGATGGCACATACAGCCCTTTGCTGCTGAGCTCAACTCTCCCCACTGCCCCCAAACCCAGTGTGTGAATCATCATCCAGCACGCTCCTGACCCCTCTGTGCGTAAACATGCTGCCATCACCCATTCATTAATTCATCCAGCTGACCAACAGGTACGTTGCCATGCGTCTAGTTCTGTGTTATACAGAAGATGAAGAAATCTTTGAGGCAAAGGACCTTGAATAGCTCACAGTTCAGACAAAGAGACAGGTTCCCAAAGCAGAATTGCAGGAGTCTACCCAACAAGTTTCACATTAAGAAACAAGACAGAACTTGAAAACATTTCTGCTCTTGAATTTCCAAGGAAGACAGGAAGCAAAGCACAATGGTGTTGTAGAGACATGGGTCTTTGGTCGCCATTGGAAGGGAAGTATAGCTATTAGAAGATGCACCTCACAAACAGAAGGAAATAGTCTCTTTGCAGAGCGGATGTGAAAACAGCTCACAGGAATAGAAGGCTGTGCTTCTGGATTAGGCAGAGTTCAGTCTCTGCTATGAAGAAGTAAACAGATACCGACATCTTTAATCAAACAGTAGCCTGGCTTTGGTGGGGCAGGCCCAGCCCTCCTCGGGTTGGGGCCACTCACCCTCCTTCACGGCCACGGTCAGGGTGGATGTGCTGCTTAGTCCCTGCTGGTCCTTCACTGTTAACCGGAAGTGGTGGGTACCCACCTGGAGGCCAGTCACCGTGGCTACTGCTGCGTTCCCGTTTGCCATCTCCACTGCACTGGGGCCTCTGTGAAACACAAAAGTGGTGACAAAAAGAGGGGCAGGGAGCTGTGAGTATGTCAGGCCTGTGATTTGTACCCTCACAAGTATTCTTCTCATATGACTCTTCACTTGCTTTCTCTAGTTCAGTGTAACAGTCAGAAGCTAAAGCCTATTTCAGGCAGTGCCTGCTAGGTTCCTGGAAAAGGATTTTGTTGTTGTTGTTTATGTTTATTTTTTTCTAGTTGGGCTGTCAGTGAAATGATCTATTTTTGGAAAATTGAACCTCAGAAACTACTCCTATTTCTTTGAATAAAATCAGGTTAACTCCCCACGTATCTTTAGGTGGGGTATGGAGGAGGAGGGAGTGAGCCAGATGGTGGATCTCCTAAAGAGAATTACAGAATAGTCAGGGTGTAGGAGTCAGAAAGACCTAGGAGGGCGCCCTCTCCCCTTCTCTTCCTATCTGGAATGCTAGGCCCTGCGATCTCACTGGTCTCTATAAGCCTCAGTTTTTCAACTTTAAAAAGGAAATGGGATTAGCATGTGTATTAAACACTAGATGTAGGATGCTATGAGACTAAGCTGTGAAGTTCAGGAAGTATCAGATAATCTGAGCATCCACTTAAACCCTGCATTTCTGTTGTCCACAGTCACTGCAGGACGGGCAGGTATAGTAGAGACAGGACCACTCAGCCCAAAGTACCCTTTGCCCAAGACCACCCTTTCGACCACCTCCTCTGTTGTCAACAGCTGTCAACAAAAAGTTGTCTTCTGCTGCGCAAGCACAAGGACCCAAGTTCGATCCCCGGTACCAAAAAAAACCCAACAACAACAACAACAAAAAGCTGTCTTGCCTGTCCACAGTTGACATACTCTTCCCATTCTACCCAGTTACTTTTAGAAATATGCTTAAGCCCTGACAAGACCAAGCAGAGTGTTTAGCATCGATCTGCAGAGAAGGGCATTGTTACTCAGCTGCAGTCAGGAACTGAGCAGCTGTGGTGACACAGCCTACCTGACGTGCTCCCAGCGGTAGAGGACAATGCCATGGTCATCGCTGCTCCTGCTCCCATCCAGAGTAGCACTGTTCACCGGGAAGACCAGCTCCTTATCAGGGCCAGCCACAGCCACCGGAGGCCTATTGTCTTCTAGGAAGGCAAAAACAGTGTGAAAAAGGATTTCCTCTTAGCACACAGTCTGCAAGCCTGATTCCTTGATTTAAAAGCAAATTACTCAGACTGAGACCAGGCAGCTGCTAGGGAACAGTGTCCTGCGTCACAGGCAGCGAGAGGCCCTTGGCCCTGCGGCACATGAGGCTGGGGCCTTTAGAAGACCATCAGAGAGTCAGGATGGTGGGGAGGGAGAAAGCACAGGAGGAGAGAAAGAGGAAGGGAGGGAGGATGGGAAGAAATAGACACTGATGCACAGAGACCTGCTTTGTCAGGCAGGGTGGGCTTCCTGTCCCCTTTGTAGCCCCACTGCCTGGCAAACAGCAAATGGTCAAATAATTTTGGTTAAATGTTGAAGAAGGAAAAAGTACAAAGTATTACTTTTAGTGTTATTGATATAAATAGATACAATTTTTGTTTTAAAAATACAAGCCATGTAGTCAAAACCTGTGGCAGTCACTGCCAAAGCACTAAAATGCGTTAACAGTACTTTTTACAAAGTAGTCGAATGAATAAATGAAAAAATACATAACCCATCTCCAGGTGGAGGCTGTTCCCATCGCAGAACCCTGGGATAGCAGGCATCTTCGAGAAAGGCTCTAAGCAAAGACCACCATGAAGCCTGGCCCTGGCTGCCTAGGAGGCTCCTGTAGTCTGAGTAGGCAGGGTTCCGTGAACCCCAAAACAGACAGGAGACTGAGCAGAAGCCAGCACCCCAATATTGGAATGCACCTAGCAGGCTCCGCAGGGTCCCCTGGGGCTTGCTGCCACAAAGTGGGACAATGAGACACTTGTGCTAACATGGCTCTCACTGTGTCCCTCGTGCCATGGTTTAGAGGCCAGTTGAGATGAGATTCAGAATCCCAAAGAAAACTGGATTTAAGTGCAGCAGTATCTCCCACAGCCCTGTTTCCTGAAAGCTCAGAAACATGAGTGCCAAACTGGATGCTGCTAGAGCCTAGAAGCCCTGTAATTTCATCTCTGGGGCCAATCTCATCTCCATCTCACCTACCAGGCTGGACAATCACGGTGACCTCCGCAGTGGACTGCTGTCCTGAAGAATCTGTCACGATCAGCTGAAACGTGTACTCCCCTTCCTGCATTGCAGACACGTGCAGGTATGGGGTCCCTGCTCCCTAAGGAAGAGTGGACGCCAAGAGGAAAGCAAAAAGAAAGAGCAATGTTAAAGCAGCACAAGTAAATGGCATGGCTTAATGTAATGATTTTATTTTGTACAGGGACCCTGCCTGAAGATGAAATATGTGGGAACCCAGAAAAACGTAATTAAAATTCCATCATGTATCCTCATAGCATGGAATGTAAATCAATACAGCTTTTACTGCATTGGGCCAGGGATTTAGCTCAGTGGTTCTGCTGCAAGCCTTACAAGTGCAAGGACCTGAGTTCAATCCCAGGTACCAAAAAAAAGAGAAAAACAATACAGCCTTTTCAGAAGCCAAAATGGCGACAGGTATTAAAGTACAAAATGAGAACTTTCTTCAACCAGCAGCTCTCCTCAGTATCTCCTCTAAAGAAGTGTACAGGAGGCTCACTGCATGTGGATGTCAACTGAAGCAGTCTGTAATAGTGAGAAATGGAAACGATCTAAATGCCCATCAAGAGAGGGACCAAATTCACTGGATTACACTATGAAAGCTAGTCTAAAAGAAAGAAGTTTGGACTAGGGTGTGTCTTGGGTAGAGCATGTGTGTGGCACATGCAAGGCCTGGGTTACTCTCGAGGACAGTAAATAAATGAAATTTAAAAGAATCAGGTAGGTTTACAAGTACTAATATGAAAAATGTCAAAAACATACTAAGCAAAAAAAGAAAGCTGTGGAACAACACGTACACTTGTGATAGGTAATGCTACACACACACACACACACACACACACACACACACACACACACACACGTAGAAAGGATTCCAGGGCACACATCCTAGAATGAGCTAAGTGATTATCTTTAGGGAGGGACATGGAGGACACTGGTGGTCAAGGTGTATTTTTATCTTACCAGATGTTATTTGCACTGTTTTTTGATTCTGCTTTTTTGTTCGCATATTACTTTTATAATAAAAATAATTTTTCTTTTAAACTCTGAGGAAAACAATCCTCTAGAGCTGGCAATACAGCTCAGGGTTAGAGCACTTGGCTACTAAACTTTTGAATAATAACACAACCTCAAAAATTCCAAGTTGGTTGACAACAACAATAATCATCTCCAGCCATCACAAAAGAAGAAAGCTATAGTTTAGACCTGCAATGTCCCCAGAGGCCTACATGTCAAAGCCATGGTCCCCAGCCTGCAGGGTCATGGGGAGGTAGTGGACACTTTTTAAGAGGAAGGCCTAGTGGGAGGTCTTCTGGTCATCTGGGTCGCCCTTGAAGGGGACTGTGGAACCCTGGTGGCTTTGTCTTCCTGTCGCTTTCTGGCTACCACAGGGGAGTGGCTTTTAACTCCTTCACCTGGTTCCTACCATGATGTGTTATCTCGCCACAGGCCCAAAAGCCACAGGGCCAAATGACCACAGACTGAGACCTCTGACACTGTGAGCCAGAATAAACAATTTCTCTTTATAAGATGATTATCTCAGGTGTTTGTTACTATAACAGATATCATAAAGTATAAGCAAACAGCTCACACACACACATAAACACAGAGCAAAGGTTTCAAAGTTATTAGGTATTAGACAAATATACTTAAAAGGTTTGAGCAAGTCAAAATACAGATACAGAGGGGAAGGGGAAAGGAAAGAAGGGAAAGGAAAAATTATGAGACAAGAAAAAAATGGAAACGAAGTCTATGTAAACAGGGAAGGGTGGAGGGGTGAAGGGCGCACAGGTAATGGGGAAAAAATAAGAACCAAGATACATCATGTACAGGTACAAGCACCCAATGATAAATGGAAACGTATTATATACCTAAAATGTACCAATAAAAGAATTTAAACAAAAAAACCCACAGATACAAAGAAACTCTTAAGAAGAATTCACTGGAGTAGAGGGTCATGTTGGATGCCAGTGGTCTGAGCACTTCAGGAAGCTGAAGCAGGAGGATCACAAGTTTGAATTCAGCCTGGGCAGCTTAGCCATTTAGCAAACCCCAACTCACAATTAAAACACTAAAAAGGTCTAGGGGTATAGCTCAGTGCAAAAGCCCTGAGTTCAATCTTCAGTGACAAAGGGAGAGAGCAAGAGCAAGAGTGAGGTGAGGGCAAGAGAGAGAGAGAGAGAGAGAGACAAAGAGAGACAGACAAACAGAGAAGCAAGATAGACAGCACAGAGTTTTTAAAATAGGGGAACAAGGCCAGGTATGGCAGTGCATGCCTGTAATCCCAGCACTCAGGAGGCTGAGGCAGGAGGATCACTGTGAGTTCTAAGCCAGGCTGGGCTCCATAATGAGTTCAAGGTCAGCTTGAAGTACACACAGAGATCCCTGTCTCAAATTAACAACAACATCAAAATAAATATAAAATAAAATATGAAAAACCAAATAGCATAATGTTCTTATAATGAGCTTTAGGTTACATTATTTCTAAAGTTTCTTTCACTATGAAAATATTTGCCTAACAACCGTTGAGTCAGACTTCTTTCTCCCAACCTGACTTCAAGATCTAGTAGTTAACATAGGGTCCCTTGGTTGCTGTTCTGTGCCTGTTTAATTAAGGGTGGGAAAGGGATACACTGTAACCTAGAAGATTTGTGTGTTGAGTTGCTTCTCTGTCAGTTTAATCCTCTAATAGACAATTTTACAAAACAGATTTTTCAGATGTAACTGGCCCCAAACCAAAAATGACTTAGAGAAACACACATGCATGGATGGATGGACAGACAGACGAATGGACGGAGAGAAAGATGGACATACAGCTAGATATGACAGACGATGAAACATCTGTAGGCAGGTGGGGAACTTGCCTGCAGGGCCACCTCTTTGCTCTCACTGCCGGGGCCCAGGGACCACTCATAGAGCACAATCTGGTGATCGTCACTGCTCCGGTTTCCGTTCAAGGTGATGGTGTTTTGGGGCAAAGTAATGGTCTGATTCGATCCTGCACTGGCAACAGGTGGATAGTCCACGGCGCTGTTGACTATTAGGGTGGCAGTCGTGGAGTTAGTGGCCCCATCTGAGTCTGTAACGGTCAGCCTACAAAAAGCAGAGGACGCGATGACATTGCAAGAGCATGCCAGATCTTAAGGCATGAGGTCAGTTTAGTCTGTCCAGGGTTCAGTTTTCAGAACAGGTGTAAACAGAGACTTGAGGATGAAGCTAAGAAAAGCACATAGACTTGAAGGTTTGTTTTTTTTTTTTTTTTGGTACTGGGAATCAAGCTCAGGACCTTGACCTTGCCAGGAAGGTGCTATGCACTGAGCTATATCCCCAGCCTCCGAAGATATTTTTGTTGGCTTCGCTGTTTGCTGTTAATTTATTCTTAAGTCAGAATATATTCACATGTTAAAGCTTAACCTTTCTGGAATTCTGTGCAGTCTTTGAGAAGCTGGATGGAGAAACCACTCTCAGCTAACACAGAAGCCAGGGCTCCCTAACAGCTGAGATAAAGAACGTCACCAGGGTAAGTCCTGCCTTCTGGCTTGGGCATTTAGAGACAGGGCATCACTCATGAATTTTCAGTTGCACAACTTTGAATTTTTAAGTTCTTTTCTAGAGGACTTATTATATTTTCAAGACTCTGAAAGCAATTTTAAGATTTCAAGAATGAATTGATGCTCAGCCCTCCTATTGCAAAGTAAACCACACTAGCCCTCTGGTAGCAAACGGATTCTAGTGCGGAATGAGAACAGTGAAATCACCAACAGGTCATGCCACCCTTCCAGGACAGCGAGGGGAGCAGGTGCAAGGACAGATACTGACCAGTGTAAACAGCAGGATGAGAACAAAGCTCCAGGAAAGCCCAGAGGGAAGTGGGTGCCACACCATCCTGCACAGGCCATACAACCAAGGCCCACACTCCACACTGCTAAGGTCCAAACTTCTAGTTCCTCTCTCACAGGGCTCTTCCTTCTCAACCAGGCTGAGCCAGGACAGTCAGGGAATTTCTTCGTGGGTTAGCAGCAGAAACCCGACTCAACCACACAGAGAACAGTAATCAAACAAAAATGAACAAAAGCATCTCATAAAGTGGCATACTGCCACATATAAATTTTACCTCAATAAAGTACTAGAGAAATAATTTTCGTAATAACTTTGAAGTCCCCTTAGACTTTTTATATCAGAAAGTTCCCACAAATTCATATGAACAAACTTCTCAGATGAAAAAGTTGATGAAAATTTGGTAAATGCATCAAATGTCTTTAAAACATATATACTTCCAACTCAAAAATTTTACTTGTACTCCAAAATTTTACCATAAAGATATTCCAACATTAAACACTGAGGCTGAATTAAGAAACTACAATACATCACTATAGTATCCAACATGCGGCAGAATATTTGAAGGCTTGATATTCATGGTAAACTTCTTTCCCTTCTCACTTTGATAACGCATTACTGATGGCACAAAACAAGACTGAGGAATGTACACACACCTGGATGGGTTCTATTACAGGTAATATCTGTCCCTTAAGCTGAAGTTCCAAAGGAACTGTCTTCCTATTTATTCTCCTCACAATCATTTACAAGCCTTCAAATTATCTACCTTCTCTACTTTCCCCTCCCCTATGGCTGAGGGAGTATAGAAGTTCGGGAAGTCTTCCTCCACCTCTACACCACACACTGAAATAGAGTCCAACACTAAACGGGAACAAATCATTGATACAGACAACAGCAACAATGAATCTCAGTCATTCACCGTGTGCGAGAAACCGGGCAAACAGTCATAAACACTGTATGTTTGTTAATACAAATTCCAGAGACAGCACAATAATTCATGACAACAGAAAGCAGATCAGTTCCTGCCAGAGGATGAGAGTGGAGGAAAAGATGGACAGGAAAGGGACACGAGGGATTCTGGGGGGCAATGAGAATGTGTATTATCTTGATTAGGGCGATGGTTTCACAGGTACATGCCTGTGTCAAAATACATCAAATTTTAAATATGTGCATCCTTTAAATATGTGCAGCTTATTGTACTTCAGCTACACGTTTAAAAACTGTAAAAAGGAAAAGATTAAAATAATTATACAATTAGCAGATAATCATACAACTGCGCTTTACTTTGACTCTGAAGATGCAAACTTTTTGCTAGTAACTCAACAGAGAAAAAGATGCTATCACTGTACTATTCCTGACATCCCCAACTAGGAAACAGGCACTTTTCATGTGAACTGATGAAGATAATCAGTCTACACAGGCAGCCAACCAAGCCCCCCCAAGAAACCAAATTGGCCTTGCCTCTTGATCCAAATGAAAAACAGCACTTTCAGCACATCAATTTAAGGCAACAGTCAAAACATAAGCAGTGGAAATCATAATCAAAGCGGGGCCCACTTGCCTGAAAGTATAGTTACCAGGAACGAGGTGAGACAAGTGTAAGATGGGGCAATCAGTGGAGGTCTTCTCCTCTAAGAAAGGCCCGCTAACTTCTTCCCAGTGATAACTCACTATTTTAGTATCGTCTGTACTTTCTACAAGATTAACAGATAAAGAACTGGAATGAAACACAAGAAAGGAAAAGCAAACCATATTTACTGCATAGAGACACTCCTCGTTTAACAACTGAGTTCTGTTCCTGCGACTAGGTCGTTAACTAAATTGGTCAATAAATGAGGAACTGCATATAGTATGTATGATACAACATGCGGAACAAAGACATGTTCAAGGGAAACTCCAACTTGATGACTTTGCTTTTATTTACATCTCTTACATGCAGTACTGTAATGTATAACAGAACATAAAATTACTGTCATGCACAGTACAATCAGCAAAAATTACAGTATGTATAAAGTTGTACTGTGCCAAAAGAAAGATATCGAGGCTCCATAAACAAAATGTGCAGAACTGTACAGAAAAAGAGATGGGTCATAAGTCTAAACAGGGGGCCTCGATTGTAAGTCTGAACAGTCGTTAAGCAGGCAGGGTGTGAACTGAGGAATATCTGTATTTAAATCCATTTTTATATGAATTGTACACTTGCACAGATGGCAAAGACATATATTACATAATGAAAAGAGGGAGGCATTTTCCTGCTCCCTAAATTACCAGGACTCTTTTCCTCCTGGATATGCACCAGGTTTGAGTGAGGCAGTTCCCACTCAGTTGAATATTTCAGAGGCACAGTGACAGGCGCTGTTGCTTTTGAAAAACCAGGAGTGAACAGAATGTAGCACGCTGAAATGCTTCAACTGCCCGTGGTCACAGCATGTGATACCCTACTTGCAATTTCACACAGGCATCTAATCGGACAGATCCCTCAGGATGGAAGAGCTGCCTATCCATAATTTACAAAACACCTTTTACTGCAGAGAGGTTGTATCCTGCACGACAATTTCCCACTTGGAAGAAACAAAATGTTTCATGCAGAGTCATATAATTGCAGAATGGGAAAGGACCCAGTGGCATCGAAGTTGTTGAAGAAAAGAACAAGTTCAAGTGAAAGATTCATAGTCCTGAGCAGTGTATTGTAACTAAGCCACATTGAGCCAATCAAAATGGGATGCTTTTTGGCATGTAAATATTTCCATGGAAAATATGCTTTATTTTAAATATAATGAATAGGTGCAAATGGGCAGGTGGATGTGATCCCATACATTTGCTGGCTGGCAGAGTACCTTCCACCCAACAACCAGGACACCTACTCTTGACTCTCACAAGATTTGGCATTAGCTTTGTGATCAGATGCACATAATATGCAGGTGCAGAGTACACAGATTTTGTTGAACCAAGTCAAGCACAGGACATGTTTAGAGTCTGTTCTCAGTGGTGGCTGCGTCACACATGTGCCGCTAAAAGGAATGAACTCTGAATAACTAGCAAATGAAACACTACCTACTCCCTGAAGGCAAACCCACTGACAGTTGTTTAAAGTGAAAACTGCTAATTACACATGTCACAAACATCCAAAGAAGACTCTTCAATAATTATTTTAATTTCATATCAAATAGCTGGATCCTAAAGAACATCTTAGTATAAATGAAGGAAATGTAAACGAAGGGCAAGTGGGCATGCGACACAGAAGCTGAGGTGAGAAACTGAAGACCTCTAAGATCAAAACTAAAGGAGGCAATGATTGATCAAGTCCCCCCCACCCCGAGGCAGAGCACCCCTTAAACTTCGCAGTGTAGGGGAAGGAAAGACCCCAGCATCTGGGGATACACACGGCTGCCGTCCAGGAGGGCCAACGTCAGAGGCAGAGTGAGCTCTTGCTCTTGAGGAGAAACAACAGCTACGGGTGGCAGGTTGTCTCTTCCAGCTGTGTGACAGTAAAAAAAGGACAGTAGCTAAGCCCACGCTGTGTGCCTGTGTCAATAACCAAACAGATCATCCGCTTTCCACAGACCCATTACAAGTGTCCTGTCAAGGAGTTTATTACGAAGGCCTGGACTCTGGAAACCCTTGGTTTCCTACCAATGACAGGAGGGTGACTTTGGGCTCACACTTCTGTGTAAGCCCAGGAAAAGGAAACTTGATGCCAGTATCAGCTCCTGTGATGAGCCGGCTCTCCAATCTCTTTGACTGTTGCCCACTGCCACTACCATGCATTACGCTGATGGTAACTAGGCGAGGGGAATGTGCGAGGGGAAGAGTCACTGACATCCAGGTAAAGGCAGGAGATGACCGGCTCCAAGGAGACACAGGCTCAGTGACATAGCCTGCCATCAGCTCAAGTCACCCAGCCAGGGCTGTGCTTGCTGTGACAAAGGGCCACCTGTTTCTAATTCACATGAACGAACTGATCTGAGGGTTAGTGATGGCTGCAAAGCCCACAGTGGTCCGGGTGACTGTATTTGAAATTCTCATGCTCTTAAATTGAATCATGAGGCCGTACTAAACATCAGACAGAGAAGGCTAAGGTACAATTTGTTACCACCCAAGGTCAGCAAGCAATTACCTTGTAGACTAGAATAGCCATATTAAGCAAGTATCAAGCATTATACAGAAAGCAGAAAAAGAAAAAGAAAAAAGCACAACCGAAAATGTAACCTTTGCATGTTTTCTCTACAGTGGAGCCTCAGGTGAAAATGAAATATATTAATCATGTCATACAGGTGCCAGAACTTGAGATCACCTGAGGGACAAGAAGCTGTTCTCTCATACAAACTCACCTGGCTTAACAGTGACATTGACGAATCCCTCTCCAAAGGCGTTGTCACTAGAAACGGTGACTTTGAAGGCATAAACTCCTGCTGACAGCTGCAACACAGGGAAAAATTACACAGGTAAGTGTGCAAAAGACACAGTGGACCCACTACCCAGAGCCCACAATCCCCATATCAGCATATAGAGGGCTCAGGAAAAAGTCCCACTTCCAGCTGTCTCTGGACTGCCTGCCACATGTTTGAGGCCTACACACTGGGACACAAAAGGTCACCAAGGCAGGCCTTAGCTTAGTGACAGATGCCACTGCAGTTCTAAAATGGTTCCCAACCATACATATAGGCCAAGCCTGCTTCCATTTTAGTTTTTTGTTTTGTTTTTTTCAGTGCTGGGGGTCGAACCCAGGGCTTTGCAAATAAATGCTAGGTAAGTGCTCTACCACTGAGCTACTTTTCTAGCCCAGAATTGTGAATTTCTGGTGCACAGCTCTGGTAAGCTGGCTGCCAGCAATCTGGGCAGCATACACTGAGAAGAGGAGCTGAGTGACATGGGGAGATGTGAGCCAGGTGGCACCAGGAGCTGAGTCCCAGGAGAAGACAGCATAGTCACTGGGTGGGAAACTAGAGCTCAAGCAGTAGAGCTAGTTTATTTCTCTGTATGGGCCAGGAAGAGGGCATGTTTCTTCTTGTGAGGTGCTTATCTCTTGGAGCAGTATTTGGCCATCAAAGCATAGGTAAACTGGAATGGAATTGTGGCCAACTCTGAGAAATATGCCTGATTGGGAGCAGAGATAAGCAGAGCGTTGCTAATGCTGCAAAGATTGCAAGAACACAGAGTGGGCTGGGCACCCAGCTAACCCAAATGAAGAAAAGCTATCCAAAAGCCTCTTTATTTAACTATCTGCCTGTCTACTTACATGGTTGAAACTTTATGTCCTCCTTTTCATTTATTTTTGACCCAGAGTCACACTGCTGCCTAGACTGCCTCTAACTCCTGGGCTTCCTCCTGCCTAGTCCTCCAAGTAGCTGGGACTATAGGTGAGCACCACCACACCCAGCTTCTTCTTTTGATCTTAATCATAAGAGAGAATTCTGGGTTCAGCAGCTAGGAGTGTTGAGTGGATTGTATGGTGTGCTATCAACTGTAATGCATCTCGGGCACTTACGTGAGACAGGTTAAGAGCCTCTGTGTTTCCTAGCTTGAGTTCACCTTGGTAGTCCACAGGGTGGCTTACCAAGCTCCATTCATAGCTGTAGGTTGTATCTGGGAGCAAATCAGAAATGTGAGGAGTTACAATTCTGAGAGGCCATTTCATAGCCTGGGCAGAGGCCAAGGAGATGTTAGCCTCACACCCAGAAGTGCTGATGACCTTAGATTAGTGATGGAGAACCCTACAGAGATTTCAATAACAAACAGCTGCTGTGGCATGTGTGCCATTGGTTCACCACCACTGCTTAGATCTACTGAACTGCCCTTTCATCCATTGCCCAAGTAGTGAATAGCAAGGTTTCCATGTCTTTTTAAAGTAACATTTATTTTTATTATAAAAATATACAACATAAAATGTAGAAAATATAAAAGGTAACACAAAATAAAGCAATCTTTCTTTTTTTTTTTTGGTACCGGGGATCGAACTTAGGACCTTGTGCTTGTGAGGCAGGTGCTGGAACCACTGAGCTAAATCCCCGGCCCAAAGCAATTTTTCTTAATCTCACTGTTAGCACTTGATGATTTTGTTTCCAGGGTGCTACACCTGACTATCCAGATAAGTTTAACAATATCATCCACTGAATTTTTTGTCCTTTTAATAAAATGCAAGGAGATTTCCACTTACTTGATCTTTGTGGGGGGTGATTTAAAGACACAAAAATAAATTAAGCATCTCTGTGTTAAGCTAAAGCTATCTCCCACCTTCAAATAGCAATAAAGTAAGAGGTGCTTTATTTCAAGGGATTAAAATGCAAAGTCAAATATTATCTCTGTTTATAAAATTTCAACTCATGTGTGATAGGGAGAAAGATGAATAAAGGAATGCGGTGTATATATACCACAGGGCATTATTCAGCCATAAAAAGGATGGAGCTGGAAATTGTCACATTGAGAAAAATAAGTTAAACTTAGAAAGACAAATGTCACATGTACAATCTGAAAAAGATGACAGGAAAGCAGAAGAAAGACTATGATTAGACAAGAGGAAGGGAGAAAAGGGGAAGAAGTGGGGTGTCAGGGTGGGTAATAGGGGCGTGAGTATAATCAAATACATTGAACTCCCAAAGAACGTACGAAACCGGGGGTGGGGGGTAAAGTATGTTATGCGCATGAACAAATCTGCCAAAATAAAACCCATTCATCTGTATAACCTATGTACACTAATAAAAAATGTGGCCAAAAAGAAGAAATAGTCAAATGTTTTCAGAGTGCATTTGAGAGGCCATAGGGATAGGTCAAACTGTTACCGAACAGGAGAGCAGAGAGGAAGAAAAAGCATTGTGGACACATCTTGAGCTGCACGAGGGTTCTGACAACCTCCGAGCAGTGTGGCCAACACCACACATCCCCAAGCCACCTGTGGCGCAGGCTCCCACCCTCTCCTCCTACTGGAAACCTCAGGCTCTCAGAGTCACTGCAGACCGGGATCTGGTCTGTGACAACCTCTCCTGCTCTAACAGAACACTCTGCTTTGTACCATCCGAACTCACTGACTTTCTATCCTGGCCAGTGGAAGGATGGCTCCATCTTTAATTCCCTGTGCTCTCCCTAGATTTAAAACTGTTTCAGTAAACTTTGATGCACATGATCATGAAGCCTTGTCTTCCACCCTGGAACCCTGGTTTGCAATGTTACTGAATGTTTCGGAAACAATTCAGTGTTGTAAAGAACCTGTAAGAGTGGCTCTGGAAGACACCCCAGCCCCACTGAGCCTGGAGGTTCCCAAGGAAAGGCAAGCTCTTACCTGCAGGGGGCACTGGTACAACCAAGGCCTTCAGCTCCACGGAGTCCTGGGGTAAGGTCAGAAAGAGGTTATCTCCAGCAGACACTGACAGCAACTGGGCTACAGGTTAATCAGAAACAACACATGCCATTAGGTAATGCGGTCGTTTATGTACTGACCCACAACAGATCTGTTTTAAGAATCTACAAAACATAATCCATGTGTTATTGTAATTATTCTTCGTATCATTTTATCTAAGACACTTTTGCCTCTGGTTAGTAACTGACTATGCCCTGTACTATGCTGCAAGACAGATTCTGTACCTTCAAATCATTTACAGGAGCTGGCACTGTGAAGATAGGACTCAAACCGACTGAGCAATGTGTGGGGCAATGAGAGTTTCACAAAATAGGTAGGCACATGGATTGGGTCTATTCTCTCTTACTACCAGCTTTTCTCCTTCTTTATTTACTTTTTGGTAGTACTAGGGATTGAACCTAGGGCCTTCACACTGAGATACATCCCCAGCCTTTTTTTATTTTAATTTTTTAAGACAAAATTTCACTAAGTTACCCAGGCTGGGCTCATACTTGTGATCCTCCTGCCTCTGCCATCCAGAGTGCTGGGATTTACAGACAAATACTACCACATCCAGCTGTGCACCATCTTTGGTTATAAAAAGACTGAGTGTAGTAGTTAAGTGTTTCTATGTCATTAGTCACACAACCACTCAGTTCTAATGGTAACCTCATTAGCAAATACATTGGTGGGTTCAAGTGTCTTGCAATAATAGCACTGTTAGCTTAGGGTTGAAGGGGGTTAGAGGTTTGATTAAGTTTAGCCATATATTCCAAGAGATTCACTTCATAGTCAAGAGACTATAAGGGCAGATAAGACATTCACCACTAATGGCCTTACTCTTGAAAGCTTTCCAAGAGAAAATCCCAAGGACCTCTGTATGGAAAGGCTATCAAGCATCAGGCTTGGCTCAACCTGACATTAGCTTCACTTGTAAAACACAAGGAATCATACCAACATCTCATATAGAGAAAAGCAAAGATTAAAGACAGTCAACAAAGCTGAGTGCTCTCCAGGAGTCTCAGGAGCATGGTGACACTGGAGACACAGGTACTCCAGCAAACTCTCCTCTTCTGAGACCTCAGCCCTCCACTACCCCCAGGCCAGCGATAGAGGAGCTCATGGCCTCCTCCCTCACATCTCACTCACTGACTCTGGTCTGGCCTCAAAGACAGCAATGGTGATCTAGAAAGGACATAGGTCTAAGTCTCTGTTTCACAACAGAGAAACTGAGTCCTAGAAAGGCAAAGTAAGTTGTCCGAGGCTATATGGTTAAGAGTAGGTCCACCAGTACTTAATTTAAATGTATGTATTTCAATGAACCCTTACAGTTCAGACTGAATTGTGCTGGGAACTGTTCCAAAGGTCTCAAAATAATGGGTTCATTTACTCCTCCCACCCTCACACAGTAGTGGGAAGCTGGAGCTGTCTGAAAAACATGCATCTGTATGACAGATCCTACAGACTGGCTTCAACCTAGTATGATATCATGATGGTGGACATGGAACACTGCACGCTTGGAGCCAAAATGACCTGGGGCTGTCTTAGGCCCTCTGGAAAAAAACCCCAATTACTTCAGCCTTTTATCTGCCCTTATAGTCTCTTGACTATGAAGTGAATCTCTTGGAATATATGGCTAAACTTAATCAAACCTCTAACCCCGTTCAACCCTAAGCTAACAATGCTATTATTGCAAGACACTTGAACCCACCAATGTATTTGCTAATTGTATTGACTTATGACTTTCTGTTCTTTGACCATAAAAGCTCATGTAGCCTGTTTCACAAAGGAATACATCATTCAAGGTAACTTGAATCTGGGTTTCTGGACCACTTGTATTTGGCTGAGAATAAAATATTTTCTTCTTTCCTTTATTTTTTAAAAAATTTCCTTTAAACCAGAGTTGTTATTTCATGCTATCTGTAGCTAATGCTAGAACTCAAGGAGCTTAATTCCAAGGCCAGTTTCTTTTTCCATATATTACATAGTTTCTCTTCTACCATTATCCTTTTCTGTCTTGAAGCTCATAATCAAAATTTAAAAAAAAATTTGAGTAGCATTGGCTTAGGGCACTTACAGTGGGGTACGGATGGCATTGTTGATTAGATCTCAGACACACCCATAGCTGAACCTTTGAAATGGGCTGCAGCTACCCCAAGCCAGGATGTGAGTTAACCTTGGAAGTTTTATTTATTTTTTTTCTTTTTTTTTGGTACTGGGGATCGAACTCGGGACCTTGCGCATGCAAGGCAGGCAGTGGAACCACTGAGCTAAATCCCCGGTCCAACTTATTTTTTTTAGGAGAAAAGCTTTATTTTGGCTCACAGTTTGTAGAGGTGACCTTTGAAACTATAACCTCTGCTGACCTTCTGGACAACAAACCCTCCTCCCAAACACACCCCAACTCATTCTTACATGACAGTTTAACTTCTTTACCAGCACCAGTTGGTTCCTAACAAGGGACATAATGATCAGCCTCTCTTGTGGCTTAAAGCTATCAATACAGCCACTATTTTGTGCAACTTTGGAGCACACTTCCAAAACTACTTGAGTCTGTGTTTTCTAGAATTGCAATCCTAATTAGTTCCATATACATGTAATTTTCCTTATTCTTGAGGAGGTTTGTTTTATTTTGAATTGAAAGAACATAATTCCCCAAATCCATTATTGTAATGTAATGGTGGCTCCTACTGGAGTTGAGCCTTGCAGGATTATTCCCCTCCCTTTCCCCAGCTTTCTAAATATAAAGAAAAGCCACACCTAAATGATTAGGTGTTAACTGCTATCTTTCTTTAGATTTTCAGAATCTCTGGCAACCTTCAGATGATATCTGAAGCACAACATCCCTATTTATCCTCCAGTCCCATGTATCGACTCTCACAAAGCATGTACACTACAGTGAGGTTTAACTTGCAGAAGGGTAATGTGTTTATCTAGAGAATTAGACAATGAGCCCCAGAAAGTGAAAGTCCATTGTAATGTTCCAGCCAGAGGGAAAAAAAATGTGACATGCATGCCTTGGAAGACGACTCGACCAAGAACACAGTCTTTCTGCCCACTATCCATGTAACTGCTTTCTCTCCCTATAAAGCTTTTACATTCCTTAGCTCCCTAAAATGGTCTCATTTAGGGGGGCAATAGCTCATGGTACCAGCCCTCGAGTAAATCTGATTTCCTTCCCACAACTTTTTTTTCCAAGCATCGGCTTCTAAGTGGTGAGCAGATGGACCAGGGCCCAGTAATACTACCCACAGTAAAGCCCAGAATACATGACATATGCTAATAACTTATTAGAAAATCTAGAACCAGAGATTTAGCTCAGTGATTCTGTCACCTGCCTCACAAGTGGAGGGACCTGAGTTCGATCCCCGGTACCAAACAAAAAGAAAATCTAATTAAAGCTTTTCATTTCTCACCTTGGCCTCTGCAATACATGGCACTCGGACCAATCTTTCAACTCCAGAGAATCAAATTATGTCACTCTAAAATATGACTTCAGGAGATATACTGCTACCACAAATAGGCCTTGTGGCATAAGATTATTTTGAGCTTTTGTTTTGTTTGTGGTACTGGGGATTGAACCCAGGGCTGTCACACTTTGGGGGTTTTCTTTTGAGAAAGGTCTAACTCACCAAATTCCCCAAGTTGGGCTCAAACTTGTGATCCTCCTGCCTCAGCTTCCTAGAGCAATGGGATTACAGGTGTGTGTCACCATACCCAGCTTCACTATAGGCTTTTAATGAATCTTATTACCTCTGGTCAACTCTATACTATTTTCTTCATATGAATCTGATCATTTTGTTTTCCTGCTTAAGACCATTCAGGCATGCTCTATACCTATCCGGTAAAACACATATTCCTTAGCACAAGATACATGATTTTTCAGTATCTTACCCAGTTTAAAATTCTAGGTTTGTAAACTGCCATTCCCTTTCCACTCACATGATCAGTTCTGGGCATAATGACCTCCTTCCAAGTCACCCAGAATGTCACAGGAGCTCTTAAACCTCTGTTCTCTTGCATAGGCAATGAATGAAAAGAAGGGTGTGTTGGGACTCAGGAAACAATGCTCATAAGACTGGTGCCCTATCAGGATGAGAAGCCTTAAAAGCTGCCCCAGATTCAGGGTCCTTCTCATCTTCCTGTTTCTCCCCTTCCAACACCACAAGGGCAGCATCGCACCATCCATCTACCTGTCAGTCTGCTCTCCTGGGCCACTGAGCCACCAAGGGAAAGACAACGTCCTACTCATCTTTTATTCCCGGTACAGGGCACCTCTTCTGGCACATGACAGATGCCCAAAAGTTACCTGTCTTGGGAGATATGGGGTGTTCAGAAGGGGAGGCCCCAGAAGGGACAGTGCCGGTGGGAAGTGTTGGGGTGCTGAGCTCTGTGCTCCATGTGTTGACTATGAGGATTGGGCTTTTCTCCACCGTCACTGGGGTGAACTCCAAGCTGGCAGGAGGAGGACTATGAGAAGGTATTAGGACCTATGAGATCAATCACAGGGATAAATTGTTATGGAAAAAAAGCAGTGATTTCTTCAAGCAACACACTGTCACAAACATTTCTCATAAACTAGACTGAGTACCATGCGAAAAATCATGATCAATACTGAAAAGCCCTGGAACTCTAGACCTTCTTTCAAATATGTGTTTTCTCTGCTAACCGGGTGTGGTGGTACCCTTCTTGTAATCCCAGCTGAGTCAGGAGGATTGCTTCAAGTTTGAAGCCAGTGTAGGCTACACAGTGAGTTCAAAGCCAGCTGGAAGTATATAGCAAGACCATGACTCAAAAACATAAAAAAAATCTCTGCTATATATTAGAAATATAAGGCAACTGTGGGTTGGACAATTAGTATAAGTGAACATACATTTCAAGATAAAGAGAAAATAAGGGCCGGGCATTTAGCTCAGTGGTTCCGCCGCCTTCCTTGCAAGTGCAAGGTCCCCGAGTTCAATCCCTGGTACCAAAAAAAAGAAGGAAAAAAAAGATTGTATGGAAAGTGGAAAGATAAAGAGAAAATAATTGTAGTGCCCCTGAACTAATCACTGCAATGGATTGAATGTTTGTGTTCCCCCAAAAATTCATATGTAGAACTCCTAACCCCCAATGTGATAGATTTTTTTCTGAGGGAGGAGATTAGGTCATGAGGGTGGACCCCTTATGAATGGCATCAGTGCCCTTATGTGCAGAGGCCAGGGAGCTGCCAGTCCCCTTCCTCCACAGAGGACACAGCAGCCTGATGACAACCTGGAAAACCAAGAGGCAGGTGCTCAGCAGGAACCTGGCCCTGGAGCACCCTCATCACACACTTCTAGCATGTGAGGCGCAACCTAAAGTTGGTCAAGTTAAGGTTTTTCAATTAAATTCTATTTGTCCAAGGGAAAATTTGCACAATATGTTAACAAAGTGCTCTGGCAAGCCTCAATAACCATTCACCAGGTTGGGCCAGGCAAGGAAACTCTTTTAAGAGACTAAGAGTATGGGAGCCCACTGGGGATATAAATAGTGAGGAACCCACAGAAAGCAAAGCTGCAGTGTAAGCTGGAGAGGCCCCACTGGTGTTTATGGAAAATACAGCTCCTCTTTTTCTCTGAGGCTGAAAAGATAGAACGTGTCAGGTATGACAGGGTGCTTTTTCTGCAACTGGACACCCTCGGGGCTGCAAGGAGTTACTAGACAGCTGACAAAACCTTCTACAACTGAATTCCTGGAACCAAGACATGAAAAACAGGTGAAGCATTACATTTGAGATTCACTGATCAAAGTGACCCAGAGGCTAGGTCTGCTGTAACTTTAAGCTGACCGACTTCATGGAGCTTTGGGGCACCTGGTTTGTGAAGGGAGCGCTAATGGGCGAGTCCACTTGTCACACCTGCACATGCTAGGAAGAGAAACAACTTCAGAATCGCTGCCACCCAGGCTGCACAGGAGGCGTGTAGAGGACACCACTGTGTCCCTCCTCAAAGTCCCTAGGGTGAGCCCAGTTTATCAGACCCGAAAAATCAACATCAAGTTGAAATAAAGAATAAACAGGCTGCAGTATAGCTCGGTGGTAGAGCACTTGGCTAGCATGCAGGGGGCCAGGGTTCCATTTCCAGTACAGCCTGCATGCATATATGTGTGCACAAAAGAGTTAAAGTCAACAGGAGTCAGGGAAATCCAGGCAGCTTGGATCAGGGTCACAAAACTACCAGGAAATGGGTGAGGGCAGAAAATTCTACCCTACTCCCTTCTAAAACATCTGCTTTCCCAAACGCTGAGTCTCCAATTTTTAGCTCCGCTCTCAGGCATTCTGTCCGGGACTCTGTGCTTCATTACTGGAGTGCAGGGGCTTTAGGGCCCAACAGAAGGAAAGAGATTCTCTGCATCCTCCACTGGGCCCTACCATTCCTCACCCAAACCCTCTGTGCTAGGCTGAGCCCAGTCAAGAAAAGACTCAAATGGCTCTTCCTATATTTTCTCTGCTCTCAAACAACGCATTTTAAGTGCCTTATCTTGTCCCTGGAAAGTACAGGGGCAAAAAAATGTCTTTTATCCTCTACAAGTATGATTTGTCTTTCTTAGATGTCCCGTTTAATGGTATTATTACTTGAATAATGCTGCTATGAAAATTCCTGTACCAAACTCAGTATGGACAGATGTTTTTGTTTCCCTAGAGTAAATGCCTAGAGGTGGAATTGCTGGGTCACTCAATAACTACATTTAAAATTTGGAGGAGCTGAAGACAATGTTGCAGAGCAGCTGCACCACTTTACATTCCCACCAGCAGCGGGTAAGGGTTCTGATTTCTCTATATTCTTACTAACACATACTCATTTTTTGCTTTTCCTTTTATTTTTTGCAGTGCTGAGAAAACCCAGAACCTCACACATGCAAGGCTAGCACTCAACCACTGAACCACATCTCTATTCCTGCTTTTTGTTTGTTTCTATTTATTATTTTGTGGTAGATCAAATTCAGGGGCACTCTACTACTGAGCTATATATCCAGCCCTTTTTGTTTTTTGAGACAGGGTTCACTAAGTTGCTTTACCACTGACCTACATTCCCAGTCCTCTTCCCCTTTTTGAGGCAAGGTCTCACTGTGTTGCCCAGGCTGGCCTTGAACTCTCTCCCAGCCTCAAGCCATCTTCCTGCCTTGCCTCTGAGTAGTTGGGACTGGAGTACACAGCACACTCCCATTGTCTTTCCACTTGGGTAAGCTTTGTAAAGCTTGCATTCTTTCCTTAAGATCTTGGTCCCCCTAGCTAATTGAGCCTGAGTTTCCAGCCACCTGAGGCACCTGCTTTGGTAGATGTCCAAGGCTTCTAAGGTGCACGAGCTGGCTCTGGGGACTCCATCAGGCCACACTCACCTTCTCTGGGGTCAGGAGAAGCCCATGACTCAGAGCTGTCTGAGCTGGGAGGGAGGTGTCATCCTTTGGTCACCACCAGGCAGGAGACTTAGCAGGAACTCATAGATTCGGACACTCACCTGTGCCCCAGGACTGTTGCCAGATGGTGCCTGGGGCTGAGAAGGGTTGTCTTTGTCTGGACCCTGTTCCGGGGATGGAGACGAAGGGCCCAGGGAAGGGAGTGAAGAGGGTATGGGGGTGGCCAGCCTGGCGGCCTTGCTCGGTGTAGGGTGCTGTGGGGTGCTGGGACCGAGCTCGGCATCCTGTGGCTTCTCCTCTGTGGATCCTGAGGCTACTGGACCATCTGCTGGGGACGTAGATGCCTTGGGACTGTCCCTGGGGGATCCTGGGTGGTCCCCCACAGATACTGAGGCCGAGGGACCATCCTCTGTGAATGCTGGGCCAACCCCCGTGAATGCTGGGTGGTCTGCAGATACTAAGGCTGAGGGGCCATCCCCTAAGGAGGCATTGGCAACACCAGCACCCCAGCCAGCATCCTGGGCATCCCCCAGGGGGCTTGGTAGGTTGGTGGGCAGGAGGCCTGGCTCCAGATCCCTGTAGCCATCCTCCACGTAGTCTGTGGGTTCCTCCAGGCCCCCACCTCTGTCTAGAAAGGGCAGATCCTTGAGGAGGTCCTCAGGGGGTTCCCCCCAGGCTCCCGACGGCACACCCTTGCTCAGCATCATCTCCCCGTAGTCCAGCAGCTGCTCGGGCCTCTCGGCTGGCGGCCGCAGCACAAAGGTGAGGTAGGAGTGGATGGGCCCGGTTCTCTTGGGGGTGCAGCTCTCTCTCTGTGGGCAGCTCACCAAGTGGCAGTGCCCCTCAAACCACCAGGCCAAGTCACAGCTGGGCAGGTCACAGCAGGCGGCTGTGCAGTCCCCCACAGAGAAGGTCTGAGGCACAGGCATGATTCTGATGGTCTCCAGGTCCGGGGAGATGATGGCATTGGAATAGGTCCTGCCCTCGCTGCAGGGCTGACCAGTGCAACCTGCAAGGAGGGAGGCAGTGCATGATGAGAGAAAGGCCCCTGGTGGGGAGCAGCCCAAGGACAAGGCCTCATCCCCCACACCAGCCTGGCAAACAAAAACCAGTTAGCATTTCCTCTGATGGGCCATTCATCAAACCACCTCCATCCACTGACCCTCCCCTCCTACCACCCACCCACTTACCCATCCATCCATCCTTCCCTTCTTTTATCCCTCTGTCCTTCCACCTATCATCCAGATCCCTCCTCCATCCAAGCACCGTGTCAGGCATCCATTCTGTCTTTTCCTATTTCACTCGACTTAGCTAACAGAAACATTGCTCTCCATATGTGCATTGTTTTTATATCATTTACAATACTTTGCTCCTTGCATCAAATTAAGTTGCAAAGGCTTATTTTGGGGAATAGCATCCTGTCTTTGGGTTATTCTTGTTTGTTAAATGATCTTTTTTTCATCTTACAGGCTATTCTTAAATAGATCAGTTGAGAGGGAATTATCAAAGGACAAAGAAAATGGTGTCTTCAATGCGTATCTGTAACCAATTAGTTCTAGTCAAATTGTAAACAATGAACTGTAAATATTTCTAGTTAGTAAGTACAGTAGGTAACAGAGCCCATTATATGGTGAGGGGTCCACAGTACCACAGGCCACAGCCGCTGCAAAACTACAGGGAATGTCTGTAGTAATTATCACTGTCTGAAATGCATGTGCAGAATCATTTTTCTTGTATTCTTGTTTGTTTGGTATCTTTTTTTTTTTTGCTATCTTACAAAAGAATCAGTCTGTAACAGATTGGACATAAAAACAAATTAGTCTTTCACCACATATAATTTGAGAAGTGTTGTATTAAGGTTAACTCAGAAAGGCAAGGGATTTCTTTCCTAGATGGGGTTCAGACTGATAACTGCTATTTTTCTTTTTTTTTTTTTTGAGACAGGGTCTCACTATATAGTTCAGACTGCCCTGGAACTCACTAAGTACCCCAGGCCGGTCTCGAACTCATAGCAATCCTCCTGCCTCAGCCTCCCAAGTGCTGGGATTACAGGCATGCACCACCACACCTGGCTACTATTTTTTTCTAATTTTTTTTTTTGGTACCAGGGATCGAACTCGGGTCCTTGCGCTTGCGCAGCAGGTGGCGGAACCACTGAGCTAAGTCCCCAGCTGGCTACTATTTTTTGATAGGAGGGAATGTCAGATTGGATTTTGTTCTGTTTTGTTTTGTTTAGTACTGGGGATAGAACTTGAGTCCTTGCACTTGAAGGGCAGGTGGCAGAATCACTGAGCTAAATCCCCCACCCATCAGATTGTTTTTAACTGTAAATACACGAAAATGGCTATATGCAACATGGGAATGATCCTTATGTTTACCTTCATATACCACTCTTGTAATGAAGCCAGAAGATAGAGGAAGTTAGGCAGATAGGATATAGGTCCTGAGTAGTTAACCTGAAGTAAACTAAAAGTCTTAAGTGACTTAAGAGAGGTAATATACTAAAGGACCCAAATAATTATTAAGCAAGCTGACTATGAAGGCCTAATGGAATGCAAGGGACAAAGAATGCTAGGACCCTAAACAGGTGGGAGAAGCCCTGAAGAAAGTGAAGGGCAAATGAAGAAGCTTGCTTTCCAGACATCAAAGGCCTACATATAGCCAGAAGCATCCTTGCTTTCTGTCAAGTTCACCCCTACAAAAAACTGTATAAAAAGCCAATGGACTTAAACATCTATGGAATCCACTTTACGGAACCCCTCCCTGAGGAGCAGGGAGCTTTTGCTTTTATTCTTTCTATTAAATACTTGGTCATTTGCCACCACTTGCTGTGTGCTGTTTTGTCAGCTTCCATCTTCTTAGCCCCAAAGCAAGGACCAAGATCACAGCCCAGGAGGAAGGTGGTTACGGTAATGGTAAGTTTCTGAAAAACTCAGTGCCAAACATTGACTCTAAGGAAAGACTATTTAGTCCTATTTATTTATCAGTGCTGAGGACTGAACCCAGGGCCTTACATAAACTCAGCATATATTCTATCACTGAGCTATCCCTACAGCCTACCTAGTCCAACTTAACAGGAATCAGATGTAATATACATGTGTCTTTTCTAATGAATCATTTGAAGAGGTTTAGCCTTTTATTTTCTAGACAATAGCATAATTTCAAATGTGGAAAAAATAATACACTTTAGCTGAACATAACAAAATGGCATCTCTTATCAAGCTAAGAGATGACAAAATGTGAAGAACAGAGAGATAGCTAATCTCCAACTCTTAGCTCAACTCTCAGAAACACTGCATTTATTTTTTGAAATAGCACTATATCTCTGGGTGGCCTTTAAATGAAGACTCAAGCTACAAACTTCTTCCAAACCTCAATGCCATGATTCACTTTTGTTCCCTAGAGAAACAGTTCAGTTATCACCTTTTGGACAAAGTGTTTCAGGGAAACTTCATTACATTTCACCTCTGGCCTTGGCCAGCAGCAAGCCCAGGAGCCAACCTTAAAACTGTCTAATGAATCACTGTGTAGGGACAGGCTGTGGCCCTGGAGTAGGCACATGTCACAGGGGGTGATGTGGCCTTTCCATGGAAAAAGACCCAACTCAAACCTTAGAGCGGTTTTCAGTCTGACTGGGGGTGGAGCCTGTGGGGCACCTCGGGGGCAGATTGCCCCTTTGTTCTGCAATTAATCACTTGAATGGGGACTGTAACATATACAGTGATACCTCAGTTCATAAGCTTAATTTGTTCCAGAATTCTGGGGAAGATGGCTGCAGTCATATTTGTCACCCAATGTGGAGTTCGGGAGCAGAAGCAAAATTTTGCTGAACACTTCTGGTTGCCAACCAAATCGTTCACGAAGAGAAGCATTAACGAACCAAGGTATTACTGTACACATCTGAAATGGAGAATTTAAGGAAGGGGGTTCCTAACAACTAAATCAGCTTCCTTTGGGCCAAATTGCCATAAGCACTTCAGAATCTATTAGACATACTCTAGAAAGCTCTTGGAGGACCACCAAACTCCTGGCAACCATATTTGTATTCAACAAAGGGAGAAAAGAGAGAGACAGAAGAGAGGCAAATTGCAAGTACTATTATTGGGACTCAGTAACTCAGAAATTGAAATTTTGAACAATATCTCCAAAGAAAAGGACAAAAAAGTAATGAAAAAGTGGAAACTGGGTGTTTTTTTAAATGAGTATCTAAACATTAATGACATCATCTAAAACACTAATGGCAATATTTTTCAGGCTACACATGAAACAAAGGACATTTTAATTTAAACCTCTACAAACTATAAGCAAAATAAATCTTCCCCCCTTAAAAAAAAAAAGAGAGAGGTGGAGAACTGGACATACATATAAGCAAGCCACATAGAACTCCAACTAGCCATGATCAAAAAAAAAAAATCTACACATAGACATATAATAGTCAAGATCCCAGAAATCCAACAGAAGAACAAAATTCTATAAGCAGTTAGAGAAAAGAAACAAATCACCTACAAGGAAAGCCCATCAGAATCACTGCAGACTTCTCAACACAAACCCTCAAATCAAGGAGAGCCTGAAGTGAAGTATTTCAAGCCCTAAAAGAAAATAACTTCCAACCTAGACTGCTGTATCCTGCAAAATTATTTTTCAAAATCAATGTGAAAATTAGATACTTCCACGACAAAGAACACCTGAGAAATTTCATGAACACCAAACCAGCACTCCAAACAATTCTAAGCAATATCCTAGAAAAACACAATGAAGGTCACAATTCCATGAAGCCCAACAGAGGGAAGCCACCAGGCAAGGTAAGAAACTAAAGGGAAAGGGGGAAAAAATAAGAAATAAAAGAGCCAACAACAGCAAAACATCATGACAAGGATGAGTCAATATCTATCAATTATAATTCTCAATGTTAATGGCTTCAATCCACCAATCAAAAGAAATAGACTGACAGAATGGATTAAGAAGCAAAACCCAGCAATATTCTGTATACAAGAAACACACCTAACTCAAAAGGAAATCCATAGACTGAAAGTAAAAGGATGGAAAACAGTTCTCCACACCACAGGAACCCAGAAAAAAGCAGGGGTAGCAATCTTATTTGCAGACAAAGTAGATTTCAAACCAAAACTAATTAAGAGAGACAAAGATGGTCACTACATCCTTGTGAAGGAAACAATCCAAGAGGAAGAGATGACAATCATAAATATATATGCACCAAATACAAATGCCCCCAACTATACAAAACAAATATTAATGGACATGAAAATCCAAATAAGCACTAGTACAATTGCAGTGGGCGACCTCAATACCCCACTATCACAAACAGACAGATCACCTAGATAAAAAATTAACAACAAAATTTTAGAACTGAACCAAGCTACTGAACAAATGGACTTAAGAGATGTTTACACAGTGTTCCACCCCACAAAATCAGAATACACATTCTTTTCAGCTGCACACGGGTCATTCTCCAAAATAGACCACATGCTAGCTCATAGGACATGTCTAAATAAATGTAAAAGAATTGAAGTTACCCCCTGTATATTATCAGACCATAATGCAATAAAATTGGAGGTCAATAACATAGGAAACCACAAAACTCCCACAAACACATGAAAATTGAATAACACTCTCCTGAACAACCAATGGGTCACAGAGGAAATTAAAGAAGAAATTAGACAGTTTCGACAAGTAAATGATAATGCCAGTACAACATACAGGAATCTATGGGGCACAATGGAAGCAGTTCTACACGGGAAATTCATAGCAATGAATGCCCATATTAGGAAAACAGAGAGAACACAGATAAATAACCTAATGCAGAACCTCAAGCTCCCAGAAAAAGAAGAGACTAACAAACCAAAAGCTCATACAAGAAAGGAAATTATAAAGATCCGAGCAGAAATCAATGCAATGGAGACTAAGAGAACGATACAAAAAATTAATGAATCAAAGAGTTGGTTTATTGAAAGAATAAATAAAATCGATAAACCTTTAGCCAACCTTATCAAAAAAAGGAAAGAAAAGGCTCAAATCCATGCAATTAAGAATGAAAAAGGTGAAGTCACAACAGACCCAGCAGAAATCCAGAGGATAATCAATACCTACTTTGAGAACCTGTACTCTAATAAAATGGAAAACACAAAAGAAATGGACAGATTCCTAGATACATACGAATTGCCAAAGTTAAGTGAAGAAGATATAGAAATTCTAAACACTCCAATAACAATGAGTGAAATTGAAAATGTAATAAAAAATTTACCAACAAAGAAAAGGCCAAGTCCTGATGGCTTCACTGCTGAATTCTACAAGACATTTAAAGAAGAACTATCGCCATTACTCTTTAAACTCATGAAGGAAATTGAAAGGGAAGCAAGGCTTCCAAATTCATTCCTGGAAGCAAGTGTTACTTTGATTCCAAAACCAGGGAAAGACTCAACCCAAAAAGAGAACTACAGACCAATCTCCCAAATGAACACAGATGCAAAAATTCTCAACAAGATACTGCCAAACAGAATACAGAGGGTCATCAAGAAGATCATGCACCCTGACCAAGTAGGATTTATCCCAGGGATTCAAGGATGGTTCAACATTTGTAAATCAATAAATGTAATACGCTATATTAACAGAACCAAGGAAAAAAATCATATGATCATCTCAATAGATGCAGAAAAGGTATTTGACAAAATCCAACTCCCATTCATGATAAAAATGCTACAGAAAATTGGAACAGAAGGTCTTTATCTCAACCTGATTAAGGTTACTTATGAAAAACCAACAGCCAACATCATACTAAATGGTCAAAAACTGAAAACTTTCATGCTAAAATCAGGAACAAGACAAGGATGTCCACTATCATCACTCCTATTCAGTATAGTTCTGGAAACATTAGCCACAGCAATTAGAAAAGAGAAAGAAATAAAAGGAATAAAGATAGGAAAGGAAGAAGTTAAACTGTCATTATTTGCTGATGATATGATACTTTACATAGAAGATCCAAAAAACTTGGCCAAAAGACTTCTAGACCTAATTGACAGATTCAGTAGAGTAGCTGGATACAAGGTCAGCACTCAAAAAACAGTAGCCTTCTTACACACAAATAGGAGAATCACTGAGAGAGAAATTCAGGAAACAATTCCTTTTACAATAGCATCCAAAAAAATGAAATATCTAGGAATCAACCTAACAAAGGAAGCAAAAGACCTCTACACTGAAAACTACAGCACTCTGAAAAAGGAGATTGAGGAGGGTATAAGAAAATGGAAAGATATCCCTTGTTCCTGGGTAGGAAGAACCAATATAGTGAAAATGGCCATACTTCCAAGACTACTATATAGATTTAATGCAATGCCGATTGAAATTCCAACAATATACTTCACATAACTAGAGAAAACAATCCAAAAATTCATTTGGAACCAAAAGAGACCTAGAATAGCAAAAGCAATTCCAGGCAACAGATACATGGCTGGGGGATTCACAATCTCCAACTTGAAACTATACTCCACAGCTACTGTGATAAAAAACAGCATGGTACTGGCAAAGAAACAGACCTGAGGATCAGTGGAATAGATTAGAAGATGCAGAAACAACTTCAGACATACTCAGTCACCTCATCTTTGACAAAGGAGCCAACCACCCTCATTGGAGGAAAGATAGCCTCTTTAATAAATGGTGTTGGAAAAACTGGATTTCAACCTGCCAAAGATTAAAAGTAGACCCATACCTATCACCATGCACTAAACTAAGATCAAAGTGGATTAAAGATCCAAATATTAAGCCAGAAACACTAAACTTGCTGGAAGATAAGTTAGGCAGAACTCTTGAAGACATTGGCATAGGAAAAGACTTCATGAACAAAACCTCAGTAGCACGGGAACTAGCACAAAGAATGAACAACTGGGATCTCATCTTATTAAAAAGCTTCTGCACTGCAAGAGAAACTACCAACAAAGCTAAGAGACAACCTACAATGTGGGAAAAAAATTTTAGCAGCTGTACCTCAGACAAAGGTCTACTATCTAGAATATATAAAGAATTGAAAAAAATCAGACCCCCCAAATTCAAAGACTCAATTCAAAAATGGACATCTGAAATGAACAGACATTTCTCAAAGAAGTAAAAGCAGCAAATAAATATATGAAAAAATGTTCAACATCACTGGTCATTTGAGAGATGCAGATGAAAACAACACTGAGATTCCACCTCACCTCACAAAGAATGGCTGCTATCAAGAAATCAACCAATAACAAATGCTGGCTGGGGTGTCGGGAGAAAGGAACCCTTCTCCATTGTTGGTGGGAGTGCAGACTGGTGCAACCACTGTGGAAATCAGTATGGAGATACCTCAAAGAACTAGGGCTAGAGGTCCCATTTGACCCAGCTATTCCCCTGCTGGGTATCTTCCCCAAAGAATTAAAAGAATCATACCACAGCGATATATGTGCACCCATGTTCATAGCGGCACAGTTTGTAATAGCTAAAGCTTGGAAACTGCCCAAATGCCCATCAACTGGAAACTGGATAAAGACGATGTGGTTTTTTAAAATAAAATGGAGTACTACTCAGCCATAAAGAACAAGGAACTAGAGACATTTATAACTAAATGGATGCATATTGAGGCCATACTCTTAAGTGAAATAAATAGGACACACGTGTAAATACCGAATAGTTTCTCTAGTGTAGAAGCTGAAAGTGTAAATAAGAATTAAAATGATTAAAATGAATAACTGATAATTTGAAATAGGAAAAGGTCCAAAGTTGTAGGGGTGGTGGGAAGGGAAGGGGAAAGGAAAGAAGGGAAAGGAAAAATTATGAGAAAAGAAAAAAAATGGAAACGAAATCTATGTAAATAGGGAAGGGTGGAGGGGGTGAAGGGTACACAGGTAATAGGGAAAAAAATAAGAACCAAGATACATCATGTACAGGCGCAAGCACCCAATGATAAATGTAAATATATTGTATACCTAAAATGTACCAATAAAAGAATTTTAAAAAATAAAATAAAATAAATGGCATTGTCATTCCAAAACAAAAAGGACATTTTAGCTTGCACACTAAGCAGTGATGAGGGATGGGTGGGTGAGGCGGGGCACAGCAGGGCTTTTCCAACTGCAGAACTTTCTGAAGTGGACCCTGCTTCATCTAAAACACTGCTTCCTAAGGTTGGGGTGTTTCTGGATCATCCCCAGTTGCTGGCTGAAGATCCACATTCCTGGGCCATGGCCCTCGGAGCTCTGATACCACAGGTCTGGATGGGGCTGAGAACAGGGTCTCTCGGAGGTCAGATGGTCCTCATTATGGTTTCTCTACATTCTGACAAACTCTGACAAACACTTCTCAGGCCACTTCTCTACCTGCCATCGCTGGCACACTCAAGTGGGATCAGCGGTCCAGCTTCGGCAGGGACGATCAGAATTGGGGCTCACAAGTGATTTGATGTTAAGTACAAGTGTGCTCACTAAGCAAAATGATACAGTGAAAATAAAGACATGGGATAAAAGAGAATCTGATCTTCCTAGAAAGATCCACTCTACAATTCTTTTAACTACTTAATAGCTTACCCCAAGTGTCCCTCAGGCAGGTGTCATTTTAACCAGTTGATTCTTGTTTGCATGAGATACACTCATATGTCTGTTTTATATTGACTATTTTTTGCATATTCTTTTATTTAGAACATTGTATTCATCTTTGATGTTTGTTTCTAGTGAAATCTAATAATAAGTTCTGGGGTTTTTTCTTTTACTAATTCGTGTTTGTGAAAATAACCTATCATTTTATGCTACAATTGATAAAAACTCTTATTGTAAGTACCTTAGATATAATTTTTATACTTCTCCATGATATTCTTTTACTATACAAAATGGATCCGTTTAGGACAGTGAGGCTGAATAGGAAGGGAGTGCCAAAGATGTGTAAAAGAAAAACTGGAAAAGGGAGAAATGTTAGCATATCAGAGAGGAAAAGCCTGTGTTATGAAATGCAAAGACAAAAAAGACGTCTCTTTATTGTCAACTATTCATAATACAGAAATGATAGATCTTGAAAAAACAAATGAAACTAAAAAACATTCCAACAGTTGTCCATGATTGTAATGCTTCTATGGGTGATGTTGACAGAGTTGACCAACATTTAACAAGCTATCCTGTAATCAAAAGGCAAGGAAAAAAATATTACTATAAAATATTTATGCACCTTCTGGAACAAATAATATGGAACTCGTTTGTTATTTAGTCAAAACAAGGGGGTTCAAAAAATCATTTAAAACTTAGATTACGTCTATAGGTCAAATAATTGAAAAATACACGATAGTGAAATGCCAAACAGGACATCATCGACACTGGCACCATTGTGGTTAGTGGGTAAAGATTTTATTGAAATTATACCACCCGCAGAACAAAAGGAAAGGCAAACATGACTGTGTGAAGTGCTGTTCAAGGAAAGAAAACAAGGCAAAAAGAATTCAGAAAGATACTACATACTACTGTCCAGACTGTACTGTGCGTTATATATTGAATGTTTTAAGATATACCATACACAGAAAAATTACTGAATAAATTCGATAAAATTGTAGCTTTTATATTTTGTTATATATTATCTTATAAAAATTAATGAAAATATGCAATTTTTGGTCATCCTGTATTTAAATAATCGGACTGGTAAGTGGTTAAATATACAAATGCAACTTTTTCCTGGGATATACATATGATTTTATTTTCCCACAAAATAGTCATGAAAGCAAGTTTTAAATTCCTGTTCCAGAAAATCACTGGTGCATGAGGTCTGCTTTTGCATGAAAAAACAATTCTACTGGAAGCAAACACACTGTACCTTTGTTCCAAATTGGCCCAAGTTGCTTATGACAGGCAAGAGGAACTCAAGCCAGATGCTGATGTCAAATGGATTCCTACCTGCAGCAGTCACCAGCAGCAGCAGTGACAGGAGTTTGCCTGTGAGCGCCATTCTGCTTCATTCAGGGTGAACAGCAGGCTTCTGAGGTAGCGATTGGGTACAGGTTCCCTTTGATGTTTTCAGGAGCCAGATTTGGCCTCTAAATTTTTAAAGGAACAAAAGAAAAGAGATAGAACAGAAGAAAAGAGTAGGTAAATGTGGAAGCATACAAAATAATTTCTATTATTTTTTCACATCAACTGGAAGGCTGTCCTACCCAACTCACAGACCCACATGCCAAGGCAACCAGCCATCCAGAAGTCTCTGTCCAAATGCACCTGTAAAGGGTTTTATGCTGGCTCCTCTTCCAAGCTGGGGCAATATACAAAATACGTGAAGCACAATAAAGCTATCTACTCAGAGCTCCACAAAGCAAAGGGTTTGACAGAGACTCAAAAGCAGTGAGAGGAGTCAGAGACTATCATACTGCGAAGGCTGCAGGTGTGCGCTGCCTGGAGGCTGCTGGGGGTGGGGGGTGGGGCACTGTGGCAGCCTCCTAGAAGAGGGCACCCAGTGGGATGGGTAAGGAAGCAGATTTGGCTTTCTCTGGTTGAGCCTAAGCTGAGAAAGGGAATAAAAATTAGGGAAGCTGTTGGTTATGAATCAAGTCCTAGTCATTTGGGGCTAATTCTTGAGAAATTTATTTAGCTTCCAAAATTATTAGAGTAGTGTGGCTTCCTGCAGGATTCCTGGGTGGGTTATTGCAGAAGAGAGGTTTCCTGGGCAAATCACTGCAGGCCATGGGGCAGAGTTCTACTTTTCTTCATGGCCTGGCCATTGTCCGTTTGACTATTCTGTCTCTCCAAGCCCAGACCTATGAGAAGATGGCGCAGGCAACAATGTTTTGTTTCTTTGACTGTTAACACATACAGATCTCCCCTGTATCTCTGACATCAGGATGTCTCACAATTACAGCTGGACAATTCCAGGCAAGAAACAGATGCCATGGCATGTGTGTGAACATCAGCCATGCAGAGCTGGTGTCAGGCTTCGAAGTTTCCCCAAACACCATACAGGGATTTGGGGCATAGCCCAGGGGTAGAGCATGTGCTCAGCAGTTACAAGGTCCTCAGCTTGGTCCCCACCACACACGCACACAGATACACAGACAAAAGCACTCTCCAGAAATGCTGCATCTTCCCAAGTTCATGATGGCAAACAAGCAATATTATGTAGGGAAATCACAGATATCAGCAACTGAACTGACAAGTTACCTGGAAGAAATGAACTAAGAATGTTAAAAAATATATATATTTTTGAGACAGAGTCTGGATATGTCTCAGGCTCAGGCTAGCCTTGAACTCCTGGACTCAAGCAATCTCCTCGCCGCAGCTTCCCAAATAGATAGGACTACAGATGTGAGCAACCACATCCAATTTTTATTTGGAGGAAGAGGGAATAAGACAACTGATAAGTTTACATGGGAAAATAAACAAGAAAGGAAGGCTGAAAAATGAAAGAGAAGAAAACAGAAAAAGCAGCTCAATCATACAATGAAACATATTATAAAAGTAACAGTTACTAAAACACGATAGTAACAGTGCAAAAACAAATCGCCAAAAGGTAGATATTTCAGAAATGAATCCACTTACTTAGAACACCAAAGGACAGAGTTTTAATGGCATCTCAATTCAGGGAGGAGGATAGATGTAAGATAGATAGTTAGACTGATTGATTATATGGGTGGTTTGGGGGAAATGGGTGGCCATTTGGAAAAAATACTAAATTGTATCCATACCTCAAACCTTACACCAGAATAACTTCCTCGTGTAATAACAAGACCATAAAAGCCGTGTGAAAAAATATGCGATTTTTTTTTTTGTACTACAAACTCGGGTCCTTGCACCTGCAAGGCAGGCGGCGCAACAACTGAGCTAAATCCCTGGCTGCAATTGATTTTTTGACAGGGGTTCCAAGACAATTCAGTAGAGTAGTCTTCTCCGCAATGCTACAGAGAGTAATGTGAAAAGAATAAAATACCAGCCAGGAATGGTAGCACACACCTATAGTGCCAGCACTCAGGAGGTTAAGGCAGGAGGATCACAAGTTCAAGGCCAGCCTGGGATACACAGTGAGACCCTATTTCAAAAAAAAAAAAAAAAGAATGAAATCCCACCCCTCCCACACACTGCCTATAAAAATTAATCCCAAATGGATCCCAGGCTCAAATGCAAGAGCTTAAACTATAAACCCATGAGAAGAAAACATAAGGGTATCAGCAGGACTTGGACTGAGTATAGTAGTTCCTTAGTATCCATGGGGATTGGTTCAGGATCGCCTGCAGATACCAAAATCCACAGACAGTCACCTCCCTTGTATTCACATATAATCTATGCAATCCTCATCTTAGATAATTTATAATATCTAATACAATGTAACTACTATGTAACAGTTGTTACACTGAATTGTTTAGGGAACATGAAAGGAAAAAAGTCTGCACATGTTCAATACAGAGCTGGTACTTTTTTCCAGAATATTTTTGATATTTTGGTTGAATCCACAGATGTAGAACCTAAGGACACACAGGACCAACTATACTCATCACTGTGGGAAAAGGAATGGGGTGGAAAAATAAATAAGTACGAATATGCTTGCAAATGTATAAAATATTTTAGGAAGAATACACATGAAACTGTTAACATCTGCTAAGAGTAGGGCAGAGGGCTCAGAGAGAGACTTGAAAAACAAATAGACTTTTACACTTTATGAATTATAAGAATGTCTTTAAAATTTTTAAACAAACGTAATGTTTGCACCATTACAAGTGGTCACTGGTGGCTTACATCTTCTCAGCTTTGAGTAAAGAAGAGAGCAATGAGGGCAGGCCTGGACTCCATATAGGAAAGGGTCCTTCCCCACATAAGGCAGGAGGGGTAGGTATGAGCAACCTGGCCAGATTTAGCAAATAAAAATGCAGGATTAGGGCCAGGGATTTAGCTCAGTGGTACCACAGCTGCCCCGAAAGTGCAAGGTCCTGAGTTCAATCCCCTGTACAAAAAAAAAAAAGCAGGATTTCCACCAAGTGTTGGTGGTGCACACCTGTAATCCCAGCACTCTGGAAAGCTGAGGCAGGAGGATCACAAGTTAGAGCCCACCCTGTGCAACTCAGCAAGACTCTGTTTCAAAATAAACATAAAACAAAGGGGCTGGGCACAGAATTTAGTGCTAAAGTCCTGATTCAATCCCCAGTACCAACAAGAAAAAAAGAACAAAACAAAGCAGAATCCCCATTAAATGTGATTTCAGATTAATGTTTTTATTCTGCAATATTTGGGACATTCTTTTACTGTATTTGGCCTGGGAGGCCCAGCTCTGAAAAATACCCTGCATATAGCTAGTTTAGAATCACAGCTCGTGTGTGTCCTTCCCCACATGGCACTGCTGAGGCAGAGCTGGCACCTACACTCCGAGATGTGCCACAGCAACCTAGATTTCAGTTGATATCCTGAATCCTTGGGGGTTGAGAACATGTTTAATGGGAACCAAGAACAATTTGTTAACAAGAGAAAGCACAAAGGGAACTATAATCGTTCAAGTGAAAGAAAAACTAAACTGAAGAAAAGACATAGAGAACAAGCCTAGGTGGGGAAAAAAAGATGTATTTTAACTTTAACTTTCAATTTTCTGAATTTAGTAATCTTTATTTCAGAGGAGATTGGGTGCATTCAGGATGATATGGCCATAAATAAAAATTTTCATTTCAAAGAGACGGAATTGCCATGTTCCTCAGAAACATTATTTTTCAGACCTGCTAACAGCTTTCATCTCAGCTGGGGCTGACTGCATAAGGAAAAGGAGAAATCCTGCATGTGATGGCCAGGATCCCGAAGAGCCAGGACCTGATATTTCCCCAGGCCTTGTTTCTCAGGGAGCTCTGCCCAGAGCGATCCGGTGGAGAATAGGAGGAAATACAATACTCACATATTTCTCTATTTTAGGCAGATGAGTCCACTCTGAATCCTAGAAAAAGTCACAGTAGCTATGACCAATAAATGCAGGTTAATTGGGCCGGAAGGGACAACCCATGAGGCCCTGCAGGTCCCCAAGGATTGTGGCGAATTTCTGGTGTGTCCCACTGATGGAGTCCATCACCCAGCAGCCAGTGTTTACAGCCTGCAGAAGAAGGCGACATGTTTCTAATTGTCCTAGCCCTTCTGCTCCTGGCCTCCTCGAGGTCACCCCCAATCTCCCCATGCTGCTGCCCCTGCACCTCTACTGTCCAGCCTATGCCAGTTCATCTGTGACACTTTCCTGGGCTTCCCAAATGTGGTCTCCAACTGGAGTGAATGGGGCCAGATGATCACAACTGCAATCTGTATTAACACTGAAAACAACATTTGTAAGGCTACCGCTTATTTCATAATGTCCCTGGCATTTTATATGTTACTTTTTTTTTGGTACCAGGGATCAAACTCAGAACCTTGAGCTTTCGAGGGAGGCGGTGGAGCCAGAGCTAAATCCTCTGCCCTATATGTGTAACTTTTAATCCTCTAGGGAGGGGGGGAAATATATATAGTTTTTTGAGTCCATGGTGGAGATTGAACCCGGGGCCTCATGCACGCTCAGTGAGAGCTTGTTATGGCTTGTGTTTAGATGTCCCCGAAAGCTGCATGCGAATGAAGTATTGCTATTTCAGAGATGGCTGAATCTAGGGAGTCTAATTCATGGTGTAATGCTAGGCTGGAGAGCATTAGGATTAAGGGTGTGAGTGTGACTCACCCTAAGTAGTCTGAATACAATAAAAGAGGCAGGAAGGTGCTGCTAAGGCCCCTTGTTACTTCTACTACCTTATGGACACCATGAACTGTTCCTCCTCTGCGACACTCCTCTGCCATGTGCCACTCTGCCTTGGAGCCAGCCAATTATGGACTGAAACCTCTGCAAACTGTTAACTAAATAAACTTTTCCTCATTTAACTTTGGGTGTCAGGCATTTTGTCTCAGCAATGAAAGATAAGTAACTAACACACTGCTCTACCACTGCACTACACCCTCAGACTCCTAATTATATTTTATTATCTGTTTTATAGGTAATAAAACTATATACTCATATTGGTATTATTAAAATCTTAGGATATTAAGTGGAAAAAGCAGTAATGAATTGGACCCAATCTGGAGTATGTTTACCACCAGGAAATATGTCCTTTCCACTATGCTGTACTGCCTTATGCATCTCTCACCTTCATTTAAAAGAACTGTCAATTGGGCTTTCATCTATTTTACAAAAGCAATGCATGCTTATTACAGAAAACCCCAGCAATTCAATGTCACAGAGTGGATGACAGTGTTTCACCTGCCAGTGCCTCCCCATCCTCCTCTCCACGGAGCGATCTCACAATGTCCTCATCCCTCAGCATGAGGTCAAAGCCTGGTCCCAGGTGTTATGGTCCCCACCCCACCTCCAACTCATGCAGGAGTGTCATTGAGGTGGGGCCTGTGGGAAGTTAGTTGGATTAGACATGGTCACAGGAAAAGCTACAAATGTGCACTTCCTGTCTCTTCCCTGTGATGTTCAGCGTGGCCGTGGAACTCTCACAGAACAACGTCATCACCAGATGAGGCACCCAGGCATTGAACCTCCAGAACCTCAAAATAAACCTCTTTTCTTTATGTAGTTACTAGTTTGCCTCCAGCATTTCATTACAATAACACAAAGCTGCCTAATACATCAGGCATCATATTGGAAGCCACAAGGGTAGAAGCTTTGTCTGGTTCCAACTATGTATCTCTACAAACTAACTAGAAGAGAGTTAGTACATAATAGGAGCTCAACTTTACTAAATAAATGCACTAGTGAATAAAGGAAGGATAAATCTTGCCCCACATAATTAAAAGTAACTGTGAAAGGGCCGAGGATTGAGCTCAGTGGTGCCGCCACTTGCCTTGCAAGCACAAGGTCCCAAGTTTGATCCCCAGTACCAAAAAGCAAACAAACAAAAAAGTGTACTGTGATGCATAGATTTTTTTATTATGACTTAATTCATATTATACATCTACTTTACTTTGTTTTATACTTATTTTTATTTGCATACACGTGAAATGTTACATATACACTGTTAACACTGTGATTAATAAAAATTTGGAACAACTCAAAATTAATAGGAAGCTAGTTTAACAAATTATAATTCTATGTGACCGAATGCTAACTAACTGTATGCCCATATTGGTATTATTGAAATCTTAGAGTATTCAGTGAAAAAGGCTAGTAAGGTTGGTGTCTACAGTATGTTAAAGAGAAAGTTTTTGTTGGTTGGTTGGTTGGATGGTTTTTTAAGACAGGACCTCACTCTGTGGTCCAGGCTGGCCTGGTTCTATTTCTGTATATCTGATCTGCTTGTATTTGTCTTTAAAAACCATGGAAGAATATAAAATAAACTAAGAGACATAGAGGAAAGGAAAGAGCAAATTGGACAGGTGAGAGGCAACAGTCAGGAGAGACCTCCCATGGAATATGTCTATATCAGTGATAGTGAACCCATGCCACATGTGCCTCAGTGGGCATGCAGAACCCTCTCTGTGGGCAGGTGAGCCAAGTCACCTCAGCATTGCCCCAGCAGCCAAACACTGAGTAACAGCACACATGGGGCCATGCACACACTCAGAAAGGAGTGGCACGAAGCAATGACTTCACAAGCTGCAACTCCTTAGCCGCCACTCGCTGAGCTTTCCCATGGCCCGACAGTGTGCTGTCAAGGATACATATGTGTACTGAGTCCACCAAAACAATCTATACACACTTCAGGAAAAGAAAAATTTGCATAAATACTTTAATACTAAGTTTACTGAGATGTCATGAGATTAATGCAAATTACCTTTGGCCTCTACATTACAAGAGGTGCTCAAAGTGGTGCCCATTAGCTTCCAAATATTTTATTAGTATAGCAACACTGCTGCTTGGGTAACCTTAGTCAAAATGTCCACTGAGACTGCTGCATGTGCATTTTCAACTTCTTCTTTAAGTGCTGTCAGTGTACTGGATTTTCTGCAATATACGACAACATCCTTTAGGGTCTCCAATAGTAAAAGTCTGCAGGTGTTAAATCAGGAGAACGTTCACCTTATACAAGCTTTTCTTTTCCTACAGTGTGTATACATTTTTGGCAGACTCTATATTTGCTTGGACTGGCTTTTTTGTGTGTGTTTTTATTAACACAAGATTTTATCTTTGAGCTTTCTTATGAAAAATTAAAATTTAATATCTAAGATTTAGCAAAGAGATGTTCTAATTAAGAGACTGAGATTCTTTTAATGCTATGCTTTCCACCTGGCATATCTGAATCTGTGGCATCATATTTAGTTGTTTGTGAAGAAGTATGAGCCAAGGTTTGACAAATTATCAGCATGCATACAACAGCAAAGATCACATTAATTGTGCAAAATCATGCCAAATACAAACTTTTACCTTTCAGTAAAGAGCTGTTTGTACCACTGAAAGCTGTTATTGTGCTTTTAAAATAAAAGATGTTAATGCAGAGTTGTTTTTCTGAACTAAAACCTCTGTATTGTTTAACTGTAGCATTGGCACTGTGCAATAAGTGGGTTTTGGGTTACAGTTCAGGTATTTGATCTCCAAAAGGTTTGTTATCACTGGTCTATATGATTTTACTCTACATAATGTGAGGTTGCCTATTACTATTTTAAGTAAGCCACTTCTTCTTTTTTTTTTGGCTTTTTGAGACAAAGTGTTTAGAGTGGCCATGAACTCACTATGTATTCCAGGCTGGCCTCGAATTCACAGCGACCATCCTGCCTCAGCCTCCTGAGTCCTCGGATTACAGGCATGCATGCACACCCAGCAAGTGGTCACTTTCAAAGGCACAAAGCTCTATAAACTAGGAGTTTCTTGCCTCCTTCCCAAGCCTGAGACTTCCTCTGAAGATGGAACCCACCACCTTCAACACTTTAGCTCTTTCCCTTACTTGCTTCCCCCTTTAAAAATACTGTATCTTCTATATCATTATTTCTCAGGGTTTCCATTTCAACCATTATCTTTGGCATCTCACTGTTAATAATAAAGGTTCAGCAATCTACGCTGGTCACAGGCAAACACACATAAATACACACATATTATCCCATCTCCACTTCTCTCTCACGGTCCATCTGAGTTTTATTTCCCCTGTAGTCAATGTATGATAGAGGGTCCATCCTAACTCAAAAAATATAGTCAGAAATTTGAGTATCACCTAAAAGTATGATGAACAACTATCTTTTAAGGAAGGTAGTGCTTTCTAGGAGATGAGAAAGTCCAAAATGTGTATGTCATACATTTATTTCTCTGAAAGCAAGAGGCAAAGGCAGATTTAGATAGCTATTAAAATAATTTATTTTTCTACCCATATAGGATAGAAGCTAGGAACTCGTCATTATGTTTAGTAGTTTATGGAATTAATTTATAAATAAAAGTTCAAAAATTTAAAAAAGAAAGTGTGATATTGATACCCTTTTGGAATATTGTTTAGATACAAGGCATGACACAGATGTTTGGTTTGAAAATTGAAGATACGGCCGGGGATTTAGCTCAGTGGTGCCGCAGCCTGCTTCACAAGCGGAAAGTCCCAAGTTTGATCCCTGGTACAAAAAAAAGAATGAAAACTGAAGATACTAAAAAAGCCCAATTAATAATATAAAGATTTAGCATAATCAAAAATTCACTGTACTCAAATACCAGAAAAGTATAATTTGCCTTGATGTTTTTCAGATGAATAATTTCCTTAAAAATTCCTCATTGCAGTAGAATTTTTTTTTTTTTTTTTTTTTGGTACCAGGGATCGAACTCCGGTCCTTGCGCTTGCAAGGCAAGCAACGGAACCACTGAGCTAAATCCCCGGCCCTGTAGTAGAATTTTTAATGAAGTTATTTATGACAGCTTATTTTCTAAAGCCCAGACACAATAAACACAATGTGGACTGGGAGAGGGATAGTGCTGGCGACTCACACATGCTAAACACACACCCTAACCATGCAGCGGAGACTTCTACATGGAGCTTACTTTATTATAACTATGTAACTATTCTTCACTAATGAATCCCATATAATCATACATATTTCTCTTGAAATCTTTTGTCTTTCTTGTAGTTAATAAATCTCTCCTTTGGTTGCTTGTCTAGTTTTCTATATACTTCTCGCCACGTTATTGCTAAATGAAATGACAAAACAATAAAATGGGTGGGTATGGTGGCACATGCCTTATAATCCCAGTCTCCTGGGAGACTGAGGCAGAAGGATCACAAATTTGAGGCTAGTCTGGGCAATTTACTGAGACTTTACCTCAAAAATTAAAAAAGCTCTAGGAATATGGTCCAGAGTTAGAGTGCTTGCTTAGCACACACAAGGTCCTATGTTCAATCTCTAGTATCTTAAGGAAAAACAGCTGTTCAATAAATTAAACTCATCACTTATTAAAGAGAAATAAAAATTAGAAATTAAATTGATAATAATATACTAAATTAAAATGACCTTAGCATTTTGGAGATGAGAAAGGGATAGTCAAATAAAGATATTTAAATAAATTTTAAAAAACTCACAGAGATGGAGGCCCAGCTCAGTGGCAGAGCAATTGCATAGTATGTGTAAGGCCCTAGGTTCAATAACCAGCACCATAAAAAATTACCAACATTTCATTTCAAAATTGATTATTTTCACCAGGCGTGGTGGCACACACCTGTAATCCATCAATTGGGAGGGTGATGATACAGGAGGACCACTGTGAGTTGGAGGCCAGCCTGGGCTACATAGTGAGTTCAAGGCCAGGCTGAACTACACAGGAAGACCCTATCTCAAAAAACAAAACAAAACAAAACAGTTGATTATTTTGATACCATAAATGTAGGAATATATAATTTCACAATATAGGACAACAAAGTTTGCTAAATTTAGCCTTGTCAATAAAGTTTTATTTATATTGTATATTATATATATTCATTTTAGTTAATATACATGTTACTACTACTAAGATGGAATCCCAACTGTCCAATACTAGGGTATGAATAAATATTGTGTATCTATCTCCACAGTGTATCAGCATGAAGTCATTTAAGTGATCTAGTAGCAGAACATTTAATGCTCCAGTATAATGGCCATAATAGGGTACTATATGAACAATGTAGATTATAAAAGGCCAGGGACCTTTAAGAGAGAGAACCTTGTGTAATTCTCCCTTGAGAACTGGCGACAACACATGCTTGCTTCTTACAGGTTTGGGCTTGCTTCTCACAGATTTTTATTATGAATAAATATCATAAACACCTGGACAAAAGCAACAGAAAGAGGGCCGGGAATGTACCTCAGTGGTGCCACACCTGCCTGGCAAGCGCAAGGTCCTGAGTTCAATCCTTGGTTCCATTAAAAAAAAAAGCAACAGAAAGACAAGAACAGCAGGCCCTAGAGGTTTTCAGAAAATGGAGTTCTGGCACATAAAAATAAAATATGGCACTTAAAATGTTTAACAAGAGAAGCAGTTAATTACAAGATTTTGTACAAAGACAAGATCCTGACAAATTTGAAAAATAACCAAGCACAACTAAAATTAAGGAGAGAGATCTTTCGCTACTGAAGGTTCAGGGATGGGTTAAACAGCAGACCAGGCCCTGCTGCAGAGAATGAACTCAGATGGTCACAGCGAGCACAGGGTTAAACGAGAGAGCCAACATAGGCAGGTGAGAAGAGTTCTGGCCAGTCTGGAAATGCAAAGCGTCAGCAAGGACAGACGCCAGGAGGGGTGACAGTGGGGAGCTGCATGTAGGTTATCATCAGGGACCTGGCTTTCACGTGGTGCAAGGTTAACACCCTTGAGCTTCCGCGTGGAAAGGAGAGTGGGGGGTGGGGAGAGGACAGGCCATCAGGAGCATGACATCTTGCACCACAATGGTGGCACTGAACATCCTGAGAATAAGTCAGCCTTGATTTATTTTGCAGGCGGCACCTTAGGATCTACTGATGGGCAGAATATACGGTGTGAGGCCAGGACAGAGTCCAGAATGACTCCTGGTTGCTGTCATTTAACACAGAGAAAATGCAAGACATTTGTGCAGACATGTGAGCAGCCCACAGGAGGGACATCTCAAGGTCAGGCAGAGGGGCCGGGGGTACAAATGGGAGGCATTACCAGAGAGCTGGAATTCAGAGCCACAAGGCTGGTTAACAGCACTAGAAGAAAAGGGAAGATGGAAAAGGAAAGTGAGGAGAGGGAGGTTACTGAGTGATGGACAAAGCAGGAGAGAGGATGTGCGTGAGAGGGTGGAATGGTCTATTGCCAGCATCGTCTGTGAACATTTCTCCACTGGCTGGCATGGGTGAGGCCCTGGGTTTGATACCAAGCACAGGAGACTGGGGCAGGGGGGTAAAAGAGAATTCTCATCTCCTCAGATGGGCCTGCAGAGGCTTTAATGTGCAAGGGAGAAAAACTTAAAATAATTCCTTCTGATCCTGAGAATGTCACATTTTGTTGGCAGCAGGGTGCAAATTACAGTAGCAGTCGCTGGCTGCTTCAGCCAGAGAGAACCAAATATAGCTCCAGCCTGGCTGCAGAGCACCCACCGACTAAGGTGACAGCCCTGTGGATCCGTCAGTGTTCACTGTAGCACTGCCAGCTTAACGGACTTGAAAATGTTGCTCTGTTTCCTTGGTCAGTAATGTGCCACAAAGAATAAGCCTAGCAACTGATTTTCAACCCAGTTTGCCCATGTTGGTCAGAAGTAAGGAGTCAAGCTCTTGAATTCAATATTGAGACAGCCAAAAGTATGCAAAATTACTTTACATGTTTAAAAAATGTCACCTAGGGGTTGGTTTTAATCTTAAGAAATCCCAATTATGGGCCAGGGATTTAGCTCAGTGGTTCTGCCACCTGCCTTGTAAGCACAAGGACCCAAGTTCGATCCCCAGTACCGAAAAAAAAAAAGAAATCCCAATAATGAGCCCTCTTCAGTTTTCACTCTAAAAGAAATATTTTTTTTCATTAGGTTTATTGGTACATTTTATATTTATCATTGGGATCTCGTACCTTTTCATGATGTATCTTGGTTCTTTTTTTTCCCCCAATCCCTGCCCTCCCTTCACCCCCCACCCCTCCCTATTTACAAAGACTTTGTTCCCATTTTTTCCTTTTCTCATATTTTTTCTTTTCCCTTCTTTCCTTTCCCCTACCCCTCCCACTTCCCCTACTCTTTTACACCTTTTCTTCCTATTTCACATTATCAATTATATATTTTGATTCTTATTTACACTCCCTAAAAGAAATATTTTGGGGTGTTGTTTTTTTTTTTTTTTTTGATACTAAGGATTGAACTTGGGACCTTGTGCTTGTGTTGCAGGTGGCAGAAACCAATGAGCTAAATCCCCAGCCCTCCCTAAAAGAAATATTAACCGACACAATTGCTTTTGCTTTTTTTTTTTTTCTATCTTCATTGTTTTCCTAAAGACAACTATATTAGTATGCTATCTGGCCTAAAAATACCATAAACTGGGTGCTTAAATAAGAAACTTGATTTTCTTTCTGGAGGCTGCAAATTCCAGACCAAGGTCTGACAGGACTGACTCCTGGTGAGGGCAGCTGTGGCAGGAGAGACTCCAGTGTGTCTTCTTATTTAGACACTAATCCTATGGGATCATGGCCCCACACTTATAGCCTCATTAACCTTAATCACCTCCATGAAGGTCCTACCTCCAAATACAGTTACACTGTGGATTGGGCTTGAACATAGCAATGCAGGGGACAAACCTTCAGCCCCATAACATCACCTGTTACTGTGGCAACTGAGTGACTTTCCTACTGCTAATTCTCTTTGATATTGCATTTCAAAGCAAGAAACAGAAGCAATGTGATCAGAAGCAATGTGATATCGGCCAGGGTGGGCACAGAAAAAAACCAAGAAGCATGCAATTATTCCTACCTTCTGGTTTAGGGCATCTCCCTAGGTGCATTCCCCCTTCATGTTTCTACAGACCAAAGCCTCCAGGCGAAGGTGGTGGCTGATGTTACTTATTTAAGCCTATGGTCTTATTTTTTCTGAGGATGTGAGCATTTTCATATGGATATTCAGTGTTTCAGGTACCTCTGACACATGACAGGAGATATTGGGAGATAGGTGTCTTAGTTGCTTTTCTCGTTGCTGGGACAAAATACCTGACCCCCAAAGTTAAAAGAGGAAGGGTTTATTTCAACTCACAGTTGGGAGAGGTTCCAGTCCACAGTTGGCAGGTTCCACGGCAGGGTGGCATCAGAGAGGAGAAATAGTCCATGGCATGGCAGGCAGAGGGCAGTGGCACCTCCTTTTCCCTTTTATCACATTCAGGCAATCAGCCTTCTGGGTGGTGCCACCCATACCCAGGGTGGGCCTTTCCATATTAGAGTAGTTTAGTACCATACGCCCTTACTCCCAGTACCACATGCCCTAGATCCAGCCAGCTCTGAAAAGCCCCACCTATGAGTGCATGAGGCTTTGAGGGGACATCTAGATTCAAGCCATAACAATAGATGCCTGGTTTTTTGTTTGTGGTACTGAAAATTGAACCTAAGGCATTCACTGAACTTGTGATCTTGCCTCAGCCTCCCAGAGCCCTGGGATTATAGGTGTGCACCACCATGCTCAGCAAGACACTCGTTTTATGGTTCCTGAATCCCCGTTACTTAGCGCACCTTCCTTACCATCAAAGCTGAGAGGAGCATGTGCTGCAGCAATGCACTACCTGAAGGTGTGCAGGAAAGAGGGAACTAAGCTCTCTGAAGAGGAGATCATGGAGTCAAAGGTCAAAATTATTTCAAGGTCCATCCAGAGACCCAGCTCACACACTACATATAATCAGCACCAACCTATCTGTGGAGGACTGGTATCATGGAAATCTTGGACAGCTAAGAATTAAAAAAGAAAATTTTCTAGTTCAAGATGCCAGAGAAACATATCAATTGCTCTTCTTTTTACGGTTGTATTGTGGAAAAGGTGGTGAAGTAAGGGGCAGGCAGGTAAGCAGGACATGTGAACAGACAGAAAGTAGGCCAGGAATGGGAACTGTTAACCAGTCATGTCCAAGAATTCCTGGAAAATAGAAAGTAGACAGCATAGCACTGATTGGAAAGGAAGAGAAGAAACCCATTTCCCAGAAACAGGAAGCACAGGTCTACTGGAGGTAGCCCTGGAGAAGTCCAAGCCCTGAGCCAATGGATGTAGAGGCAGAAGATGGACTATTATGACCACGACATCCTGACACAATGTAAGGTGCAGCCACTGGGCTTGTACACCTAATGAAAAGCAGACCTCAAACTAAAGCTCAGTCATTTCCCTCTGTGGAGAGTGCGCTGCCTGCACGGAGCACCCACAACAGCAGAGCCTGCGCACGTGCACTCTGGCCCACAGCCCCACACTCCCCAGACTCCCTTCCAGCCTGGTGACACCTGGGGGCCTCGAACACCTGCGGGACCTGCCCAGGCACTGGCACTGCGCCCAGATGCCGCGGCAGACCTCGTGTGGAGCCCAGAAGTGCACAGCGCCCTAGCTAAGAGCCTAACAGCCTAACTGGCAGAGGCAAAAAGAATAGTGAAACAAGGACTGTCAGACATTTGAGAAAAATATGAGAACGAGAAGATCTGCTTAAGGAAACAACAAATGACAAAAGCATTGCACACAGTTAACTACTAAGAATAAAATGGGGGTCCCAGGCTGTGCAGCATAACATAAAACAGGCTGCTGCAAAGGAAGAGGGAACTGGAGAATAAGAAAAAATCTTTGGAAATTCCAAACAGGATTGCTGATAATACCATTAGCCAGTATGTAGCCCTAGGTGGCAGGCCTGGGCTCTGTGCTTAATGTTTTAAATGCAATAGCAGTGGCCAGGCATTGGGGTGCATGCCTGTAATCCAGCACTTGGGAGGTTGAGGCAGGAGGATCACCAAGAATTCAAGGCCAGCCTGGATTACACAGAGATTTCAAAGCCAGCCTAGCCTATATAGCGAGACCCTGTCTCTAAAAACTTAAAAAAAAAAAAAAAAAAAAAAAAAAAAAAGTATTCATTCTGAAATATTTATTGATTCCATCACCTGATAAGCAGTGTCTATTTTCATAGCTGATATCAGGTATGATGGAGGAATACTGAAAGTTTTCCGCCTACGATCAGGAACAAGAGAAGAATTCTGTTCTCATCATTTCCAACACTGCACTAGTGGTGTTAATAGGATAATTATTCAAGAAAGGGAAATGAAGGCTTTTGAGTTGGAAAGGAATACGTAAAACTATTTCTATACACAGATGGTCTCATATATAAAAATATACTAAGGAATCCACAAAGATACAATTTGAGTTCAATGAGGTTGATATAAGACAAATATTAGCAATGAGCAAACTGAAAATAAAATTAAGAAATAAATTCTACTTACAATATCATCATAAATACTTACTAATAAAATTTAAAAAGAAGTTTAAGATTTGTACTCTGAAAATCGTAAAACATTGCTGAACTGGGCATGGTGATGCACGCCTGTAATCCCAGCATTCAAGAGGCGGAGGCAGGAGAATCACCATGAGTTAAAGGCCAGCCTGAACTATACAGCAAGACCCTGTCTCAAAAAAGCCCCCCAAAAAGAAAAAAAAAGTGAATGCACACCCCACAGAATGGAAGACAATGCTACAAACTATATACACTGTCTGATAAAGGATTTGCATGCAGAATTGCAGCTCAACAAAAGACCAGTAGTCCAATTAAAAAATAGGCAAAGAATCTCAATTAGATGTTTCCCCGAAGAAGATATATAAATGGCCAATAAGCACATGAAAATATGCTATCATTAACTATCAGGGAAATGTAGATCAAAACCTGCAATGAGATTTCACAGCATCCTCTTGGATATCTACGGTACGATCAAAAAGACGTGTTGGTGAGGATGTGGTGAAGACAGATCCTGCTGTGGTTTGCATAAATGTCCCCCAAAGCCCCCGTGTTAAGGGCTTGGTCCCCGGCCCCCTAGCCTGTGGTGCTAGGAGGTCGTAGAGTTTGAAGTGATGGGGCTTCACAGCAGCCAGGTCACTGGGGGTGAGTCCTCCATGGGGACAGTGGTGATCCAGCTCCTTCTATGTTCTCCACATCCCAGCCATGACAAGATGCTCTGCTCACCACAGAACCAAGCAGCAGAGCCAATGAGTCAGGGATGGAAACTCCAACAGCGGGCCTTCAAAGTAACCCTTTCCCTCTTTAAGCTAATTATCTCAGGGACTGCATTACAGCAATGAAAAGTGATGAACACAGAAGACTGACACTGCTAGTAGGAAGGTAAAACCATGCGGCAACTTTGCAAACAATTCTACACCCAGCACTCAGGAGGCTGAGGCAGGAGGATTGCCAGGAGTTTGAGGCCAGCCTGGACTACATAGGGAGACCCTATCTCAAACAAATAAAGAATAGGCTGTTTTTATGTTTGTCCCCTTTATGGTTAACTGACTGAGGACACTAAGTTGCAAACTCTCCGGTTCAGAGCCAGTGGTCGCCATCAAACCCAGGGCCTTGGGCATGCTAAGCAAGCCCTCTATGCCAAGCTAACAACCCCAGCCCTTGGGTTTTACACTGTATATGGTGTCTGTTTTACAATGAGTGTTAGACTCTCACTGCCTTTTACTTCCCAAATATTCCTCCATATTTTTGCTTGCATATTTTTCAAATAAATTTTATTCAGTACTTAAACACATCCTGCTGAGTTTTAATTCATTCTTGTTTCCCTGTTAACCTGTTAAGTTTGATATTTATTCTCTCTCCAGGTTAAACAAGGTTTCAGCTCTATTCGTGTCTTCCATTACTTCTCCTAGCACAGTTTTATACTACTTAAAAAGAGACTCTAAACTGGGTATGATGGTGCATGCCTATACTCCCAGTACTATGGAGGCTGAGGCAGGAGGATCCAAGTTCAAGCCTAGTCTGGGCCACTTAGCAAGACACTGCCTCCAAATAAGGGCTGGGGATCTGGCTCAGTGTGAAGGCCCTGGGTTCAATGCCCAGCACTGAAAAAGAGAGGGAGGGGGCCAAAGGGCAGACTGTCACATTCTAAGCCACCCTGAATACTGGCATGCACCTGGGACTGGGACCGCCCACGACAACATGTTCTACCTCTGTGTTTGTCACCTGGGTGCAGAGACGTTGTCTCCTGGGACTTCACTAATCCACCTGACTGCTGTGCTCACTGTAGGGCTATTTAATTAGCTGGATGGAGTTAAGGACGAGGAAGCATCTGTCCTATCACTCTCTCCACCACCCTCCCCAGCGAGCTGATCCTCACATCTGGCATTGGGGTGCACACCTGTAATCCCAGCACTCTGAGAGGCTGAGGCAGGAGGATTGCAAGTTCAAATCTAGCCTGGGCAACTTAATGACTTGGTGAGACACTGTCTCAAATAAAAAAGGGAGCTGAGGATGTAGCTCAGTCAGTGTAAAAGATCTGGGTTCAAGCCCCAGTATCATCAAAAAAAAAATGACAAAGGAGGGCTTGGAACTCTTTCTCCTGGTGGTTCCCTGGTCCTCCTGGAGCTCACAGAACAGCTACGCCCCATTCCACTCAAGGCCCTTCTTGTGTTTAAAAGCCAGGCTGGATCATGTTTCCGGTAATCTCACTTGATCCCCTAATAAGGAGTTATTTTACACTGTCACATAAAGCGCTGCTGTTCCCACTGCAGTCCTCAGTAGTCCTGTTGATTGGCTCTAAGATGCTAGACCTCTGCGTCATCCACTTTCCCTGAAGAAGTCAAAGCCCAGAATAATGGTGCTACAAATCATCCAGCTTTACTTTCTTGGCGTGGCACCCAGTACACCCAGCCAGGCTTCCGGGGCCTTGGCTCCATGGTTACAGGGTGAGCATTCTGTGGCTCCAGGGCCTTGCAGGCACCTTCTGAGCCGCTGTCTCCAAGCCCCACGCTCTAGATATGTGGTGAAAACAACCTGGGCCAGGCAAAGTGCTGGGAAGGCTGCCTGACTCATTTTCCCTTTTCTATGCCCCACCCACTGGCAAGCAAAAGCTTATTTTTGAGAAACTGGAAACAACTTCTGATTGGCGAGCCACAGAGCAGCTAGTCCAACTGGAACTTTCTGCACACCTATTAGTGTCTGTCTCAACTCTCAGTGTGTCATTGGGAGGCACAAATAACACAGCCTTTCTAGACTGCTTGTGAATACAAAAGACTATAAGGTGTGACTGCAAAGGATGGTGAATGTGGAGACACTTTAAAAAAAATTATTACAATAAATCCCAGGCATGGTGGCTCAGGCCTGTAATCCCAGTACTTGGGAGGCAGAGGCAGAATGATCACTGTGAGTTCAAGGCCAGCCTGGGCTACATAGTGAACAGCAGCATTCACCATATTTTTTACCAAACCTCATAAAGACACTCAGAACCTCCAGAACTGCTTCAGAAAGTGGCAGTAACAATAGGATAAGTGTATTCAGAATGAGGGGTAGTATTTTGATGGGGATTCATGGCAATGCGTCTTTTGGTGTAATAATTTCTTTTAAACATTCATCATATATTTCAATCACACCTCTCATTACTAAAGGCTATTCTACTGGTGGAGGTAATGAATATGACAATTTATCTCATTGTTATTAATCAGATAGAATATTAACTAACAGTCTATCTTCTTTTTCCAAGTCTAATATGAATTTTACATTACAGCACATCTCAATTTGTACCACCCACATTTCTAGTGTGAGTAGACCTAGCAGTCCCCAACTTAAAAGGATTCTCTTCTGTGGGACATATTTGTTAAACATAGCAGGGTGTTTGCCTATGAGCTCCTTCCCCACAGTCTAGGTTTTCTGATTACATTCATTCCTGTGGTGATGTTTCAGTCTCTGCTTTTTGTGTATGCTGTAAAATGATAATCACCTTACAAGGTGCTCTCATTCCAATGAGAGTTTCTACAAAAATACTTCATTCCAAAAAGCTAACTCCTTTTTTTGAGGGGGTACTGGGGATTGAACTCAGGACCTTGCACTTGCAAGGCAGGTGTGGTGCCACTGAGCTAAATCCTGGCCCCCAAAAGCTAACTCTTTTTTTTTTTTTTTTTTTTGGTACTAGGGATCGAACTCCGGACCTTGCGCTTCCATGGCAGGCGCCAGAACCACTGAGCTAAATCTCAAGCCCCCAAAAGCTAATTCTTTTTTTTTTCTTTTTGGTACTGGGGACTGAACTCAGGACCTTGTGCTTTCACAGCAGGCGCAGTGCCACTGAGGCAAATCCCCGGCCCCCCAAGAGCTAATTCTTAAGAGCTATTTCAAAATAAAAATTTTTAAAAGGGCTGGTGATAGAGGTCAGTGGGAAGGCTGTAGGTTAAATTCCCACTATGTACACCAAAAAAAAAAAAACCACCCAAAAATTTACCTCATACTTTGTCTCCCATGATACAGCAGGATCCTGAATTACAGAGATTAACCTTGCCCTCCTGAAGTCCATCTTGGTCATTACCTTGTTATTGCTTTGTGTATTGCTGGATCTGGACTGTTTTATTTAGGATATTCCTATCTGAATTCATGAATGAAATTGTCCTCTGAAACTAAAACTGTTTGGAAATGGAAAGTCAGTTTCAATTTGATTATAGATAGAAGTGTAGAAATACAGGTCAAAACAGCTTTGTAACCTAAGAGAATTCTATGAAAAGATCTCTGTGACAAGACACAAAAAGCAAATACCAGCTGGGCATGGTGGTGGATGCCTGTAGTCCCAGAACTCCCGGAAGGCTGAGGCAGGATCACAAGTGACCCTGTATCAAAATAAAAACTATTTAAAAAGGGCTGGGGATTTTGCTCAGCTCAAAGGCTGTGGGTTCAGTCCCCAGTACTGGGGTCGGGGGAAGGAGCAGTAATCAGTCGCTGCTTCTTGAAGTCTGGCTATACACATGCTGAAAAGGATCTCTGGGTGACGTCACTGTTCCTTGTTTCTTACCCACTGTTGTTTCTGGCTTTTTATGTTTTGTGTACTTTCATGTGATTTGCCAGGCCACTGTTTTGTCTGTTCATTACTTACAAATTCAAAACTCAGTGACTTTTTTTTTCTTCTATAACCAAAAAGTTTTTATTCTGTAATAGAGTTTATGAAAGTTCTTGTGTGTGTTTTCCCCTGTTAAAAATTGATGGTTAGACCTAGCACTTCTTGCCCTACCTGGAGTGTGATTTACTCGGGCTTCGTGGGCGCTGCAGTCTCATGAGCATGGGCATCTCTAGGTTCCGGGGCTCCTTGATCTTTCTCTCCCTCTGGCAATATGCTGTGGCCCAACGACCTGGTGCACTGGCCCTGACTATGCCAACCCACCCTGCAGGCTCAAGAAACCCCTTGCTGAAGGGGTGTGGGCAGGGACTCTCTGGGGGCCAGCAGCCAAAGCCTACGGAGGGCCTCGGAGAAGATGGTGCCTGGGTGGCGATCTGGGATCCTCTTCCTATCCACTCTGTTTCCTTTAACAGGATCTTCAGACACAAACTTCTTAGCTATGCTGTTGAGATCTTCCTGCCTCAGCTTCCCAAGAACTAGGAATATAGTTGTGTCACCAAGCCTAGCAAGGCATTGATTCTTGAGTCATTTGCAAAATGCAGCCAATAAGCAATACAGCAATTATTGCTTGTTCTATGTAGGGTAAAAGGTTGTACCTTTCAGGCACAGCTGTAATCCTAGCATTCTGAGAGGCAGAAGAGTACTGCAAATTCAAGCCCAGCCTGGGCAATTTAACAAGACTGTGTCTCAAGAAGGAAAAAATAAATTGAAAAAAGAGGGCTGAGGATATAGCTCAATGAGAAGGTCCTGCCTTCAATCCCCAGCACTGGAAAAAAATTTTTTGTGCCTTAATTTTTTTCTTTGTTGTTGGTCTGGCTCAGTAGCCTTGACGGGTCTTAAAACTCTAATCTTCCTGCTTCCACCTCTGAGTACTGGCGTTACAGGTGCATCACCACACCTGGCTTCTTACGTTAACTGTAAAACAATCACTATAGATATGATTTGCCTAACATTACATTATACTGTCATCTTTTAATAATAGTTTTTTCTTTCTTTCTTTCTTTCTTTATTTTTTTTTTTTGTGGTACCGGAGATTGAACTCAGGACTTTGTGCTTTCGAGGCAGGCTCAGCACCACTGAGCTAAATCCCCAGCCCTGTTTTCGATTTTTTGAAAGGGGATCTTGCTATGTAGTTTGGGCTGGTCTTGAACTCACTATGTGCCCAGGCTGGCTTCAAACTCATGGTGATCTCCTTCCTCAGTGCTGAGATTACCTGTGTGCATCACCATGCTCAGCAGTAGTTGTTACCCACCGTTTTTTGATACCGGGGATGGAACTCAGGACCTTGAGCTTTCAAGGCAGGCACGGTGCCACTGAGCTAAATCCCCAGCCATAATAGTTGTTTGCTGGGTTTTTAAAAATTTTTTATAAGGACATTTTTATTATCCCAGACTTAGCTACAGTAAGCAAGCTAAGTAAAGGGCCCCATAACTAAAAGATGACAGAAAACTGCTGTCCTATTGCATCTAGATCATGACATACCCTCTTCAGTGGATAAAATGTAGTAATAGCCAGGTCAAGTAGCAAACATCTGTAATCCTAGCATTCTGCAGGCTTAGGCAGGAGGATTGCTTCGAGTTTGAGGCCAGCCCAGGCTACCTAGCAAGATCTGGTCTAAAAAGAAAAGGAATAGAGCAGAATTCAAAATGTTAATAGCATCATAATCCATTTGCAGCTTCTTGGTCCTTAATAGCTCCTAGGATAGGTCTGTGTTTTAGACTTGGTGCAGGTGTAAACTGGGTCAGGTTTCTCACAGTTGATACCGTGAAACCCTGAGAAATACAGTCGTGTATGTTGGTGCATATTTTAGTTGAGGTTGGTTCAGGCTTGCATCATATTGTCAAGTGAGTCCAGTATAGTATGAAACGTTTAAGACCCACTGAATTGAACTTGATAAGAACTGCTGCTTTGGAGGAGGTTTTTTAGGCCATTAACTCCCATTTCCAGTAGAATCAGAAGACATCACCAACAAATGGGTCTGGGCTCTGATCTTGAACTGTACCACTCCAGAATTTTGCCTCCCTAGACCCACAGGCACAAGCAGCAGAAGTGGTAGCTCCCAGTCTGTTTCATGAATTTCATGAGTGCTGAATACATAGATTAAAATGTCTGACTGAAAAATAAAACTATTAATACGATTCAACTAAAACATACGGCAAAGGGCTGCTTTTAAGAACTACAAGAATTTGAGAAAAAGCAAAAAAGAAGTCTATCTTCTTTCCATTTTGTTTTTCCCCTTTGAAGGGAAAAAGTAAACAATTATTTAGTTTATGTCAGAGAGTTAAATTCTAAAGGAAACACTGTGACCAACTTGTCATCTGTCTACTGATGGAACCAGTATGGAATGTGAGGGACTGAGGAACAGCTGCCCTGATTATAAGTCAGTGACCCTGGTGTCCGCAGTCGGGCACAGCACATCCGCCCGACTGCCACACACTGCATCCCCCCCTCCCCACCCAGGGACCGCAGTGGCTGAGGGTGCTGCTGCGCAGCTGCCCCAGGAAAAGGTGTCTGCACCCTCAGGCACGTTTCCTAAAGTGCCAGTTTAGTTATTGTACCACAGGACAAAACACCGACTGACGGTGCCTCAAAGGATGCTTCCCTTTCTCTTATTAAATTGATTTTTTGAATTAAAAAATAACTCATTCTCAGTGCAGAAAACTTGGTAAATGTGAAAATAAAATTAAATTTAAAGAAACAACAAAAAACAAAACACCTACTGAGGTAGCAGTGGTGGCCTTATTAGATAAGAATTGGATTTAGGTGTAGCTCAGTGGTACAGCACTTGCCTAATACATACAAAGCACTGGGTTTGATGCTCAGCACTGCAAAATAATAAAATAAAATAAAATAAAATAAAATAAAAAGTCAGGTGTAGTGGTGCATGCCTGTAACCCCACCACTCAGGAGACTGAGGCAGGAGGATCACCACAAGTTCAAGGCTAGCCTGGACTACATAGTGAGTTCAAGGCCTATCACTTCTCGGTCTTTTGGCTAAGATCAAGTGTAGTGAGTTCAAGGCCAGCTTAAACTACATAGTGAAAGTGTGTCTCAAAAAAATCCCTAAATAAATAAATGGCTTTTTACTAGGGCTTGATCTGTGACAAAATAATAGGAACAAACCAGGCACAGGGGTGTATACTTGTAATTCCAGTATTCTGGAAGGCTGAAGCAGGAGGATCTCAAGTTTGATTCCAACCTGGGCAACTTAGTGAAAAAATAAAAGGGCTGGGGATGGAGCTTAGTGCAAGGGCCCTGGGTTCAATCCCAAGTACTTAAAAAAAAAAAACAATAGTAACAATAAAATGGGAATTATTATTTTATTATTTAATTCATGCTACCCTGACACAATTACATTATCAATTAGGAAAACTTACTCAAAAGCTCAACAGACAAGCAAAATAACTAATTTAAATAGTAAAACAAAATGAAGGTGAAGAAGAGAATTGCAGTGTTAGTTTCAAATGCAAGGACTAGATTAATTTGGTTCTATTAAGGAAACAGATATAAACAACAACAAGACAGACAAATATAAAAATAGTCAAGCTCCAAAGAATAAGAATTATGGTTCTCCAAAAAGTATTGATTGCCCACCAGTTATGAATAACTCAGTGCTAAATGTTAAGAACACAAAGACAAGCTAGGAATGGGGAAAAAATAAGAACCAAGATGCATCATGTAAAGGTACAAGTTCCCAATGAGAAATGTAAATGTGTTGTATACCTAAAATGTACCAATAAAAGAATTTAAGTAAAAAAAAAAAAAACCAAAACACAAAGACAAAAGGAGCAGGTGGGCTGAGACTAATACACCGACCCTCCTTCCTGAAAATGGAGGACGGAACACTCGGGATGGAGCAGCGCACACCTTGCTATGCACACTACCCTGCGTGGCTGCTGGCCACCTGTGTAGATGACAACACTCACCACACAGCCTGGGGAGCTCCAGCAGAAAAACTGTTCCCATGAAGGATGAGTCCCCCTAATACACACTCAGGAGCAAATAGGTACAAAGGAGGGGTGCAGATGCAACAAACGGGAGCAAGAACTAGAAGAAAGAGACTCCCTAGGTACGGTACAAAGGAAGCCTGTTTGTAGCAGTGAAAGAGGTTAAAGTGCAAAGGAGACAAAACAGTAATTATGCTTCAATAAATTTAAGAAGCAAAATGCATGAAAGATAATGGCCAAGAATTTCTCAGAATTGATAAAAGACAAAAATCTTGATATCCAAGAAGTATAGCAAGTTCTCAGCAGGTGCTACGGTTTAAATTTATGTCCCTCTACAGTCCATGCCGGAACTTAAACTCCAGTGTGAGAGAGCAGGGGCCACCAGTAGATGACTGTTTCATGAGGGCAGAGCCCCAGTGAAGGGAACTAGCAACCTCACAGAGGGCTGCAAGGTGCTGGCTGGGGCTTTGCTTCCAGGCCACATCATTTAAGGTGTCATCTTTGAGGCAGAGACCAGATCTTCACCAGACAGCGAGCCTGCCAGTGGTTTTGGACCTTCTGGTCTCAACTATGAGAGAAGTAAAATCCTGTCATTTAGAAATTATCCACCTCAGATATTTTACTCCAGCAACACAAATGGACTAAAATAGTAGGATAAGATTAAAAGTGGTCTGTACTCATCAAACTAACACTGCAGAATGCCAAAGACAAAGAGTAGCTCTTATAAAGACCAGGGACAATAAAATGACAACATGATTTTGATCTGCAACAACAGATGCTAGAAGATAATGGAAATAAAATCCTCAAAGGACTGAGAGACAAAATTTTCCAAACTAGAACTTTATACTCATAAACCATCATGCAAGAGTAACGGTGCAATATAGTTTTAAAAATAAACCTAGTTGGGCCGGGGATTTAGCTCAGTGGTTTCGCCGCCTGCTGCGCAAACACAAGGACCCGAGTTCGATCCCCAGCAACAACAACAACAAAAAAATAAATAAACCTAGTTTACTGCCCATAGATTCTCATTCAGAGTTACTAAAAGGAAAGCTGAACAGAGATGGATGGGATCACCGGAGAGCCAAAAACTGGCTACTGTGTTGGTAATAAAACTATCATTCTCAATAAAGTGGTAAGTAATAAAGCAAAAAATGAGGGGGAAATTGAAATTAAAGTATGCGAAAGTCTTATATAGCTGTGAAGAATAGAAAATGTTATTAACATCAGATTTTTTAAAAAGTAAATATGCATGTTTAAAATAAAGCATAGTCCCTGCTGGATAGAAACTTATGCTATGAAGTAACAAGATAAGTGATATAATGAAGGCCAAAGAACACCAGGGAAGGCTTCAGAAACGTGCTGTTTAAGCTCTGTCCTGAGGGCTGAGTGGCTGAAAAGCAACATCATTTTAGACTGTGTGGGGTGCATACACATTAAAGGCATGGTGTCCTGTCACCAGTGGTTTATTCTGAGTGGTTCTGTATGGCTGGAACTTAAAATATGTATGAGTTTTGATAAGATAAGAGGATGAGAAGTTGGATCAAGAAGAAATAAATAGTAAAGGACCACATAGCTCACACTAAGAAATCTATACTTTATTTAGTAGGTGGTAGGGAGGCACTGCAGACATGTAAAAATGTTATTATGGTAGAATATACATGAAAGTTGTCATTTTAACCATCTTTCAATGTTCAAGTCAGTGGTCCCCATTGTCACAATCTCAAGAAATTTTCATCACCCCAAATTGAAACTCTGTACCCATTAAACAATAACACCCTATTCCTCCCTGAGCCCAGTTCCTGGTAACCACTTGCATTAGTCAGCTTTTCCATTGCTGGGACACAACTGACACCCACACTCAAAACTTAAAGGAAGAAAGATTTAACTTAGCTCACAGTTTCTGGGGATTCAGTTCATAGTGGGCTGGCTCCATGGCAGGAACATCAAGGCAGAAGTAACTGGCAGAGCAAAGCTGCTTAGTTCATGGTAAGGAGGAAGCAGAGCAGGGAAACAGTAGAGAGGAAGGAGCAAAGGACCAAATATAGTACCCAAGGTCAGCCTCTAGACCCACCCAGCAGTGTGCTCCACCAATCCCCCAGGGGGCTCCCAAGCCACTCAAGGTTACCCAGCAAGCTTAACCCTCACACCACTACTCTGATTTCTACCTCTATGGATTTGACTATTTTAAATATTTCTCATTAAAGGAATCACACAATAATGTCCTTTTGTGTCTGGCTTAATTTCAAGTGCCACAATATCTTCAAGGTTCATGTGCACTGTAGCATGTATCAAATTCTCCCTTGTTAAGGCTGAGTAATATTCTACTGTGGGTATGATGACATTTTGCCTATCCTTTCTCCACTGGTAGACTGGACATTAAAAGTTTCGCACTGGGGCAGTGACACAGTGATATGTCTAGCCTGGGAAGAGACTGAGGAACGGCACTTGTGAACCAGGAGCAGAACTTGATTCAAGAAAATAAGAACGTGTTGTGGGGCCACAGGCTGGCCCCCTACTCACAGCGATCCTCCTCCCTCAGTCTCCCAAGTGCTGGGACTACAGGTATGCGCCACCGCTCTCAGCCTTCCTCAATACTTATTTTCTGGCATTTTATGGTGTGAAAAGGCCCCAATTTTCAAAGTTCAAATTGATGTCTGAGCTACCCTCTTATTTTATCTACATTACTTAGATTAATGTTTACTAGAATTCCTTGCTGGTTTTTGTTTTTTTTTAATTTTAACTTAAGGAAGAGGATGGCTAACTAGTTAGAAATACCAAAACTTTCCATCAGGCAAACGAATCCTACAATATTACCTGAAAGGGAACAGATCTAAAGATCCAACATCACATCTCTATCTACTTGTGTCTTTTGTTGTTATGGTTGAAACAGGGTCTCGAACTCACTGTGCAGTTCAGGCTGGCCTTCAACTCACTGTGTAGCCCAGGCTGGCCTCAAACTCTCAGTGATCCTCCTGCCTCAGCTGAGTGCTGGAATTACATGGTCGTATGCCACCATGCCCCGCTCTATTTGTGTCTTTAAAAAGCCTTACTCTGAAACTCAAACACCTACCATTAAAAGATTCTGTAAAATAATGTAAAAACATGTTAGTTTTGATTTAACCACAATACCTGTTGAGCATAAATGATTTATCATTATTGAATTAATATGAATAGTGTCTAAAATACAGACTTTAAGAAAAATAGCTGGGCATAGTGACACACGCCTGTAATTCCATAGGCTGAGGCAGGAGAATCACCAGGAGTTAGAAGACAGTCTGGGCTACATAGTGAGTTTAAGGCCAGACAGAACTACATAGTGAGGCTCTGTCTCAAAAAAACAAAGGATAAATAAATAACACATAAGTAAATAGAATAATAACCTATTGATTATTCCAGGCCTACTAATGCAAAGCTCCTTCCTTCGAATGTTATATTATCTAGATATTAAATTGAAATACCTTTATGATAATGACTATTATATTTATTATTACAAAGATATTACAGGAGAAAATTTATGCATTTTCTGAAAACTTTATAAATTAAAAATCTATTTTTAGTGTCAAATTATTTTCAAGATATGGACAATATTTCCTGCAAAGAAAAGCCATCTCAAAAATAGTATCATTGACTTTTTGATTCTTAGAGAAATTCCACAAAGTACGTCACTCTTATTATATTCTCTATTTTACAGAGGTGGAAACTGGGGCTTAGAGTGGTAGGCAAATGATGCAGAATCACAACCAATCCTCCCTCCCTCATCTGCCCATCTGTATCACCCTGCCCAGACACCTGGTTCTACACCTCTATTCACAAAGAATGAGTCTCTGTTCAGCTACAGGGAAAAATTAAGTCAAGAGAATAATTTAACAGCAAAGCCATTCTTTTATGTTAATAAGCTACCTAAGCTCTACTTTTAATACATAAAGACATTAGCTAAATTATTTTCAATATTCTGAAAGGCAACTAAGACTCTGCCTTGGTATTTTACATGGCAAAGGTGTGGTCTATCATCCTAAAAAGTCTTGAAATATATTTCTCTTTTCCAAGTTACAGAATAAGTTAGCTTTTTGTATGATTTCTAAGTATACAACTGGCTTGTTATCTCCTTTTCTTCATTTGTATTAAAAACAACGTAAAAATCCTAAGCACAAAATAAAATTTTACATTTGGCATAATTTCAATAGTCTCCAGGACTGTGTGCATCTTGTAATTAACAAACTGAAGCATTTCAGCATGCATTTCAAGAATAAAGAAATAAGCACTAATATTCTAAAATTTCAATATTATGGGGGGGCATATAATTTCTTTTTTATTATTTTCAAAAACAGCACTCAATCTTTCTATTCAAACACTGGGGAAAAAAATACTAACATTTACCCACGAATAAAAATGTTTAGGCAAACCTGCAATAAAAATGTACATGATTATATTCTTTCGTCTCTCCATGTAATTCAGAGAACAAGTGATCTTAAGAATGATGATTCTCATAATTTCAGGTTTATGAATTTGTGACGTTCCCTGGAGGGAATTCAAAGGGTAGGCGACAAAGCCTTTCGAAGGTTTTAAGCTTCAGATTATGGTAAGGAACAGAGAGAGGTGAGATGTCTTAGCAAATGAAAACAACAACCAAAGAAATAATAGCAAATGAAGTTTAAAGAAAACGATTGATTCTTCAGGTCTAAGAAATGCAATCCGTGAGGCTGAGGAAAGACACCAAATCTCCCGACTCCACCCTACTCGGAAACATTCAATACAGCCGTCCAGGAAATGGTTTTTCCTAGATATGCAGAGGAACTCCGAGAAGACCACCTCCTGAACTCAGGGCGCCTTGCTTCTATTTAACTCTGGCCTAACCTCTCTGCCTGCTGCCCTTCCATCCAGCCACCTGGCCAGCAGGGCTGGGAAGCAGAATACCGCACCTTGGGCCACTGGGCCGCTGCCAGGAGCATCGCCCGCCGTCCCACCTGCTCCTACTCGCCGTCCTCCCCCGGCCTGACAAGCGCACTCGCACGCCGGCGCGCGCATCCGTTGTCACGGGTGCCGCCCCTAGCTGTCCCTTCCTGGGACGCGGCCCCAGGGGAGCGACTCTGGACCAAACCCCCGACAGTTAGAGGCAGCTGCTGCGCTCTTACCTCCAGCAGGGACTGCGAACGCGGCCAGTGCTCCGGCGCCCCGCTCTACCTGCTGGGGGCGGCACCGCTCCAGCGAGGCGGCCACGGGACCCCCGCTCGTCCCCAGCTCAGCTCGGCTGGCGTCGGGGTAGCGCATGCGGTGATTCAGCGCCTTTCCGCTGCGCGGTTACCACGGCGACGCGCACGCGCAACACGCGCCGGAGAAGGGCGGGCGTAGCGCGCAGGTCTTCTCCGGGGATGCGATGGCACCAAGGGGACTGGCTCCTACTCCGCGGGGAACCAGGACTCGGGGATGCAGAGCGGCCTGTGCTCCCCACCTTCTTTCCCCCATCTGCCTCTTCCCTGCCAACAAGTGCTAAAGGGTCTGGGGAATGAACGCTCCTTCTAAATAAATGCTCCGGCCAGAGTGGCTCAAGGGAACTGTGGGCACACTGAGTCAAGGACCCTTCGCGAATGTGTCCCTCGAAGGAGTCAAGCCAACTAAACAAGTCCTCCTCTTTCCGTGCAGGCTCTTTGGACTCCACCAGGTAACCATCTGGGAACCTGGGCCGGGAGAGGTCCATACCAACTCCCAGCTGCTCCCCAAATTACACGTGCGCCCTGGGCACTATGACCATGTGCGTCTTGGGGAAGTGAGAATCCCAACCCCGGAAAACCTGGAAGGTTCTTCCTCCCATTTAAGCATCTGGGAATGGCAATGACGGGCTGAAGAGGAAGCCAGGCATTCCTAGAGCACTGCTTGTCCTGTCACTGTAGGTTACAATGCAATGCCTGGGGCCAAGCTGAAAGGGAATTTCCAGGCAGACGTGTATTTTTAACAAAAAAATAACTGGACAACTATGAGTTAACTAGGTAACTATGCTTTTTGTAAAATGTACCTGAGTAGCCATGACCTTGTAATCTGTCACCAAAGGAGCATATTGGACTCAGAAAGTCCTCCCAGAACACTGCTCTTCCCTCACCCTGCCCCCCACTGCTCTGCTCTGTGTAAACTCTGCTTGCTATATTCCCAAGAAAATGCCAATGGAATTAAGCCTCATAAATGTAAAAAATGTCAAATAACCAACCAAAGACTGCCAAATACTCTGCTTCTGCTTCTGTACCTCCTGCTTGCAACCCTATAAATCTGCCACCCGACTGATGTTCTGCGCCTGACTTCTTTGGGGAAAGATCCTGGTCAAGTCCACTGGTGTAAACAAAGATGTTTACTGCCTGCAAACCTCTGGGTGCCGTGTTTCCCAGTTCTGGTATTCTGCAACAAAGCCCAACACCCTAGCAAGCCTCCACTAGGCCATGCACTGGCTATGGAGGAGCCACAGCCAAGTTAACAGTCTTGCTAACTCTGCTTCCTGGGTTATAAAACGGGAGATAACAGCACCCCCAGATGATGACTGGGGGAATTAAATGAGATAATGCACACTAAAAGTGTTAAAAACCTGACCAAGGTGGAAAAAGTGACAATCAGCCTAGCACACTGGAGCCCAAGGCAGGAGGCTGGTGAGTTTGAGACCAGCCTGGCCTACATAGGAAAGACCTTATCTCAAACAAAGGTAACCTTGTCATGAACAGGCTGGGAGAAAGCCAGAAGTAAAGTTCACAGGAGACATGTTCTGATGTAACAATCCGCTCTGAATTCCTACGGCTTCCTTCCCAAAGGGGCCCTGGCTTTGCCATTCTCATCAATAGCTGGTGATGCCCAATTGCTAAGCTCCCTCCACTTCCTAACGACAGTACTAATCCTTAGATAATGCCCACCCCTCCCACCAGGACTTTGGAAAGCGAAGTAACTGGAGCCCATCCTAGATTCCAAGGCACTCTTCAGCTCCTTCCACAGGAACCACGGCTCCCCAAGGACATTTCCTCCTCTCTTCCCACAGGGCATTCCACAGCACAGCAGTGCAGGTCAGGATGACAATTATGGTCCCCTGCAGGGCTCGGCTGATGAGAAAATATACTTATTAAACCAGAGGGTTAAACTAGAACATTTTTTAACTCAGAACCACTAAGACGAAGATTATTTTCATTTCTTTACGATGAATGTGTATGTATGTGAACAGGGAGACATTGTATGAAAGTGTCAGCCTATTCCTTATGACACAGATGTGAGGCCACTCTCAAGTCTCCTGGGCATTCAGTAGACACTCATTCAACTCCTGCTTCATGCAGATGGATTCTAGGGATGAAATGATGCATCTTCAGTGGTTTCCCTAGCTTTGTCTGCTCTTGTTGGCTGGGGCCACTTGCACAATAATATAAAAGATAAAGAAATGTCTTATTTTGAAAATAGGAGAAACTGAGGTTTAGGAACTTAAAATATACTCTGTATCATGCCAAACTGCTTAGCAAAAAGGAGAAAAGATGTTTAGAGTAGTAACAGTGTTGTCTCACTGTAGTAGATAAGATTGTGGGCTGGAATTTCATCAAAGGAAGGTAAACAAAGCTATTAGAATGGAAAACCTTAAAATTCAAAGTTAAACACTCAAGATATTACAAATTAGGTTAATTCTTTGTTTGAAAACTACTGCCCATGGGAGCAGACTAAAAGTGGTCTGATTGTTCCTATCTAGTCCACTTGTAACTTGTTTCTTATATTTTGTCATTATAAGCAGTAAACAAGAAGGTATTTTAGGTGGATGCTGAGTTATTTAAAGGAAATTATACTTTCATTGTTTTAAAACAATTATCCTTTATACTGCATATTTTGTATATTTAGACCTTCACCTATCTAAATTATTTTTATATGAGGTAGGGTTCTTCTAACTTAATTCTACCAAATGAATAAGCAATTTATCCCTGATCCATCCGTTTTCCACAGAAATGAACTATTGCCTCCATACTGTATGCTATAAAATATTTCCATCAATTTTGACTTTTAATGATTAAAATTATGACTAACATATAAAACTCTTCCATAGTCACTAAAAGGGGCATATTATGTATAAATTCAAATTGTCTTTTGTAGGTATTTAATTCTGGCACTACTGATGAAAATAAGTTTGTGTCACTTCTCATTTACCCCACTGGATTTCCTTTTTTTTCCTAAGGATAGTCTTAGTAATTCTTAATGGGATGAAAAGCAACACAAAAAGCTGTTTTCTTCCACACAAGAAATGGCAGCAGTGGAGCCAGAAACAGGTAAAAATTTTAATTCCACCATGGACATAAAAACACAATCTATAAACACATAAAATTCTTTATTTACAGTCCATTTCTTTTGTGGGGAATTTTTCTTCTTTAAAGCACATCTGAAAGTATTCTTTAGAGGCAGGGTTATATAGCTGAGTGAAGAACTCTTCCCTAGTATGTGTGAGATCCTGGGTGTAAAGCCCTGGTTTCCACGTCCAGAACCACACACACACACACACACAAACCCCAAAGGGGAGAGGGAAATGAAAAAAGTACTCTTTATTCACATCCTGTAAAATATTTCCCTTTTACAAGTAGCAAAACTAAAAGGCTATTTATCCTTATGCATTTATTTTTCTCTTAGAAAAAAAGTCCCATCTTGCTGAAAAACTGATTTTAATCGTGATAACCATAACTTTGGTGACATGGCCACCAACATTAATCAGAAAAGAGTTAAAGAATTTTAAATCATAAAGTTTCGTTTGTAGCTTCCCGATTATGTACTGTTGACTGATAAAAAAAAAAATCTAATGTAGGACCACTGTCATCTACTTAACTGCAAGTCATCATGGCTTTTTATCTAAATTTCTGAAATACAATTGTGACTCAGTCCCAAGAACTCAGTAACCTGTTTTCCTTTTTTATTTACTTATTTTTGTACTGGAGATCAAACTCAGGACCCTGCGCTTATGAGGCAGGCGGCAGTACCACTAAGCTAAATCCCCAGCTTTTTTTCTTTTGATGACATTTAAAATATTAACTATTTTGGTGCCTGATTGAAAAAAGACATGTTAGTTCCCAGACAATGGGGGCCCTATCTGAAGTCCAGCTGGCAGCTGAAGCTCATAGCCTTTCATTAAAAGGGCTTCATATTCTGAACACTGGTACGCCTTAGTTTAAAATACACTCTGGGCCTGGTGGTGCATACCTGTGATCCCAGCACTGTGAGGCTAAGGCAGGAGGATCACCAGTTTAAACCCAAGCTGGGCAATTTAATAACTCAGCAATTCAAAAAATTTTTTAAATTAAAAAAAATAAACACTGATTCTGAATTCTGAGGGCACAATCTACCACATAAAATCCTAACTGATTCTTCCTGTAACAATGACCCACTATACAATATTAATTTCTCCATATTAAATTGACCTTTCCAGATAGGCAGAAATTATATTTGCAAAATTCCTGAACAAAATGACTCAAGACACCTACGACTCACATTTGAGAAGCATTTCACAATATAACATCTAAGCTGCACAGCAGACCCCAGTGGTCACTGGGAAATCTGCCACAGTCCAGCTTTTCCAACCCAAGCAGGTCCAAACTTCGGGGAACAATGTGGCCCTCTTCTGCTGCTGCTCTGAAAAATATGCGGTCAAAACGAAGCTTACAAGTAGCAGGTATTCCAAGATTAGAGTTCATCTGGGTGTCCCATGTATACTGGCAATGCTTAGGTTTGCCCAAAAACTCCCAGACATCCAAAATGTTGTTGGGTAAACCACCATATTTAGTAACCTGAAAAGAAATATTTTAAAACATCTATATAATCATTTTCTTCTAATTTAAACAGTATGTTTGTTAATACTACATCCAACTCTAACATTTAAACCAAAAAGTCAAAAATAATACACAAATGTTCTCCTTGAATAGGCACCTAATTTGGAGTGTCAGATAAAACTCAGAAGACTGAACACTCATAGCTTCAGTTAATGCTTTGTTTTTAAAAATTGAACTGATGTAAAAAGAGGAAAAACTAGTCTAATTTAGATGTGTGGCATTTATATGCTCCAATAATATTAATTCCCTTCATGGTTTTATTTTAAATGTATTAACAATATTAATTATTCCTTCTCTTCATACTGCAAGATTTAAAATTTTCTGTTAAGCTTGGTGGTAGGGTCTATGCTTACCATGTGGGAGGCCCTGGGTTCATTCTCCAGCACCAAAGTGGGGTCAGCTACATTCACAACTGTGCAACCACTGCCACCTTCTATCTCCAAAACCTTTTTATCTTCTCTAACTCAGACTCTATACACTAAGTCCCTGACTTATAAACACTCCAGTTGCAAACTTTTGCAGACATGAATGGACCTTGCATTACAAACATTTGTAGATGTAAACAATCTGCAGAAGCAGCTCACGTGTCTGCGGTACAGTAGTACAGTACAGTCAAGGACTTTCTGTATTTTTCTCTCTTTTTTTTTTTTATGCTTTACATTGTATGTTGTGTCAAAGGTTAAGACTCACTCAGTTGTGTTTTTTTTTTTGGTACCAGGAATCGAACTCAGGTCCTTGCACTTGTGAGGCAGGCAGAGGAACCACTGAGCTAAATTCCCAGCCCACTCTGTTGGACTTATGAATGAATCCAACTTATGAATGTAGAACAGGGACTTACTATACTCAGTGAACACTAATCTGCCATTCCCTTATCCTCCCCGTCCTTGGCAACCACGTTCCACTTCCTTCTTCTGATGAGTTTAGGGAATGTATGTATTGTATTTTCCTTCATTGATTGGCTTCATTCACTTAGCATCTTAAGATTTGTGTTGTAGCGTATGCAAAATTTCCTTTATTTTTAAGGCTGAATAACAGTCCATCACATGTGCGTATCACATTTTATTTCCAGGCATCTATCAATTACACTTAGGTTGCTTGCAGTCCTGGCTGCTGTGAATAACAGTGCCGTGATGTGGATGTACAGATGTTTGTAAAGTCCTTGCTTTCACTTTTCCTAGGTATATGCCTAGGAGTGGAACTGCTAGATCATATGGTAATACTACAGTTAATGTTTTGAAGTCCTAAAAAATCTCACTGTGTCCCAATGGAACTAAGACGAAAGAGAGACTCTGTTTCAGATCTGGCCATTGTGGAAGCAGCAAAAGGGGGTAAAAAGTCTGATAAATTATTACGACCCATCAACATGATTTCTGTGTAGAGAATACATCACTACATTCTATTAACCAATCATCAATGTGATTGCATTTTTTGTGATTATTAAAATCTCAAATTTTTAAATACACAGAACAAAGCTTTAAAAAAAAAAAAAAGCTGGGGCTGGAGGGTATTGCTCAGTGGTAGAACTTTTGCCTAGCATGCACAAGGCCCTGGGTGTGCACCCAATATTGCCCCATTCAAAGTTAATAAAATCCAAAGAAGAATCACACAAGGATGAATGTTAGAAACAACTAACATCTTTCTCACCTTGCAACTAGGGCTTCTGCAAATAAACTCAGTCTCAATCTTATTTAAACTCTTCTAATCATTAGCTTCTCTATATGTCTCTTATTAACCCAACAGATACATTATTTTATGTTATCTATTTCATATAGAGTACTTGTTTTCCCTCAGTAATAAAGAGACTCTCCTGCTCCTAGAAATACAGCAAAGGCTAAGATACCTACTGACTTGCACTTTCAAGGTCACTTAGACATTTTGAGTGACAAAAAGTCCCAGTGTTAACAGCTTTGGTCAAACAAAACTAAACCCTTCTCTAAATCTTCACACACATATTGAACAGACTTTGATACTCACTTCTTTATCCCTTAAATTTGTATCTCCTGCGAATATAACTGTAGAAGACTCTGGAGCCTCTTGCATTTTCTTTAACACCAGTTTTAACTGATTGATTCGTTCCTCCGCATGCCCTCTGGTGCTCTCCAAATGGGAAGTCATAAGGCAAAGTTCATTTCCAGACAAACTCACCTGCAACAGGATAATTAAGTTGTCACTAACTACTAATGGTGAACTCTGATGACAGAGTCTTTTCAAGCATCAACTGATACATTTCTTAAACTGTAATCTTAGCACTACCCCTCCAGGTCAACAAAGAAATGTAAGGTGCGAACCTTGCCTGCAAAGACTGTTTAGCAAACATAACTCACTCCCCATGTCACCTCCTCTGCGACTCCTTCCCCAGTGTCCCCAAGGCCACCAATGGCTCACTCCTCTAGACTCCTACTGCATGCCAGACAGACTGCTGTTAAAGCCCCGAACTAAATTAAAGCACAGGTATTTCCCTCCCGTTAAAGTGTAAGTCATTTGTAAGCTCAGGTCATTTTCATTTATTGCTATATTATTAAGGGCCTGGCATACAGATACTCAAATTTATGTCAGTTAACTGAATGAATGAGAATTGTTTACCATGTCAGTATGATACTAACAACATAGGATCTGTTCTTATACTGTCTGCAGAACCGAGTCCACTTCTTTCACACTGGGCATTCATGCTCCTCTATAAACTGGATCCTGCCTACTTCTCAACCTCCTGTCATACTACCTTCTTCAAACCATCCACATTGACTGAACAGAAAGCTCACTGGTGCCCATACATACACACCTCCGGCGACTTGCATAAGTTTGCTCATGATGGTTTCTCTACTTGACTCTTCATGTCTACAGCGTATTTTTTAGATGTGCATATTTCAATTCAAATACCACTTCCTTCATGAAATCCTCACTAATCTTCTGACAAACACCTCTGTCCAAACTTCCAGAGTATCACTTATACCTGCTGAGCGGCACTTTTGCTTTTCCTTTTAGTTACTATATACATAATCTCTCCCTTATTAAACTGTATGGAAACAAGACCTGTTTTTCTTTGTTGTTTTTTGGTACTGGGGATCGAATTCGGACCTTGTGCTTGTGCAGCAGGCACCGAAACCACTGAGCTAAATCTCTGGGCCCAACAAGACCGGTTTTGATTCAGTCTCATAAGCCTCACAGAGTACAACACAGCACCATGGATAAATACCATGGAGCAAGTAAAAAGTATTACTTAGGAAGCAAATGTGGAATATCTGCAAACTCGAATATTTAGGAAAACATCTAATACATTAAGAATTCTATTTTTACAAGTTTTTCTATATTCAAAATTTATACAAAAATCCAACAAAGTTCTTTGAGACTATTTAAAAGAATGTACATAGAAGGAGCGAACTTTTCTCTAAAGGCAATTTTTTTTAAAAGATAACACCATGGGACAATTTAAAAAGTCTGCTTTTTAAAAATTCAAATGTAAATTACTTACATGGACACACAAAAGGTTTCTCATCATTTTGGTACTTGGAAAAGGAATGATCTCTTGGCTTTTTAATTTCACTCTTGATTTCTTCAACATTATAGCTGTGAAATATCCTTCTTCATGACCTTCAAACATTTGGGGAAAAGAATTTAGGCTGAGAAGGTCAAAGGTACTTTTAGTTTTCCACAAACTCCCCTACTAAAGATGTTATAACAAACAGATAACAGATATTTAAATGGATGTAAATCCTTAAACGATTATATCAGAATAGCTCAAGATGGTCAATCAAGTCTACGTACTTACCTGCACTCTCCCCACATTTAAGGAGAAATAAAAAAATAAATGAGGCTAGGAGCTCAGTGACAGTGTTTGTTTAGCAAGTGTAAGGCCTTGGACTCAAACCCCAGCACCACAAAAGAAAGAAAAAAGGGCAAAGGCGGAGGCGAGTAGGCAAACAGTGGCAAGTATAGTAAATTTGCAGCCAATGTCAAAAAAGAAAATTTGAGAAATTTCTGTACAAGAAAACGAGAATTAAGCTAAAGCAAACTGATAGGCACTTACTTGTCATGCTAGAAGAAAAATCTTAAGAAATGAATAAAAAATTTAGAAAGATGTAAACCTGCAAGAAGAAAAAAAGAAGCCAGGCATGGTGGTGCACACCTGTAATCCCAGCACTCAGGAGGCTGAGGCAGGAGGACTGGCTCGAGTTTGAGGCCAGCTTGAGCTACATAGGGAGTTCAAGGCCAGCCTGAACTACAGAGTGAGACCCTGTCTCAAATCCTGTCTCAGAAAAAGAGAGTAAGAGTAGAGTGGCAATGAATGAAAGCATCCAAGTCTTTCAGAAAACAGAAAGCAGGCGTACAAATGGTAATGGTTTACCAGAACAGAGAAAACTCAGACAGGAAGCAGGCAGAATTTTTTCCCCTGACATCTAGAAATAGTACTGGAACACAAAGTTAACAAAAAAGGTAAGGCACTGAACTAAGAACATGAGGGCCAGTAGCTAAACACATCCCAGGTGTCTTCTCTAGTTCCTCACAGCCAAGTAACCATCCCTTTATGGGGCCTAGAGGCCTACACCTACAGACCCTAGAGGCTAACGCAAGGCCAGGGATTTAGCTCAGTGGTACCGGCGCCTGCCTTGCAAGCACAAGGTCCTGAGTTCAGTGCCCGGTACCAAGAAAAAACAAAACAAAACAAAAGCCCAAAAAACAAAGTACTAATGCAGAGGGTCTCTGTTTAAGAGAAGGATTCTAGAAAAGGGGAAGGGAAATGACTACCTAGAAGTCTAGGTCCATTCAAACTACCAACTGTGAGGCTAGAACACAGGCGTTTTCAAATATGGTAGGATTAAAAACTTCATTACTCATCTACTACTTCTCATAAAATAATTAGAAAATGGACTCCAATGAGACAGTAAGCCAAGGAGAAGCATGAGACTCTGAAAACAAAACCAAAATAAGAGGCAAAAGGGATCCCTAAAAGCATGCAGGAAAGTGCCACAAAGAGAGGGACACAGAGCTTGAGAGAGAGCCCTCGTTAGAAACTACTGCTTCCAGAGTAAACCAAAATTAAATATCACAAACTGTGTAACAGTGAGTCAAGGAAAGCAATATATATGAAAATAATGCGACCAAAATGCTACTTTAAATGTACTTAGGAAAGACAAATGGAAAATTTATGTATTATTCAGGGAAAAAGGTGAAAAAAGAAAAATAAGATGAATTAAAAGGAATTCATAAAGACTTTTAAAAAAGCACAACCAGGTTGTGATTATCACACTTTAAATTTCTTACAGTTGAGCTCGGGGTATAGCTCAGTGGCACAGCACGGGCTTGCCATGTACAAAGCCGTGGGTTGGATCTCTAACACAAGAAAAAAAAAATGAATAATTCAATTTCACCAAAAAGCTAGTCAATGTCTGATTTTATAATATTCTCCTACAAATTCTTTTTTTAAGTATTAGGTATTAAACCCAGGGTCTTCACACTGAGCTATATCTCAGCCCTTTTATTTTTTATTGTGAGATAGGGGCTCACTAAGTCACCAAGTTGCCCAGGCTGAGCTTGAACTTGAGATCCTCCTAGCTTCAGGCTCCCAGAGTGCTGGGATAATAGGTGTGCTCCACCACGTGCAGCTTTTCCTATAATTCTTTCAGTATCCTGTGCCTTTTCTCAAACTTGCTTATCTGTACCTTTCTTTTCTACATGTTCTTACAGGCTAGTTCTTAAGTTACCTCTTTTACTGGTTTGCTTTTTTAGAAAGATAAGTTAAATAGGGGCTGGGGATTTAGCTCAGTGGCAAACGCCTGCCTGGCAAGCATAAGGTCCTGAGTTCAATCCTCAGTAAAAGAAAAAAAAACAAAAAAGAAGATAAGTAACAGGAAAGTATTACCTGTAATAATCTCATAACTACTTGCTCTCTTCTTTAGGTAGCTATAATATGGCGGAATAACTTCCTGTAGAAATACCACATCTGGGCTGTATCTAAAAATATTAATTTAATATAAATACAAGGTCTATACCATTTCATTTTCAGCTACCTTGATAAGAGAAATTCTACAACATAAAAGAAACACAAAGCTATCACTCTCTAGGCCACCTAATATTTATACTAATTATTTTAATAATAATAAAATAAGCAATAACTTATGATTTTTGGTAACAATAAAATAAGAAAGACCTGTACTATTTAACACATAGTACTATAATGATCAAATTAAAAAGAACTGCAGGGCTGAGGTGTAGCTCAGTGGTAGAGCCCTTGCCTAGCATGTGTGAAGCCCTGGGTTTGATCCCAGCACCACAAAAACAAAACACTGTAATGAATGAAAATAGAAACCACTCTTTTCAGAGACAACAAAACTATACTTGAATAGATGCTTTCAATGGTATTTCTTTTGATCATCGTAAAAGTTATTATCCACAGTGAAGAAAATGGCTTCAGAGAACTGAAGTACTTTGCCCAAGGTCACAGAGCTAGAATGGGGCAGAAACAGATTTTTTTGGTCATTTCATGGCATTAATTATACACAAAGTGATCACTAGCCTAGAGTGGACCTAACAAACACGGATCTTCCCTCTCCATGCCAATTCTCAGGTAATCACTCACCTCAACTCCTTCAGATGCTTCTTCTCAGAGCTGGACGTTGGACCTAAGTCTAATTATAAAGCCCACAACCTTACATGGTTATTTTGTAGATACATAAGACACATTATCACAATAAAGTAGTAAACACAAGTGACACCACTTACAAAGCTAAATAGGAACACACTCCTCGAGCCCTCTCTTGTAGACTGTTTAGATCCAATCCATCAACATTCCATGTGATGAAAGAGAACATGCTGCCATCTTCTTGCTGAGATGAGCAGATTTTAGAACTAGTGGAGTCAGCTGTTTCTTCACTGGTTAGGTCAACACTGGTAAGATCAGAATAAAACATCTTCACAAATAATACAAATTGATTAAGAATTATTTTGGGGCCAGGGATTTGGCTCAGTGGTTCCACCACCAGCCTCACAAGTGCAAGGTCCCGAGTTTGATCCCTGGTACCAAAAAAAAAAAAAGAAATATTTTGTATTTGTAGTCTTCATTTTGCACATACAGATTAAGCTTCCCTAGTTAGAAAATCCAAAATCAAAATGCCCCCAAAACTGAAATATTTATGGTTCCAAGCACTTCAGATAAGGGTTACTGAATCTGTAAATAAATTTTAAAAGATTCTTAAAGAGAGCAAAAGTCATATGCATAAGGAAGAGTAAGATTCTCGCTGTTACCTAAATATCTGTTCACTTACAGATACAGCAGAGGGGCCTCAGGAAAGGTATTTTTTAAACAGTGCTCCCCCCAGGTAGTTCTAAAGTGCAGCCAAAATTCAACAACTGCTTTAAGGAGATTTCCCTTGGCTCCTGAGAGACACTAAACACAGATTCCAATGCAGATGGCTAAACTACTTTACTATTTAATTTCATTTTTTGCTTACAGCCTAGAAATTTACTGAAGAACTGAGATTCACAGCCCTACTCAAGACAACTCAAAACTCCTGCTCATCAGGCTTCAGTTTTTCTAGTCATAAAATCATTCTATCAATTTCCTTTTTCCCTTTACTTTCATTTTTGTTAAAGGCAACATCAAAAAAATCTAATCAGGTCATGTTCCATAAATATGAAGGCCTTAGAAACACCCGGAAGCTTTTTTTCTCTTCTTAGTGAACTAAATTTTATCATCTTTTTTCTTTTCAGTACTGAGGATTAAACCCAGGGAATGCTGAGCTACATTCCTACCCCTTTTTCTCACTTTTATTCTGAGACAGAGTATTACTAAAGTGAACTTTCAATCCTATCTCAACCTTTGGCTGGGATTTACAGGCCTGTGCCAGCCACCATAGCTAGTGGCTCTTAATCTGAGTTCTAAGAGGCAACAGACCATTGTCTAATAGCCATCTAATATGTTTTTGCCAATTTACCATTCTGGAATAAGGGATTCCTGATTGTCCCCTATGTCACCATTACTCAGCTCAGTACATTTTTTTCTGAAATTCTATTTCAGGGAATCCAATATCTTTACTCTAATTTATCAGCTACAATTTAGTCAGGTGCAACTTTGAACCACTGTTCTCAGCTTCCCCACGCACACAAAAAAGGATGGATATGGAGCTAGAGTTGCACTAAGTTAACATATTACAATTCTAGCTCCACAGGAAGATGCACATTTGACTCCTGAAATCCCAGGAAAGAGGATCTGACTGGCCAGTTTGGGCTGGGTAAACACTTCCTTGTCCAATTGCTTCTGACTATTACAAGCAAGGGAGCCAACAGGAAGCTAAGCAAAGAAGAAACCTAATGAAAAATGATCTCATCACATCCATGGAAAAGGTCAAAAGAAGAAAAGAGTCTCCACCATGAAAAGCTCACACTGCCAGGAGAACTTTTATACATGCAGAAAACACTGAGAGCTTTTAAGTGCCAAATATTGTATAAGACTTCGGGAAATCAACAATGTACAAAACAAGTTCTGCCTTTACGGACTGTGTGGTCTAGCAGAAGATATAAAATACTGAATGGCAACTAGAGGGCAGACTACATTATCATGACAAGTATCATGCAAGATACTATACAAATACCTAAAAGTGGAATCTTACCTAAACTCAGGACATCAGGGGAAACTTATTGGAGATAGCATGTCTAAGCATGTCAAATATTAACAAGCAAGGAGAAAGAAAAGATTCCAAACAAAGGTGATAATGACATGCAAAAATGGCTCAGGAAGTGGAAGTTTGGTACATCTCGAGTGGTAAAGGGAGAGTGGCAGGATACGACTCTGGTCAGATAGGGGCCAAACGGTAGAGTCTTGCAGGCATCTGGACTTTAGGAACAGTGCAAGTGTTAGGGTAGGGCACTGAAATGACAATATCAGGCCTGATTTATAAAAAGAAAAAAAGAAAAAACACCTGTTCTGGCTAGCTAGAGGAAAGCAAATAGATCAGAACAGGAAACAAGATTTCCAAGTTACTACTCGTCAACACAAGATTTCTGTCTCATTCGTTTCAAAACTCTGGCTTATGTATCTCCTGTAATTCGAGTCAGATAGACTGGAAATTGATGACGAAGCGATACGTATAAGTACCAAGGTAAACAAATAGAATAAATACATTGTAGATTTTCCTCCCAGGCTCCAACTCCCGTTCCAAATGCGCGCCAGGCTGCCAGAGAACAGCTTTGGTCCCGCCGTGGGGCGCCCTGCACCCGGAGCGCCCGCCCGCCCCGCGCTCACCAGCGGCCTGGCTCTGCGGGCGTAACGGCCCGGCTCCTCACGAGGCTCCCCTCCGCGGCCGGCTCGAAGTAGGAGTTCAGCGCTCTCTGAAAAGCAAGGGCACAGGGCTGGGCGGGCGGCCGCCGACCGCCGACCCGCGCGAGGGCGAGGGCGCAGGAAGCGACGGCGAGCGCGTACCTCCACCTCCCAGTTGGTCTCCGCCAAGTAGCACTGCGCCACCGCGGCGTCGCAGCTCGCCACTGAGGCGAACTCCTCGCACAGCAGCCTCCGCCTCTTTGCCTCCGGCTCGCCCTCGTCCCGCGCCGCCTCCTCCCCCCCGCTCCCTAGCTCCATCACCTCACCGCGGCTTCAAACGCCCACTTCGCGCAACGCGCGGCTGCTGCCTGGTTCTGCGCAAGCGCCCGGCGCCCTGGTGCACCCGCATGTACCGCCCGGCGCGGAAACGCGCCTAGCTCAGGGAGGGTGAGAGGCTCGGCTGCTCCGCGGGCCGTGCTGCTGAGCCTGCTGGGGCGCAACGCGCGTGCGCACTCGGTCACAAGAGGGACCGGAACGTTAATGCGGGAGCCGCGGGGGACGCTGGCAGCGGGGTCGCGCGACGCCTGACCCTGAGCGCGCCACGGGGCGGAGAGGGCGGCGGGACTCAGTCTCCCTGTCCTTGTTCTGTCACAGACGTGCGGCCCTACGTTCTTCCAAGCTGACAGTCGGTTCACAGTGAGCAGCATGTCACGGAGTCTGCGGGAAGCGATGAAGTTCATGACCAGAGCTCCGGGCTTTGATAGAGTTTGGGAAAAGGTATTGAAGCCGAAGCCTCTAATGAAGGGAAAGAAAGTTCCATGCGTGGTGCGCGCTGCACGCTGAATAAAATGTCTCTGGTCAGGGTCTGCTCGAGTTCCTTGTACATCCACCTTAGTAATGATCGCTGCTCTGATAGAGCGCCCCTCAGGTGCCAGGTCACGTGCGTAGATTTTCTTCTGTACGTGCAGATAAGTGTGGTAACCTTTCATGGAGAGAGAAGTCCGTCTTTCAACGAGCAAGCATCTGTAGAACCCCGGAGAAAAAGGAAAAGGCAACCTGTACATCTGGGTTAGGGGCACTGCCCTGGCTAGCACAGAGCAGTTAATTTGCTTTAAGTCCTGAAAGCCAAGTGCTAGATAGAGTGATGAGCGAAAGGAGCGTGGTTTGAGGCATTCAGCTCTTGGAGAGGTAAGTTTGTCCTTGGAGGAAGACGGAGTGCATTTCAGAGTACAGCACTTGTAAGATCCAGAGACGTTTGAAGATAATCATTTGGGAGAGCAGAGAGATAAAAGTGCTACGAGTTACCCAAGGCCAGATTCTGCCCTCCTTCGCGTGAACAAACTAACCCAGACTCCTAGTTTTCAGGGTTCCATGGAAAGCACTTTTGACTAGGCATAAATAACAAAAGCGCATGGTATGTCAGACCTGAAAGACGCTTAACCTAAGGATTTTTAGTGGGTTTTTTTTTCTAAATGTCTTAATGCGTGCATGTCTTTTCCTGATTAGGATGGTATACTCGGAAATTTGGAAGTAATTTGGAAGAGGTGTTTAAATACTGTTAAGTTGCAGTTTATAGGTCTTTTCCTGAAACAGAACTCTCGGGGTGTATTGTGATAATGTAAACAACAACTACCTATAACTCGGAGCTTTTATGAAAAACAATAATACTTAGACAAGTGTATTTAATGTTTTCAAATAGGAAATGTTATAAAATCCAAGGACATTATTTAACAGTAACTTTAGAAAGCTGGCTATTCCAAAAAGGGTGTACTGATATAAGAGGAAATGTGAATTCCTTTAAAAATCTGTAGCTGAGCATGGCGTGGTCCTGCAGGACTGTAATCCTATCACTTATCAGCTGAGGCAAGAGGATCGCAGAGTTCCAGGCCAGCCTGGGCTACATAGTGAGTTCAAGGCCAGCCTGAACTACATAGCAAGACCCTGTCTTAAAAAATAAAAAAAGAAAGAAAAGAAAATCTGTAGCTGAGTTGGGGCTTTAAGTCCGTGGTAGAACACTTGCCTGCAACCCATCAGGCCTGGGTCCAGTCCCCAGCACTGGGAAAAAAAAAAAAGGTAGCCATTTTCCTTGTTAAGCTTTTAGCAACTTCTTGGGTGTGAATCATATTTCGACAATCTTGCCATAGTTAGATTACCTTTCAGTATCTCATACCTTGAGCAGGCACACTGGAACAGTCTTACCTGAATGAGCAGGGGTGGTAACTCACCTTTCAACAAGACTGATATGCCTTTTGAACAGATGTACAGAGATTCTCAGAAGTTGCAGTACCACAGCAGGGTGACTCATGTCTGTAATCCCAGCACACAGGAGGTTGAGGCAGGAGGATTGCCACAAGTTTGAGGCCAGCCTGGGCTACATAGTGAGTTCAACATCAGCCTGAACTATATAGTGAGACTCTGTCTCAAAAAAAAAAAAGTCATAGTACTATTAAGGAGTGATACATACTATATTTAGATTAGTGCTGCCTGATAGAAATACCATACCAGCTACAAATGGGAGTACATGTATAATTATATAGTAGCTACATTTTAAGTAAAAAGAAATAGATGAAATTAATTTAGTAATATAAATGATAGTATATTAAAGATATTATTTTAACATGTTAAAAATTTTTAAAGTATTAAAGTGTGCCTTTTCAAAATCTTTACTAGAGACTGCTTGATTCATAAATCACTTGTGAAAGCCATTACATCTTTGCAAAAAAGTATTGATTTTTTTCATACTTAATCTTTGAAATTCAGTGTGAATTTAAACTTATAACATGTCTCAATTCAGATGTACCATAACCCAAGAGCTCAGTATTGACATCTGGCTAATGGCCATTAAACAGCACAGGTTGGTACCATAAGATCTATGTTTACTAATTTGATATAAAAGAGGTTTTGTGTGGTCAGAGTTGCCAAAGCTAAAGTGCTAGGGTCTTGCTAAGTTGCCCAGGCTGCTTTGGAACTTAGAATACTCCTGCTCCAGCCTCCCAAATAGCTGGAACTATAAGTATGTGCCACCACACCCTGCTGAAGTCTGTGTGCCTAGTGATTCGTAAGTCTAGTTTTGGACATAGTCCTTTTCCTTTTACTATAAATTTAAAGGTAATTACCTACACAATTTCTCAACTGAGAATGATTTTGCTTCCCAAAGGACATTTGGCAATGTCTGGAGATATTTTTGATCAGCACAACTTGGATAGAGTGGGAAAAGTACTTCTGTCATCTAGTGGGAAAAGGTCTGGGATGCTGCTAAGTACTCTACAAAGCACGGATCTGCCTTCTATGCTCCCAGAACAAAGAATTATCCAGTCCCAATATCAGTAGTGTTGAGGTTGAAAAATCTTGACTTAGAACATTCTCAATTACTTACTTTTTCTCTTTGTTTTTTGAGGGTTTTGTTTTTGAGATGGGACTTTGCCTTCTTACCCTTGAACTTGTGATCCTCCTAGCTTATTTTCCTGTGTAGCAGCGAGTACAGGCATGTAGTACCACACCTGGCATAATCACTTTGTCCTGGGTCAAAACTAGATAAATTGGAATTCTGTTATTTCTAATTATAGTATACACTATATCCTTTTGCAGTGTGTGACCATGGTGGCACAGGAGATGAAAAGATTACTCAGAAATAAGACCTGGTCTGAACACCTAGAGGCCCAGAGGGGCTATCTTAACTGAGGGTACCCAGTGTTAAGGGAGACTTTCAGAAGCAGCCCCAAAGTTGAGTACTCTCTGGCTTTTATTTGGAATATCAGTGAAAGAGAAAACACAGAAGAAAAGCAGTTTGGGCAAAGAACTGTCTAAAGGCCAGGCAGTTTATTGGGGAAAGGGAAAGGACAATGGCCAGACACAACATGCTTTACTAATCTAAACTTATTTTTTATGTTTTGGGTTTGTTTTTGTTGTTGTTTTTTGGTGCTGGGGATCAAACTCAGAACCTTGCGCTTCCGAGGCAGGTGGTGGAACCACTGAGCTAAATCCCCAGCCCTCGTGAGTTTTTATATTATAGGGGAAAGGGATTTGGCATGAACTCACAGCAAATATAAATACTCTGTGGAATTATAATTTTAAGCTGGGTGTGGTGACTCACACCTGTAGTTTCCAGCACTTGAAAGGCAGAGAGAGGCAGGAGGATTGCCTGAGTTCAAGGCTAGCCTGAACTGTGTAGCAAGACCCTGACTCAGAAAACAATTAAATTTTAGTGGAAAAATGAGGATGAATTTACATTTTTGTGTTGTGGAAGATAGTCAAGGTTTAATTTTATGTAGATCTTCTGAAATTCTGAATTTTTATACCACTTGTCCATATAGCCCTTTATTGAAGCCCTAAGGCTTGTTGAGTCCTCATAAAGTTACAATCTGAGAGCTTTAAGAGAAACTGAGTTTATGTGTTTAAAAAATTGAGAACAGAAGGCTAAGCAAAAAACTTGTATTTTTTGCGCAACTACTCTTAAGAGTTCCAGGACTTTTTGGAATACAGCAAACAGAGGTTGTTATACATCTTTGTTTGTATCTTTACTGAATGACCACTAGGCTATTCTCCTGGCCTTGATTTACCATATTTGCAGTCCAGGGCATCATCTCTTCTTGGGAAATACTTGATAACCAGGTATTAGATTGCAAACTGTAGCTCAGCTGCAGAAATTCTACACAATACTATGTGCTTTCCCCCATGTATATGTGTATGTTTGAATAAACGTTGCCCTAATCCCAGGTCTATAGAAGAAAGATAAAGTCTCCTTCCCTGGTAACCCCTCTTTTCCTAAGTTCAAAGTAGCAGACAATCTGCACCTGAAAAATCTTGCCACTGCGATTTAGTAATGGAAGCCATCAGAGCACCTTCCTTTATCGCTATTCTAGAATGATTCAGTATAATCTGCCAATTACCAGCCTTTAGGGGAAAATACACTGGTTGTTTTTACTGTTTCATTGCATATTTCTCACCACCACCACTATTTCAGTGAACAGGAATAAAGTATTAGGGACTGTAGGTATAGATCAGTGTTACATCACTTTCCTGGTGTATGTAAGGCCCTGAATTCCATCCCCAGCTTCCATCTCAAGATTGTCAGTTTAGCTAGTTAGATACTCAGGTAGTATTTAATTGCTTTTTGGTCTTCCCTAGGGCTCTGTTTTGCTTACTGTGCACTTACTTGCTAACTTCTGCTACTTTGGACCTTCTCTTATAACCTGTACTGATGTGTACACTTCCAGAGGACAAGGACATCTTACTCATCTTTGGATCTTCTGCTCTTGCCCTGGCTGCCATTGCCAAACTCATTCTTATGAGTCCTTTTTAGATAACACTTGCTGTTCTTAAGAAGTCTTCCCTAGTAGCCCACATTTCTTCCTTTGATCTATTTCTTTACCTTAACTGGGTTTTTTTCTTCTTCCTTTTAGCTTTTTGCAACAATCTCCCTATATATTCCAAGCTAGGCTTGAACTCACTATGCAGCCCCGGCTGGCCTTGGACAAGTACTTTATTGTCTCTACATCATTTCTTTGAACGTTCAAAACAACCTTGTGAAGTAGACATTATTATTATCTCCACTTTACACATAAGAAGGAAGTATAACCTTCCTAAGGTCTTACAGCTGGTAATGGATCTAAACCCAAGTTCTCTGTCCCATAGCCCAGGCTGTCACCCCTGGCTCAGTGTCTGTGCTGTATCCCAAGTGAGTTAAATGCCAAGTGTGGCCCTGGGTCATCTTGCTAGTCTAACTGGTTAGCTGACGCCAAAATTCCTACACAATAAGAGCCCGCAAAGGAGAATGTGGAGTGACTAGTGGGGTATGAGGGAAACAGGAGAAGGGGGTGACAAGGGAGAGGGAAGGCCTGGAAAGGTTCAGGATGTTAACAGATGGTGAGAGGTCACTTCAGGGTGGGAAGGGCTGCCAAGTGTCTGTTGGATTTAGTGTTGACTAATGAACTTGACAATAGAAACAATTTAAGTAAATCTGGATAAACTATTCAAACCAAAATGTTTGATGATAGTTTTGATAAGAATGCAGCTTTTCATTGCCAGGGTTGGTCCTAACTACTGGATGTGAATTTTATTCTAATCTTTATAAAGCTCTCTGAGGTTAGTACTATTATTATCTTCACTTCATAGCCTGGAAACCTGAGTTTGGGATCTTGCCAAAGTCAGTTTCCAGAACCAGAGCTCTTAACCATTAAACTGTAGCCATCTGTGTAATTACGCTAAGACATTTATTTCAGAGCCCAGTGTTGGACTGCTGTCAGCAGCATGGGCGAACCACAGTACTTATGTAGCATATACCCTTTTAGAATTCCTTTTACATAACTTTCATCTATTTTTGTTGCTGTTCCTACTGTCACATCATCACATCTTATACTTTTTATCTCCTTTTCTGCTTATATGAAGGTGCATTCATACATTGTCCTCAGATACAACTCGTGACATCTGTATGTTACACTGTAGTGTTACAGTGTCTGTCAGGGCAAATTGCTTGAAAACAGCCTTTTTCACAAATACAAATTTCTCACCTGCCTTTATTATCTGCTCTCTGTCCACTGTGTGGTCTTTCATATTGAGACTGTTTCTCGGATAAGAATTCTTATATAAAGGACCACGTCATGATGAACAATAGCATCTTCATGCTGAGAATGTGACTCAGTGGTCGAGCACTTCTTGCCTGGCATGCACAAGGCCCTGGGTTCAGTCCCCAGCACTGTAAAAAAAAAAAAAAAAAGTATTAACACCGTCTTGCTGTTATTAGGCAGACTGTTTTCACTGGAAAAATAAGGAAAGGTGTGACTGTGTTTATCACTGGCATTGAGCCTAAATGTTAGGAGTTGGGGGCAAGGTGCTAGGATAGCATGAGTAACAAATCCATGGAAGGGAAGAGGCAGCACATTGAAGGCCATCTAGAGAAGGGATAGATCGTGTACATACATGTAAGGCAATTTTTATGGTAACTTGAGCCCTTTGTGTCAGAGGGCACCAAGCCATAGTGGCTCAACCTACTGCAGTCACCCAACCTGTAGAGTTTTAGGAATTGAACACAGCTGGGAAATTCTGTTTTGTTAGGCCATGGCAGGTAAACATCCAACTCCATGACATAAAAAGCTTCACACCCATCTTCCCACAAGACAACTAATAAATTAAGACCTAGTTGTCTACAGCAGTCCAGGTGAGATGGGAAAGGATGCTAAACCTGAGAATTAAGAATGAAACAGCTGTTTTCTCATCTGGAAAATGGAGATGATAAAGGTATCCACTTTGCACATTTGCAGGACTGAAACAATGCATATAAAATTGCTCAACATGGCCTTTGACAGCTGTTGTTAACAACTGAATATAAACAGGTATGTACACTCAAGCCAGTCTATTGACTGAGGGCAGGATCTTTGTTGTTCAGTGTTCTCTCCCTAGCTCTCCCTGCCCCTATCTTCATCAGATAGAAGTGAGGCCTCCAATGCCTCTGCCCCCACAAGGCTTTTTCTCTGGGAGGCTGGATAGGATGTTCTTTCACTGTTACTTTCCATTCATTTTGTTTGTTTTCCTGTGGTACTGGGATACAAGGTCTCACCACTGGTTTGTTTTATTTTACTAAGGGAGACAAGAATTGGCAGTACAGGGTTGGGGTATGGCTTAGGAGTACAAGTGCTTGCCTGGCATGTGTGAGGCCCTGGATTCAATCCCTAATACTAAATAAATAGGCAATACATAAAAGCATTTCTCAGGCTGAACAGTACAAAATTATCTATTGCATTGTAAATTTTAGACTAGTTTTGTATACTAGTATGTCCTTTTAGGATTTTATATATATATATATATATATATATATATATATATATACACACACACACACATATATATGTATACATATATATACACACACATATATATATGTATACATATATACACACACACACACACACACACACACACACACACACACACACATACACTAGTATGGCCTTCCATGAAAAAGAAAAAAAATTAAGACTGTATTCTGCAATAGAAAATCTAACACTGATATAAACTTTTGTCATCCTAGCCAAAGTTAGATAATCAAATGAGACTTTGGGAATTAAACTCTGCTAAAGACACTGTACCTTAAAATACACCAAGCTCCTTTTGGTAACTCTGAGGCACTTATATTTGCATTTCTTGAACTTCCTGCATTCCCCTTATCTTCACCTGGTTCCTGCCTGTTCTCCTAACTCAAACGGCATTTTCCAAGAAGCATTTCCAACTGATCCCCCCCACACACAACATACTTTTAAAGCCGACAAAGCTTGAAACAAGGAAATAACTTATTTTCTTAAAAAAAAAAAAAAAAAAAGATATCTTTACTTCAGGAAACCTGTATTCTATCTCCAAAAATTTCCTCCACTGTAGTAGTTAATGTACTTTTTCTTTACACTAAAGCCTCTGAGCAGAGATTATATCTCATTCATTTTTACATTGCCAGAACCTAATTTAGACTCACACAGGACTGTGAGTATAGATCTCTGGTAGAGTGCTTGCCTAGTACACATAAGGCCTTGTTCCTAGTACTGCAAAAAATAAAATAACATAAATGCCTGAATGAGTTTACACTTTGCTCCTGGTTGGTGTGTACTATCAGTTTATGAGGACATCTTGTGGCTACATCACTTACAGCTATAAACAGATCTTATATTTTTTCCATTGATTTACCTAGTGTGTAAAACATGATACAGATTTTTTGTATGTTTTCCTTCATGACTTCTTGCAGCATAAACAACAGCAAAACCCCTAAAGTTGTGGTTTATGAAACTCCTGTGTCTTCCTGACAGCAGCTGTAAAGGCCTTTACATATCTACAGAATTTATAGGTTAGTGATTAGGGAGATGTGCAGGTAGACAGACCTAGATGGAAATTTCAGTTTTATCAATTTTTGGGTGAGCTAAAAAAAAAAAGCACCTTGAATATATCAGCAAAATAGAATTTCTCCCTCCCCTGTTATATGGTGTGGCTGTGTACCATATGACATTTCCATCCACAGCAGACTGCATATGCTGCAGGGGCCCTGTGCATTTATGATGGAGATGAAATATCCCTATCATTTAGTGAACACTTAGCTGAAAGAGAGGCAAGAGAAAAACGAAGAAGAAAAAGAACCCAAAGAAAATTCCCAGTAAGATTAGTTTAGCAGAAGCTTTTACAAGGCCTCAGTAGAAGTTTGAAAACATGAACTCCAAAAGCGAAAGATTTTCATTAATAGAGAGGAATATTCATGGAGCATTATCTGCTTACAAGCAAATCTATGATGAAAAAAAAATCAAGTAAACCACCATGAATATGTTTCTGAAAAGTGATGCCTCATTATTCCACATTTTTATCTTGCATGTAATACCTTTTCGTTATGATACTTTATAAATAGGGCAAGACTTTAGTATATGTGCTGCCAAAGTGAGCACAATAGGGCAAGACTTTAAAAGCAGTAATTTAACTGTGCTGGATTCATTTGTTAAACTTATATTAAAATGGCTTTATGGCTTATGCTTAATTCTAGTAATTCAGTGAATTACTGAATTTCTCTCCGTTTGTTTTTCAAGTGGTTTTGAACTGTTCATTACTAAGTCATTTTAAAAATCACTGTGCAAAAACTAATAAACATCTGAGTTAAACCTACATGGATTATTAATAGATCACGGGCCAAGAGACATTATGAGATGCCAGGTATTGTACATAAGTCTGAAAAGCTCGCTCTCCTGAGGAACATTGCAGAGGAGTGGAAATTAGCAAAAACTAGTATCCTTTCCCCCTAAATATTGCTTTTTCTCTAAAAACTATTTGCACAAGGGTTAATACCTATCATAAATTGGCAACAAATTAATTGGATTGCTCCTAATGGTTGTATGGATTTTCATTCACAGAATGAATATTTGATTTTTTTTTTTTTGCATGTAGGTGACTCTTGTCTCTGCTGCTCCTGAGAAAGTGATTTGTGAAATGAAAGTAGAAGAAGAGCACACTAATAAACAAGGCACTCTCCATGGTGGTTTCACAGCCACCTTAATAGACAGCATATCAACAATGGCTCTGTTATTCACGGAAAGAGGAGTACCAGGAGTTAGTGTTGACATGAACATAACGTATGTATCCAAATGGTACCAGATAACTTTATACATTTGAAAACTCATTTCACACAACCAGGACTAAATATATTTATAATATTAATGAAGCATGAGATTCAGTTAGCTGTTTATCATTAAGTACAGCTATAGATTTGCCCTAACTAGTCCATGGCCTTAAAACCTAGGAGCAAAATAGTTGATTTCCAAGTAGTCATCCCTTGGTATCTGTAGGATATTGGTTACTGGACTCCTCTCAGATAACAAAGTCTTCCAATACTCGTCTTCTATATAAAATGGTATTGTTTGCATATAATCTACTCACATCCTTCTGTCTCCGTAAATCATCTCTAGGTTACTAATAATACCTAATACAATGTAAGTGATGTACCAATAGTTGTTATACTGTATTATTTAGAGAATGATAAGATAAAAGGTCTTATTTTTTCAAATATTTTCAATCCACAGTTGGTTAAACTGGGGGACAGAAAACCCACAAATACAGAGGGCCCACTGTATAGTATGTATCAATAGAAAAGGGAGAATGAATGATCCCAAATATTCAAAACAGCAGACAACTTCTAATTATATATACTGGGAAGGAAAAAAATAAACTCACAGTTTACAGCTGTTTCACAGTCCTTAAAAGTACCCCTTGGACAAGTGTCTTATGAGGGTTGCATTGAGTACATATACAGAAAAGTCTGAATAAAATTCAGGAAAGCTGGAGATCCTTTCATATGTGCATTGTCATCTTGATGCAGCAAGCTGAACCAAGTGTCAGGCAGTAATCCAGATCCTTCCCACAACACAACCTTGAAGAATTTTTATTAAGTTAAACAGTTTTGACCTTTCAAAGTACTGCATATGTTCCCAAAAGTGTTGGCTACCACCAAAGTTGCCTGGGCTTTCAAAATTGATTCACTTGAACAGAAACGAATAGTCTCAAAGGTTGTGCATAGTTCAGAACTCAGCAAATATTTCATTCCTTGAATACCTCATGATTCATTCTTTGCAATGCCACTCGACATGATGCCAAATTTACTTCAACCCTGCACATTAAGTTCTATACTACACAGACCAAAGACATCTGTTACAGACCATAACTTAGGTTAAAATTTTGGGTTCCAAAAGAACAAAAGAGCAAATTCTTTTAGATTTGTTGATAAGAATACTGTTGATAAAATGTCAGTTTCAAGATCCCCTAGATTTAATGTTTGCTCATCTTCAGGACAAAGGATTACTTTGCTTGGTTTAGTTTCATTTAAGCAAATAGTCATTTGCCAAAATTCTTGTTTATAGGACAAAATTAGGGTAAATCATGAACATGCCCTTTTTTCATATTTTCTTTTTCTTTTTTGGTACTAGGGATCAAACTCAGGGCCTTGCGGTTTCGAGGCAGGCGGCAGCACCACTGAGCTAAATCCCCGGCCCAGGTACCCCAATTTAAAGGAATGAAAATGGGGGCCAGGGATTTAGCTCAGTGGTGCTGCCGCCTGCCTCACAAGAACAAGGTTCTGAGTTTGATCCCCAGTACCAAAAAAAAAAAAGCATACTTAAATTGGGGTACCTGAAGAATTCAAGACCAGCCTCTGTTCTTTCCAGCAATAAAGTCCAATTTTCTTATACTTCCCAGCAACAAACACTTAATTCTTATTTGGAATTTGGCCAAAAAAAAAAAAAATCCACATCATCTTTTAAGGTTCCTTGCTTTTTAAAATACAGATATATTAAAAATAGCTGGGTGTGGTGGTGCACACTTGTGTTCCCAGCACTCGGAGGCTAAGGCAGATCAGTTGAAGGCCAGCCTGAACTACAGTGAAACCTTGTCTTAAAAAACCAAAAACCGCCAGGGATTTAGTTCAGTGCTTCTGGCATCTGCGTCACATACACAAGGTCCCAAGTTCAATCCCCAGTACCAAAAAACCAAAAAATAAAAACAAACAAAAAAACCCCCAAAACCAACCAAACAAAAAGAAAACCAAAAACATACCATTTAAACAGTCCTTATCCTCTAGTCTTATTTGTAAGTTAGCTAAAGTAACTGAATTAAAGGAAACTTATCACTTAGTAGGAAGTATATCTCTCAAAAATATATAGTCATAAACCAGGGATGGTAGCATAGGCTTGTAATCCCAGCACTCTGTGAAGCTGAGACTGAGGATAGCAAGTTCAAGCTCAGCCTGGGCAACTTTAGCAAGTTTCCATCTCAAAAAATAAAAAAAGGGCTAGTGTTGATGATCTCCATGCAAAAGCCTTGGATTTAATCCCCAGTACCACTTAAAAAAAAAAAAAAAGTAGGCAGTACTCTGTATCCATAGGTTCTACACCTGCAGATTCAAGCCTTACATGGAAAATAATTCTTAAAAAATACCATGTGCAGACTTTTCCAATCAGTATTTTCTAACAATACTCTTATTTACATAGCATTTATATGTATTAAATATAAGTAATCTAGAGATGATTTAAAGTATATAATAGAATTGCATAGGTTATGTACAAATACTGCACCATGTTATATAAAGGACTTGAGCATACATGGATTTTGGTATTTGCAGGGGTAGAGAACAACCCTCCATTGTCCCCCAAGGGATTGCAGTATATACAACTCATCACTAGGATTTTAAGAACCTCATTCATTTCTTACGGTTCTTAGTCATTTTAGAGGTAAGTCTAAATATGACTAGATAGACACCAAGTGATACTTAGGAAGTTAAAACTTCCTAAAATGAAAGTGAGAGGAAATCTTTCACTAGTCTTTTTTTTTTTGGTACCAGGGATTGAACTCAGGACCTTGTGCTTGTGAGGCACGCAGCAGAACCACTGAGCTAAATCTCCAGCCCTCTTTCACTAGTCTTAATAATGAAATGGGAAACTAAGGGGAAAAAAAAATCGTGTATTTGTAGGAAAAGAAACTGGGTAAGGAATGGACAAGATAGAACCTTGTCAGAATAAGCCATTCAAATTTGATAGTTCAGTAAACTTACATTAAAATTATTTTGGGGAGTTAAATAAGATACATAGGAAAGCTGTTAAGAACTTGTCATACCTTTCTTTTTAAAAAAGTATTTGGCATTAACTATTTTTAAATATGCTTCCTTTTAAGGTACATGTCACCTGCTAAAATAGGAGAAGAAATAGTAATTACAGCAAATATTCTGAAGCAAGGAAAGACACTTGCCTTTGCCTCTGTGGATGTGACCAACAAGGCCACGGGAAAACTAATAGCACAAGGCAGACACACAAAACACCTGGGAAACTGAGCGAACAGCAGGATGAAAGGAACCCAGTGGTGAACATCAAGTGTAAATTTGAACAGATTTTCAAAATAAACCAGCAGAATCACAAGTAGCTAAGGAATATTGTCTTTGGGGAAAAAGACCTAGAGAACCAAGTAGGGCACAGTGAAGGTGGGGGTGTCTGGTTTTTTTCACTTTGTCTCTTTAAATAATTGAAAGAAAAAATTCTTAAGTGTTTTGAAAACAGGTAAAGCAAAAAAGCCAGCAGAGCCACTCTAAGATTATGCTGTTAAAGTAGTAGAATTTAATGGCTATCTTAAGTCTGTCCAGATCTCTCTTACAACATACTATCTAGACTGGGTAGCTTATAAACAAATTTCTTAACAGTTCTGGAGGCTTGAGAAGCCCCAGATCAAGGCTCCAAAACTGTCTGGTGAAGGCCTGCTTCCTGGTTCATTGATAGTGCCTTCTCAGTAAGGATAACACAGCCTCACATGGCAGAGGAAATCGAGCACTAGGGCTCTAAGGCCACTGGGTACCTCCTGAAGACCCTATCTACCTAGTACCATCATCCCCTTAGGGTTAGAACTTTGGGGGGAACACTAAATATATTCAGATCATAAAAACAGCCAATCCTTGATGTCTTTCCCAGCTCTAAAATGCCTTGTCACGTTTCCATTTTCTTTATAGATTATCAAACTTCAAGAGATGAATTATAGCCCATTATTAGAAAATTAATTGTGCCGTAATTGCTTAGTTTGAAGCAAATCACGTGATACAGAAAATGTTCCAAATACTTTTCCTCTGATCATTTATTATAGATTCAGCCTGGCATCTTCTGTATTAAAGGGGGGGGCATACTATGAGCCCCTTTGAAACTCCCAGTCTACTATATTAAAAAAATCAAGTTCACAAATTAGTCTACTTCTCAAAGATCACAAAGTTCTGTGGACTATGGCACTTGTAATATTTTATTTCTACATCCAAGGCTTAGTGAACATTTCATGACTAAAGACTGAAAAGGAAGCAGCTTAAAATAAATTTGGAAAAAGTCAAGTTGTAAGTTGGTTATCCTTTGCTGGTATTAGAATGCATGCTCATCTGTTCATGCCAATGACAGATGCAGATTCCCTAGCAGCAGTGGGCACAGAGACCCAGTTCTTGACTTCTAGTCTATTTCCCACTTCAAGGAACCTGAGGGCTCTATAGAACAGCTGATTCCAGGGATGGAGGCTGGTGCACAAAACTACAAGGTAATCTTAACCCTGAAAATAATGAAGTGCTCAAAAATGACAAAGGCATGCAAATGATGCATCAAGGGGAAAAAAAAATTGAGTCCACAGTGTTTTCGGTGGAAAATGGCAAACAGGAGTCTTACAATAAAATACTGAAAAATGTGGAGGGGATCTGGAATATCACCCTTGCAGCCACTGTTAAGACTGGTTTGGTCCAGCAGCAAGAAACATCAGTGGAGCTTGTGATAGAGGTAGGCTATTTGCATGCTGTTTCCCATAGATTACCAGGAATAAGGACATAGTGCAAAAAAAAAAGTAGAACACTTTGACCAGCAACCAAAATTATCACTAAGGAACAGAGAGTGTGCACCTACATAGTAACTTGAGAAGGGGTGAGAGTCAATAGCTATGAACGACTCAAATGAGTTTATAGAAGTTGGCCCATACTCCTAAAATGTCAAGATCGTGAAAGAGGCTGAGGGACAAAAGACATCTGAGACATGACAACTAAATGCAGTAATTCTGTACTATTAGGGAATTTTTAAAGCTATCAAGAGTATTGGAGGGACCAGGGATTTAGCTCAGTGGTTCCACTGCCTGCCTTGCAAGCGCAAGGACCCGAGTTCGATCCTCAGTACCAAAAAAAAAAAAAAAAATATTGGAGACATAGCTCAAGAGGGGTAGAACACCCACTTAGCACTCCTAGTTCAATCCCTACAAAATTACTGACTTAAAACTAGGGCATGAATGACAAGGTATATCAATGTTATAGTCCCTAAATTTGTCTATTTTACCGTGGACAATACCTTGACCAGCAACGCAAATGTCCTTGGACTTCACAAAACACAGGCCTAAGGAGTAAGGAATTACAACATATGCAAGAAACTCCAATGGTTCAAAAAATATATACAAAGGAAGAACATGAAATGTCCCAAAATGATAGACCAAAGTGGGTATAGGTTCAAAATGGTAAGACTATAGTGGGTATAGGTTATACAAGAACTTTCTGTAGTACTCTTGCAACTTTGTAAAGTTATTTTAAAATAAACGGCTGCTGAATTGCCTAATGTACTGAACATAGTAAATGTAATTCAACACAGTAAAATGGTTAAGAGCTCAGGCTCTAATTCCAGCCAGCAGCCTATCTGTGGTACTACAATACAGCCTGAACCCAGGGCCTTGGTACTGTTACATCCCATGTCCTTTTTAAAATTTTGACACAAGATCTCACTAAATTGCCTAGACTGGCCTCAAACTTTCAGTCCTCCTGCCTCAGCCTTATAGGCATGCACAGTATTGTCAGTCTAATTTAAATCCTCTACTACTTATGAGCCTAGCTTAAGCAATTAAGTCTCTGCATCTGTTTCCACTCAGGGTTATTAAGAGTTTAGAAAAAGTGTTATTTCAAATGGATTCTAAAAGGTTCATCATGTACAGCAAAAGCACAGGCTGATACCTACTGAAACTAGAACATGTCTTTGATTCCTACTCTTGTTGAATCTACAAACCCAACTGGCTGCTATGGGCTACAAAATAATCCTCTAAAGTGGTTAAGTGACATCTACTCAGTGACTTAGGACAAAAAAGTTACCACGTCAAGCTTTGTGTATTCACCTGAGTATAGTCAGGGAACTTTCACCTATTTTATTTAGGTTTTCATTTTTTTCAAATTCCAACCAGAAGCTAAATACAATTGGAAACCAGTAAGCACTAGTTTTACTCCAAAGGAGTAGGATCACTCAGATTTACTCCAATAAAAGTATGCAACCCTTAAGCAAAGATTTTCTTCATTTAAAAGAACAAAACAAAAAACTATACAGTAGTCTTTCCTTATGTTCATTGCACAAAATGAGTTCTGCTTTTAGAACTTTGACACTGGTTATTTTTACAATTAACTTTTTAATAACTTTTCCTGTATCAAAAACCCTCAACTTTTTCCTTAGGATAGTGTAATCAGAATTTCAGAACAATTCACTGGAATTATTTTAAAATTAAAATCTCTTCTCTTTAACACCAAAAAACAAAATAAAAACCCAAAAGTAAAGTTCTCTACCTACTATGGTTTCTGCAGCTATGAATGTATTTGTTTTATAGCTGCTTTAGCTACTTTAGACTCCATATCTGCTTTAATGTGTATAAATGTATCCACACTCAGCAGAATACTTTTTATAACAGCAACTTGGGGAAAGAGATCTGGGGAAAAAAAATACATATATTTATGTCCCAAGAAAACAAACATGGCCCAGTAAAATATGAGGCAAGAATGCCTACAATGAGATGCTTTTGTCATCTAAGATATCTTTCCCATGGTTGTCATTTCTTTTTTAACCACTTTTGGTCATTAGAATGAATCTGACAGTGCTCTGAACAACGGTGATTATAGCAAAGCTATTAAGTTTTTAAAAATGTTATTTATACCTGTTACATTCACTTCTCACCCTCCAAATACTGATGACAGATGTCAAAGAGGCAAACACCAGCACAAATGGGAAGACCATCAATAATGAGTATCACCTTGTGCTTTCAGATACATTTAAGCATTTCAGTGTACAATAGTCCTTTCATTTCACATTTTTAGTAAGATGCTGATGCAGTGCAGCAAATATGCAAAGCATCTTCTTTCACACAGTCCGTGCAGAAGACATCTAATTTTTTTAAGTTCTGAGATACAAATGATTAAAAAAAAAAAAATCCAGAATGAACAAGTTTCAAAATGCATAGTGTTCTGTGCATGAGTCCATTTTCTTTAAACTCTGAAAGAATAAAGTGGTAAGAAAACAAGAAAAATATTGCTGCTGCATTCTCTGGTCTTCTCCATGTGCTGGCCAGTAATTACTCTGGCATGTAAGGACGGAGGTGATCCTCTATGGTGCCCACGGCCCAGTGGGTGAGCTGCTCCTGTGGCAGGTAGAGGCAGATGCTGCATAACTTGAAGATTGTAGCTTTGTTTTTTGGAGTCTGGAGGGGGAAAATTAATGCCTTTAATGACTAAGAGTTCAATACACTGACTTAATCTCTCACAATCTATTAAGAACCTAAGAACAGTAGTAAAGCATATAAAGTATGGGATAAAGTACAATCCTTACCCACAGTGAAAGACAATCTTGTCTAGAGATACAGGAAAAATACAGGAAAAATTATTACAAATTAAACACATAAAAGAATATATAAAGTTAGGAAAGTCGACTACAGATTACTTGGTAAAAAAAGTTAGGATTGAAGGCATTTTGAGTAAAGATTTAAGTCACGTTTATAGTCAGAAGACAGCAGATGTGGTGACAGAAGCTAGGGAGGAGATTAGAAATGGGTGAAAATTTAAGCATATCTTGTGTTTACAGACTAAAAGGCCAAATATTACCAATTTAAACTTGAAGGTTTTTTTGTTTTGTTATGTTTGAGACAGGGTCTCGACATGTAGTTCAGGCTATCCTTGAACTCACTATATAGCCCAGGCTAGCCTTGAACTTGAGGCAATCCTGCCTCAGACTCCTGAGTGCTGTTATTACAGACATACGCCATTATTTTTAAAAAGCAATTACCATTTAAGCATCTAACTTATAACTTATATGCTAGGTACTTTCTCAAATAGTTACTGCCAGTAAACGAGATGCAACCTGAACCAAGACCCAACTAGAACATGCTCATCGAAGTTACTTGTCCAAGATCACAGAGCCAGCAAGCAGCTGCACTTGTATCAGAACTGATAGATTCCAGGCCTGTATCTCAGTATCACTTGTCCATCTAAAACTACCCTTTGGTCTAGCCCTCACCACGTCTTAGGACAAAAAGCACAAAATCCCTGTGAAGTGATTTTTTGTTTGACCAAATTATTTCCTTAACTATAAAATGAGATTAATGTGAGCCCTAAATGAATTCATACATGAAAAGCTCTGAGTACAGAGCTGGGCATATAATGTACTGTATGTGTTGACTACTATCATATCGATTCCCCTACAAACTAGAAGTTGACTCTTACATATAATGCAAATTTGCCAACACATCTCCAGCTTATGAAAGTCAAGAACAGAATCTGAATGAAGACTAAAAGCACCGAAGATCAAGTTTATCTGTAATTAACTAATCAGTTTGTCAGGGACTGAAGTGTTTCCAGGACTTGGAATTTTGCCAAACCCAAGATATTCCAGGCAAACTAAGACAATTAAGTCACCCTACCTACAATCCAAATTTGACTCTGGAACTAAAAGGATTCAAGTTGTTTGCTACTTAACCCACAAAAAAGATCTCTGATACATAATAGATGATTTACTACTCATCTTACAAAACAATTCCTTGAGATCATTTTTAAATTGTGTCACTATTTCATAGTACGTTTGCATGAAAGTGAAGGCTAAGGCAGGAGGAGCTCAAGTTCAAGCCCAGCCTGGGCCATAGTGAAACCCTGTCTCAAAAGAGAAAAAGCTGGGGATGTAATTCAGTGCAAAGGCCCTAGGGTCTAATTCCCAATCCCCACCCCACCAGTGGACAGCTAGTTTCTTTACACCAGTTTTTTAGTCCTCTATTACTAAAAATCAGTGTTATGGATTCCTCTGTAAGGCAGTAAAGACCATAAGCAAATAAAAAGGAAAACTAAGAGTCAACTTTAAAATACCTACAAGAAAGTTAAGGTAAAAAGAAACTGGGAAAAAAAAACCCCACTTACACTGTTATCACTAAGTGATGTTACATTTTTAGCAAATGCCTGCCTCCCCCCAGAAGCAACTCTTATAAAACTTTCTGCAGGGCTGGGGATTTAGCTCAGTGGTTCTGGCGCCTGCCTCGCAAGCTCAAGGTCCTGAGTTTGATCCCCGGTACCAAAAAAAAAACAAACAAAAAAACAAAAAAACACACCGGTCAAAAAAAAAAACAACAAAACTTTCCTTGGGCCGGGGATTTAGCTCAGTGGTTTCGCTGCCTGTGGCACAAGCACAAAGACCTGAGTTCAATCCCTGGTACCAAAAAAAAACACCTTTCTTCAAGGCAGAAAAGTACATCTGTCTTCTCAAATAGCTTATCAGCAACTTGAGTGGGACACGCCTTTGTATTTTTTCTTTTACATGTATTCTCTATTAAATAGACATATGGTCTGTAATTTAGTGAATACCATAAACACTTTTTAAGTCTTTTCCTCTCAGCAAGACCTCTGGTGACACCATCAAAGAATTCAACTCCCCACAGTTTATATCCTTCTGTCCTACTTTCTCTTAGCACTTATCATTATGCATTTTATTTGTTTAATACTGGTCTCCCATACTGGAGTGTGAACCCATGAAGACAGGAATTGTTCTCTATCTCATTCACTGTCTGGCACTGTGGAGGCAATCATTTGTTAAATGAATGATAAATTAGGATTTTTTCTTTTGGTTTTTTTGAGATAGAGTCTCATTATATGGTTCAGACTGGCCTTGAACTCACAGTGATCCTCCTGCCTGGCCTCCCAAGTGCTAGGATTACAGGCATGCACCACACCCGAGGATGCTATTTTTTTAAAGGTTAATAACTTGTAATAAAGCTGTTAAATATTCTCAGGGATAACATAAGTTGAGAGAATAAACAATGTTAAATTAGAATACCTAGATTGCTGCTTAAGTGAGAAGTACTTTTCTGTTGAATCATGACTTTCAAAATTAGTTCCTCAGAAAGTCCTAATATGCAGCAAAGTTTGGGAACTTGAAGAGTGAGGACTGGGATATCAGCTTATTTTTAAAATAACTTCAAAAATAATGTACTAGTGAGGGCACAAAACAAAAACATTTAAAAAACAGCTTACTAACCAATAAGCTTTTTGAATGAACCCTAAAGTAGTTTTCAAAAAACCTACCTGCAAGTGCTGTCTGTCAATGAAGAGAAACACTGACTGGCTAGGGTTGTTGACAACAATTCCAGTCTTGTCCTTGCGGCTCAGTACATGCAGAAACTGCTTTTCATAGTCACCGTGATGAAACTCAAATTTGGCCTAAAAACAAACATTTTTATGTAACTACAAATGTTACACTATCTGAAATGTCTACTCCAGCTAAAAATGTATCTGTATTGTCCAATATGTAATGAATAGCCAGAAAATTTAATTAAATTACAGTGGACCTTTGACTTATGAAGTCAATTCCTTCCCAAGGGCTGGTTGTAACTCAAATTGGTCAACTGCCTTCAAAGTTTCTCTCCTTGTAATTTTAGGCCACACTTTCTTCCAGGCAGCTATCAGTATCCTTAGAGACAATGGCCCAGGATTTCTCAATTAACTCCACAAGGGAAAGGATGTAATGTTCCCTCTAGAACTCTTTAAGGGTTAAATCTGTATCTGCTACCATCTGAAAGCACAAGCAGGTGGCATTCAGGTTGTAACTCAAGACTTTACTCGTTAAAACCAAAATTCTGATTGTAACCCAAGTTGTTTATGTCAGGCCGGTCATAACTCAAGAGTCCACTGTAAATGTTATTAAAATTCAGTTTTTAGGTGCCAAGAGTATAGCTCACTGAAGAGCCCTAGGTAGTATGCAGGAGGATCTAGGCTCACCCATCTTCAGTACTGCCAAAAGAACCCCCAAAAACAAGAAAATACAAAGAAACAAAAAAAAAAAAACAGTTCAGAAACAGCCATATCTCAGGATATTCATACATACTCAACCTTCTGTATCCATAGGTTCCATGTCTACAAATTCAACCAATCCTGATTGAAAATATTTGGGAAAACAAAATCACATTTGTACTGAACATGTATAAACTTTCCCTAAATGATACAGTATAGCTATTTACATAGTAATGTATTAGGTAAATCCTAAGGATGATTTAAAGATGTAAGAAGTTATACACAATATACTATTTAATATACAAGAATTTAAACACCCACAGGGGTACTATTTCATTTTACACTACTTGAAATTAGTTTTGTATTATTATTTACTGCAACTGAACTCTGAAATTACAAAAGTTGGGATTTTGTGTGTGTGATTTTTCAGATAGGGTCTCACTGTGCTGCCTATATTGGCCTTGAACTCCTGGGCTAAAGTAAGCCAGAATTTAGGATTTATAATTAGTATGGGGAACTTTTCATAGCACAAGGTAGTGAGTCAAAAGCTTCAGTTTTACAGTCAATCCAGGTTTTTTGATTATTGCTTAACTGCAAAAGACTTTGGGTCTACTACTGTATTTACCTAATCTCTACCCGTTTCTTTCTCTGAAAAAGGAGGTGCACCTCCACCCAGTTATTATAAAGGCTGAAATAATAAAGTACCAGAAAAGCAGAGTATTAGAAATTCAGAAACAAGGGCCGGGGATGTAGCTCAGTGGCACTGTGCCTGCCTGGCAGGCGTAAGGTAAGATCCTGAGTTCATCCCTAGTACTGGAAAAAAAAAAAAAGAAAAAAGAAAAAAAGAAATTCAGAAACATACTATGATAAGGAAACCTAACATTTTTCTGATGGGAAATCCTAAATTAAAAACTAAAGCCAGAATTGGAATATAGCTCAGTGGTAGCATACATGTTTAGCATGTACAAGGCCCCAGGTTCAACATCTGGCAGTACAGGGAGGGTAGAACCCTCTAATGCCTCCAGTGACCAGTGAAAACTGACATGTGAGCTGTTCTGAGAACCACACACAGCTTTTCTATTCTGATTTTCATCCCTTTTTTATTCAACTTGTATTCTCTAGCACAGTCCTATCAGTCTACAATATCCATTAAACAAATACATACTTTTACCTCTTTAGCCTGTGGATTACATTTAGTACTGTCAACTGAATTCTAGAAAACCACATCTTCCCAAGCTCATCTATAGACTCCCTCTATACATCAAATGTCCAGCTTTAAAAAATTTTCTCTGGCTTTAATTTCAAAGATGCAGAATAACCTCCATCTCAAGAGATTACATAATCCAAATGCTTTCTTCTCTTACACCACAATATTCAAAAGGATAGGACAGACTCATGAAATAAAGCTTTGATATTAGGAAGCATAGTCTCAAAGAATTTCTCAAATTTGACCCTAGTACACGAATTTTCACTTATTAAGTGATCATGCTTCATTTCAGAATAAAATACCTGAACAGGCCTAAAAGGCTCATCAGATTCCTTCCACCTAGAAAACAGGAGACAGACAATTTTCTCAATATCATTCCGAGGCCAAAGAATGAAATCCATCTCCTGAGTACAGCCAATTACATCCTGTGTAAAAAGAAAAAAAAAAATATATATATATATATATATTTTAACGAAACAAAGCAAAGGCACAAATTACAGGGTTTGACTACAGAAACATTTTACAAGTGAAAAAGGGCTACTATGCATCATTTTTATCTTAAGTAGTAAAAATAGGACCATACAATCTGAAAGGCTCATGACCTATTTTTACTGTACTTTCTAAAGTCCAATGTTTTGCACTTCAAAATTAGAACCTATTTAACAAAGGTTGTTTTAAAACTCCTGATATACATTATGTATATGCAAAATGTACCAATAAAAAACACTAAAAATAAATTTCTGATACCACTGTCTTCTCACAGCTGAAATGCTGTCTGTTACCAGTTATGTTGATAGAATTCCTACTTTCCCTCCCCATTAACCAATGTATTTATTTTCAAAGGCTAATAAACCTCTTCTAGTCCAGGATAGAGATATCTCCAGTCTTCCCTCACAACAATCAACTCGAGCAAGATCTCTTGCTCGAGTAGCCCCAGATTAATATCCAATGTGTGGCAGAAGTTTGGTGGATTAGCGGCAATATACCATTTTTAAAATTTTTCTTTTTTATTCTTCTGGTTTGAGGCAGGGTCTTACTATGTAATTCAGGCTGGCCTTAAACTCAATAATCCTCCTGCCTCAGCCTCCCAGGCGCTGGGATTACAGGTGTGCACCGCCATGCCTGGCTAAATTTCTATTTATAAAGGGACATGATGTTAGTGCTCCCTTCTAAAAAGCAAACCCAATGAGCAGTAACATATAACATTCACAATAATTATATACCTCATTATCAGCATGATGCCATATAAACAAAGTTATCCATTTTTGTTTGAAGTCAATTTTTAAAAAATAAAACCACTTTAGGAATTTAAAACTAACACTGATGATGTTCACAAGCACTTAACATGGGATAAAGGAAATCCTCTACATACTTATCCCTATAAGAATGTTCCCAAGCTTGTAAAAAGCAGGTTTAAAGTCTCTAAGGCATGATCCCTGTTCTTTTTTTTTTGGTACCGGGAATCGAATGATCCCTGTTCTTAACACAGCACAAAGATAAAATGACCTGAAGATCCATCACCATGGTTAAGTACTCATGGGGTGTGTGTATGTGTGCAAGCTTAACTCACAAAAACTTACCAAGACTTAAAAACAGAACTTACCCTTCTCATAGACTGGTATCGAGGAGCATGGAGCTGTACCACATCCTTCTGTAAAAGCTCTATGGAACTTTCCAAGGAATAGCTGGAATCTCGCACACCTTTCAGAATATTTTCTTCATAATTATTTGTCATTACTGGTATAACCTCAGACACTTCAAAAAGTGCCGATTTTTTTTTCTAAAAGGAAAAAAAAGTGTATTGACCCACTGGAAGCACACTGTCTCAACCAGCCCGTATTATAATGTATGTACCTTTACTCCAACTCAGCAAAATTACCATCTAATTTCTATATAGAAAATGCCTATTTTCAGATAGTTGGATCTTTCTGGCCTTCCCCCACCCCTCACCCCAACCATGAAATGAATAGCCTATTAACAGAATGTTTAATTTCTCAGTTTTATAGCATTCCGGCATCCATACCAAGTACTCATGTTAGACAATATTTCTTAAATCCTATGAGGAACCAATATAAACAACCCTAAAGTTAAAAAAATAATCATTTCAGTGACATAGTATTGATATAATTTCACTTAACTAGTTCTACATGCAGCTAAATTTTTTTTTTTTTTTTTTGGTACCGGGGATCCGACTCAGGTCCTTACACTTGCAAGGCAGGTGGTGGAACCAATGAGCTAAATCCCCGGGCCAACATGCAGCTAAATTAAAAACTCATCAGTTCAAAAACATAACTATTCAAATTAACTACTTTATTCTTTAACTGGGCCAGTTTCCATTACTACTTCTGGATATTACATACCCACAAATGGCAATATCTGAAAAGAGAAAAATGTACACCAAATTGTGTTTCAATATAAGTTAACACCAGTGCTCATCACCAATGTAGCTTTTAATTCAGTACTACAGAATACAGATCATGAGCTATGCAGGTCTATTTCATGGATATTATCCAATTGTAAAAAAACAAGGCCGGGGATTTAGCTCAGTGGTTCTGCCGCCTGCCCCGCAAGCTGAAGGACCAGAGTTTGATCTCCAGTACCAAAAAAAAAAAAAAATAGTAAAAAAAAATAAAAAGTTGTAAAAAACCAGATTTTCACAAATGTTAAAGTAAAATTTGGACACCTTACCGGTTACAAAAATATAGTTTCACCACTTGTATCTTGGATATAAAAAGCCTACATTGTAAAACCTTCAACTAAAATCTGACTTTATCAGTTTTGCAGTCAACTTGTTAAAGATAAAAAGCACACAAAAAAAGTGAGGAGGGCCTGGGATTTAGCTCAGTGGTTTTGTCGCCTGCACAAGTGCACAGACCCCGAGTTCGATCCTGGGTACCCAAAAAAAAAAAAAAAAAAAAAAGTGAGGAAATAAATCCTTGGTACTATGTCCTGTCTTCAGACAATCACTTCAAAACAAATTACTTGAGGGCCAGGGATTTAGCTCAGTGGCATCGCACCTGCCTCGCAAGCACAAGGTCCTGAGTTCAACGGCGGGGGGTGGGGGGGGGGGCACGAACAGACAAATTACTTGAAAACCAGGTTACAATGCTATTACTCTGCCAACAGAGTTCTTATGTACAAGTAACTTTTTAAAGAATGAGGTAACAACCTGGGGAACTTCCAAACACTAAACAGATAATTACACTGAGATTATATTTCTGATTTGAAATTAGCACACCACTTACATGCAAAAATGGAAGGAACACTTCCTTATATTCATAACCTAGTCTCAAGTCAAACAGCCTTGATGATTTAAGAAACTGTCCATTCTTAAGCCGCAAAAAAATGCTGCTTTCATCAAGTTCTTTTTGACTAACCACAACTCATTATTACTTTCTAGTTAACTGTGGCACTAACCTTAACTCTGACTTTTATTTTTTAATTTTTTTGGTACCAGGGCTCAAACTCAGGGCCTTGTGCTTTCGAGGCAGGCACGGTGCCACTGAGCCAAATCCCTGGCCCGATCTGATTTTTAAAAATTAAACTTACTTTTTAGGCAATTTTGAATTTTAAAAAATAGCACTTCTAGCACCTGCCTGGCAAGTGCAAGGTCCTGAGTTCGATCCCTGGTACCAAAACAAAACAAAAAATCACATCTAAAAATAGCACTTCTAAACACAAATTAACCATTTCCGTATTTAATTGCTCCTAAAAATTAAAGTGTATTCTATTTCATTAAATGTACCATATAAAAAGATATCTACAAAGTTAAAGAAATGTATGACTAGCATATAAAGATTTTTATTCCAATTTAACAGTTTCAAACATCCTATTTATACAGTTAAATAATCCTTAAATTTGGTTGTAAAGTTGCCTGTTAATGCGACACTAAGTTTTACAATGTTATCCAGCCCATGTCAACTAACAAAGCTGGACGCTGTTAAGCTTCAGAATTAAGTATTTTCAAACTAACTAATAGTTGAGAACTTTCCATTCATGATTTTACAACTACTCAATTCACAGAATCACTGTAAGGCTGAAAAATAAGCATACTCTCACCATTCTTTAACCTAACATTTAAAAGTAACAACTTAGTATACACTTACAAAAATCACTTGTGCTAATTCACATTAGGAATTTTAAATTACCTTCTCCTTGAACACAAAGGCAATATACATCTTGAAGTCAAACTGGTCAGCTAGAGATTCTTTTTTCTTTCTAAGCTGAGCACGTAGTCTGTTCAGAGCTTGTTTCTTCCGGGAGTTTGGGTCCCCCATTTTGAAATACAGGTGGTACTAAAGCCTTTGGAAATCGTCACTAAACTATGGGCACTTTTTCTTAAGACTCAAGTACAACAGAAACAAGTCATTTTTCCCTGCTAATATAACTGAATAGCTAAAATCGCAAGTGTAACCCCAAAACTGCACCTTCTGGCAATATTAGCAGACTGTCATATTACAGGGCCAAGAAACAAAAGCTGCTGTCCAGTCATGTTTGGACCATAATATCCGGGGTCAGATGGAAAGACAGGAAGGAAAAAAAAAGAGGAGAAAATACTTCAACTAACTTTCTGGAAAACACATTTGGCTTGAATGCCAAAATAAAGGCTTTGAGGGGCAATGAAAAGCCTGTTATCAGGATTTAGGTGTGCAATAAAACACAGCTAACACCAGTCCAATACTTTAAATCCATTCGGATTTTTCTCCTTTTAGAAATGGGATTAAGAAAAGAAATGGGAAGAGGAAAAGTGTGATCTTTGCTTTCCAAATATCAAAAAAAAAAAAAAAAAGTAAATCAAAAACAAAACACCAAAACAGGGTAGGGGAATGAAACTGAAATACCCAATTGGATTTTACCCAGCCAGATCCATGGCTGTAGTACCTAATTCTTAGTTATTTCAGATTTCACTATTGCTATGTATTGTCAGTGCTTGTTATTGATTACACTTGGTGGTGAGCAAAGAGAAAAGTGCAAAATCAGTAGAGAAAGAAGGGGAGAGGTACAGGGTTTCCCTGCAATCAACTACAGTGTATGCTGAGGGCGGACAGCTGTTGCCCAAAGGAGCCATGAGAAAAAACAGCGGAGTCATTACCAAATTCCCCATCACCCACATTTTCACTCGCAGGCGGCTGCTAATGCTGCTGCCAAGGAGAATCATGATGGCAGAGGGAAAGGGGGCTTATTATATGATATTAGTAATTATTCCGGCTCTGTAGTTAGACCTGATTAATGCCCAGGATCCCGACACCCTCAGCCTTGCGATGAGCTCTACATTCCCCAAGGGAGCCTTCCCTAAGAATGTGCCCCCGTTCAAGATGGTGGGGAGGGCGACTTATCTCCCAGTGAGCATTGCTGAGGCAAAGGCAGCGGGTTCTCCCAAGTCCCAGGCGGTGCCAGGGGACCACCTGCCTTCCACTCCCCAATTCCCACCCCCACCCCTTGCCTTCAGCGGCAGCGACTCACTCGCACCACGGGAGACACGCGATCACTCGGGTTCTCACTCATTTCATCTTGGAAACAATTCCCGCCCGGATAGAGTAGGCGGGAAAGGGCAAATGGGAAGGATTCAAGTGGGAAGTAAAGAAAATAGCTGTGTTAATATTACTTTGTTAAAGTCAGCCCACCAACCCACCCCCCAAAAATTTGAAGTTCCCGGATTCTGGACTCGCTTTCTGGCTCAACAGCTCATGTTTCCAGAGTGTGGATGGCTCGGGGTGGGGTCGTGCGTTCGCTTCCCGAGGGGGGAGAGGGCGGAATCGAGGCGGGCGGCGGGACGGTCCCCTCCCTGTCCCCGGGGGCCGGGACTCACGGGCCGACTCGGGCGGGCGCGGGCCTCTAGCCGCAGCCTGCGGGCGGAGCGGTGGCGGTGGCGGAGGCAGAGGCGGCGGCGGCGGCGGGGGCGCTGCTCGCAGCTCGGGCGGGAGCCATGTCAAGAGAACACCACCAGCCAACTGGGCCCCTCCATCCCCGCCGCAGTGCGCACGGTAACCCGGCCGCCCGCGCTGCTGCCGCCACTCAGCCCCTGCCTGGGACCCATAGTCTGGCTCGGCGCCCCGGCGGCGACGGAGAAAGGACGCGGGGGAGAGGCGGCGGGAAGAGGAGACAGATGTCTAGAAAGAAGGTCGGAGAGGAGCTGGAGGGGGAGGGGAGGCGGGGAGCCCTGCGCTAAGGGATCCGTCAGCGAAGTCAACCCCCAAAATAAAGTTATTTCAGTTCAAGCATCTGCTATGGAGTCCTTCTTCTGCCACAGTCGGGTTCCGGCTCAGCAAAGAAGGTCGAAGAGACCCAGAGGGGTGAAAAGCCGAAGCGGATGGCGAGCGTCCGCGATGGCACAGGCTCGTTACCCCTGACCGGTGGCTGCGGAAGCCGCGGTAGCCTCGGGCGCCTCCCGGGTCCGGGGCAGAGTCGCGTTTGAGAAAAGCAGTAAGAACAAACAACTTAAAATGGCAGCGACGGCCCTGCGTCACCCGCCCCTCAGCGGCACCGCCCCGAGTCGACTGCGGCTGCGCGCAGCCTGGGCCCGCACCATCTGCTCAAAAGCGGGGGGCGAGACAGGTTGGAGGCGAGACGATTTTCCTGGTTACCAAGGAAAAAGGAGAGAAAGTCAAGAGAAAATGATGGATCTACACTTTTAAGTGAGTAATTCTGGGAGATAAGGGCTCTCATTTAACATTCCTGGCTTCAAGGGAAGTTTGAAAATATGGGCTTCCCTCTCCTTCAATATGGAGTTTTCCTGGGCGGGGAAAGGAGCTCCCGCCACTCCCTCCACCCCGCCGTCCGGACGTCCCAGTATCCCGAGTTGGCGCCTCGCCCCGTCCTTCCGAACGTCATAAAGCCACGCCGTTACGTCCTACTGACAAAAGCACCCGGATTCAGTGTCCCCATCCGGGTGTGATCGGCTGTTGGGACTCTGGACGCGGAACGGAGATGATAGTTTGAGTGGGCAGCGAGCTGGCGAGAGCAGGAGTGAAGGAGGAAGAGGAAAGTGCAGTGGGAGATGGAAAGAAGATTCTCAGTTCATTGTTGTGGTGGGTAGCCCTTCCGGGAACTAAGGGTTGACTTCAGCGCGTCGCAGAGAATGTGTCGCGGTGGTCTCCCGCGTCCCGGGAGCCTGAGTCCGCCCCGCCACGTGCGCGGGCAGCGAGGGCTGCCTGGGGCCGGGAACAAGGTCAAAGTCTGGGGGTGAGGGGGCGGGGTGCAGCTGTGGCGGAGGATCGAGGCAGCCGAACCTGAGCCGTGGATTTTTTCTTAGTGCAGAGGAACACAGTTTCTGTTAGTGTCCCCCGGGACCTCAGACCTAAATCCTGTCCCTTATGAGGCTGTCTTCGTCCTCAAAATGTAGAGGGACGTTTGTCGCTGAATCAACGTCCTTGACACCAAAGTACATTGGGTCCTTTTCCAGCTTTGACTCATTAGCGCAGTTATATAAGTAATCAGTAAAGGTCAATACTCCACATTAGCAAAGCCCGCGGAGTTGGCTACTCTGTGATAATTTTAGAAGTCCAGCTCCCAAATTACTGCAAACTTGGTAAAATAAATATGTATTAGTTATAAAAACTTTTTTCTTTTAACTTGTGAGCCAAAGGGATAAATTCTGAGTCTCGACTACTGTGAAACAGAATTGGATGTAACTGGTCAAAAACAGCGAATTCTAGCACCTTCCTGTGGGACTATGCCAGTTCTTAGTAAGATGAGCCCAGAAATAGCAGCAGTTATTAAGCAGTTAGCAAGAAAACATTTCTAGTTCAATTTTCTCTAACTTGGAAAGGCTGAAATCAGAAAAAAATCAATTTGAAAAGTCATGACCATAACGTTCCTCAATGAAAGTCAGAACTCGCTTGAGATTTAGCTAACCAACTATGCGGGAAAAGTGCACCTTATTATGACATGCCCTCATTATGACTTAGAATTTGTGGAACAACAGTGATAGGTAGCATCTTGACTAAAAATATCTGTTTAATTTCTCAATTTTTAAAGTACACCATTAGATACATTGTGACATACTGAAACTTTCTTGGTTGAAATTTAGATTTCACAGTAAAGGGTTCGTTTTAATGTGATAACCCCAGGTAAAGATTCTGTGCCGGCTTCCTGAAGAAAGAATCCAGACTAGTCTAGGCAGGCATTTCCTTAACAACCATGGATATCCCAGTCTGTATTTATAGCAAGTCAAGAAATGATTGCTCAAGCATGTGCTTACCTCAACCATGTGCTTACGTAGCCTAAATACATTACAGTAAGATAGCCAATAAATTATTTAATAACTTTCCAAAAGAACCAGCCTTTTACCTTTAAAATGTACATTGTACACATGCTCTTATCTCACAAAAATTGAGATTTCACAAATTCCCACTCCCATTCATACTTATCCCCAGCAAATATACTAGATTTTTCGGGAGTTCACAAATATTTTCCCCTTTCATTAGTGCCCTGAAGTTTATCAAATAAGGGCCTTGATTTGGAGCCATATGCATGATTAACAGTTTTAATAAGCATGATAAACATCTACACAGAACAAGTCTATGCTTAAACTCTACAGGCCTAGAAAAGGATGTAGTTTGGATACGCTACAGTTTGATCCTAAAAGTAGAAGTGCCAGGAGCCTTATCTCCAGATTGGAACCTTACATTTACATTTAAGATAAGGCTGAGAATATGAGCTAATGCGATGTTCCAGTGCAGCAGGGATTATTGACAGCCTAGACTCTAGTGCCTCCCCTGCCCCAAATCTACAACAGTGATATGGTTACAAAATGGATGTAAAAATGAGGAGTTAAGTTTGTTTTGAAGCCTTTGCTTACTCCTTTTGGAAGTCCTAGGGACATAATTTGTTAATTTGTCCTTCAATCTCATCCTAATTTGACATAGGCCCAAACTGTAGAGTTGAGTACTTCAGGCTGGTAATTGAGTTGGTTTTAATTTTTTTTTCTTTTCCTTTTTGAAAGAGTATATGTTGCCCAGATGGGCCTGGAACTCCCCTGCTCAAAAGATCCCTCTGCATCAGCTTCCTGAGTACTAGGAATGGAAATGTGCACCTGCTCCAGACTCACGATCTTTGAATATTTACTGAGGACCCAAAGCACGTTGTAGGCCTAGAAATTGAGATTTAGTCAGGTAAACAACTATTGTCCCAGAGTTTGGAACAGGGTTAAGAATTGGAGGGATCTGCTGGTGAGCACTTCTACAGTACCGTGTATCTATTTTTAACCGTTTCTTCCTCTCTTCCCTCTCATGCCTTTTCTTTTTTTCTGCTTCTTGTGCTTTATGGTTGTCAGCATTATCCAAAAGTATTACTCACACAACATCTGTTTACACTTTGGATTAAAGAGGTACAAATTGCTGTAATCTGCCGGTACCATTTGAGAAGCATTTTTACCCATTATTGTTGCCTGATAATCTCAATTTATTATCAAAACTTTTTTTTTTTCAAACAGAGGGCCTCACATGTTCTAGGCAAGCTCTCTACCACTGAGGTACATCCCTAGCTCTTTATCAAGACAGGGTTTCACTAAATTGCCTAAATTAGCTTCAAATTCTCAATCCTCCTACCTCAGCTTCCCAAGTTGTTAGAATATAGGCATGTGCCACCACTCAAAAACATTTTTCATTTTCCCTGACCCCTGGCCTGCAATGGCTTTTGCTTTTTGACTGTTTTCTAACCTCATTTCAAAGGTCTTCTTGATTCCATATGTTACTCCCACTATGTAAAATGCTATTACTATTACACTTAATGTATCTAGGAAGATTAAAGTGGATTGGGATTTGAGTTCCTGGCACTTTGTTAGAAATGCTATGTTACCTTTAGAAATTAAATGTTAAAATATAAAGTGTTCGCTCCATTCATTCTACCCTATTCCTGTATACAAAGAACTTAAAGCAAATTTGAGCAGTTAACATATCAATAAAATTTTAAATATTTAAAGAATTTTTAAATTCCTTCTTAGAGTTTCACTTTTCACATTTCACCTTTTACTCCATAAAAATTAGGTACAAAAAAGGAAACAGGAGAAATATATGTGCCTGCCAGCTAGTACAGGGGAGACCCCAGAAAGTTGGAGAGCCAAGAATGTGGAACATCTAAGGAAAGCCACAAAGAGTGAGCAAAGCCAGCCCTAGAGAGAAGTCATGAGGGCTACAAATCACCAATTTTACTCCACAAAAATTAGGTGATGAAAAGGAAATGAGAAAAATACATATATATCTCCAAACCAAATTTATCATATGCAGAATAATTTCATCCACATGTAGGATAATTCCATTTGTCTACTCACACAAGTATACTGTACAGAAGTTTATAAATTATTTGATAAAAATACATGGGTGTGTGTATACCTGTGGGCAAATACATAAATATACAGGCAATCAGAGTGCTACTACTACACGTTTTCATTTGAACATTACATTCATTATTTCTCTTTTTTTCTTTTCTTGGTACCTCGAATTGAACTCAGGACCTTGCACTTGCCAAGCAGGTGTAATGCTGCAGAGCTACATCCCAGCCCCGGTATTCATTATTTCTGTAAAAAAATTACCCTAAATTTTATTAACATAAGACAAGAAACATTTACTATGTCATAATATTTATGGATCAGGAATTCAGGAGAGACTTCCTGGGTGCTTCAGGCTCAGCAGTCACCCGAGGTTGCAGTCAAAATGTTGACTGAGACTATAGGCATCTGAAGTGTTGATTTATGACTGCTGGCAGGAGGGAGACCTCAGTTTCTCACCTTGTGGCCTGTGATGGTTAATTGTGATGCCAATGTGAATGGATTAAGAAACACCTAACAGATTAGTGGAGCTCAGTTCTGGTGTGTCTGTGGATGATTGACATGTAGGCCACAAACTGAGGAGGGAAGACTCAACCTGGATGTGGGTGGGACAAACCAATAGGCAAGTAGCCTGGATGGAATAAAAAGGGAAAGAAGCAGCTCTTTACAGGAGCTACAGCCTTTGCCATTGCATTTGGACATTCATCTTCATTTCTTTTGGCTTCTAACACACTTTTTAGCCTTCCAACACATATCCTTCAGCTTTCTGACACAGACTTGCACCTGCCTCTGCAGTAAGCTCTAGGCCTTTGACTTTTAACTGGATCCTCTGATTCTCGAGCATGCAGATGGCCATTTTGTATTTCTTCCACCCCTGACTACAGGTGACCATTGAAAGCTTACTTAGTAAATCTTTTACATATCATATATATTTATTCAGTCTGTTCCTTTAGTGCAGCCTAAGTGGTACAAATTTTGGTATCAGAGAAGTGAGGTTGTTGCTGTGGTGCTACCTGACCATGTAGTTCTGAAGCCTATGGAACAGGTTCATGGAAGAAGTTTGGAAAGGTTTGGAGGTGTGGCCTAGAGAAGCCCTAGAATGCTGTAAGCCAAGCATGGTGGGATATTCTGGTCAGAATGAAGAATACCAGACTGCTGATAAAACTAGTTATATACAGAATTGCTGAAAAGATTAGCATTAAAAAAAAGCTAAGTACATTAAAACAAGATGCTAGGAAAAATGCTTTGAGGGCACATGGGGAGCCAGCAAGGCCTCATTCTTTAGGAGCTCAGAATTCCAAAAGTGAAAGACTTTGCTCTGAGCGCTCCAGGGCACTATGCTGGACAAAGGCTACCTAGGGAATTTTTTCCCCTGGGATTTACTTTATAGTGCTCAGCCATCTAGGCATTTGACTTCTAAAGCCATAATTCAAGGGAGTCCAGCTACTGCTCAAGTTGGTAGCAGACTTTAGTGTCATCTGTATGATCTTGGTTTTAGGGGGATGCAGCATGCAAAAGTTGTGGGGTCAGGAAGCTTCCTACCCAGATTTCAGAAGGCCTGGGAAGCCAGACAGTTTGGCCCTGAGAAGGCAGTGTGAGTCTGTAAGAGTGAAGCCAAAACTGCAGGGGAGACCCCAGAAAGCTGGAGAAGCCAGGAACATGGAACAGGTGAGGAAAGTTGCAAGGAGTGAGCAAAGCTAGCCCTAGAGAGAAGTCATAAGGTCTGTAGTCACCAGCAATGCTGTAGGGGCAGGGCTGCCTAAGCTCTTGGAAGTTTACATCTCACCACACCTTGCCCTAGGCACTGGGAGCAGAGCTACAGGATTTAATGTTTGCCCTGCTGAGTTTCAATAATATCTTGGTCCCATTGCTTTTTATCCCCCATTCCTCTCTTTTGGAATAGAAATGTTTCTTCTGTGCCCTTGTATGTTGGCAATGTTCAATTTTAATTTTAAAGGGGCTCACAGCTAAGAGTTTGATTTATGTTTCAAAAGACATGTTGGACTTGGACTTTTCAGCAATGCTGGAACTGTTAGAACTTTGTCAAATCTTAGAGATAAGTGCAATTTGCATCAAGGATGTACATGAATCTGGGGACCAGGAGTGGAATGTTATGATTTTTTTTTTTTTTGAGACCATCTCGCTATATAGTTCAAGCTAGCTTTGAACTCACCATGTAGCCCAGGCTGGCCTTGAAATCTGGTAATCCTCCTGCCTCAGCCTCCCAAGTGCTGGGATTACAGGCATGCACCACCATACCCGGCCAGAATGTTATGATTTTTATCTGTATGTCCCCCCAAAGCCTCACAGGATCATAGGTGATTTGGGAAGGTGATTGGATTGTAGAAGCATTATAGCTGACTTGCTGTTAGGAGCTGGGGCCTTCTTGGAAGAGGTGGGTCACTGTGGGTGTGACCCAGAAGGTTCTATCTCCTTTCTGGCTCTTCTGGCTCTCTGATTCCTGTGCACCATGCTGTGAGCAGCTTTCCTCCACCAGGCCCTGTGCCATACTGTCTTGTCTGGAGGCAACCCAACTACAGACTGAAATGTGAGCCAAAATAAACTATCCTCCCTTAAGTTGTAGGAGTCAGCAGTTGTGTCCTAGAAGAGGGGTAAGTGACAAAGACACACAAAGCCTTCTCCATACAGCTTCTGAAGTGTCCTCACAACATGGTAGTGCTTCCCCGAGAGTGATCTCACAAACAAGAAGATGGAAGCCATGATGACATCTTTTATCCCCTAGGTTCAGAAGTCATATTCCATCACTCCACATTGGTCACATGATCTATAACCCTATTCATCCTTATTCAGTGGGCAAAGGGGCTGCACAAAGTATGAATAATGAGGGATGGGGTCCCTGGGGCATTGTAGAGGTTGGCTACTGTGAATGTTTTTTATGTTGAGTAAAACATAGAAAGTTACTATTTCAGGACATTCACAGTCACACATGGTGATACATGCCTGTGTTTCTAGCATATAGAGCAGCTGAGGCAGGAAGATTGAAAGTTTTAGGCTAGCTAAGGCAATTTAAGGACTTAACAGGACCCTGTCTCAAAAAAGTTTTTTTTTAAGTCTGGAGATGTAGCTCAGTGTGAAGGGTTCTGGGTTTAATTCCCAGTACCAAAAGAATAAAATTTTTTTTAAAAGGTCATTCACCAAAGACCTCCAGTTCTGTCATAAGGTACACTAGGTCTGAATAGTAAATATTTCAGGCTTGCAGGCTATAAGATAGCTGCTTCAACTACTCAATTCAGTTGCAACATGAAAATAACCATAGACGAAACATAAACATGTGTGACTGTGCTTAGAAAACCTTTTTTTTATTAGTCCATGTTTGCAGTACATAGTAATTACTTTAATCTCAAAGAGTTGTTACGTGTACATAACACATCTTAATGTGTTTACAGAACTTCACAATAACAGGCAGCCTGCATGCTGCAGTTTGCCGACCCCTAAACTAGATTATATTGAAATGATACTCTCAAAATCTCAGTGGTTTAAACAGCAAGGGCCTGGAGGGAAAATGTTCTTTAGAAACTTCAAGAATTCAGAATTTGAAGAATCACATGCTTCCATGATCAGTGAAGCAAAAGAGACATAGCAAATCCCACACTGGCTTTAAAAGCTTCCAAATAGAAGTGATGTCATTCTCCCATTTCTCTGGCCAAAGCAAATCAGCTAGCTGCTTCTGACTTCAGAGGATCAGAGAAGTATGAATGTACTGTGTATTCAAGAGTGTGGTGGAGCAGATTTATTTGTTAAGGGACACTAATAACTCCCAAAGGCATATTGTTTCCAATTCTTTTGGGCACTGGGAATGAGCATATACCCTACCACTGAGGTACACCCCTAGTCCATAATTTGTTTGCTCTTGTTCCTGCTCTAGATGACCTCTTGTGCTTTTCATTTAAGATTACACTGTTAGCAGCTTCAGGAGAACTCACTAACTAGAAACACTACACTATAAAATCTACTTTTTAATCACATTTAGTTGACTACTTTGTCTCCCCCAACCACACTTATCTCACTTGCTCAAAGTGATGGATCTATTTATTGTCACTGCTTTCAGCAGGCAATATTTATAGTATATAACTTTTTTCCTTAGTATAGAAGACCTAGCCCTGCACTTTACTGGCAAATACTTCTGCATATATATCATTACCTGGGGCTTCATATTTGTTTTCATTTGAGGTAAAATGTATACACAACAAAATAAAATTTAGGTAGATAATTTAATGAGTTGGGACACTGCCACCTAAATCCATATTAATATATAGAAAATTAGATGTTCCTTCTTGCTCTTCCTAGTAAATCCTACCCCCTCCAGATATAACCACTCTTGTGATATTTTCTACCATAGATTATGTCCTGTTTATACTTCATGTGGATGAATGTACACAGTAGTCACTTTTTTGTAAATGTTCTTTTAATGAGCAGAGTGGTTTTAAAACCCATCCGTGCCGGGGATTTAGCTCAGTGGTTTCGCTGCCTGCCTCGAAAGCGAAAGGACCCGAGTTTGATCCCCAGTACCAAAAGAACAAACAAACAAAAAAACCCCATCCGTGTTGTAGCCTATATCCACTCCATCATGTGAACATTGTGGTTTATTTATCCACCTCCCACTGACAGACACATAAGCTCTTTCTAGTTTGCAGCTATTGTGAAAAATGCTGTATAAGCATTCCTGTACACATCTTCTGTAGACATTGCTTTCATTTATCTTGAATAAACACCTAGGAGTGGAGTTGCTGAGTCATAGGGTTGGTAAAGATTTCATTTTATGAAGAACTGCCTGCCCTATCCATTTCCAAGTGGCTGCACCATTTTGCCATTCATCAATGCCTACTAGAGATCTAGTTATTTCACATTTTGCCAATATTTGGTGTTGTCAGTTGTCCTAGTTACTTTTCTCATTGCTGAGACAAAATACTCAACATCCAAATTTAAAAGAGGAAAGGTTTATTATAGCTCACAGATTGTAGAGGTTTCACTATTGGAAACCCCTGAAGCAGATCCCAGTCTCCTCCTTGGTGCTATGATGTAAGGTGAGAAGAAAGACATGGAGACAGAGTTCAAGAGAAAAACGGGGAGCCAGGATGGCCAGTGCTAATTAGCAAAGACCCTGGTCAGCCAAGGCCATTGATATTCATTGTTAGGTCTTAGTAAAGGGGCTATGTGTAGTTGCTAGGGATACATTGTTGATGCAGGCAACGCTTGTAAAGGAAGAGAGAAGCGTTCTTGAATTAGGAATAGAAGACAAAATATAGGTTGTGGTTAGCAAATAACCTTATCCTTCTAGTTAAGAGGGTTTACATTTTGGGAGGGGAATTTGGATGTGAGTCACTCTGACCTCAGCTGTATGATATCTCATATTAAGCCCCATAGCTTCTCGGCCATTTCTCTGGTCTCTGGCATGGCTGTTGGCAAGGGGATTGATACTGCCCCAAGTGCCATCCAGAATGGCCCTGTGAGTCATGTAAGCTTCGTTGGGACTCACTTCTTAAAACATGGCAATTTCAAGGTTAACTCTTTACAGCCTGCACTGCTCACAGCCTGCATTGGACACAATCAATGGGGTGGTCCCCCATTTCACTCCATAGTCAGTAGGCTCCAAGGCTGGGTTACATGGCAGAGGGGCCTCACAGAGGAGAAATAGTCCATGGCATCCAGGTAGGAGACAGCAAAGCAGCTCGCAGCAGCAGATAATAGCAGCAGCTTCTTTCTATGTCTCTATATTCTACCCAGGCTGTAAGCCTATTGATTAGTGTCATCCACACCCAGGGTGGGACACCCTTTTCTTAATCCTAGCATCACACACCTAATCCAAGTATACCCTTAATCCCAGTATCACTAGATCCAGCCACTTTCAGAAAGCCCGTCTATGACTGCATAAGGCCTTGAGGGGACATCTAGATCCAAGCCAAAACATCAGTCTTTTTAAACTAGTCATACTGGTGAGTATACAGGAATATCTTATTTTTGTTTCACTTTTCATTTCTCTGACGTTCAGTGACTCTGAGAACCTTTTTATGTACCATTTGTGTATCTTCTTTGGGCTTCTGTTCATTTGGAAATGGTGTTTGATACTATTTGACACCCTTATGTTGAGATTTAATTATTTGTAATAAAAGATTTGCCACAGTCTGATAACCCCCAAATAGAAGTAGAACTTCCCCAGTTTAGTTTCCAGTCCAAAGATGGGCTTCCTACCATTTTCAGAAAAAAAAGAAACAAGCTATTTTCTACCTCCTTTCCTTCAAACACTAAAGAAATTAATAGGCTGCAAATATGTATTAAACATCTATTATATACTGTATTATATGTTGTATGCACACTGTACTCTCTGTTTTGAAGGTTAAAGATTATTAAATACTTGTTATCAAAGAGTTTTAAGGAGTTACTGAGACAATAATACAATCTGATAAACAGGAATACTAGCCCATATATTTAAGAACTGAATTGTGAATGCCAGTCACTGAGCTAGAAAATAGATAAGTAGGAGGTCAATGAATGCTGAGCTAAATAGTTGGGATTTCATGGAGGAAGTATGCTCAAGCTTTGAAAGTCAGGAAGAATCTCATTTTTAGATGAGAGAAGAGAATGAAATTTCTGGAATAGGAAACAGTAACTGAGGGCATGAATGTGATATTAGCCTGGTGTATAAAGGGACAGTAGGGACGTCAAGCTAAATACAGTGGAGATGCAAATTGAGAAGGGACAAGAAGTATGAAGCTCTGGTTTAAAACAGCAGCCTGAGCACCACATATGTCTCTCAGAATACACAGTAAATAAACTGGGTGTGGTGGTGCATGCTTGTAATCCCAGCACACTGAGGCTGAGGCAAAAGGATCACAAGTTTGAATCCAGCCTTGGCAGTTTAGTGACTTAGAAAGACCTTGTCTCAAAAATAAAAAAAGTACTGGTGATGTAGCTCAATGCAAAGGCCCCTGGGTTCAGTCTTCAGTACTGGGGGAAAGAAGAGTAGTAGTGTAAGTAATTTTCTAAATGGACATGGCCATTCAGCAAAGAGAATGAACAGAGGACAACTAGAAAAGAGCTTTGAACTCAGTGCTCATAAACTGAGGCAGTGTGCATGCTCTCAGCTCAGTGGAAGCCGGCACTGTGAAGGAAGCCTGTGGTCAGTAAGCTCTACCAGGAACACAGAACCCCCGTCAGCCTCTTCTTTTTTCTGGACAATTAGCAGGAAAAGAACGCTGAAAATAGTAACAGAGGAAACAAACAGAAAAATCAGCTTATTTCTTCTTTTTTTAAACATTAAAAAAAAAGCACCCCAAATATTAGGTGTATGTAGGAAATGGACTACATTAAAAAAAAAACAGAAGAGAAGAGGCAAAGAAAGAAAAAAGCTGACTGCATGAGAGATAATTTCAGGGGTGGAAATTTTCAAACCTCTAATCAGTATTCTCAAACTATCTTAAAAGACAGTAAATACACAAACTCAGAATGGAATGCTATAAAGAAAGCACCATTAACGATTAAGAAAGAATGCTCAGAAATTAAAAATAAGATTGACTCATTTAAAAATTGACTGGAGGGCCGGGGATTTAGCTCAGTGGTTCTGGTGCCTGCCACGCAAGTGCAAGGTCCCGAGTTCGATCTCCGGTACCAAAAAATAAAAATTGACTGGAGGAGTGGAAATATCAGGGAAAAAATTTAGAGAGGGAAAAAAAGACAAATTAGAAAATATAAATGACACAAGGCACATGACTATAATCCCAACTTCTCAGAAGGCTGAGGCAGGAGGATGGCAAGTTTAAAGCCAGCTTAGAAAATTTAGCAAGACTCATCTGCCTTAAAATAGGATAAGGATGTAGCTCAGTATTAGAACACCTCTGGGTTCAACCCCCAATGTCATAAAAATAATAAGGAGAAAAAAACATAAATTACCTGGAGGTTAAATCCTGGCCAAAGATCTAACCAGTAAGAGTTCTAGAGAGCCAAAGACAGTGAGAAAGTACAAGAACAGAAGTTAACACAGAAATCATTGACAAAATATGCCAAAGTACTGTATTTATTTAAGACAGCCATGAATCTTCAGGTTGAAGGGGCATGTTGAAAGACAAATGGAAAAAGATGGTCCAGGAAGCACTCAGAATGGAGGAGAATAGGTCACCTACAAAGAAATAAATTTAAGACTGGTAATGGGCTAAATAGCTGCAATTAGCAGACATCTGAAAGCAATAGTGTCTTTTCAAGCAAACAGTGCTGGAACATCTGGGTGTCCATATTGGGAGGGAGAAAACCTTGATACCTACCTCAAACCATACATGAAAAAATATATTGAATCCTGGACTTAAATGTAATAGCTAAAAGATAGAAGGAAACACAAACACAAGAAAATATTTTTATAACTCAGGAGTGGAGAGGACATTACAATCAAAAACTGTGATACAGTTGATAAGTTCAATTTATCAGTTTTAAAACGGTTGTTCAGCAAAAACATTCTTAAGAAAATGTCTAGGCAATAACTGGGCATGGTGGCTCATGCTTGTAACCCTAGGATTCTGGGAGACTGAGGCAGGAGGATCACAAGTTTAAGCCCAGGCTGAGCAACTTAGGAACTTAGTGAGAAAAGGGCTGGGGATGTAAGGATATAATTCAGTGCAAAGGCCCTGGGTTCAATCCCCAGTACAAAAATAAATAGACTATATAAGCCACAAATCAGAGGGAAAAACTTCCAAAGCATACATTTGACAAGGGACTAAAGTCTAGACTATGTAAAGAAATCAAGCAATTTACAAAAGATAGTCTTTTTCATTGAGCCCAAGATTTGATCATACACTACTCCAAAGAAGATACACAAATGTTACATGAAAAGGTTCTCAGAATCATTGAACATCAGAGAAGTGAAAACTGAAATTAAAATATCACTGTACACTCACCACCGCTATAGATAAAGTTAAAAAGACCAACAAAACCAAATATTGGCAGTAACCAGACCTCTACTAGGCATTGATTAATAGTTAAATGATGTGACCACTTGGAAATAGATACAGCAGTTCTTTTTTTTTTTTCCACAAGAAAGTAGGAACAAATCTTTATTTTACACCACAGCACTTATAGTAGTTGTTACCAGCTTACTGGGACATGGTGAGACTAAACAACTGGGTGACCTTGCAGGACCACGTGGCGCATGTGTGGTTGTCTATATACAGCAGTTCTTTATAAAATGAAATCTCTACCTACCCCATGCCTCAACAACTCCACTTCTACTCCTGTTTATTCAAGACACATGAAAGCTATGTCTACAAAAAGATGTGTACAAGAATGTTTATACACCATTGTCACAATAGCTTATGTGTCCATCAGTGGGAAATGGATAAGCTGTAGATGTTCATATGATGAAGGAGATATAGGCTACAACACAGATGGATTTCAAAATCACTCTGCTCAGTGAAAGGACACTTACAGAAAAAGTGACTACTGTGTGCATTCGTCCATATGAAGTCCAAACAGGACGTAATCTATGGCATAGGAAATCTGAACAATGGTTCATGTCTGGAGCAGGTAGGATTTACTGGAAAGAGACATAAAGGAACATCTGATTTTCTGTATCTTAATATAGATTTGGTGGGTAATGTCAGAACTCACTGAATTACACATAATATTTGTATACATTTTACCTCAAATGAAAACAATTATAAACAAATGTTGAGCCCTAATGATATATATTTGAGAGTTAAGTTTAGTGATGTGGGGAGCTAATTTCAAAATGCATAAAAAATAAAATGGGTCAATAGGTAAATAGATCAGATAGAGGAATTGATATTTCATTGTAAAAATATAATGGTCACTGAGAAATCTGGGTGATAGGTTTATAGGTGTTCATTATAAAATTCCTTCAGTTTTTTTGTATTCTTGAGATTTTTTTCAAAATAAACTGTTGAGGACAAAGAGTGTTGGATATTGTCTCTCCAAACTCGCGTCCACTTGAAACCTCAGAATGTAACCTTATTTGGAGACAGCATCTTCCAGATATAATTAGGGATTTAGAGGTGGATCATCCTGGATTTAAAGTGGCCCCTAAATCCAGTGACAGGTGTCCTTACAAGAGGAGAGGACATGAAGATACACAGAGGAGAAGGCAATGTGAAGACAGGCGTGGAGATTGGAGTGATGAAGATACAAACCGGGAGATGCCAAGGACTGTTGGGAGCCACCAGAAGTTAGGAGGCAGCAGGGGGATCCTTTACTGGAGCCCAGAGAGAGGCAGGGCCCTGAAGACGTCTTGATATGAACTTCTCCCTCCCATGAGAAAATAAATTTCTGTAATTATGATCCACTTGATTTGTGGTAATTTGTTATGATAGCCTTAGGAACCTAATGCACTTTTTAAAAAAAATTTATATATTAATTGGTACATTTTAGGTATACAATGCATTTACATTTATCATTGGGTGCTTGTACCTGAACATGATGTATCTTAGTTCTTATTTTTTTCCCCATTACCTATGCGCCCTTCACCCCCACCACCCTTCCCTATTTACATAGATTTCATTTCCATTTTTTTCTTTCTCATACTTTTTCCTTTCCTTTCTTCCCTTTAATGCACTTCTTAAAATGGCAAAAATAATAATTTGAAACTCTATATGAAGAAGTATTCAAATATGAAGTAAACTAAAATGTGGTCTACTGGCCATGAAAGAAATGCAAATTAAAATAACACTGAGATTCCATTTTACTCTGGAAAGAAGGGCCATCATCAATAAAGAATGACAGGCGGTGGAACATTGCTAGGAATGTAAACTAGTACAACCACTATGGAGATCAGTATGGAGATTCCTCAAAAACCTGAAACTAGAAATTCCATTCAACCCAGCTATTTCCCTTCTAGGTATCTTTCTAAAAGAGCTAAAGACATTATATTACAGTGATACATGCATACTGATGTTTATAGCAGCACAAGACATAATAGCTAAATCTTGGAAGCAGCCTATATATCCATCAACAAATGCATAGATAAAGAAAGTGTGGTATTTACACACAATGGAATACTACTCTGCCATAAAGGATAAATTTGAGTCATTTGTAAGAAAATGGATGCCTCTTGAGACTATAATGCTAAATGACACAAGCCTAAGTATCACGTGGTTTCTCTTATTTGTGAAACCTAAAGTATAAATAAATTAAAAAGGAAAATAAAAGATAGATAATAGGAAACGGGGAGCTAGATCTTTTCCAAAAAGGAAGGGGAGCATGGCATGGAGGGAGGGGAAGGAAAAGGTATGAAAAAAGAATTAAGATGTGTTATGTCCATGTACCAACTCCCCATGATGAATGTAATCATGTACTTCAACATGTACTAATAAAAACTTCAAAAACTTTTATAAAATGTCTGAATTTTGAACTACTGGTATAGTGAATGAAAAAAGGGTCCATATATATATATATATGCATGCTAAGAACACTTTAGTTTGAAAGACCCAGGATTCTAAAAATGAATCTAAGGTAGAAAAATGATTCCTGTCACAATATTTTGCTATAGAGTGAACAATATTTACACAGTTCTAATAATGAAAGCTATATATTGGCATACACTACAGAAATAACATTAAATATCCCACAGAATGAACTGTAAATGCTATCACCCTTGACAATGTGAAAGTAAAGACATATGGCAGAAGTTGAAAAGTGGAAGGGGAAAGAGAAATTGAAAGAAGAGTAAATACAAATGATCATATTTTACTTTGTAAGGAATTACAAATATTCATAGCATCAGTTTTCATAATAGTTCGAAATTGGACACAGCCTAAATATATATGGATGAATTGTTTAAAATTGTTGAAATTGTTTAAAATTGCTACCTGGGCAATTTCAGCCAGGCGTGGTGGCACATACCTAAAATCCCAGTACTTGGGAGGCTGAGGCAGGAGAACTGCCATAAGTTCGAGGGCAGCCTGGGCTACAAAGTGCGTTCTAGGCCAGCCTGAGCTACACAGTGAGACCCTGTCTCAAAGAAAAAAAAAAAAAGCCCAATTTAACTAGCAGGGCATGAGAAGGTGCTTCTGGGGTTGTGGTTTCTTGAGGCAGGTAGTGATTCTGCAATGTCTTCACTTTCTGATGATTCATTGCCCTGTACCTTTATGATCTGTAAATGTTTCTGAACACATTTTACTTTAGTAAAAGGAAAGTTTAAATGGAGTACGGCGTTGCCATACAGAAAGATAAATTTGAATCATTTGTAGGAAAATGGATGCACCTGAGACCATCATGTTGCATCAAAAAAATTAGACACACAAGCTTGAATATCACAGTTTCTCTTATATGAGAAACCCAAAATATAAAGAAATTTAAGAAATAGAGACTAGGAAACAGGGAGATAGATCTTTTGTAAATGGGAAAGTGACCAAGAGATGAAGATGAAGAGAAGGGGAAGAAGGGGAAGAGGATGTGCTATATACATGTGCCAACTCCCCATAATGAATGTAATCCTTATGTACTACAAACATAAAATTTTAAATTTTAAATTTTTAAAAACATTTTGTTAATAACAATTTTTTTAAAATTTGTAAGAAATATTTGGCCAGGCATGGTGGTACATACTTATAATCCCAGCACCGGAGAGACTGAGGGAGGAGGATCACTACAAGTTCAACGCCAGCCTGGACTATCTAGTAAGTTCAAGGGCAACTAGAAGGACACATCAAGACCCTGTCTCCAAAAACAACAACAAAAAAAGAAAGAAAAATTTGAAAAGAATGCAAATGCTCTCCTGCCCTGATCTGAAACTATCACAGTACCATGGTTAAGTACGCAAGCTCTGTGAGCTTGGGGATTTGGCCCACCCAAGTTTAAAACTGGTTCTGCCAATTCCTAGCTTTGTGTCTCAACATGCTCATTTGTAAAATGGCATTATCATGGCCCTTCATCTGTGAAAGCTATTGTGGGCTCTAAATGAATTAACACTTAGAATAATAGAAAAATTAAGAGTGTTTAGGAAATGTTTATTCGCATTTTATTAAGTGAAACTTGCAACCATGTTTACAGTGGTAAATTGTCATTTGTGGGAAAATGAACAGACACGCCCACTTCCTTACAGGTACAGACTATCTAGGGGACCAAAATGCCCGAGAAACTAATAACCTTGGTCGCCTATGGAAGAGCACCTGGGTGACCAGCAAGCAGGAGTTGAAGGGGACTTTTTGCAGCGTAGACTTTGGCACCTTTTGAATTTTCAACTATAGAAAGGCTGTGTCTGGGAAATGGGCCAAGGGCTAGAGCGGAGGACTGTTGCTTTTTATCATTAGAGTTTATATTTTTTACAGTGTACATTAGTTGCTTTGATTAAAACACTAAAGGAGAAGATAAAATGGGTCAAATTTTAGAAGGCCTTCAGAAAACCAGCTAGGGATTTAAGAACTGAAAATGGCATGAGGAGTAGAGACACAGAGATGGATTTACATCTTCCATAGGAAAAGTCTGGAGAGATGTTGGAGGTAAATGACGAGGAGAATCATTTGTATGGCTAGTGACTGGTATGGACTGAACTGCACCTCCCCAGTGCTCATATGTTGAAGTTTCAACCCCCTGTTACACCTGAGAACAGGACCATATTTGGAGATAAGGCCTTTAAAGAGGTATTAAGGTTCAGTGGGCCAAGTGGGGACTAATCCAGTATGACCTGTGTCTTTCAGAGAAGAACAAGAGACACCATGGAGAGATGACCGTGTGAGGACATAGCAGAAAGGCAGCCACCTGCAAGCCAAGGAGAAACTCAGACTGTTCCCACCTTGATCTTGGACTTGGAGCCTTCAGATCTCTGAGTAACAATTTCCTCTTGCTCAGTTTGTGGTATTTTGATACTATACCTTGAGACCACGTGGCTGTAAGGAAATGACCATGCCAGGATGGGAGGTAAGAGGAGCAAAATCGGGAAGGGAGACACAGCAAACCTCAGTGCCATGAAATATCCAAAAGCAAGGACCTAGTAGGTGGTTGGTGAAGAGGGACCAGAGCTTAACTGGGAAAGTACTGTGCAGGCTGTTTTTAGCTCCCAGGGTAAGAGCTGCAGGGAGGATGGTGTGACCTTGGAGTGAAAGACTGAAGAGAGAAGAAGGAGCCAAGGGAATGTGCAGTAGAGGGATGGCAGGAGGAACAGAGGGCAATCAGAAGGGATGGAATAGTTAGAAAATGGGATGGAAGCCAAGGAAGAGAGCATCTGAGGTAAGAGAGATGAGGGAGCAGGGAATGCTTAGAGGTCAAGCATGAGAAACCACAAAAGGATAATGGATTGCGCTAAAAGGAGGTTATTGTTGATCCTTTGGAGAATAGTCTCAATGTAGCTGCGGGGATGGAAACCAAGTTGCCAAGTATGCAGCAGATGAAAGTATGGACAGAGAGTGGATGGAACTCCAGGGCATATGTCACTCTTGAAGGGGTTGGTAGTCCCAGAGAGAAGCACTGTGGGGAAGCAGGGGCATGACTGTCCAGAGATCTGCTGCAGAGTTGAAAGCAAATGGGGAAAGGACCAATGAAGTGGGAGGAAGAGAGACATCCAGGCAAATGTGAGGTCCTCTGATGGGTGAGACCACTGTGCAGTGATTTATTTTGGAAAGGAGGGTTGGCGACTGAGGATGCAGTTCACAGTAGAGTCTGTTCAGCTAGCTGGAGGCCCTGGGTTGATCCCTAGCACTGGAAGGGAGGAAGGCAGGGAGGGAGAGAGGGAGAGAGCAAGGGAGGGAGGAAGAAAGGAAAGAAAAGGAAGGAAAGGAGGAAGATTGATTCTCAGAGAACTTAGAGGAAGGCGTGAAGAAATAGGGATCTAGAAATTAGAATATTCTTCAGAGACTTAATGACATACAAAAGAAAGCCAGTGAATGTGAGGATAAGGGAGAGAGGCTTGAAGAGAGAGAGAAAGTTCATTAGACAGATTCTTAGAAGTCCATAAAAATCAGTAAAAGAGACCAAGGAGTAGTAATACCCAAGCACTAGTAGAAAGGCAAGCATCTCCAGGTACAAACGGCCTGGAGCAGTTCACAGGACCTCTATATCCTCCTTCCTGAGTGGTTTTCTGGCACTGCATCAACATTTCCACGTTCTGGAATTCTGTGCCCCCAGCTGACCGTTAACGTCATTTATACAATCTGCAGCCAGTAAGAGTCCCTGCTAGGAAGTTCTTTAGTACGAATCAACCATTCTCTGTTCTAAAAGAAATATCTAAACTGCCTACAAAGACAGATGTTAAAAGCTTTGGAGAGGCATTTTTTGCTAAGCAAGATTAATGCTGACCTCCTTTGTAGGACAGGCCTAAGAAAGAAATGAAAGTTGGAAGTGAGGCTATGAGTCACACTGCGGCTTGCTTCCTGGCATTTGCTCTGCTACTCTACTCAGCAGCATTATTGTCTGAGATCACAGCTTATTCCTTCCCTCTGCTCTGCCTTCCTTGCTGCTGACTCATGAGTCCAGAATGGCTGCCATTGCTCCCAGCCTCAGTTCAAAAACACAGGTGGTCTTGGTAAAAGTCCTTAACCTCCTAGGGTTGCTATCATCAGGGAAAAATGATCTTCCTCCTAGCCCTGGAGAATACATCCCTCAGATCTCACTGGCCACTCAGAGATGGAGGCTGAAGAAAGCCTGGCTTTGCTGACTGACTATCCCCTTAGGCTGGATGTAGCAGCCCCACACAAAAGAATGCTTCTGCTAACAGGAAAAGGGCAAATGAATGGCAATAAGAATTTAACCCATATACGTGTGTGTTTGGTCTAAATTTTCATCACATTTTGTGTGCTTTGTTGTTAGCTTTTCAGTGCCTCAACACTGTGGCTGTATTTCCTTTTGTGTGGGTCCATGTGGCACGGGTCCATTTCCCAATAATTCATAAGGATATACCTTTTTGTTATTGTGCTAACCTTTATGACTACAAACGTATATACACCCAATCCTCTCTTTCTTTAGACAGAATCAGTTGACTCTAACACTGGTGAAAGTACTATATTACTGATATAGGAAAACTATAACTCCAACCTGTTAGATGTCAAATGTGCTGAGTTCATGTCCCCAGAATATCGGAGCAGGAATTCTAAGGGACAAAGGAGAGAAGAGTATGAAAGTTTTCTTACGAGAAAGCTCCTGAGAGACAGGAGGGGTCCCAAATGGGTGGCTTCTGAGGCCCTTCAATCCAGCGGAATCACAATGTGGGTCAAACTACAATCAACCTATAGAGTTACAAGTATAGCTGCTCAGCTACTATTGATCCAGTAGGTAAGTGAGGCATGTAGCAAGGGTACATGGAAAGAACAAAGGAATTCTTGGAAGGAAGGCCAGTATGGGTCTAGATGTTCTGGTTACCCACCTGTGTGTCTGATCCCTGATGCCTATCTGGGTCCCCTTGGACCAGGTGGTGCTGATTGCAGTACAGTCTCAAATTGCCGTTTATCTCCAGGGACACATGCAGGCCTGTCTTTTGCATCTGCATCCTGTGGCCTGCCTCTCTTCAGATTAGCCTCCAGCCACAATTCTGATGTCTTTATTTCTGTGCTGATTTCCATGAGGGCCCAATCCTTCTCTGACTATATATTAATTTCTCTAACTTAACGGTCTATAATATTACCACTTCCTTCCTCTTTCTGCTTTTCACAGAATTTATCTTTACTTTTGTGCACGTGCAGTACTGGGGATAGAACCCAGGGCCTCCCAGGTGCTAGGCAAGCACTGTGCCACTGAACCATCTCTACCTTTAAAAAAAATGGTTATTCTATTATTACTTGATTAATAAGCTTTCGGAGATTTATTTATTTATTTATTTATTTTTGGTACCAGGGATCGAACTCCAAACCTTGCACTTTTGAGACAGGCAGTGGAACCACTGAGCTAAATCCCCTGCCCTAGGTGATCTATTTAATCTTCCTCCCTCTTTTAGTCACTTTTCTACCCCAATTGATCGTTTCTATGTAGTCAGGAATTAGGTACTTGGTACTTTAAGTGACACAAAAGGGAGATTTTTCTTGCTTGGGAAGTTAGAAAGAAGGTGGTTTTTCACTCTGATAATGGAACTGGGTATATGGCCTGGTCATGCAGATGGACAAGCTTCTGATTCAAGGTGATGGTGATGAAATACAATAGCATCAGGCTGGGGTGTAGCTCAGTGGAGAGCACTTGCTGGGCAATTGTGAGACGCTGGGTTTAATCCCCAGTATTCTCCACCTAGTGAAGTAAAAATATTTTTGTGAACAATACTATGCGGCACGCAATGCTGAGCAAAGCCTAGCAGTGGAGAGATAACATGACTTTTCTTCAGCTCCCTTCTGGAGTTAGGTCCTCGGAGAAGGCAAGATTCACCTCAGGTCCTTGATTTTCTCCTGAGTATCATTAGCAGATTTGCCTGAAAGCTGTCCCACTCCCAGGAGCAGGGAGATCAGGCCATCACCCTTTCCCTGAGGCTGGACCTGGGGCATGGTTTCACCCTGCTCACAGATCTAGCTCCAAGAAACTCTGGCCTCTTGGACCCTGTGAGACCCCTCTGTCTAACTCATCTGTCCCGTCCCTCAGCTAACTTCTTAAAATAGACTTCCTTTCTCCCAGATTCACAGGACCAGCTGAAAGTCAGCTCTTCTGGAATGCAGCACCCTACCTTTCTCTCAGTGTCTCCCAGCTCCCTGATAGTCACACTCCCTGCCCTGCCCTCACCAGGCCACTTTTGTCCTATGGTCACCTAAATCCCAGAGTGGCAGTGAAATGGAAAGCGGGTATGGTGACATGTACCTGTAAAATGCAAGTTTGAGCTCAGCCTGGGCAACTTAGAGAGATCCTGTCCCAAAATAAAAAATAAAAAGGGCTGAGGATGAAGCTCAGGGCAGAAGTCCGGGGTTCAAATCCCAGTACCAGAAAACACAAAACAAAACAAAACCAAAAACAGGAGGTGTGTGTGTGCAAATGGGCAGGTGAGAAGTTGTCTATAACAGGTCAGCAAACTTCATCTGTAAAGAGATGGATACGCAATATTTTTGCAGGCCTTACAGGGTCTGTCCTGACCACTGGGCCCAGCCATGTAGCAGTAAAATAGCCCTAGATACATAATACATAATCAAGTGGGGCTTGTCCATGTTCCAGTAAAACTTTATTTATGGATGCTGAAATGTGAATTTCAGTTCACGTGCTGTGAAATATTATTGTCCTTTTGGTCTGTATTTCTTCAGTCATTTAAACATGTACAAACCAGCCAGGCTCCCAGCCACTTGAAGGCCAAGACAGGAGAATCAAAAGTTTGAGCCCAATCGGGACTATACACTATCTCAAACAACAAAACCCTTGAGCTATTGTTCATTAATAACTGATCTTTGAGACTAACTGTTAAAACTGGTAGGCTCAATGATAATCATAATGGACAGACGTTTTAGTTTGCTTGACTTTTGAGAAGTTATGTAATATAACACCAGTGAGCACTACAAAATTATTTATCCAAAGCCCTATCTCATGGGTTTTAGGATCTTACCAACTGTCCTTAAGCTTTTTCATATGTATAATTTTTTTGGGGGGGGGGTACCTGGGATCGAACTCGGGACTTTGCACTTTTGAGGCAGGCGGTGGCACCACCGAGCTAAATCCTGGACCCTCTTATGTATAATTTTAGTGAATTTAGAAACTAACTGCATAATTCTGAACAGGTGCATGCCTGTATTCCCAGCATTCTGGCAGGCTGAGGCAGGAGGATCACCCAGTCTGTGTAACTTGGGGGGGAGACTGTCTCAAAATAAAAAATTAAAAGGGAAAACAAAAACGAGCCGTGAATATAGCTCAGAGGCTCTGGCTTCAATCTCCAGTACTGAACAAAAAAATAACCTTTTGAGTTAAGGCTAATTTTACATTTGCAGAGAAGTTGTAAAGATATTAGGAGTTCTATGGAATCCTCACCCAGCTTCCTCCCAGGTTAACATTTTGCATTGCCATGGAACAGCTGCCAAAGTGAGAAGCCAGCACTGACCCATTAGTATGAATTAAACTCTAGGCTTCATTCAGATTCTGCCTGTACTCGACTTCTGACAATAAAATTAGAATAAGTTGTTGTAACCAGGCTGCCACATTATAATAAAGTAGGTATAAAAATATTTGTAATTAGTTTAGGCTCTAGTTAGAGTAAAAGTAGATTTTAAGCCCAAGATATGGGGTTTTTTAAAACTTATTTCCTCTATCATCTTTAATTATTTTAGTGAATTCATGAGAAAGATATTTTTGCAAGATTATTTTATTATTAAAATTTTGGGAGAGATTTTTTAGGTATTTGAGAGTATCTAATATATTCTATAGAATGGAATATAAGAATGATAACTGATTTATTTCAAAAAGTCTGCAAAGACCAAAACCAATACCTTTGTGACTTCCTAGTAACATAAATCGTTTTACTTCTGTTATATCTGTAGGTGCTACAATTTTACCATATTTGAAAACTGAAAGAAAACCAAAAAGGAAATTATCTCACTTTAGATTTAATTCCTTTTAAAAAATTTTTTTATTTTCCAATAAGAAACATACCATTGACAATGTATTTTGTTGTTGTTGTTGTTGTTGTTTGGTGGTTTTTTTGGTACCGGGGATTGAACTTGGGTCCTTGTGCTTGCGCAGCAGGCGGTGAAACCACTGAGCTAAATCCCCGGCCCAACCATTAACAATGTAGAAGGGTTCCTTTTTCCCCACAGCTTTACTATCATTTGTTATCTGATTTCTTTTTTTAAATTAATTTTATTGGTACATTTTAGGTATACAATATAATGACCTTCATCATTGGAGATTTGTACCTTTACATAATTTTTTTTTTTTTTTTTGCCACTGAGGATCGAACTCAGGACCTTGCGCTTGGGAGGCAGGCAGCAGAACCATTGAGCTAAATCCCCAGCCCCTACATAATATATCTTGGTTCTTATTTTTTCCCCATTCCCCTGACCTCCCTTCAATCTCTCTACCCCTCTCTATTTACAAAGACTTTATTTCCATTTTTTAATTTTCTTATGTTAATTCCATTTGTTATTTGATTTCTTGTGGATAGCCATTCTTTCTGGAATAAGATGGAATCTCAGTGCTGTTTTAATTTGTATTTCTCTAATGGCCAGAAACACTGAACATTTTTTCATGTATTTATTGGCCATTTGTACTTCTTCCAAGGATTGTCTGTTCATTTCAGTAGCCCATTTTTTTTATTCTTAAGTTCTTTTATTGGCACATTTTAGGTATACAATCTGTTTACATTTATCATTGGGTGCTTGTACCTGTACATGATGCCTCTTCTTATTTTTTCCCCATTACCTGTGTGCCCTTCACCCCCTCCACCCTTCCCTATTTACATAGACTTCGTTTCCATTTTTTTTCTTTTCTCATAATTTTTCCTTTCCCCTTCCCCTCCCATCACCCCTACCCCTTTGGACTTTTCTTCCTATTTCAAATTATCAATTATCCATTTTAATCATTGTAACCCTTATTTACACTTTCAGTTTCTCATACTAGAGAAACTATTCAGTATTTACACATGTGTGTCCTATTTATTTCACTTAAGAGTATAGCCTCAATAAGCATCCATTTAGCTATAAATGTCTCTTGTTTCTTGTTCTTTATGGCTGAGTAGTACTCCATTTTATAAAAAAAAACACATCTTCTTTATCCAGTTTCCAGTTGAAGGGCACTTGGGCATTTTCCAAGCTTTAGCTATTACAAACTGTGCTGCTATGAACATGGGTGCACATATATCACTGTGGTATGATTCTTTTAATTCTTTTGGGAAGATACCCAGCAGGGGAATAGCTGGGTCAAATGGGACCTCTAGCCCTAGTTCTTTGAGGTATCTCCATACTGATTTCCACAGTGGTTGCACCAGCCTGCACTCCCACCAACAATGAAGAAGGGTTCCTCTCTCCCCACACCCCAGCCAGCATTTGTTATTGGTTTTATTCTTAATAGCAGCCATTCTTTCTGGGGTGAGGTGGAATCTCAGTGTTGTTTTCATCTGCATCTCTCGAATGACCAGTGATGTTGAACATTTTTTCATATATTTATTTGCGGCTTTTACTTCTTGTTCTGAGAAATGTCTGTTCATTTCAGATGCCCATTTTTGAATTGGGTCTTTGAATTTGGGGGGTCTGATTTTTTTCAGTTGTTTATATATTCTAGATAGTAGTCCTTTGTCTCAGGTACAGCTGTTAAAATTTTTTCCCACATTGTAGTTTGTCTCTTAGTTCTGTTGGTGGTTTCTTTTGCAGTGCAAAAGCGTTTTAACAAGATGAGATCCCAGTTGTTGATTCTTTGTGCTAGTTCTCGTGCAGTAGCCCATTTTTTGATTGGGTCTTTTATTTCGGGGGTCTAATTTTTTTAGTTCTTTATATATTCTAGATGTTAGTCTCTGTCCAAGGAATAGCTAGCAAAATCTCTTTCCCTTTCAGCAGGTTATCTCTTCACTCTGTTGGTTGTTTCCTGCTATGCAGGTTTTTAATTAGATATAATCTCATTTGTTGATTCTTGATGTTATTTCTTGTGCAACTGGGGTTCTGTTTAGAAAGTCCTTGCCTACACTTATGTCTTCCAGCAGATTAAATGCTCCTACTTTAATATTTAGATCTTTGATCCATTTTTAGTTTAATACATGGTGAGAAATATGGGCCTAAGTTCAATCTTCTGCATTTATTTATCCAGTTTTCCCAGCAGTATTTGGTACAGAAGCCATCTTTTCTCCAGCCTATGCTTTTGGCCCCTTTGGCAACGATCAGATGAGTGCATGTGCCTGGGGTTGTTTCTGCATTCTCTATTCTGTTCCGTTGACCCATGCATATGTTTTTGTGCCAGTACCATGCTGTTTTTATTATCATACCTTTGGGGGTTTTTGGGGGTTTTTTTGTACTGGGGATCGAACTCTGGACCTTGAGCTTGCAAGGCAGGCACAGAACCACTGAGCTAAATCCCTGGCACCATACCTTTGTAATATACTTGAAGTCTGAAATTGTGACACCTCCTGCCTTGATCTTATTGCCCAGAATTGCTTTTACTCTCCTGTGTCTCTTCTGGTTCCATATGAATTTTAGGATTATTTTTCTCTAGTTCTGTGAGGAATGCTGTTGGTACAGTAGTTTGGGATTTCATTAAAGCTATATATCAGTTTTGATAGTGTAGCCATTTTGACAATATTGCTTCTGACTGTTAACATATAATCATGACTTTTTCATTGCAATTTTATGGTCAGATTATATCTGGATATCTCCAATAGTTTTGAAAAAAATTTTCCAGTATAATATGTATGACCAGTACACAGAAACTTCTCACAACCCCCACTTTTTTTTCTTTTTTTTTGCTACTGATGTTGAACTGAGCTACACCCCCAGCACCTTTTTATTTTTTATTTTTTATTTTTTTGGTACCAGGGATCAAACTCAGGACCTTGCGCTTGTGAGGTAGGCATGGTGCCACTGAGCTAAATCCCTGGCCCTTTATTTTTTATTTTGAGTTAGGGTCTAAGTCATTATGTTGTCCAAACTGTGCTCAAACTTGCAATCCTCCTGCCTTAGCCTCCCAGAATGCTGGGATTACAGGCGTGTGCCATCATATCCTTACCAGGAAAATTTTCACATTTACTTGAAAATTGAAGAAAGAAACCAGTACTGTGAAAGGCTGCACAATATAACCTTTACCTGGACTCAGCACTTGTGGACACCAGACTTATCTGTCTGCATAAACATTTTTTCCCTTTTGTTATTGAGCTCTTCTAATGTCCCTCTGACACTCACTCCAATTCCTCCCCTTCCTTCTGAGTTTAAAATTTTGTTTTCAGTCTTATGTGCTGGATTCTTTCTCTAACCTTCTACAGCCTTCTTCAGAAGAAAATTCCACTTAACTTTATCCTGTCTGTCTCAAGGCTGCTTTCTCTGAAGAGGCGTCCAGGCTGGCTTCTGTGACTGACCTCCCACTCAGTCTGAGGCTACAGCCAGTCTGGCCCAGAATCCCACCTCACCCTGGCTGGGCCTCAGGGCTGGGAAACCCCTCAGAGACAGCCTGGCTCTTCTTTCCAGCATTCTAGGCCCTTGAGCTTTCGCTTGAGATCCACTCCTTCTGCTGGGGGCTGCTTTACTCCTATGTCTCCAGCCAAACCCAATCTCCAGCCAATGCCTCCTCTGCCTCCCCCTTGAGTTGGTGCATTGAAATGGCTCCAGCTCCATCCTTTATCTCAAGTCAACAGTTTACATTTAGTCTGCCTGGCAGTTCAAGCCTGTAATCCCAGAACTCTGGGAGGCTGAGGCAGGAGGATCCGAAAGTTCCAGCCCAGCCTCGGCAATATAGCGAGTGTCTCAAAGTAAAAAATAAAAAAATAAATGGCTGGAGATGTAGCTCAATCTCCAGGGTTCAAGCTTTTTCTTTTTTAAGAAAGGAATTTTAGGTAATGACAAAAGCATAGAAACTCTTTCGTATGAGGGAACCTGTGAGAAGGCCTGGCTCATGAAGCACTCTGCTTGAGTCTCCAGTTTTGTATCTTCCCTGGCTTTGCAGGTTTACTAAAAAACCACACCCACAGACTACACAGAGGAAGGACTGTAGGGAAACAGCAAAAATGATCTTGCCTATTCGTGGTTTAGGGAAAAGGTTTGGTGGCAAATGAGGCAGAATATCATCTTTCTTGGTTAGGAATTTGGAGGGTGTCATTTGTCCATGATGAAGTCTTGTCTCCTCTAGTTCTACAGATTATTTAAAGTCAACTATTACAAATCAACACAACATACATTGATTTCTGGCCTTATCCTTCACAGAGCTAATCAATTTTTTTTTTTTTTTTGATACCGGGATCAAACTCAGGTCCTTCCACTTGCACAGCAGGCAGCGAAAACACTGAGCTAAACCCTGACCCTGCTAATCAGTTTTTTGTATTTTGGTTTTTTTTTTTTTTGAGACAGAGTCTTGTTGTGTTGCTCACATTGGTCTCCAATTCACAGCAACCTTCCTGCGTTAGCCTCCCGAGTGCTGGGTTTATAGGTGTGTACCACTACATCCAGCCTAAGCAATCTGTTTTGGTTGCTTAAATTAAGGGACCTGTGTCTAATTTTTGAAGTGTCAAAAGAGAAAAGCAGCAGGCACGGTGGCGGTGGCGCATACCTGTAATCCCAACACTGTGGGAGGCTGAGGGAGGGGGCTTGCCAAGTTTGAGGCTGACAGGCCCCTGAGTCAAACCCCAGCCCAGTCAGACACATTACCCACATCCACAGGAGGACAGAGATAACAAGAAGCCAGCAGCTACCCTGCTTTTCTCAACACCACCCTGTTTATCAGCCAGCCCAAAGCCCATCACCCGTGAAAACGCTAAAATTTTTCACCCTCCCAACCAGTGCCCCCTCCCCTACCTACCTCCCCTGTATCAACCATGCACACCCTCCTCTTGGTGCCAATGGCCTTCTTGCCCTTAGGCCATCTGCACCCATGTGGCAATAAACTCATCGCACATTGCTTACACTTTGCCTGCCTCAGTGGTCTCAAACGTGCCTTGGTCTGACCTTACAGAGGCCAGCCTGGACAATTTAGTGAAGCCCTGTCTCAAAATGAAACATTAAAGAAGTGGCTGGGGATACAGCTTGGTGTTAGAGCACCCCTGGGTTTGCTCTCCAGTGAAGTGAAGACAGGTTCAACTCCTTCTATTACCTGAATGCCAGGTAAGCATTCCCTCCAGGGATCCTAGCCTTGGTGAGGGCAGTGGGCTTGGAAACTAGGAGAGGAAAAGAGCCAGCGAGCACTGCTGATGCACCGGAAAGGAAACACAGAATGGAGCAAGCAGAGCCTTTCTGCTCTTTTTTCCAACAGAGTAAGAAATTTGGATACTTAAATCAACAAAATGCAGAACATAAATTAGACTTTAATAGGAGCATTAATAAGCAATATGTTTCTTACTGAGAAATAAAAGCTTCAAACAAAGAGACTTGTCTTTAAAAAAACAATAAAACAAAATGGCCTTAATGTTATTGTTACAGCTAACAAAATTCACGATGATTCTTTACTAGTATATATGATACTATTTTGTGGCTCTTAAAAGTCTTTAGTAATTTTGTTTCTTTTGTTTGTGATATTGGGGATTAAACCAAAGGACTTTAGCTTGCTAACCAAGCACTCCACCACTGAGCTATATCCTCATCCCTTTTTAATTTTTTTTTTTTTTTTGAGACAGGGTCCTGCTAAGTTGCTCAGGCTGCCCATAGACTTCTGATCCTCCTGCCTCAGCCTCCCTAGTCAATTAAAAAAATTCTTTTCAAATGTTATATAATATTTTTTAAAAATGTTGAGGCAAGGTCTTGCTAAGTTGCTCAGGCAGGACTCAAATGTATGATTCTCCTGCCTCTGCCTCTCCTCATTTCTAGGATAACAGGAAGTTGGACACTGCCTTCTGGGCCTAGCATCTGCATATTCCCTTCAGAAATATCTGAAAGGGATGCTGGAGTTTTGTCCCTTCATCCGAGCTGATGAGAGGAGGGGAGCGTGGTTCACACTCTCAGCATGGGAAGTTGGAGAGGGTGCCCATCTCTGAAAGAAAACATCCTGATTTGTTTTTTGGGTTTTGGGGGGTACCAGGGATTGAACTCAGGACCTTGCGCTTGTGAGGCAGGTGCCGGAACCACTGAGTTAAATCCCTGGCCCAAACATCCTAATTTCTAAGGATCTGTTGCACCCTTCAGTTAAAGAAGGAGGTAAAGAAAGTTGTAACTTTAAAACTGTACTCTCAGGAAACCTGGAGCTTCAGTAAACAAGGCTACCCAAGACTACAAGGCCTTTTTTTCCCTTCCAGGAACCTCATTTCAAAAATTTTAAGAGTCCTAAAACAGAGAACCTGCAAATCAGGCCCTGTCTTTCTCGTGTCAATTATGCTGTGTTTTTTGTCTGATATCTTTAGATTCACAAACCTCACAGATTCCCAACCACGAGAAAACACAAATCCCCCAGCCCCAGACCCTCAGGCACCTCTCCCCATTTGCACCCACTCTGCCTTCTACGTGTTTCTCTTATTCTGCCTCAACAGTCTGTCTGTGCTTCCCACTGACGGTGTGCCGGAAGTCAGCCAACCAGGATATGGAGGGTGGGGACAGGTGGGGGGCTGTATCTCCTCTCTGGGGGACCTTCTGAGGCTCCTGCCAGGGACAAATGGAGATCAGGGTCCCAAGTTGGGGAGGTAGTGGTGACTCTATTACAAAAACTGTGTAATTCTCCCTCCTATTTCTGGACGATCAATAAACTTGACAAGCACTTGTGTGCTGACAAGTAAATTACTAATAAAGTGGCCAAATGGATCGGTGACAGGCAGAACTTTGCCAGATGCCACAGTCACTTCTGCACCAGTTGGTGCTGATGTATTACTTCACCAACACTGTTTAAACTGTTCAGACTGCTGAATCATCCATCATCTATCACCATTTCTTCACCCTGTCCCCAAAGGCTACCTGATAGGTTTTGCAAACCATTTTACTGGAATTATCCTCCTGCCGCCCACTGATTTACCACCTTAACTGTGCCAATCTCCCACTCTCACTCCTTTTTAATTTAAAACAAGAGACTGGATTGAAAGGACTTGTTTACAGAACACATATGGTGACTTCCGCTGTCATCTCATTTTTTTTAGGTTGGTATTATAACATTTATTAAAATAAAGCTATGGGTTAAGAGAAACAGCAAAGAAACAAAGAATTAAAATGCAAGCTGCATAAAAGCCCAGCTAAAACCCAAAAGTGTCAGTAGCTAACTAAAAGCCCAAGAAAGACAAGACACCCAATATAATAAAGTAGCACAAAAACATTTGGCAATTTTTAGTATCAAAATTATTGATTTTGCATTTTGCATCCTTTTCTCAGTCAAGAAAAAAATTCATTTTGAATGTTATATAACATACATATAAAACAAGATTGAAAAATATAAACTTGTAACAGTGGCTGTAAATACATTATCTTACATGTTTCTCATAGGCAAAAGGTTGGTTATGGCCTATATGTAACATGAAACTACTAAAGTAATAGATTTAACCAACATGTAGTGATCTACGTAACCTCTTCTGATCAGTTTTGGCTTAAGCTTTAATTTATTTGAAAATAGGATAGCTTCTCCTGCTTGTTTTTAGGCTCCTGTTGCATGGAATACTGTTTTCCATCCTTTGATTTCTAGTCTATGAATTTTGTCATGGCTTGTATTGGTCATGAATTGCTTAAGGTTCTCTTTGTCATGAAAAGACTTTATTTCTACATTAATTTTGAAAGATACTTTTGCAGGATATATCAATCTGGATGGAAAGTTTTTTCTTTTAGGGCTTGAAACACTTTACTCCAAGCTGTCCTAGCCTTTAAGGTTTTTGTTGATATGTCTGCTGTAATTCTAATGGTTTTACCTTTGTAAGTGATAAGCAGACAATGAGAAAAGAGTTAGTGACTACTGAGCTGTCTGTTTGATGGAAGAAGGAAAGTAACTTTACTATTATGTTAGGGGATGTGGAACCCAAATATGAGGAGCAAGTCAGATTTCCATGCTTCTTGTGGAGGACAAAGTATGACAAAGAGGGAGGTTAGATAAATTGTCCAGAGCCTGAGAGCCATGGCCTAGCAAGATCCTGTTTACTTATCTGTAGCAGCACTGGAATATATTGTCTTTTGAAGAGAAATTTGAAATCTTCCAAAGGCTTACAGGAGTAGCTTTTTCCTTTTGGGTGGTCTTTTTGTCACCTGCAGTGTTGAAACCCACCAGATACAGGGTGAAGTGGGGGATAAGACCTACTAAGACTTATTTTGTTTCCACAGTCACATTTTTGTGTGTGAATGTGGAATCCTTTTCCACTGGGAATGGTTAATCAGTGGTGTCCATCCTGAGCTGTGCCACTCTGGCAGCTCCCTGTTTCTGTGTTCCCCTGTGGGCCCCAAGTCACAGCTTTCCCCACCTAGCTTTATGGCCTGTGGGTTTGTAAAGTGCCCCCCGACCTGCTCCAGGTGTCCCTCTGTCCATACACCCCAGACTGTGGCAACCATCTAAACCCAGATGCATCCCTGCTCACATTGGCTGATGGGGAAAGCAGACAGACCACTGATCTTTGTGCTGGATGTAGGCAGCAGGCAAGAGTTCAAGCAAACCACTGGACTTAACGTCAATACTTTTGGACCCAGCTGCCTCTGAAAGCCACATGCACTGGGCCTGCCTTCTTACCATGGATGTCAGGGTCTCTGTGTCCTTCGTGGCCTGAGCTTGAACTTCTCAGGGGATCTATGTCTAGCCCACACCCTCTCTGTGACTGTCTGTTGTGGCCATCTCCTACCCAGTCACTGTGGTAGGGTGACACTAGAAACCCTGAAGTATAGTTGTTCTGGGGCTCAGTCTTAAACAATTAACTCCTTCTCAAAAATGGTTCCTGGTTAAACCCTATCAAATATAAGGAGTCACTTTCAGAGTTAACTGTTTTTGCAGTTTACAATAGCCATAGGTTTTTCTGGGGGCTAGTGCTGCTGGCTCAATTGAGTACATAGTTCTCCCGGAGGCTGTGGGCCCTCTCTGGACTTCCTCATGTCTGCAGACAGAGGTCTCCTTCCCTGGGAGCTGGGGTGAGCTTTCCAGACTGCTTCATTCTTTTCTCTGTGTTGTGCTCCTTTTCTCTAGCTGCTCTGCAGTTTCTAGTTTTCCTGTCAGCTCCCTCCCAGCTCCTGGAGACCCACTTCTTTTTTTCACATCATCAAGTTGTTGTTTTCCAGGTCTCTCAATTCCAGGTCCCAAAGAGGCTGTATTTTGCTACTGGTCTCCCATCATCTCATTCTTCACAAGTCTCCAAACTCCTTGTAGTGGAATCTGTTCTCAGTGTTACCAATAATCAATTTCGAGCTTTTAAGTCCCTATTTTGAAAATTAAACTTTCTCCTCTTTTTTAAAAAGCTGAGGTTTTACCCTCAGCCTTTTGGTTTTTAGTCCATGTGTCCTTAATTTCTCAAACAGTAATTACAGTAACTCAGGGCACATTTACCAATTCCTCAAAAATCCCAGGGAAGTATTTTGACTTGTTCTAGACACTCAAATTCATTTAAAACATCTGCATTATTATCTGATGTTCTTGTACATTTTTTTAGTACTGGAGATTTAACTCAGGGCTTAAACACTGAGCTATATCCTCAACTCTTTTTGAAAAAAATTTCTTTTTTTTTTTTTTTTGTACTGGGGATTGAACTTGGGTCCTTGTGCTTGCGCAGCAGGTGAAACCACTGAGCTAAATCCCTGGCCCAAAAATTTCTATTTTGACAGATGGTCTCACTAAATTCCCCAGGGAGGACTTGAACTTGAAGTCTTCCTGCCTCAGCCTTCTAGAATGCTGGGATTACGGAGATGGACCAATATGCCCACCTTCTTACATGCTCTTTTATTTGGTTTCAACTTTTTCCTCTGTTAAGACTTTGCAGATTACTAAGCATTACTTTACAGGGAGGATAATGAAAAATAATTGGCTATTTTCTTGGCTTATTGTTGATACCTCTTAGCATTTAAGCTAATTCCACTAAAGCAACACAGAACACCGCTCTTCCTGTTTCTTTCACAATTCAAATATGGTTTTAAAAGTCCTTTCCTGGACATTGGGGTGAGGGGACAGGAAAGTGGCTTCCTTTGCTCCCCTCCATCCTTGTTCCCCTCCTACAGGAGTTGCTGGAACTGGGGTGATAGAGTGAAGGGAGGATTTTTGCTAGGAGGGAAATCGCTGGGGTGCATATATCGGGGGTCCTCCAGCACGCTGGCCACTCACTCTTTGACTCTCATTTATTCCCATAACCCTTCAGCCATTTTCAGTCCCATCTGGCAGCTAGACCTACATGACTTAATGTCCCGTGCTTACCTGAGAACCCGAGTTGAGTTACAGCAATCCTCTGCAAATAAAAGGGCTCCTGCTCTTGTCCCATTTGTGCTCCCTTTAGGACATCCTTGGAAAACAGCCGACTGTGGAGGCACATGCCTGCAATCACAGCACTCTGGAGGCTGAGGCGGGCAGATCTGCAAGATTGATGCCAGCCTAGGCTATATTATGAGACTGTGTCTCAAAAAACTAAACCAACCAAACAAAAAATCTCCCCCAAAGAGACAGAGGGCTGGACTGAGGCAGATTTCTTGAGTCCCTGTCACTTGCAGGGCCTGCTTCAGGAGCCAGTAGCCTAAGTCCCTGCTCAGAAAGGCTCACATGTAGATTAATGCTAGCAGTCACCACCTTGAAATTATTAATATTGTTTTTTCAACAAGGGAACTCAGAGCCCTGCAAATTACATAGCTGGTCCTGACCCAGCCCAAATTACATTTATCCCACCGTTACTTCTAAAAAATGTTCGGCTTTTAATGGGGAGGATTTCACTTCTGTTCCTGGTTTTAGCTTTTTGAACATGGTTCATGTTGGCTTTTGCAAGTGTTAATGCATCTGAGGGAAGGTGCATAACCTTCCTTTTCATCTCAACCTTCTATAACCCTGCACTCAGAAGAAAACTCTGTATCCACACTGGACACTTTCTTTTAGATGTTTCTCTCTTTTCATACTCATTGAGATTGTTCACCATTGAGACTGGAGTTTGTTTTGCTAAGTTTTTGTTTGTTTTTTGAGACAAGTTCTCACTGTGTAGCCCAGGTTGGCTTTGAATTTCCCATCCTCCTGCCTCAGCCTCCTGAGTACGTGGGATTATAGGTGTGCACCACACCACCTGGTGCTCTAATTTTTCATTCATTCGTTTGTTTACTCTGGGGATTGAACCCAAGGCCTTTGTGCTGAGTTACATCATGAGCTCTTTTTTATTTTTATTTTATTATTTCAAGTCAAGGTCTCACTGAGTCAGTAAAATACCCAGGCTAGGCTGGAATTTGCAATCCTTTTGCTTCAGCCTCCCAGCTTGTTGGGATTAGGCATGCACCACCACCACACCCAGCTTCTAATTTTCTTAACACTGCTGGAGTCTTAAACCATTGGATATATTTTGCTTCTTTCCCTGATTTTTTTCAACCTTTTTACCAAAGGATTTCTTCACATCTAACCCATAAAATCCCCAAATCAAAACAAAACAAAACATACTTTGAGCAAACTTATAACAGAAATTAGAAATCATACAATTTCCCCTAATTCACCTTTCATCTGAGGGTACCTACCCTAGTCCCCCCCCCCCCATAAACTTACTTAGCTATACCTTGCTTGCCATAGCTCCAAACACTATTCATTCAGGAAGAATGAGATTCACACATCCATCTTGAAATACTTAAGTCTTTCCCAAGGAAATAGCCTTTCTTGGAATAGAAAATAGCTTCACCACCTCTTAACAGATTGATTCCTTGTGACTTCAGTTTTAAAATATGTTCACCTAAGGTAAAGGACAGTAAAATATAGCCCTCAGGCCAACTCCTGCCAGAGGCCTGTTTTTGTGCTGCCTGGAGCTAAGAATGGTTTTTAATATTTTAAAAAATATTGTAACAAACACAGGAACAAAGAACATGCCATTGAGAAAGCCTAAAATATTTACTCTTTGGCCTTTTCCAGAAAGAAGTTTCCAGATCCTTGTGTAGAAAACAGTACCAATTTGCTGTCCCTCTCCCCCAAAGTCGTAACAGAAAAAAATTACTCTAAGCTTTAGCAAAAGGAACTTGTGGTTGTTAAATTAATTTTATAATAGGCCACTGTTTTGGTCTAACTTCCTGCCCTAGGCTCCAAAAGACCAAACCAAAATGGAGTCACTTACACTAAAGATCCACACCACCAAAGCAAAGGTAAGTTGTTTATCTGACCTTCTCAGAAATCAGGAGAAAGAGACAACAGCCAAGTCTGAAAACTGGCTGTTTTTAACTGGCACAATAAGAAAATCCCGTCAGGCATACAGGCATAGACTGTTGTCCCAGCACTCCAGCACTCAGGAGGCTGAGGCAGGAGGATTGTGAGTTTGAGGACAGCCTGGGCCACGCAGTGAAACTGTCATTTAAAAAACTCAATCAATCAATCAATCAATCGAAGTTCCCTCTGCTTTAAAGTTTTCAAGGAATGTGACTGTGGAGGGACCAGTGTGCTTCCTCTCCTTTTTCTGGATTCTGTCTGCTGATGCTCACTGCAGAGTTTTCTGTCCCACTTCCAGTTCTGAAAGCCACTGGATTCACAAACTGTTCCTTGCCCAAATTCTATTAAATAGACCTTAGCTAAAGTTGTTCTGTTGTCATGGTCTTCAGCTTCTAATGAGGCCTTAATCCTGTGTTCTTTCTGGACTTCCTTCCTTTCCACAGCAGCTACTCCTTTCTAGGTGAACTGCTGGTCGTTTGCGAGGTTTACCAGAGCCATTGGCTGACCTGTCTATGAGTAAAGGCAGCCCAGCTTAAAGGGGGGTCCTGCTTCACCCCTGGAACTCTGCCTAGGGGAGATGCACCCTAGAGAATAAGGTCGGCTGCACACCCACCCCGTCCCAATATAAATGCTTCAGTGAACTCAGGAAAGGAAACCCCTCTGAAACTCAGGCTTTCCCTCAGTTTTCTGAGGCTGGTCATTAATCTGGATTTTAGAAGTTCCAGGATGGGAAGAGCCTGGTCAGCTGCAGGGGGATCTCCTGGGCCAGTGCTGGACCCTGCACAGTCCTTCGATGCAGCCCTATGGGCATTGTCCCTGCAGCCTTCAGGAGCCTTCATAAACCCCCACTCAGCGGGGCTCTGACCCAGCTGCAGCTTCCCCTCCTTCCTGGTGGACAGCCCTGCTCCTGCCACTGGCCTCAGCCTCTATCCTGCCCTTGCTGAATATCCTTTAGGTCTTTCCTTTGGCCACCAGGGAAGCCTGGGCCAGTGGCTCATTCAGTGGAGAAGTTGGCCCAGGTGCAGCCCTGAGCGCTGTGCTGGGTGTAGACATCTACAAACAAACCCAGGCGACGACACGGAAGCACAGTGAAAACCATCTCTGGCAAAGTTAAGCAAGGACAGATGCAATACCCCTTCCTGAACAGTCTTTGCCTGTGCTAAACTGTTGCAGCAGCTGCTACGGGGCAGTGTGGGTGCCACGCTCTAGAGCAGGACACTGGTGCATCTTCCCGAGTCCCCCTTTAGTGCCCACTGGGGTGTTGTGGGGGTGATTCCGAGAAAGCTGGTACATAGTCGGTCACACACTCCCAGTCTGCAGGGTAATTTCTGTACTCACTCCCCGAGATACTGTATCTCTGCTTTTAAACACTTGGGTCACTGCCATCTTGTCACTGCTTATTGGAGTTTGTATTCTCTTTTTTCTTTCTGTCACTCTGTACCCCCCCACCCCCTGCCTTTTCTTGGTACTAGGGATGGAACCCAGGGCCTGTCACATGCTAGGCATGTGCTCTACCCTTGAACTACACCCCTGGCCCCTTTGTGTTTAAAATGTAAACAGTCCAAGACCCCTACGTCTTGGACACGATTCTGTTTTCTTTCTTTCCTGTCTGTGTCTGTCTGTCTGTGTGTCTATCCATCTGTCGGTTTTTTCAAGTCAGGGTCTCACTCACTATGTAGTCCAGGCTAGCCTCAAACTCATGGTGATCCTTCTGCCTCAGTCTCCCATGTGCTGGGATTATATACCTAGCTACTTTCTGTATTTATTTTCTGGATTTTTACTTGCTTCATTTCATTATTATTTCTGAAAATAAGTTTGTCATGCAGCAGATGTGTGTGTGTACTCTAGATGTCTAATAAGCTCAGTACTCTTCTCTCCTTGCCTCTTCTGGCCCACCTGGTTTCCCTACCTTCCCTTGTCTGACAGGTTACCTGCCTCTCCCTTGCCATCTGCACCTTTTTCCTGTCTACTGGCTTTTTTTCCAGCTTGAATGACACATGCTTAAGCATTTTCCTATCTCAGCCTTCCCTTCACTGCCAGATTTCTTCTCTCCCCTCCTTCTTCTCTCTCTTTGCTCACCTTTTCCTTCATTGCTGGATATGGACCCTACAGTCTCACATCTAGGCAAGTCCTCTATCACTTAGCTATACCATAAGCCCTTTTTATTTTTGAGACAGGGTCTCACTAAGTTTGTAGGAACCAGCCTACACACTTGAACCTGACCATGGGGTGAGAGGACAGACAAAAAGTAAAAAGACACAGAACCAGGTTAAAATCTGGAGGGCCAGGGGCTCATGTCTCCCGTCAATATAGAGCCCCAAGTGACTGGGGCACCTTGGCTTTATTCACTCAGACAGGGACACGAGCATTTAGAGTTCCAAAGCATTCATCTGTCTCCCACCCTCCGTGGTACTTGTCCAGATGAACAACAGGATCTCGGGTGTTTTTACTTCTCCCTGAAGCGAGTCAGCATGCTCTTGAACTCTCTTTCCTTTTAGTGCTCACTGAGGAGGCCAATTAGCCTCAGTCTTCCTGTCTGGCCTCCCAAGTTGGCCAGGCTGGCCTCAAACTTGCAATCCTCCTACTTCAGCCTCCTGAGTAACTAGGGTTACAGGCCTGTACCGCCATGCCCGGAGGACAGATCTTTTAAAGTTTTCTGTACTGTTCCCTCCACAGGCTCATGTGTTACTCTGTTCTTGACCTGCTGCAGGGCAACCTTGCACCCGCCATACTGTCCAATTTCTCTTACCAAGTCCAACAGCAACTTATATTTTTTAACAATAGCTTATTATAAAGGATTTTACATGTATATTAGATTACTTTTTTGTTTTTGTTTTTTTGAGACAGGCTCCCACTGTGTGGTTTAGGCAGGCCTTGAACTTGTGGTGTTCCTCCTGTCTCAGCCTCCCAAACGCTGGAATCACAGATGTGCACACCACCACGCCTGGCTTCCCTGGGTGATTTCATTCACTTCAGGCTCAGAGAAGTAGAAAGATTTGTCCAGCGTCATGGTGTGTGATGGTGTCAGAGCGAGAGTCGGAATTAGTTCATTCTGCTTCATGTAAACAAGACCTTTGTTAGTGAGGAAAAACCTAAATGATCTCAATAGTTTTTATATTGATTATATGATTGCAATATTTTGGATATATTTGGTTAAATAAAATATCCAAATTAATTTCATATCAATCAATCAATCAATCAATCAATCGTGTGTTTGACCTTGTGCTGGCCACTTCACGTGCACAGAAGCTGCTCTCTTCCCCTTCCCTCTGGGCAACCTGCACAGCCCCTTCCCTCCCTCCTGTGCATCCCCTCCCCTGCCCCCACTGCCTATCCAGCTTCCATGAGTCCATCAAATGTCCGGTCACTGCGTCTGGGCTGCTCTCCAGCCTGCTCTCTTGGCATTCCTCACATTGCCCTGTGTTTGCTCTTCCCTGTTGTTCTTCCCTACTGAGTCTCCCCTTCTTAGGGTCATAGCATTTTCCCTATAACTGAGCCAAGGAGAGCAGAACAGCTGCATCATTGGGAGCCTCCCCTGCTCTCCCACTGTCCCAGGAAGGCCAATGGCCACAGTCAGCTCAGTGAGGACAGCAGATGGGTGTCTCTGGGCTGTCACTGCCCCAACACCTAGAAGGTGGCCATTACTTGGCCACAGTGAATCAACAGACGCCTTTGCTTTGTGCCAAACGCTAGGATTGAACTTTGACAGATCTTATCTTTCCCAGACAGAGAAAAATGAGTCAACAAGGAGGGCTATTCTGCTTGGAGGCCAACAAAGGGACTGATGAATTCGCGGTGTCCCTGCCAACCCAGTGCTTCTGAGTTTGATTTAATATAGTCCTTCTATGGGGAAAGAGGATCCATTTTTCTTTGTTATTAAAATCACATAGATATTAATGAAAGTTTAATTTCGTTAACAGGTGAAACAAGGCAATATAGATTATTAGATGAATATGTTCTTCAAGTTCTGCTTTTAATCAGATTAAATAGCATTGCCACCTAGTGGGTAGTAAAATATTTTTCAAGGAGCTGCATGGCAGGAATAGATCTTGGTAAACTATTGTGAATAAGCTCATTTAACATTCTGAAACTGAATCTGAGCAGCCTCTTTCAGGAAGATGTTTGTTGGCCTGGCATTTACTGTAACCCAGGGGTTCTGGCTGAGATTTCTAGGAAGAAAAGTTCAAGATTCCTTTGAAATTGTTTTTGTCCTCACAGTACCTCCCACTAAGCGTGTACAAACAAAGTACTGTGTTTAAAAGTGGACTAGAATAAATTCCTTCCTCTCGAATGTTCATTAGCTCTATGGTGATAGGTCCGCCCCCATCTGCCCCCACCCCAACCACCCGAGTTCCTGGAATGGTTGTTCCCGGCTGCCCGCCCTGGAACAATGCCGACCCTGCTGGGACCTGACACGCCCGCCCGCCTTCTGCTAGATCACAGCCCACCCCAACAGAACATTAGCCTTTGCTCTGGGCACAACTCAGCCACTGTCCTTCCCCTAGTCTCACAGCCCCTTCGCCTCACCCCACCTAAGCCCATCCCACTAACCCTCCTACCCCATCCATAAAGGACCCAACTCAATAAACCGGACTTGGACTCTCCTACTCCCGGAGGAGGTCCTATCCCCAACCCTAAATGCAGGCTGGCCGTGTTTTTTACTGGGTCGTCACTGTTTACCTAAAATACGGCACATAAGATTGTTTTAGGGTTTGCTTTTTTCATCCATTTCAATTTAATTTTTTATTTTATAAAATTTATGGTTATATGTGAACCCTTGGCTTTGGTCCCCAGTACTGTGAAAACTAACTACAACAATAAAGTTTTCATATATAGAATGAAGCCAAAAAAGTTACAGAGAACACCTATGCTGTATACTCACTCCCTAGGTTCTATCATTCCCATTTTACATTTTCCTAGATTTGTTTTATCATCTCCATTTGAAAATTCTTATAACTATCGAGCCATCTTGGTTTTTCTTTTCCTATGCATTCTTAATAAATTAAAGATATTGAGAAGGGCTCCGTGCTGGGCGGGGATGGGGCCAGGCAGTGTCTGGGTCTGACCTGGGGGAGCGGAAGCCACTGATCCTTATCTCTCCCCAAGACCTCTTTTACCCCTGGGCTGCAGAGGTCCGGCCAGGCTAAGGGCTGGGGATGGGCCCTGCCTGGCCCCCTTGTCAGAACTGGCAGGGGGGCCGGGCCCGGCCGGGCAGCAGTCCACCTCCTCCCAGCCATGGATCTCCTACCCACCAAGCCCAAGTACAACCCACTTCGGAATGAGTCTCTGTCATCGCTGGAGGAGGGGGCTTCGGGGTCCAGCCCACCGGAGGAGATGCCCTCTCCATCAGCCTCCTCCCTGGGGCCCATCCTGCCTCCTTTGCCTGGGGACAACAGCCCCACCACCCTGTGCTCCTTCTTCCCCCGGATGAACAACTTGAAGCCGGCCAATCTGGCCGGGGGGTGCCTGGGACCCAAGGGGGAGCCAGGCAGGGCAGCCGAGGATGGGGAGGGAATCACAGGGACAGCTGTGCTGGACTCAGGCCCCCTGCCCCTCCTCCAGGACATGAACAAGCTGAGTGGAGGCAGCGGGCGCAGGACTCGGGTGGAAGGGGATCAGCTGGGGGGCGAGGAGTGGACCCACCAGGGGAGCTTTGTCAATAAGCCCATGCGGGGCTGGCTGCATCCCAACAACAAAGTCACGGGACCCGAGGTTTCCTACTTGGTTCGGTACATGGGCTGCGTGGAGGTTCTGCAGTCAGCGCGTGCCCTTGACTTCAATACCTGGACTCAGGTCACCAGGGAAGCCATCAGTCTGGTGTGTGAGGCCGTGTCTGGTGCTAAGGGGGTGACTAGGAGGAGAAAGCCCTGTAGCCGCCCTCTCAGCTCTGTCCTGGGGAGGAGTAACCTGAAATTCGCTGGAAGGCCAATCACTCTCACCATGTCCACCAGCAGCCTCAACCTCATGGCCGCAGACTGCAAACAGATGATTGCCAACCACCACATGCAGTTGATCTCATTTACGGCCAGCGGAGATCCGGACACAGCTGAGTATGTCGCCTATGTTGCCAAAGACCCTGGGAATCAGAGAGCCTGCCACATCCTGGAGTGTCCCGAAGGGCTCGCCCAGGACGTCATCAGCACCATTGGCCAGGCCTTCGAGCTGCGCTTTAAACAGTACCTCAGGAACCCGCCCAAGCTGGTCACTCCCCATGACAGGATGGCTGGCTTCAATGGCTCAGCTTGGGGTGAGGAGCAGGAAGAGCCATCTGACCACCAGTACTCTAATGACTTCCCGGGGAAGGAGCCCCCCCTTGGGGGGGTGGACATGAGGCTTTGGGAAGGAGCCACGCCGGGGTCTGCTCGGCCCACACCACCCAGTGCCCAGACCCCCAGCCATCTGGGGGCCACACTGCCTGTAGGGCAGCCTATTGCAGGAGACCCAGAAGTCTGCAAGCAGATGCCACCTCCACCACCCTGCCCAGGCAGAGAGCTCTTTGATGATCCCTCCTACATCAACCTCCAGAACCTAGACAAGGCCCGGCAAGCAGGGGGTGGGGCTGGACCCCCAATCCTGCTGTCAATGGCAGTGTGCCCAGGGACCTCTTCGACATGAAGACATTCGAAGATGCCCTTCAGGTGCCTCCACCTCCCCAGTTGATGTCCGTGTCTGAGCAGCTCCAAGGGGAGCCCTGGTTCCATGGGAAGCAGAGCCGGCTTGAGGCTGAGGCACTGCTGCAGCTCAATGGGGACTTCCTGGTGTGAGAGAGCACGACCACGCCTGGCCAGTATGTGCTCACCCGCCTGCAGAGTGGGCAGCCAAAGCACTTGCTTCTGGTGGACTCTGAGGGTGTGGTTCGGACAAAGGATCACGGCTTGGAGAGTGTCAGTCACCTCATCAGCTACCACATGGACAATCCCTTGCCCATCATCTCTGCGGGCACCGAACTGTGTCTACAACAGCCCGTGGAGCGCAAGCTTTGACCTGCCCGGCCACCCTCCCAGAGGCCCTCTGGCCCCTTCCACCCTCTTCCCTAACTCTCAGAACCTCACTTGGGAGCAGTCTGTGGGCTGGGCCTTGGTAGGAGCTGGGAGTGGTGTGGACACTGGGTTCCCTATGGGCCGAATGAGAGGACAGTCAGGGGCCTGAGGTAGAAAGAAACCCGCCTCTCCCCAGACCTCAGCAAAGTGTTAGTGTGCAGAGTGGCCTCCTTGCCTGGGCCTCTCCTGTGTCAACCTGATGCCCCTTCCCTGAGAAGGGCACTTGTAATGGGAAATGTCCTGAGGTGATGGGCCACCTCTGGGACACTCCTGGGCTTCAGGGCACCCAGAGCCCTCTCAACACTTCCCTCGCCTAGCATTTGAACGTGTGCCTTTGACCATCTCCTAGGTCTGAAGATATTCTATGCAGACTTCTCAGGCCCCTGAGTTCAAGGACACGGGAGTGCTGACACCTTCCTGGTCTCTGCTCCACACCCTCTCCACAGAGTGTGGGCTGGGAAACAGGCAGGAGTGACAGCTGTCCGCATCCATGGAGACCTGCAACCCTCAGAGATGGCCCCAGAGCCCCCTCCTGGCTGGGGCATGCCGGGGAGACACAGCCCTGGCTCAGTGCCTCCTGGCCTGCTCTCCTGGGTCTGCATATGCATTTCTAAGCCCTGCCCTTCCCGTGATGCATGCATGTTCTATCTGTGGCCAAAGTGCAGCCCCTCTGCCTGTCGCTGGCCCTGCCTCTTCTGGGAGAGTGGGGTGAAAGAATTTTAGCCTCCCCTACGGTTAACTCCCTGGTGGGCTTTGTGGAGGCAGAACAGGGGCCTTGAGACTTAAAGCAGTAGACAATCCCCAAATGCCATCTGTAGATTTGGAACTACATTCATTCATTTTTTTATATGCGTATTTTTTAGGGCTATAGATTTACTGTCCTAATTTTTGTTTTCCATGGCTTTCAAGCACAAAATGATGATAATCGATTACATTTATACATCACCTCTGACTTTTCTGAAAAAAAAAAATTAATTAAAGATATTGGTTACATTTTCCCCAAATACTTCAACACCTATATGAATAATACATTTTTTGTTTGTTTGTTTGTTTTTTGAGGCAGGGTGTTGCTATGTACCCCAGGCTGACCTCAAACTCATGGCAATCCTCCTGCCTCAGCCTCCTGAGAGCTGGGATTACAGTCATGCACTTCTATGCCTAGCTCAAGTAATAACATTTTTTATTACTTACTTTTGCTCTATAAAACATTTACTAGTCCAAAAGTAAAAAATGTGTTCAAAATCTCACTCCTCTTCCCACCTTGATTCTGTTCCTCGCTCCCCTAGAAAATCCTTTTCTATTTTCATTAGTTTTTGATTTAGCTTTCAGTGTTTCTTTTTTAAAAAAATAAGTAAATACACATTTTCTTGACTATTTTTTTCCCTTGGTGCTAAAGAGCAAACTCAGGGTCTCATGCTAGAAAAGTGCTCTACCATGAGCTACACTCCGTGCCCCAAACATAGTGAGTATCCTAGAAATTTCTCCATTTCAGAGATCTTAATTCTTTTTCCATGACTCCTTAATTCTACATGGTACAGATGAGCATAATTTATTCAATCCACCCTCTACAATGTACTACTAGATTGTTTCCAATATTAAGTATTAGCATGTAAATAATGCAACAGTGAACAGCCCTGAAGACGTTCCTCTGAATTTAAGGGGCTGTGTCCTTAGAGAAAATTCCAAAGTGGAGTTGCTAGGTCAGTGTACATATGACTCCATCAATGCATCATCAGAAACAGCCCACATCCTCCCATAGGGCTTTTACATCCCATTCTCACCCTATTAGCCACGTATGAGATTGTTTTTGTCAGCCTTACTGGTAGAGAGTGTTAGTAGTTTTCTGATGCTATGGAGAAATTGCCACAATCTTAGTGACAAAGCAAAGCACATTTATTATCTCAGTTTTTGTACATCGGGAATCTGATGTAGCTGAGCTGGGCCCTGTGCTTAAGGTCTCACAGTGTCCCTGGGCTGGGTCTGAGAGGTCCCCAAAGCTGAAATAAGGAGCTTAATCGACCCTTTTGGAGAATAAGTTTGCGGGTTTGTTGATTCACATCGTGGAAAAAGAATTTGCAGGAGATGGGAAAAGGCACAGGAAGGGTTTGTTAGGCAGAGATTTTAGGACACTCTCAAGAGTGACAGCAGGAGCTCAGAGAAATGAGATGCATTGTTTCCTAGAAGAGGGAACATTTGTGCTTCTCTTGAAGGGGAGAAAATCCCAGGAGAAGGTGGCAAGTACCTAGTACCCAAGGAGGGTACTAGACCATTCTACAGGTATGGGCCTAGTGTTTTGTTTTTTGTCATTTAAACATTCTTTGGATTCTTTCAACGTGTTCCTTTATCTTAGGATCAGACTCTTGCTCTTTACTTTTTCAGTTAAACCAGTTTATGAACTTTGAGTATTCCTGAGGAATTTGGGGTGTGAAGGGCCTAGTCCAAAAGAGCCTAAACTGAACCAAAGGAACACTGATAGGGATCACTAGGGTGACTTTGGCTGGGTCCTGGGAGTTGCAGTCTTCTTAAGAGTCCAATTTTTAGGGGCTAGGGATTTAGCTCAGTGGTTATGCCGTTTGCCTTGCAAGCGCGAGGACCAGAGTTCAATCCCCAGTACAATTTTTAGTTGTGATTTTCCTGTCTCATTTTTCCTTATCTTTTGTTTTTGTTCTATTCTACCTCATTCCCCTAGGCCTGAGATTTTGATTCCTTATTTTTAAGAGGGCATTTCTATTTTGTTTTCTGTAACTGTTTTAGGCTGAGAAGGGGTTTTGATCCTCTCTATCCAGGGGTCAAAAGTCTCACCCTGACTGATCTAAGAGGAAAAAGGAAGCTGGGTTTCAGTGTTCAATAAAGGGCCATCATTTTTTTTTTTTTTTTTGGTACTGGGGATCGAACTTGGGTCTTTGCGCTTGTGCAGCAGGCGGTGAAACCACTGAGCTAAATCCTCAGCCCCAAAGGACCATCTTTTGATAGTCTCGACTAGAGGACTAAGACATTAACAGGTCATTGACTCTTAAAGCTTATTTTAGAACCTGGCTAAACACACCAGGGCCAGAAATTAATGCTAGACTATTGATGAATAGTGGCTCTAAAAAATGATGAAAGTCGGTAAGATTTGGCATAGCCTTTTGTTTTTAATATTCACCTCTATTTGTTTTGAGATGTTTACCCAAATATAACAGGTGGATTTTAAGAGCACACAGATTCCTCTTTATTTTGTTATAAGAAAGCTAATGCCTTTTAACTATAACAATCGTGAATGGAGATATCTATAGTATATATATATATATATATAATATATATATATATATATATATATTTTTTTTTTAACATTGGGCCATCAAAATTTTTACTCTAGGGTTCTATTTTGTAGACCTGAAATCCTTTTGTAATGACTGGCTCTAGATAATATAAAGTAGATAAAAGAAAGTATATAACATAAAAGTAATAATATTAGTAGCTATAGTATTTATATTGTCATTTTTATTTTATAGGCATACCTATGGTATACAAGAAGCTAAATCTTTACTTGAGAGAGGTACTTGAAAGTATATTCAAATAACATAATGGGAATATACAAGGACATAGCTAATGAGATTGATCATCAAAACTTTTTGTGGCTATAAGTTATAGGTGTACCTGTAACTTACAGGTAATGCAGGGGAGCATTATTTTTATGTTAAGAAACTTTAAGGCTTTTATTTGCAAGTCCCACATAAGCTTGGAGTCTATTAGTCCCCATCCTGTAATGTTTTAAGTGAGCCTGGCTATCCCCAAAAACCTGGTTGTTTTTTTAAAAATTTTTTATGGAAAGCTCCAACAGAGCCAGTTTATAAGGGCAAAAATAAAAAGGAAAAATGGAATTGATATGAGCTCAAAAAAACTTTTAATGAAGTATCTGCAGGTACTTTAATCAGTTATTAAAACAAATTAACAGGCACATGAACAGACAAGAGAACAGAGAAAATACATAAAACAATTATATTTGATCAGTACTCTCTGAGATGGATTGGCTATGCTGAATTGAAATAATCTCTTTATAGTTTTAGGTTTATAATTCTAAAAAGACTAGTCAGAACTTTCCCTATGGAGTTACTAATGAGCACGTTTAAAAAATGTAAGTAATTACAGTATTTTCTTTAATGTTTCAAGCTATTCTTTTTGTTGTTGTTGTTAGTTAACAGACTTATAGCCAGTAAGAGTCAGAAGGGGAAATAGAGAAGCGTTATAAATTGCTATATAGGATCTTTGTTTATTTTCCTTCCTTATTATAAAACCAAGTTTGAGCCTTGTCTTTTTACTCTATCTTATATCTGGAGCAAAATCAACCTTTTAAAATCTTCCATCGTAAACTGGCCCCAAGTTTATAAAATATAACCTAAAGGTGACATTTTATGGAAGTCTCTGAGTTACCCATATCACTTAAGATGTGTTACATGCTTTAAGGTCTTCCTCATGTACTTTTGGAAAGAGATGAAAAAGAAAAGAAGAAAAGAAAAGAGAAAAGTCAGGGTCATGCTGGTGCATAGCCCGCCTAATGCCAAGGTCACACTGTGTGCACCCTGCCCCACTTCCCAGGGTCAGAACTGCCCGCGGGGCAACTCTGCCCTGTCATCGGGGAACTGCTGAGGGCCAGCTCTGCTCTAGCTTTTGACATTGACTGGTCCAGGCATCCTTGCTAGTCATGCAGAAATCTGTTGCTCATGTCCAGGACAAGCATTTTTGCTCCTGATACACAGTCATTCCAGCCTTTATCAACAGATCAGGAAAGCAGGAAAAGTTTTGCCTGCTCTTTCCAAGTGGATCTGAAGCTATGCCAGTAGAGGGCGCAGGAGAGACACAGTAGGAGAAGGGTTTTGCTTCCTGGCTGGGCTGAGCTTCTGTGATACAAGGGATGTTCCCAGGCCCAGGTTCCTACCCTCAGCAGCTCCCAGGCACCCTCTCCTAGGATATTTTATAGTGGAAGGCCTCTGGTTGGGGGACCCTTCCAGTGAGCAGCTCAGCACCCAGAGGGTGGATGTCTGGCAAGTTCTGGAGGGGAGACGCCCCAAGTTTCCACGGGTTAGCTCCGCAGGACTAGGGCCACGGCCATGCACCTTCGCCAACAAGATCAGGCCCCACTGGGGAGCTGCGTCTTCCTTGGGGTTCTGTTTTAGGTGGCGAGGTGGTGGCTGTTCCTTATAGTACAGCCTTTAGGATTTTACAGTTTTGGTACCAAGATAGACCAGTACCCAAAGGTTTCTTCCTTCCCAGTCCTAAGATCCAGACATCATTAGAATTGGTGAGACAGGCGGAATTCATTTAGCAGAATTTGGGGCTGAGTAAAGTGAAACAGCATATGTGAAGTGTTTTATAAAAGATAGGAACGTTGGGCCGGGTGTATGTGTGTTCACTTGTAATCCCACTACTTTGGAGGCTGAGGCAGAAGGACTGTGCTGAAGTCCAGCCTGGGCAATTTAGTGAAACCCTGTCTCAAAAAAAAAAAAAATTACAAAATGTCTAGGAATATAGCTTTAAGGATAGAGCAAATACGAGGTCCTGGGGTCAATCCCCAGTCACCTCCATGCCCCCAAGATACAAATGTTAACACTGGATTAAAAAGGATTTGGCTTTACGGATGCCTCTTCATGCTCTCTGATGCTAACCTTTTGGACTTTTCTAGGCCACGTGAAGTTCTTCCTTAGCCCAAACTCTTTCCTCTCTGATTGGGTCTCTTCGGAAGGAAGCACATTCATTCTGTTGGTGGATGATGAGGTCAGTTCTGCCTTCCAGAAGTTAGGCAGTTCTGTTTGGATCCCTCTTGGGCATCCGGGAAGGCCTCCTGGGATGGGCCTGTGGCGTGTTGGCTCTCTTACTCTCCAGCTTTACTGTAGGATCATTTACATACAGAGAAATTCATTTAAGTGTACAGTTAAATGAACTTTGGCTATGGTATAGACTCCGTAACCACACTGCAGTCAAGATATAGAATGATTTCCTCACCGTCAACTGTTTTTAACTGCTTGAAGTGGGCCCTTGCTTTATCCAATTTTGACAGTGAGGCCTATATTCCATGCAAGTCGGTGACTTCCATTTCTGTGAGGAACATCTCCCCTTTCATCTGCTTTGCAAGGATGAGGCAACTGACAGGTTTAGAGCTCAATAGAGAAGTTTCTTGGTTCAAGCCCAGTGTGGCCCAGGGAGGCTGAGCCAGGAGTATTACTACAAATTCAAGGCCAGCCCTGGCTACATAATGAGTTCAAGGGCACCCTGGACTACATAATGAGACCTTGACTCAGAAAACCAAAAAGAAACTTCTAGGTTCAAATTAAAATGTCTGCTCTCTTTTGAGTTTTTTCCTTTGTCATTTTATCTTTGAGTTTTTCTGTAGTCACTTTACCTCCATCCTCCAAGTATTGTTATATTATTAAATTCTGTTAATTACTAATTTATGTGGTGTTAGGAATTGAATCTAGGGATCTTGTTATGCCTGAAGAACCCCCTTTTAGGGTAGTGGCCATCCACTCTTCAGGAACAGTATTCCTGTGTTCTTCTGTGTTGTGTGAGAGACAAGGGTGGAAGAGGGGCTATCGGCGTGCCTGTAGGACGGTGCACCCTGCACCCCCTGCACATGTGTTCCAGTCACAGCTTACTGAGTACCTGGGTCTGGACCTGAAGTGTGTGTCACAGGAGTCATGGAGACTGTCACTGGAACAGCATTACGCTAGTGACATTCAGAGTTGTTGCCAAGGTCTATTCCCTTCCCATCCCATGAACTTTCCTTTTTTTAAGTGACTCATAGTTTATATCTTGTGTAACATGCAACCTGATACTTGACTTACCAAATGACCCTGAAATAACCGATATAATCTCTCCCCACAGGTAGAGCAGAGTTGTTCCCTTACTACTGCCAGAAACCTGTTCTCAAGAGGTTTGGGAATAAGTGGAAAAGGTAAAATAGCTTACTTGACCAGACTTCTTCTGGTGTTCGGATGCTGTACACCCTGGAGTCTTTTCTGAACACAAGTCTGGCTACTTTCCTTTTAGCCAATGTGTGTGTGTGTGTGTGTGTGTGTGTGTACACACACTGAGGATTGAACCCAGGGCCTTGCACATGTTAGGCAAGTTCTCTGACACTCAGGTACACCCCTAGCCCCTCAGCCAACCTTAAGCCTTTCCTATACCTCATTTATTTTTATTGGTTTCTTACATATATGCTATTATTTTCATCATTTTGTGATCTCTCCACTTTTCCTAACATCCAGTGAGTGAAACTATGTTTCCTGTATTATTTCTACATTATTCAAAACATTTTCTGACAAATTTGCTTGGAATACATCCCGCATGTTCATAATATTACTAGAGAAAACAGACATTCCTGAGACTGATGATGTCTAATGCCAACACAATTTAAACTGGGCATGGTGGCTCACACCTGCAATCCCAGCACTCAGGAGGTGAGGCAGGAGGATTGCAAGTTCAAGCCCAACCCGGGCAACTTAGTGAAACCCTGTCTCAAAATAAACACAGTTGGAGGTAACTCAGTGGCAGAGACCCTGGGTCCAATCTCCCCCCCCCCCATCCAAACTGGATTTAACATAACTTACTCAGAAATAATTAATTTCAGTAATAAACAGATTTTTGAAAATTTTCTTCTGAGAGAACTTTTAAAATGTAGGAGCTGCTTAGCATACTTCAAATGGAATGAAGTTGAAATATAATGGCCATAAAAAGGAAAAGATCAGCCAGGAGGCAGAACCACATGGGTAGCTGTGTTGAATCAAGACTTTATGTTATTTTCTCCTACTCTCAAGTGAACATCAAAGTTAGGAAGGGTAGAATGGAAAAACTGAAGCTTTCTCTTATAGGTTGAATTGTTCCCAAATACACATGTTGAAGTCCTAGCTCCTCACGTTCCCAATCAGTTGAGGGCTCTTTCACTCTGATTTGGATAAAAATCACCAATCAAAAAAAAAAATCGCCAGTCAGCAACGTGCAGCTCTGCCACTGGCTCTTAGCCCATGGTGTTACAGCTCTAGGGGTCTAAGCCCCCCATCAGCACCTCATCAGCTGGGACTTAACTTTTAACAGTTATCCAGGCTTCTTTGAGCTTATGCTCGGCTCCTCCGAGCCCCGCAACTGCTGGGAGTTTTCACTGCTGGTTGTGAACAACGCGTGTCATTACCCCTTGATGACACCAGTCTCTGCTGCTGCGGTATACCAGTCAATACCGTTTACCATCACTGATTAGTGCCACTGCCAGATGCTGCTGGTCGCCACCCCTACCTCTGGAGCTCTTCAGGCCTAGCACCCCTTTGTGTTTAAAATTTTTGTTTTGGTACCAGGGATCGAACTTGAGTCCTTGGGCTTGCGCAGCAGGCGCCAAAACCACTGAGCTAAATCCCCGGCCCTTTAAAACTTTTTTTAAAGCAATGCTGCCCGGAAATTTAAAATCCTTAGTAGACTACCAGTACCTTCTGAGCCCACACTACCCAAAAAATAAATCATGAGATTTACTTTTCTGAGCCAGAAGACAGAGGCTTTATTTAGATGCAGCCTGTGCTGCAATACAGTGCAGCAACCACCAGAAGCCCTCCTAGCCCAATTGAAGGAGTAGGAGTAGAGCACTGCTTATATAGGTAATAGAAGCACAGATTTGGTCCAAATTTGAGCCGATTGGCCCAAATATGAGCCTACTAATTGGTTCAAATTCAAGCCTCAAGCACTTCAAGCCTGATTGGTCTAAATTCAATTCTATAGGTTGGTTCAAATTCAAGTCCATGGCAGTCAGGGCAAACACATACCCAAGTGGATGTGGGGTGTCCAGTACAGCCAAGTTGTCATGGCAGTAGTTTGGTGGGACATTAGGAGAAGGGAGTGTTTGATTGACAGCTGATGTATCCTAATGAAAACGTCAGGACTAACACTGGGACTGCCGCTGCTTTGAAGGACTATAACCATGTTAATCACATCTTATTGGGGTCTGGGTTTTGCAGGATGTTAACAATGGGCCTGGGTCCCTCTCTGATCTCTGACCCATTTGAGGCCTTTTTCTGCCCCATTCTTCAGAGAGAGAGCAGCAGCACCTGCAGCTGCAGCAGTGAAGAAGGATGTCAGGTTGGAACTAGCTCTACCAACATTTTGATTTTAAACTCGAGCCACAGGAACTACGAGACAACACATTTCTGTTGCTTAATTCATCCAACATGGTGCTTTATTATGGCAGCCCTAGCAGACAAATATAATTCTCCTCTTTATAAAATAAGATCTTGCCAGTGAAGCTCCTTTCTTTTGCTTGAAATGTGAATTATCAGAACACCAAGTTTACCCACACCAGAACACCAGCACACACACAAAAAATTCCAGGCCACAGATCAGATAAACTCTAATGTGTTTGCTAGCTAAGGTTTTCATCTGAATTCCTGGATTACGCAAAAGTTATCTGCTCCCATCTGATGTCTGCCATCAGAAAACAGAGTTGCAAGTATTTGTCTCAGTGTAAAGTTTTAATGATTTGAGATTTTTGGAGTTTTTTTGTTGTTGTTGTTCCAGGGATCAAACTCGGGACCTTGTGCTTTTGAGGCAGGCTGCGGAATCACTGAGCTAAATCCACGGCCCAGCTGTTTTTTTTTTTTTTTAAACAGGGGTAAGACATCAGATGTTCCTTCTAACCTGTCAACTGAGCATGGACCATAGTATACTTGAAGGGTTTCTTACTTTACAGCATCCAAGCTCTCTTCTGTTAAGGTCCAGGCAGGCCTTTCTTTCCCATTGATGGTTATTTTTATGTGTCAATTTGACTGGGGCACAATGTATCCTCATATTTGGTCAAATATTATTGTGATGTTCTGTGTAATTTTGGATGAAATTGATATTTGTATTGGCTTTACCATCACAGGGACAAAATCCATGACATCCACAACTTAAGGGAAGAAGGATTTATTTTGCCTCACAGTTTCAGGGGGTTCAGCCCGTGGTCAGCTGGCTCTAAGAAATGGCATGGCAGAAGGGCCTTGCAGAGAAAAGCTGTGTAACCCATGGTAGCCAGGGAGCCAAGAGAGTAGAAGAGCCCAAGCAAGAGATATGCCCTCTAAAGGCCTGGCAACATCCTCCAACTGGGCCCCACTTTCTAAAAACACTGAACTCATTAATGGATTCATTCGCCTGATGAGTATAGTACCCCATGATCCAATCACCTTCCAAAAGTCCCACCTCTGAAGACTTTTGGGGGACATGTTAGATCTAAACCGTGACAAAATTTAAAAGAGCAGATTAAAGAAGACCGTCTTCCATAATGTTGGTGGGTCTCATCCAGTCCATTGAAGGCCTGAGTAGAACGAAAGCTGACACCCCACGATATCCCTACCTACAAATGAAAGGATTCTCCTATCTGATGGCTTTTGAGGTGGAAAATCATCTCTTCATGCTGATGATCTTCAAACAGGGATATTAGCCTTTTCTGGTACTATAGTAGCTTGTGCTCTTCAGACTCAAACTAGGACATCAGCTCTGCAGATTCTGGACTTACCAGCTTCTATAATCACATGAGTCAATTCATTATTAATTAATAAATTAATACTGTTATGATTTGGGTCTAGCTGTCCTCCCAAAGCCTCATGCAGTCATAGGGCTTTTGCAGAGGTGGCTGAATCTACAGTATGTGATGCTGGGATTAAGGGGGTGTGATTACTAAACCACTACAATGATTGGTTTGGCACCACCCTAATCCTGGTAGTGTGGATAAGATAAAAGGGGCATGAAGATGTTGTTAGGTTCCCTTGTTGCTTTTGCTACCATGTAGGTGCCATGAACTATTTCTCCTTTGCAACGCCCCCTCTACCATGTGCAACTTGACCTTGGAGCCAGATGATTATGGACTGAAACCTCTACAAACTGTGAGCTAAATAAATCCTTTCCCCTTTAACTTTGAGTGCCTGGTATTTTGTCTCAGCAAGAGAAAAGTAAGACAAATACTCACTGCTTTGAAACCTGAAAATAAAAACATCTCTTTAAAATACAAATACAGTAAGAGCTGGCAGTGTAGCTCAGTGGCCCTGGCAGACCCTAAACCAAGACTCATGGCAGCCTCAGACCCCGAACCAAAAACTAACCCAAACCCAAATACAATGAGAAGAGAAATGTTCGTCACAGACTGCATTTATCTTGTGTTTTATTTTTCATTTTCCTTGGTACTTTATAATCCTGCTTCTTTATCTTTTTGTTTGGTTTGGTTTTGTCTTTTTAGACAGGGCCTTGCTATGTTCCAGGCTGGCCTCCAACTTGTGATCCTTCTGCCTCAGCCTCCCAAGTGCTGGGATTACAGGCGTGTGCCACCACAACAGGGACTACCTGAGTATTTTGAATAAGGAAATAATGAATTGTTATTTGTTCTCCGAGGTCATTTTTCAGATGAATAGAGATTATCATAAAATTTCTGCAATCTGACTGAAAATCTTAGGAATTTAATTTAGCCTCAATAAACAACAACACATTTTAAAAAGACGTATTTATTCTCTGTCATCTCGATTGATTCTATTGCTTTCTACTGGCAATTCAATCTATTATTATGCTTTAGTCTATGTTAAATGACTTGGTTTTATTTTTCTATTATCACACATTATTGTGGTTTCTTTCCTTCCTTCACTGTTTACAAACTAACTATAAATGCTGTTGGACAAGACAAGAAGAAACATCCCAATAATGCACAGCCATGGAGTTTGTGCTTAGCTAGAACTGGATAAATAAAAAGATTAGAGAAAAATATCCCATGAATATTTTTTTTAAATTGTGTAAAAAGTACTAAGATCATACTGAATTAAAGGATTTTACATAAACCAGTATTACTGAATAACTTAAGCCTCAGTACTCATGGTTTCATTATGTAAATGAGACACTCCAATATATTTGGGTGCCTAGAAAAAATTCTTGTTTTATTTGAGATGGGTTATGCTATGTAGCTTAGGATGCCCTCAAATTTGGGATCCTCCTGCCTTAGCCTCCCAAATATCTGAGATTACAGATGTGTGCCACCATACTTGATACAGATAAATTCAGATCATGTGATAATATGACTTTTTTCAGATCTCTACAAAATTACTTTCCTATAAATTTGTTCTTCAAAACTAATAGGAAAGTACAAGTTTTCCCGTAGTTGGGGGCCTGAGGGTTCTATGTCCCTTGAGAGAGGAATGTTTTCAGTCTCCGTTTGCTGTTGCCTCGAGGTGTGAGGCCCTGAACCTGTGATTTAGTGTTTTAGCTGTGTAAAACAGCTGCATTGGGCTGCAAGAGCATCCCATGGTATAATGTACAACAGTTTCCAGCAGCTGTGTCCTGTAGAACTAAAACACGAGTCAAGTGGGAGCCATATCTTTTTTTTCTGATAGCTGTATTTTAAAAAGAAAAAAAAAACAGTGAAAAGAATCTTAGTAATATTTGTATTTATCTGAGTATATAAAAATATAATTCAACATGTAACCAATACCTAAACTATGAAGATAATTAATTTCTTTGATAGGGACCCGGAATCAAGTTCAGGACTCCCACAATGCTAAGCAAGTGCTCTACCACTGAGCCAGATCCTACATTTCTTTTTGTGTCTGTTACACCTTGCATATTTTACATAATAACACATCCTGTGAAGTTATCCATATTTCAAATGTTCAGTAGTCCTATGTGGCTAATGACTTCCCTACTGATCCACATATAGATCTGAATTACTCTCTCATTTAAACGAGTTCGTTATTTGGCAGGCAAAGCAGAAGGAATCTAACCTAAGCTGTTGAAATTGTTGTTTCAGACTCTAGGGAATTCACAATGTTTCCTAAAGAAGGGATTGCCTCCTTTGGTATGTTGAATTAAAAAAAAACAACAATTCAAACACTAAAATGCATAAAATAAAAGTCTCCCCTCACCATTCCAAAATTAACCAATGCTACTGGCAACTAGAGATAGCATTTGGATACTTAGGTTTCGTAAGTCTGGGCAATGGCCAGGTCTCTTCACGGCTCTGCAAGCTTTTAATTATGGTAACCTGTAGATTCTCCATTTCTGCTTGCTTACCACTGTCATATGGAAGACATTTTCTTTTCCTAGCATTTTAGTTCTGGAAAGAAATAACACTATGTACTTTGCTTATGTTTTACTTAGTACAGGCTATCTGAAAATAATGTTTCATATGTGTTTTAAAATGATGGGCCATCCCTGACCCGTTCTAGCTGCATGGGAATCAGCTTCCCCTAGCCAGCTTCCATATTCTGTCAGTGAACCTAATCTGTGAGTGAACAGACTGTGAAAGTCAGTTACCGTTTTCCTTGGGTGGCATTTCAAAGTCAAATAGCTCAATGCTGACATTTAACACTGGTCAGTACCATTCTCATTCTGGAAATCCGGTCTTCTGTCCAATCAGTGCATTGTTTGAATTTAGACGTTATATATTTCAATACTTTATATACTTATGTAACTATTTTTATTATAGTTAAAATACATAGTTATATACTCCTATAAATATATTCTAAATAATATATTTCATATTTTATATATTTCTCCTAAACAATGCCAGAAAAATACAATTACTAAATACGTTATGCAGTTATACAGTATTTTGTTCTGCCGGTGTTGAGTCCCATTGGAGGCCAGCAAAGGACAAAGGGGCTGTGCCCTGAAAGGACGCCCGAGGCGGGGTCAAGGCCCCAGCTAACATTGCGTGTCCCTTCTGCCCCTAAACTGTACACGGCCATCTATTTATTGCGCAGGCGCGGGAAGGGGCGGGGCCGAGGCGGCGGGAGTGGGAGGCAATTGGCTGGATATCGGGTGCCCCGCCCCTCGTCTTGCGTCTGTGGTCGTGCGTTTGTCCCAGAGCTGGCGAGCGGGGTCAGGCTGTCTTCCCGCGCGCCCGTCACTCCGGCTACTGCGGGACGGCGGAGGTTGCCTGTGGGCCTTGTGTGAGGCGCTGCTGCTACCGCTACCCGCACTCGGTACAAAGACAGTGTTTCCGCCCAGTAAGTATGAGGCTTGGGGCAGGCGGTGGGGACGCAGGGCTTAAGGTATCAACGCCTAGACACCCCGCTGTCTCTCACTCCTGCCTACCCCGAGCCGCGTGTGGGCTGCTGTTAGGCGGCGGCCGGTGTGGGGCGAGGGGCTTGCAGAAGAGCGGTAGGAGTCGCGGGGAGGGAGGCGAGGCGCGGGGCCGCCCCATTGGCTGGGTCGGTTTTGGCGCGCTCTGGCGTCCGCGCTTCCTATTGGTGGGCGGGGAGGGTGGGCGGGGCGCTGCCTCTGGAGGCCCGCGCTCCGGGAGGTGGACCTTTGCGTGTTAGGTGGCCGACCGCGATCTGGGGGCTCCGGGAAGAGGTCGCGAGGTTTGGCGTCTCCCGTTTAAAAAAGGGATACTGACTTTGGTGACACTAGTTTCTCCGTATACAGCGTTTCCTGTGGACCCCGTCCCATCCTAGAGGTTTTAATCTGGGTGTGTAAATGAAGTGGGGCATAAAAAGCGAACGAGGGCGCAGGGTGCTGACCTGAGTGGCCAGCGTGAAGGATTAAACTTAGTCGATGAGTGGCTTTCAACTTCTTAAACACTAAGCACATTTTATTTCATGATTTAGGATACAGCCATCTAATTAAGTAGAAGTTTCACCGGGCATTTTCAAGTCTCATCTTTCCCATTCTGTTCAGTTATGTCTTTCTGAATAGCGTTACTCTTGACCCGGTAAACGATTTTGGGACCCAGGGGAGCTTCCTGTACTTTGAAAAAAACACCCCAGCTCCCGTTAGTGGGTCCTGACCAGCATTTTCTTAGCATGAAATAGAATGGAAAGTAACGGCGCCCCGCCCAGTTAAGTTTTGCTCCCTGAGCTTTTTGTTTGCTTATGTGTGCTGTGTGCTAGAGCACAAAGTAAATGTGTCCGTGTAAGACATGTGTCATAGCCAGAGTTGGAGAAACACTACCCTGAGCGAAACCCTCACCACAGTAATCAGAGACATCTATTAGAGGGCACAGACATGGCCAGGGGGTCAGACGTCAGTGTGCAGGGAGTGTAGGCCGTATTCTGCTCAGCCGCATTGTGTATCTTGCCTCCTGGACCCCCTTTTAGTCCTTCAGCTGATGTGGGTGGTTAAATAAGTTTATTGCAGTAACGTTAAGTTGCCTCTGAAGCAGCAGAGTTGGGGCGCTAATCCTAGGATGGTGTGGCCATCCCGGAGTATCTGTGTTGTGCTTTTCCTGGTGCCCATTTCTCCGTGCTTTGAGATCTCTGTATTCTTTTCAGAACACCATCACTTTCTAGGAAATAGTAAATCTACTGTACAATAGTGTGATTTTTTTATGATTATAAATATTTTCAAAAAAAATCTAGAGAACACCTTAGGTACAAACCATATTCTATTTTTTTATGCTTCTCTCTTTTTTTGTTTTGGCACGGGGATTCAACCTATGACCTTGTTGTGCTTGTGAGGCTTGGCCCCCATATTCTGTTTTTTAATTACTGGTCTTTTGTGCTTCAGCAGCTGTATAATGAATCCCAGTATGAAGCAGAAACAAGAAGTAATCCAAGAAAATGTAAAGGTATGTGAGCATCACTCGAATGGGTTGTAAAAAGTATGTGATTAAAAATTTTCTTTTAATTTAAGAGGTGGAGGTCTTTCTCTATTGCCTATGCCAACCCCAAGCCGGTGGGCTCAAGGGATACTCCTGCCTCAGCCTCCAGAGTAGCTGGGACTGTTGATGAAAAGTATTTATGACAATTTAGCCAAATTTATCCTGAGTTACTGGATTTTTAGGACATCTTGAGTATTTTATTCTTTTTGATACTGTTCTGAATGGCGTTGTCTCTTAATTTTATTTCTTGGTTTGGTATTGTTCCTGTGTAGAAATAAACTAATTTTTGGATCTTGATCTTGTGGCTTGTAACCTTGTTAAATTTGTTTGAGCTCTAATAGTTTTAAAATAGATTCTGTAGAATTTCCTGTATATAAGATTAACTGCTTTGTTTACTCCAGGACATCATCGCTTTCTAGTAGATAGTAGATCTACTACACCTTTTCATAAAATGATTTTTATTAAAATCTTTTGTGAATATCTTCTGAATTAGTTTGACTACAGAGACACATTTTGCATTGTATTGAACATTTTGCATTGTATTGAACATTTTCCAGAGTACATCTTTCATTACTATCTAACCTATTTGATTTGCAGAAACTTTGGAATCCCTAATACTGTCACTAGAAATCTTATCCCAAATATTTATTCTTAGATCTCTAGGAGAGAGTTTGTTTAATTTTGAGTTTGTGATTTTGACTGGGTCCACTTACGTACCTCTGTTTACAAATGGGCTAGGTCCATACAACTTAAACTATGTGAGGATCCTGGTAAGTGAAGCATGTCTTCAGAAAAAGTATTACTTTACAGATTTAAGTTAGAATAAATAAAAGCCATTGAAAGCAAACACCTTTTGATATGTTTTTATTTGGTTTGGTTTTCTCAGGATCCTTAACACTGTTTTTCTTGAATAATAATTCACATTGATAAATTGTGTAGTTGATTGTATTAGCTTTCATTTAGGATGATGACATCTTCTCACTGTGCTTTGGGTATGTTGAAACTTCATTATGAAGATTTTCAAATTTTTTTTTTTTTAATTCTTTTTTTCTTTTTTTGGTACCGGGGATCAAACTTGGGTCCTTGGCACTTGCGCAGCAGGTGGCGAAACCACTGAGCTAAATCCCCCGCCCAAGATTTTCAAATTTTGAAAGGTAGAGTAAATTGTATAATCTCACTTTACATCTGCAACTTTCAGTGATGATCAGTTATGGCCAATCTGGTTTCATCTGTATCTTCATTTGCTCCCCATTTCCTCCACTGGATTATTTTGAAGCAAATTCCAGGCATCTTGGACATGAAGAGGCTAGTATTCTGTTTGGATCTGATTTTGCTTGTTGTGGGGGCAAAGCTAGAACTTGAGTGGGTTAGTTAGGAAATCACCCTCAGTTTACCTGTAAAATGAGAGAATTTTTTCTACAACTAGACATGTAAGAGTAAATTTTAATTCAGTATGGATTTCTTGCCAGTTGTATGCAGAAATTCTTTTATTTGTTCCTGTGTATGTATTTGGGGGAAAGAATTGACTGAATATCAAGTTGTTTTCTAAAAAGGTTAAGATTGGGGTTGGGGCTATAGCTCAGTGTTATAGTATTTATTTGCCTAGCATATGCTGGGCCTTGTGTTCAATTACCAATGGTACTGAAAAAAAAAGACTAATAAAACTTTCTTACTGTAAAAGTCCATTATTCTAGTGTATAATATGTATTGAAATGTGATAGTTATATTACCTTTCTTAGGCCAGATTTTATAAAGCTTACATGTGTAAAAGTTAAATCTTGGAAATGGTCTTTTTTTTGGTGACAGTGACTTGTCTGGCTTCTATGACCATTGTTAACATCAAACATTTAAATAAATTAATATCATGTCATTAATGTTCCAGAGTTTTATTTTTTTGTATTTGTCTGCAGACTGTTGACTAAGGTATAAATCTAAATTATATCTGAAATGTTGGTGTAATATTTGTTCTTGCAGTAGCTGGCCTTTGTCCTTGAGTTAAATAGTGAGATAATAATCAGCAGTAGAAACTTTACCGTGGGAAAGGTGAACTTTGTCATGTGGAGTACAGTGTGGAATCAGTTACTTTCTCACGCTGGTGTGGTATCATGTTCTTGCTAACCTTGTTTGAGTATTCAGCATTGTTTGCTATCCCATGGTGGCAGTATAACTAATGATTTTTTGCAAAAATAGAGAGAGCTTTTAGATCAGGAAATATACAGGCAAGTATTTACATATTATAAGGAAGGCAATATGTTTTCCAAAACAGTAGCTTGGGCATTTTAGAATATTTTGTTAAGCCTGAAGCACTGACATTTTAGCTGTCTCCTAATGAGTAGACTTGAAGCAAAAGTGCTTCTGCAGTCAGGTAATGGTTGAGGTGGGTTATCTGCTACACATGTACTTGGTTTCAAGGACAGTATGTTCTCTTTTTTTTAACACTGGGGATTGAACTCAGGACCTTGCGCTTGTGAGGCAGGCGAGGTGCCATTGAGCTAAATCTCTGGCCCAGGGACAGTATCTTCTTATGTTCTTAACATTTATATTCCTTTGGTGGATACATATAAATGAGTTTGGGAATATTTACAACTTAACAGGAGGTCTGAGATGAATCTTTTTGATTATAGGAAAAAGTATTTTGCAGTGTAAATTAACCTTTTCTCCCACTTAGCTCTTTTGTGAGGTAATAAATGTTATGATATTTAGTTTTATAAAAATGTTACGACATTTAGTTTTATAAAAATTGAGTACTTGTCAGTTTCTAATTTCTGTGTGGAAGGTCTTTTTAAAAAGAAAATACAGGTATTTTGTACTTGAGTTTTGTCATATATATTTTGAATTATTGATCAAAGCTTAGAAAGTTTATTATACATTTGTTTTAACTAGATGTCATTAGTTGATATGATTGATTATAGCAAGAGCATATATTGAAATGAGGAGAAAAGTTATTTATTTGTGTCTAGTTGGAGTGATATGACCCATTATTAAGAATTTCTTCAAACTTTGTTATACTTTGGGAAATAAGTTTGCCAGTTGATTGAACCCGTGTCTTGTTCATGTGTAGCATTATAAAATTGTATAGCAAGCCAAATATTAGTGTTCTTAGTGGGTTTATTTTTTCAAATTTGAATAGGATTAAGATTTTATAGAAATTGAGTAGCTGGATAACCATAGAGCAACTCAGTAAAAAGATAATTATCTTGACTTTTAGAATAGTCCTGTGCCAAGAAGGACTCTGAAGATGATTCAGCCTTCTGCAGGTGGAACTCTTGTTGGAAGAGAAAATGAGGTTTGTGTTCTGGGGCTAAGAGAGGGGTGATAATACCTCTGAATGAAACATTTCCACAATTTTCTTGGTCTGAAATACTTAAGTTATTCAAATTTGGAAACGTTAGCAATTAAATACTCCTCAAAGTAGTTTTTGTTTAATTTGGAAGGTCAAAATTGCTGTGAGTACATATAGTAGAACTGGAATGATGTAATAATTATCTAGTAGGAATAATGTTTGATATTTTGAAAATAAAATGTTAACTCCTTTTATTTATACCTGTAGGTAAATGATGAAAACATTAGTGAGCAACATGTTTAGTCCTTTGGTTTTTGGTTATTAAATCATTTATTAATGATCTAAAAGTTATTTTATTGTCCATCTTTAACTTTGGAAGACAAAGGACTTTTTGCAGGTTGAGAATACTGCCTTTCCATAGTACTAAACTTAAATACAACATTTAACACAAAAAAAGTAATTTCAGATAACCCTTAGACCAAGTTTAATTCATGCTGTAAATAAAATTCCTAAAATGGTACTACACATTTGGGTAAGAGTTTTTAATTACATAATTTTTAAAAATAGGTTAAAAAAATAAAGATACTGTATATGAATTGTTTTTGATAGATAAAGGGCAAAACCACCTAGCTTTCTTGTTCACTCAGTCAAAGTAAGTGATTCCTTTATAGTTGCCTAAAGGGTTATCCAAAAGGAGACATTCAAATGACCCGTCAACACCCAAGACTTCCAGTTCTGGAGCTGTTATTGACCCAGAATCTAGTGAAAATAAAAATCTCAGAGGAGTCACCCAAGAAGCATTTGATCTGATGATTAAAGGTATGAAAAAAATACATAATTTTGTCTGAAATTTTTAAATTTTAATGTACAGTGAATATATATGAGTACTGTAATGGATTCTGTCTACAGCCTCTTAATTTGAGGATACTGTGATATTTCATTTGAAATAAAGACGACATAGGGCCAGGGATTTAGCTCAGTGGTTCCCCTGCCTGCCTTGGAAACACAAGGTCCTGAGTTCAATCCCTGGTACCGAAAAAATAAATAAATAAAGACTATATAAAAACTGTAAGTTTAAAGACTGTAAATTTGGGCAGTTGTGAGCATTTTGGCAAGATCCAAATGTGAGATAAATATTAAAAAGGTACTGATTAATACAGCACTTCTGATAATAGATTGCCTTAGGATTTACAAGATTTGGAAATAGGCTTTTCAGAAGAAAAATGTTTAAAGAATGAGTTTGAATAAAGGGATTTGAATATTCCAGGAGAATATGAAGTAATGGAGCCAATATGAACAGGGCTGAGGCAAAGGGAGTAAAGATGAATGAGAAGAGCTGGGCGTGGTGGCGCATGCCTGTAATCCCAGCACTTGGGAGTCTGAGGCAGGAGGCTGGCCTTTAGTTCCAAGGCCAGCTTGAACTACATAGTGAGACCCTGTCTGGAAAAACAAAAAAGATGAATGAGAAGTAATATGCTTGTGATAAATACAAGTTTTAATGGAATGGTAGTGGAAGTTAGAAGTGGAAGCAAGTGATGTATTATGGAAGATTTTTACTTCTGTATTAATCATAGGTTATTAGATATTATCAAGATGAGAAATTGAAGCCAAAGAAGTTAATTGACTTGCTCCAGGTCACAGTGACATTTAGGTTTATTCTGAGTTGCCTGGAATACAATAAGGAAGAACATAACATCATGAGGTTTTATTAGGAAAAGTTGACTGGATAGAAATAAACAGCCAAGTGTGGTGGTGCATGCTTATAATCCTAACACTTGAGAGGCTGAGACAGGAGGATCTCAGGATTTTGAGGCCAGCCTGGACTACATAGCAAGACCCTGTCTCAAAAAAAAAGAAAGAGAAAGAAGCTTTTCTATAGTATTACAGAATAAATAATAGGATTTGTGATGCTTAAAACTCATTTGGTTGTAATTAATCAACAAAGATTGGTTAAAAAAAAAACCCCACTGACGTTAAATACTCAAATATTGCTAGTATGGCCATAAATAAATTTTTTTTTTCATGTAACTTGAGCATATAACTGATTTAACATCTTGAATGGGATGTATATCAAAAAGAACTGGAAAGGAATCCTGAACTTTATTAAATTTGTTGTTGGTAATGTTATTGGTGTAGTAATGCTGAAAAAATTTTTGTGAATATTGTAGGGTTGAGCTAATGAGTAATATATTGAATGTTGTTGGGAGGCAGTCATGATAAATGGAATGTGGAAGGAAAAGAAGAGCTGTTGAATTGGAGTTAGGGTATCAGTACAAATTGGTGATCTTTAAAAGAAGTAATATATTTCCACTTCTGCCGCTGAAAGGGCCTAGAAACAAGTGATCCTAAGTAGTAAGGAGCACACTGGGAATTTAGTTACTGGTTTGTAAACACTGTTCTCTTTACAAGGGAGAAATGTAGTAGCTAGTATCTTAATCAAATGATCAAATTTAAGACCCCCAGTTTTGTGATAAATTGTCATGTGCTTTCTGATGATACACTGAGGATATAACATACTCATGCAATAATCCTCCCAAGAAAATGTTTGGCTTGAATCTGATCATAGATACAAAATTCAATGTTAAGAACCATATACTAAGTAACTGACCTGGACTTTTCAAAAATTAGGGTTCAGTGATAGAGAGTATGATTAGCATCTACAAGGCCCTGGGTCTTATTCCAGGGGTAGTGGGGGTAGGGAATTAAAAAGAAGTACCCAAAACAAAAGTTGCAAAAAATCTTTTTTTAAATTTTATTTTTAAATTTTTATTAGTACATGTTTACAATTCATACAGTTTACCATCATCTTGGGAGTGGCTACATGTACATATTACAGCTTGTTTCTTTTTTTTAAACACCCTTGTCTCCCTCTTTCCTGCAACAATCTTAATCTGGTTGACCTGTGTATTTATTGTACTTCTAGAATTCTGAAGGATTAAAATCTTAGAATATCGGAAGAGTAAAATAGAAAAAAAGTAGATTGGATTTTTTTTTTATAGGAAAACATTAAGTTTTTGCAGTAATGATTTTTAAAGTTATACGTAAAATATTATTTCAGAAGATCCATCTTCTCAATATTGGAAAGAAGTGGCAGAAAAACGGAGGAAAGCTCTCTATGAAGCCCTTAAGGAAAACGAGAAAGTATGTATTAAATATAATTTGTACCACTTTAAAAGTTTCCAGGATTAGAGCTGGATGTGGTGGCACACACTTGTAATCCACCACTCAGGAGGCTAAAGCAGGAAGATCGTTGTTGGGAGGCCAGCCTGGGCTATATATATATAGTGAGAACTGTCTCAACCCTCTGCCCCAATAAAAAGTGTCCAGGATTGTTTTCCTTTTGCTGTGTAGCATATTTAGTTAGAACAATATAAACTAGCTTTAATGCTAGCCTAAGACAAGTTTGATTAGAAAAGTAACTTGGTTATCAAAATTTCATGGAAAATAAATCCTGTTGTATTGAGAGGTAACTTTATGCTACAAGTGTCTGTCAGTTATGTAGATGGAGTTGTATAATTTGGCTTATAGCATAGCAAATCTACAGAATATTGAACTTTTGATTTATATTATATAGCTTCATAAAGAAATTGAACAAAAAGACAGTGAAATTGCCCGTCTGAAAAAGGAGAATAAAGAATTGGCAGAAGTAGCAGAACATGTACAGTATATGGCAGAGGTAATAGAGGTAGGTCATTTAATATTCACCTAATTCAAAGGAATCTTTTTCTGTAGAGTTGAGTAGCAGCTTTAATCATTAAGTGTGGGATCTAGAATCAGATTTCTTGCGTTTGGGGTTTGAGTCTTAGCTTCCTGCCTAGCACATTTAGTGTCTTGATTAGGACAAGTTATTTATCTGGTTGGGGCTTCATTCCCCTCATCCATGAAATAGGAGTAGAGCCTATAATCCCAGCACTTGAGCTGAGGCAGGAGGATCACTGTGAGTTTGAGGCCAGCCTAGGCTACATAGTGACTGAACTACATAGTGAGACTCTGTCTCAGTAAATAAATAAATAAGTAAATGGGAATAGTAACACCTACATCTGAAAACATGGAAAATTTTATAGTTGACATTTATTTGTAGGTAGTGTTCACTTTAATTTTATATCAGAATGACATTAACTTTCATTTATAAAACTTAATTGGTACATAAGTTTGGTGGTTTTATCTGACTTTAAAATTTGGAAGTAGTGCATTTATAAGAATTAGCCTCATAACTTAGGGTTAAAATAGGTTTTATGACATGTATAAAAAAAAATATCTGTTTTACTGATGGAAAGTTTTTTGAATCAGAACTTCTCTTGTGCTGAATTGCAGCCTTAACATTTCAAGAGCTGTGATAAAATTAATGTTTTAAGTATTCATTTGAGTACTATAGTAACTCTTAAGTGCCTTAAAAGTACAGTGGTACCTGGGTTCACAAACTTGATCCTTTCTGAGATTCTGGTCACTTGTTGCTTTCTATGATTCTGGGCACAAACCAAGTTGGACAGGAACCGAATTAAATTTCAATGGTTGTGCTGGGCATGGTGGGGCACACCTGTAATCCCAGCACTCAGGAGGCTAAGACCGGAGAATCACTAGGTGTTCAAGGCCAGCCTGAACTACACAGTGAGACCCTGTCTCAAAAAACCAAAAAAAAAAAAAAAAATTCAATAGTTATGTTCAGTGTTGAATTTATGGGGAAATTTAATTTGGTTCTTGTCCAGTCCAGTTTGCAAACAAGTGTAGAGAGAATTGAGCTTGTGAACCGAGGTACCACTGTACTGTATTGTTCTCCAGCTGACTGGAAATTTAGAACATTTGATTCCTCATTTCAGCTTATTAGAGAAGTACCAGTTAAAATTATGCTTTGAAAACAAGTGCTTTAAAAAACTGACAATTAAACACTGATTTTGCTGACATAGTCTAGCATGGTAGAGACATTGATATTGATAAAACGCTATTTGTAAGTGAATTTTATTGAGGGACAAGATGAAAAAACAATACACTATTGAGGGTCAGTTACATCAGCATACTGACAATGGACTTGAGTTTTTAAAGTTTTTACATTAAATTACTGGTTTATTCCTTAAAAGAGACTGTCTAGTGAGCCTCTGGATAACCCTGAATCATCGGATAGCCAGGAATTTGATTCCGAAGAGGAAATTGCTGAGGATTCTGAAGTGGAAGACTCAGAAACTGGCACATGTGAAGAAACCGTATCTTCTACAGATGCAAAGCCAAGTACATGAAGTTCATTAATATTTGACTCTTAAGAAATACACTGCCAAAGTTTACCTCCACTCTAGTTCTGTGTAGCAAAATGCTGGAATCATATTTCTTTGACTCCTGGGACCCTATTGTGTTCAAATACTATATATTTTTAATCTATGTTTTATGTAAATAACATTTTCACTTACTCAGTTGTCAGATATGACTTGCGTGTATATGATAAATAAACTTCAGTTTCCTATTGCACATTGTATATCTTGGAAGAATGGAGTATGAGGAGGCTATAGAAAATGTCTTTCTATGCTGTTATATCATTTGCTTTCTGTTGCTATCTTGGAAAAAATAAGATGATGAATTTATCCCATTTAGACTGAGATAACTGAAATTTTAACTCCCAAACCTGTTTGAACCTCAAACTTACTGCATTAGTGACTTCCAGATGCCATTCTCAGATATTCTTAATAGTTTTTGGCATAGAGCATGACAGTCTGTTTCCACAAATTTCCCCGAGTGGATCTGATTAGTGAGGAAGAGATGGGTGGTATTGTTCTTGACAGACCCGCTACTTTGTTCTTCCCTGACCCAGGGGCGAACGAGGATGAAGAACAGACATGGAGCCAGCTCAACATGCGGCAGCCAGGGGAGTTTCTACCTCTAGCAGGCAGAGGAGTCCCGAGCCTTTGGCTCACCTCCTTTTTATTCACCCAAACACGGACACAAGCAATCAGGGTAACACAAGATTCATCTAGTTTCCCGTATCCATTAGCACATCCTCTGGTAAACAACTTAACCTCAGCTGTCTTAGCTTTTCCCTAATATGCAGTCACCCCTGCGTGCAGCCTTTCTCCTTTGTGCTCACAGAGGAGGCCAGTTAGGCCTTAATTCTCCCTGGTCCTTGACAGAATAGGATGATTTGGCAATAGAAAGTCTGAAAGTGCCAAAAGTGAGCATTTTTAAAGTAAACTAAAATTTTAGGACTTCTAGAAAAAAACAATAGGGAAAAATCTTAGTAACTTTAGGTTTGGTAAAGATTTCTCAAATAGGACAAAACATGAACTAAGTTGGCTTCATAAAAATGAAAAACTTTGAAAAACCCTTAAGCAAATGGAAATTGGTGCTGTCTGCAATGATTTTTCTCTTTTCATCACTGTGCCTGAGAGTCACAGTTCCCTAAGACAGTAGGATAGGCACAGTCTGGTTTCCATTACCGCTCCTGGGGAGGGTTGATTGGGAGTCCCCTCAAGACTATACCATGGGCAGTGTGTCCTGTCTAAAGAAATTAAAGTTATGAGAAAAAAAGTATGTTCAGAGTTCTCAGTGGAAATCCCTTTGTTCTTTCCAAAAATCCCAAGATCCAACATCAAGGTGATGTTGATTAGGATTTTTGGCATTGATGGAATTGTGCAGGCTCAGTTTGTACCCAGGAACACTATGATGAACTCTGAATATTACAAAGCCTTATATTTTGTTTTTTCTTTTAAAAATTTTTATTTTCAGATTTACTCAATAATATTCTAAAAATGTACAATGTTTCCTTCTTTACAAAGTATAAAAATAAAACCCTCCAGAGTACTTGACATAATTCAAAATCAAATGAGCAGACTTAAATATTCACAAAACTTTTTTAAGAATATAAAGTTATATGCAATTTTGTGGAATTGACAAAAGAATATCTGAAAAATGAGAGAATTTTCTTTCATTCCTAAAAAGAAACTGTCCAGTAGAAGCTGTGAAGGTTTTCAGTCTGTGTACCAATGCCTTGTCTGTGTGCACAAGAAAACTAACACAGGACAAGGGGCTGTCAGTCCTCCAGGCTGGAGCTGGCCTGGGGACACTGCTTACCCCCAGGTAGCAGGGCAGGGATTGGGCCTCCACCAGCACAGTCTGGTTTTCTAGAATATTGCAAATGTTTAAAGATGTTTGCTTTCTTGCAGGCCTTTCAGACTGTTCAACAGTCTAGCCTCTTTAGACCCCATGGCTTTCAGTGTCACCTGATTTGTTCTTTGGGAGTCACATGCGCTTTGGAAAGGACAGCCCACCCTGCTCAGGTTCCACATGCCCATCCTGGAGAGGTTTAGCAAGGAGACAGTTATTCTTACAACCTGTGTCTTCCGTAGGAATACAGTACCACCAGTTGCCAGGATGTAAACTAGCAAGGCATCGGACAAGACAGTAGAAAGCAGGAAGAGGACTAGGGATGGATCGAGGAGGGTGTGACCCAGCTCCTGCAAGGCAGGGCCCAGCAGCCTCACTGCCTAAGTGGGGAGAGGGGCCTGGGCTGGCTTAATGCTTCCTGGGAACATCACAGCCAGTGACTTAGGCAAAGGTGCCACCACTGTGGCTGGCCTCAAAGTTCTGGTGATCCTCCTGCCTCAGCCTGCCTAGTGCCAGGATTACAGGTGTGCACCACCATGCCCAGCAGACTTGTAATTTTGTGGAGATCATAGATGATGCTGGTTTTTTTTTTTTTTTTTTGGTACCGGGGATCGAACTTGGGTCCTTGCGCTTGCGCAGCAGGTGGCGAAACCACTGGGCTAAATCCCCGGCCCGATGCTGGTTGGTTTAATACACAATCATATATAGGAGTTCAAGAAAACATTTTGTCTATTTTAAGTACTGTCTTCCAATTTGTCAGTGGTCTTTAGCAATAAGGAGTTTTAGCATTAAACACTTTTCCAATTTTCAATATTACCATGAAATAAAAATTAGAAAGTAGAAAACTGAGTATTTTCCTTAAAACATAAAGGTTAAGTAGTTGTTTTATCCCAGCGTTGTGTTCCACTACATCTGTACACACCGCTGTCCTCATCCCTGGAGTTTTTAACATAGGGTCAGACATGGTGAGGTGACACCCAGGTGGCTGTGACAACACTGAGATGGAGCTGGGCTCCAGGTCTCAGCAGAGCCAGTGCCTTGTGTGTCCGACTGGTGATGATGGATGAAATGCTTTTGGGCTCCCTGACTGGATCACACTGGGAGAGATTCATCAGAGCTGACACTGCATGCGCTTGTTCTCCAGTGCAGCACAGCGCTCGCTCAGGTCGCGGATCTCTTGTTTTTGGGGGAACAGCCTGGTCAGAGAAGTCCCCACACAAACGTGCTTTCAAATAAACTGCAGGTTTTCTGATGACAGAGACACAGCTGTGGCAATGTCAGAATTAATTACCTGGACTGAGTCATGTTTCAAATGGAAGTTTCTGTCTGAAATTTTTGTTGTATTTCAGGCTAACCTATTTATTTATTTACCAAAAAGTTCTACGGACAATAGCAGACAACTGTTATTCTCCTATGTGGACCACTGAGACAAAAAACTGAAATTTTTAATGGTATGAACTATTTTTCTTTTGCTATGAGACAGTTTCCAACAATTTCACTGTGTTGAGTTAGGATTTATTTAAAATATTTCTTTGTTTAAAAAACTCAAAAGTTTAAAAGTTTGGCTTTCTGCTGGATGTGGTGGTGCATGCCCGTATTCCCAACTGAGGCAGGAGGATTGCCGCAAGTTCGAGCCAGCGTGGGATATACAGTGGGTTCCAGGCCAGCCTAAACTACACCCTCTCAGACACAAAACAAAACAGAAAACGAAGATTGGCTTCAGCACACGTCCAAGCCACTGTAATGGCCTTCAGAAATACTAAAATCAAAAACATCAATGAGCACCGTAAGTCTTCCTTTAACCTAGTAGGACAAATTCCATTCTGGTACTCTGTAAGACAGAGTTGTGTCAGTTTTCATTATTTCCCATTTTGTAGTGTTTCTAGTTAGAGGAGAGATAAATGTAACGTCCCCCTAACTGCTACTGTAATAATAAACATCAACATTACTTCAGAACCATATACTGTATACCATGAGGAGAGGAGAATACAGATGTTGATTGATTCTGCATTGCATAGAAATAAAATTCTCCTACAATAATACTACAGAATTCTACTAAAAGCCTTTTATAATAAAAAGTAACAACTTTTTGCTTTCGTTTTCATGAAGTTAGGAAACTGATTTCAAATTTTGAAGCCTCGTATCACAATGCCTCAAATTCTAGGGTATTCTTTTGATTTATAATTGCATGAGGTGATTGTCCCATTTTAAGAATGTGATTTTCTTCTTAAGTATTCAACTGGAAAACCCCTGGTAAGACCTTATAAATCAAAACTTTAATATTGAAGATTTTAATATTTTAAATATTTTTTGAGCAGAAAATTTCCTTTAAAGTTAGAGATTTAAGTCCCTAAGTTTTAGATCAAAATGCTGTCATTCCTGTGGGTTGAAATGTAGAGATCTAGAGCAAGGAGACATTCATTTCTTACTGAAAAAATGAGACTTCTCAGTTCTAGGCTGGTCCAAGTGTCTCTCTGAGTCTCACTACTTTATGTTCAAATTCTCCAGGCAATTTTGATGGCATGATCTATCAGTACACAGCCTAATACAAAAGAAGCCAACAGGAGAGAGTATCAAACCTGCTCCTAGGTTGTGGGACTGGGTTACTGTTGAAAAGTCCATCTCAAGTGTGACTCTGTCAGCATCAGGCCTGGCTGGGGGCCTAGAGGAGCCCAGGTGAGATCCAGCCTGCCAGCTTCCTAAGGATGAGGAGCATCAGCCACAGGAACCCACAAAGCTGAGTTGTTCTTGTCCTGCAGGAGTTGGTGTATGGTGGAGAGAGCAGGTTCAAAGCCACCACTCACAAGAGGGATGGGCTCAAGCCTAGGCAACTAGATTCCCAGGGACTCGTACGTACCCTTAGACATGAAGTTGTTGAGAATGAACTATTTCTATTGATTAATGTAGTCTGAATTTATTTGCTGGAAAAAAATTAAACACCTGGAACTACTCCAAGTGATTGAAGGCCAGAAGAGCATTCTTGAATCTCTGTTGTGGACTAAATCAAGTAACTGTACATTATTTGAGTAACTGTGCAGTATTCACAAGTCTTGTACTAATGAGTCTCAGAGGAGTCAGTCTCCCAGACTGCAGAGATCTACTTCAGGTTACATTCTTCCAGAGTAAAAGCTTTAAAAATCCCAGAGATTAGTACCTGGACAGGTTAGAAAAAAACAAGGCAAAACAAAATAAAATTGACATTTTCCCAACTCTGCGGCTGTCCAGAGGCCAATAGGGAGGGATCCTCATGGAGAACATTGACTTCAGTCTCAATCAGACTGTGTGCAGCTGCCCTGGAATTGTGTGTGAACCTAGAAGGACCAGCAATGCTTCAGGACACGGGGATCTCTGCACTGTCACGGAGGTGTAGATGACTGTTAAGGCTTGTAACTAGATACCCCCTCATGGACCCATAGGTGGGGCTTGTCAGAGCTGGCAGGATCTAAAGTGTGTGATACTAGGATTAAAGATGTCTGGTACTAAATTAATCCACTGACTGGTAGCATTGTTCTGGATATGGATAATGGAAGCCCCAACCTGGGTGTAGATGGCACCAGTCATGGAATATAAAGGGACAGAAAGAAGGTAGCTGCTTGCTGCCTCTTGCCTGCTCTGATATGGACTGTTTCGCCTCTGCCATGCCACCCTGCCTTGGAACCAGCTGACTGGACTGAAACCTCTACAAACTGTGAGCCACAAGAAACCTTTCCTCCTTCAACTTTGGTGTCAGGTATTTTGTTTCAGCAACAAGAAAAGTAACTAAGACAATGACCATGTCACCAATCGTGGAGAGCCCCATTGGTAAGTGACTGCAAGCTTTAATCTAGGATATTGGCAATAAAATTGAGTTTGATGCATGCCTGTGCTAGATTTTTCTATCCAGTATAATAAATAAAGCACCTTTGGATTACAAATATCAGACTCAATAGCAGCTAGATATCTTAGTTTTGTATTTAGTTTGCCTTATGTCTCCATGGCTTAGTAATTTCTATTGACAGAAAAAAATATCCATCTATGGCATCCAGAGTTTCTGCTGAAGGGACGAATTTTAACTTAAAAGTACTTCGCTGGTTAAAGTTCATGGACAGTTGCTTGTAGTCCTGAATGTGGTGAAGTGTTGGCCCCATGGTTGTAACAAGACAGATTCTTGCTTGTTTTGTGACTATAACCATTGCTGCTGTCGACCATCCTTTGGGTCTGGTTAGTGCCTGTTGTCTGGGCAAGGAAGTTCTGCGAGGGCGACGTTGTAAACTTGGAATGCTGGCCTAGGATGGGACCCAGGGTCCTACTGCCACCACAGGGAAGGTGAAACTGCCATTATACTGTTGGGTGCTGACTTACCTCTTGTTGCACATAGGGCTGAAGGGCAGGGAGGGGAAGCTGAAGAAGGACAGCTTGAAAAACCAGAGCTGGAAGTAGTTGGCATAGCTGATGGTCAAGCTGCTGGAGCGGGGACAGGCCATGAGGGTGCTGGGACTTCTGATGATGGTGGTGACTCTCGCTGGAGGTAGGAAGGTGGAGCCACTGCCGCCCCTGTAGAAACTGCTTTTAGGAAGGAGAGCCTGGGGCTGGGGCTGGGAGCCAGGCAGCTGGGCAGTGTGGCTTTGTTGGGAAAGGAGGTGGAGGGTGGCTGCTGGAGGTGACAATGTTGCTGTTGTTGCAGGTGCTGCTTATGGGGGTTTTTAGAGCATTCAAGAAATGATGTGCTTAGAAAATGCTCTAAGAACTGGGCAAACAGTTTCATTCTTCATCATGACAATATTCCGTGTCACACATTGCTTCTGGTACAGCAATCCACCTCATTTCCCAGGTCTGACACCATGCAACCCCTAGCTTTTCCTAAATGTCCAAATGACCACGAACGGTGAGCATTCTGAATCCACTGAGGGTGTCGACTCAGGCAGGACAGCACAACTGAAGATATTCATGGAACAGAACTTCCAGAACTGCTTCAGAAAGTGGCAAGAATGATGGAGCAGGTGTATTTGAAGCGAGGGAGAGGATTTTGAGGGAGATTAATGGCAGTATGTCTTCTACTGCAATATGGTAGAAAAAATTTAAACTCCTGTTTTGATCCCACCTTGTAAATTCTGAGAAAATTTCTCAGGAGATCACCCTGAAGGTGCTCCTGTCCAATGGTGAGTGCTATAGTTTGGGATCTAGACTGTCTCTCAAAAGCCTCAGGTGTTCAGAGGTGGGGTTCATGATTGGATCATGGGGTACTGTACTCATCCTGGATTCATCCACTGACGAGTTCACAGCTGAATGTATTATTAGAAGGCTGGGCCTGGTTGGAGGTGGGCTACTGGGGGTGTTGTGACCTGGAAGGATGTATCCTTGTCCCCAGCTGCTCCCCTTTTCTCTGCTTCCTGGCTGCCACTGGTTGAGCTCCATTTTCTCTGCCATGCCCCTCTACTAGCCTGTTGTTGCCCCGGAGTCAGCCAACCATGGACTAAAATAAAACTATAAGCCAAAATAAACCTCTCCTCCGAGTTGCGGGCATTGGGGTATTCTGTCCCAGCAATGGGAAAGTGACTAAGACACGAGATTAACAACCCTCACAAGGCTCCTCTAAGAGATAAGGTGAGGATCAGGAAACTGCACTCTTTTATTTTTCCCTTTATGAAAGGGCTCAGCCAAAGTTCTCATCTGTGAAAGATGAAAGAACATAGTTCAATCTATGATAGATGCAGCTTACCTAGAGATGGTATAGTGTAGTTACAAACAGGACAACTTTTTTCTTTCTTTTTTGGGGGGGGGTGGTAGTGGTGGTGCTTGGAGATAAAGGGCCTTGTGTGTGCTGGACAAGTGCTCCACCACTGAGCTACACCCCCAAGCCCTTAAATTGCCCAGTAAGTCCCCAAACCATTGTTCCCAACAGTTACATGGATAACACATCTTCCAATGAGTTTCCATTTTACAAACTTAATTTATTACTTCAGTAATTTTTCTTTCTTTTTTTTTTTTTAACTACAGAAGCATGTGGTATTATAAGAACTCAGCATAGGCTTTTTTCTCCATGAAAAATCAATAATGAAGTACAAGTTCTTAATAAGCATCAAATAGATATTAAAAATAAGGATTTCATGATTTAATTGTAGACAATGGAGAGAGTCTCTCTGGACTGTGTATAATAGGTGCCAAAAGTATTTCAGCTGTACAGTTTTATAATTATGCATAGTCCCCATCATATCGTGTGCTTTAACATCTTTATTTTTATTTTATTTATTTTTGAGATAGGGTCTCACTATGTAGTTTAGGCTGGCCTTGAACACACTATGTAGCCCAGGCTGGTATTGAAGTCATGGCAATCCTTCTTTCTGCCTCAGCCTCCCCAGTGCAGGGATTACAGGTGGGGACCACCAAGCCTGGCTTTAACATCTTTATTTCTTGAAAGGTGAGGATACATTAAGGGCCCTATCTGTGAGGTCATTTCCAACAGTCCTTTTTGCAAGTTTTGTTATTGCAGTTAACTATATGAAAATTTGCATTGAACTCTTCAACTACAAAAGATAATGCTAAAGAATAATATATTGCCTTTTATTCTTTATTTCAGGTTTCTTACCAGGGTAATACAATGGCTCAGTTAGCTGCATCACATAACGATTTAGAGAAATTAATTATTGTAAAGACAAATTAGGTGATGCAGCATTTCTGCAAAATTCTCAGGCCATCCCATCCAATTCTCTGAAGCCAATATTTGCAAATTATATTTTAGAGCATTGTAGCTTTTAAGCTCCTCTAAGAAAGATAAGTCATTGTACACTAAGACACAGAGAGCATAACAAGTCCAAAATTTAACAAAGAGGAGGCTGTTTTTGTCTCCCTCCACAGAATATTCAAGATGACTTTCCAACAAACTAACAAGAATAGGAATGAAGTGCAGGCGTTTTACTGTTTTCTGGCTCCCAGGGTTCAAGTAGCACCAACACGCTACACTCTGGAGCAGCAGGATCTTTATTTTGGGTGCCACCTCATCATTTTGCAACAAGTGGGCTACTTCTTTCATGTATTCAGCTGCAAGTTTCTCAGCACCTGGTCCTCCTGTAAAACAAGCATTGGGATTTCCAGAAGTATTTGGCATATCTAGCAACTAGTAACACTTCAGAATCTCCTAAGTGCCCATATTCTGTGTGTGTATGTGTTTGTGTGTGTGTGTGTGTGTGTGTGTGCGCGTGCAAGGATCTGAAACCAGGGCTTCAGTACACTCCCAGCCTCTGTGTTCACGTTTTTGTTTCCACATGGATGACACTTCGAATACTTTTCATTTTCCCTTCTTCCCATGCTGCTGGGAAGATGAGATTGTGTATATTGATCAGCAAGGAGTTAATATGGAAAGTGGGAAGATGACTGCCTGCCTAAGGCTCCGCCCTTGTTCCTTTAATCAAACTCCACACTTTCTGTCTTCAGTGCTGGAGAAAAACATGGAAACCAGCACATGAGAGCAGAGAGAAAAGGGTTGTGCCGCAAAGCCAATGGTGACCTTGCATGGGCTAGGAGAAAGACTCGGTCCCATTGGTCCATTGGTCCCATGGTCCCATTCTCATACATTTCTTGCCCCAATTCTTTTCTAGATCTGAGATGGATATGTCCTTACTAGGTTTTCTTCCTTTGGCTACTGACCCATCCTGGTCCTGGATTCTACTTTCACCATATACCTGGGCCCCAGATCTTCATAGGGCAATCTTAAACTTCATAAAGGAATGGATCAAAAAGACACTGGATGAACACTGCTTGATGGAGAGGAGGAGCTGACATGGGTGGTTAGATTCTAGCTGCTGGAGTTCTAAACTACTTTGAATTTCTCTCTCTTCAATACACTAGTCCCAGTGTCCTAGGAATATTTTGTTCATTGTTAAAGCTTTAGCTGAAGCTGGGCATAAGCTCTTTCTCTTGCTTCCCAGTAATACAGCTAAGGCAAACTAATACCAACCTGAAGAATTCAGATCCTTTTACTAGCTAGTTCTTCCCCTGAAAGATGAATACAGCTGTTTAGGGAGTGGAGTCAGCCCATGTGGTAGATACCATTTGTCCTTCCTTCACAGGGGCAGGTGATCTCCCCAGTGTCTCATCTCTTCTCCAGCTCTATGCAGGTGGTCCCCAACCCTGCTGGCATGAAGGACTCCTTTACTGTTTTCTCTCATGGGCATGATTCTTTGAAAAATTCAGTCCATCAAACTAAGTAATTCATCTTCCCACTTAAAAAATCAATTAAAATACTTGTAGCTTCCATCCAATACTTCTGATTAGGAGATGTTGAAGATGGCACAAAATTTCCTTACATATCCTAAACTTTATTAGAAAAAATGTGCAATGAGTTGGACTTGATAATTAGAGCAGCATGTGCTTAATTGGTGTTTGCCACTTTATTTTCCAGCAAAGTACACATTAACTGTTGGCTTTTACTGATAACAACTACTGGCTTTCATAGTAGCTGTTGTAAGGGTATTAAGTTCTTACTGATTTTTCTAAGATTTTTTTTGTATAATGCATTGTTATATAATAAAAGTAAAATATCAGGTACTTTTATTCTGCATTAGAATCATATTACTGGGTTGAAATTATGTCAGCTCAGTATAGACTCTCATGTTTTTCTTTTAATGAAAACTTTTATTTTTATTTACTTATTGAGATAGGGTCTCACTATGTTGCCCAGGTTGGTTCTGAACTTCCGGGCTCAAGCAATCTTCCTGCATAGCAGGAACTATAGGTGTGTATTCGTGTGTCTAGAAGTTAATGAAAACTTTGGCAGGTGATATATTAACACAAATGAGAAATATCGAACTAGAAATTTATTTGGTGGACACAATCTTTTAAAATATAAGATTCTTGGGCCGGGGATTTAGCTCAGTGGTTTTGCCACCTGCTGTGCAAGCGCAAGGACCCGAGTTTGATCCCCAGTACCAAAAATAAATAAATAAATAAAATAAAATATAAGATTCTTCAAGAAAAAGTTATATCTGTAGCGTTATAAGATAAAACACTAATGATTTAAAGGAAATGTTCTGGGGGTTTAAGACCAGAATTAAGAAAAACCAAATTACAGTGTTCTAACAAGCTAAAAGATGATGAAACACCTATTTTAACACAGCTGGTCAAGTCAGTACCTGTGAAGGCCAGAAGTCCAATTTTCTTGGCAGCCTGAGCTCTTATTTGAAGGGGTAGAGATTTATTCTTCAACATGTGGCCAAGTAACACAATTCTTTCCTTGTGAAAAGTACTGTCAGTTAAAAGAACAGGCTCTTCCTCCTTAGTAAAAAAATATCCCTTAACAGTGACACTCCAGAATTTTTGGAGGCAGGTCCGCAGCTTGAAGAAACACCCCAACACTTGAGCCCCAATTCGCATATAAAAAGGCAGGTGTTTTTCAGTCATTTTGCCAAAGGGCCACTGCTGCTTCAGGTACCCAACTGGCAGTGACAGTCAAGAATTCTAGAACACATCCCTTGACGACACTAGGAAATATACAAGCCAGAGGAAAGCAATATATGCCTAAATTCCTACTGAACACTTTCTACAGTATCAACTAAGACAAGTTTACTTTTACTTCTCTGGAACAAAAAACCTCAACTAAACTGGGAACTCATGCTGGCCTTTGCGCCTTTGGTTATGCAGGGCCTACTCAGAACTGCCCATTCTAACATATACTCGGCTCCTTTCCATTGGTCTTTCATGGTATTAAGACTACTCTGCTACCTAATCAGAATAGATTTGTAGATTTACCTGATTTTTCTGAGAAAATAAAACAATCAAAAGAGTATTCTGTAACTCCCCATCACAGCCACCCACCTGTCTGCATCTCTGCTTCACAGCCTGACTCCCTCCTGATCCCAAGGCCTCCCTATCTGTGCAGATTTCATTTAGCCCCTGCCACCCCACTCAAAGATACTGCTCTACAATTCTTGTCTTGTCTTTGTAATTTTTTCTCATGGGGTCAAAATGTACCTAAGTACACGATTGTGAGTGGAAAATACGGGACAGAAATGAGGCGCTGGAAGTTTTTCCATTTTCATTTGTGTGTGGCTTTTTATTTTTTTAAATTAAAAAAAATTTATTAGTACATGTTTGCAATTCATGCAGTTTACAGTCATCTTGGGGAGTACATGCCGCAGCTTGTTTCTTTTTTCTTTTTTTAATCCCCTTCCCCTTCCCTTTCCCTCCTTCGCTTGCCCTCCAAATTCCCTATCGCATTTTTTAGTCTTGTTGATATTATTAATCTTAGCTTATGTTGTAGCATATAATGTTTACATTAACTGAGGTTATTGGATGTCTGTACATGGCATATCTTTATTTCATTTATTTCCCCTTCCCTACCTCCTCACCCCTTGCACTTTTTCCCTTGTACCACTTTCCTCTTGCAAGAGGTCCATCTCCTAGTTTCCTTCTATCCATCCTTTATTATTCTTTTTGTTTGTATTTTTCCTTGCTCAAATGAGAGATACCATATGGTATTTAAGCTTGTGTGTTTTGTTTATTTTATTCAACCTTATATTTACAGATGCAACCATTTTTCTATAAATGTCTCAAATCTGTCTTTCTTTGTAGTGGAATAGTATTCCATTATATATAGTACCACATTTTCTTTTTCCAATCATCTGCTGATGGGTATATAGGCTATTTCCAGGATTTAGCTATTATGAGTTGTGCTGCTATAAACATTGGTATGCATGTATCCCTGTAGTATGATGTCTTAAAGTCTTTGAGGAAGATATCAAGCAGGAGGATTGCTGGGTCATATGGAATTCTAATTTCAGTTCTTTGAGAAATCTCCATACTGATTTCCATAATGGTTGTACTGTTTACATTCCCACTAACAATTGAGGGTTCCTGTTTTACCCCAGCCCATCATCAACATTTGTTATTAATTTATTTCTTGATGATTGCCATTCTTTCTGAAGTATGATAGAATTTTAGCATTGTTTTAATTTGCATTTCTCTAACGGCCAGAGATGTTGAACAGTTTTTCATGTATTTGTTGACCATTTGTACTTCTTCCTCTGTGAAGTGTCTGTTCATTTTCCTTGCACATTTCTCAACTGGATCTTTAATTTTAGGTAGATTAATTTTTTTGCATTCTTTCTATATTCTAGGTATTAGCCCTCTGTCTGAGGAGTAGTTGGCAAACATTCTTTCCCCTTCTGTAAGCTGTGTCTTCACTCTACTGATTGATTCTTTTGCTGTGAGAAGCTTTTTAGTCTGACATAATCCAGTTTGTTAGTTCTTGCTGTTATTTTCTGTGCAATTGAAGTTCTGTTTAGAAAATCCTTTCCTACACCTCTGTCTTTAAGTGTTGCACCTGTTTTATTTTCCAGTACGTTTAATGTTTCTGTTTTATTGTTTAGATCTTTGATCCATTTTTATTTTAATTTAGTTTATGGTGAGAGCTACAGTTCCAGCCTCAATATTCTGCAGATAACCAGTTTTCCCAGCATCACTTGTTGAATAGTCCTCCAATATATACTTCTGGCCCCTTTATCAGAAATCAAATAGCTGAATGTACCAGGGAAAGTTTCTGTATCCTCAACTCTGCTTCATTGACCCACACGTCTGTTTTTGTTCCAGTACCATGCCGTTTTTAAGATCACTATTGCTTTATTGTATAGTTTGAAGTCAGGTATTACTATGCCTCCTGCTTTGCTCTTGTTGCCCAAAATTGCTTTTGCTATTCTGGGTTTCTTCTGGTTCCATATGAATTTTAGGATTGTTTTTCCAAGATTTATAAAGGATGCTATTGGTATTTTTTTTGGAACCGGGGATTGAACTCAGGTCCTTGCGCTTGCACAGCAGGCAGCGAAACCACTGAGCTAAATCCCCGGCCCCGCTATTGGTATTTTGATTGAGACTGCATTGAATCTGTATGATAGTTTTGGAGAATGGCGATTTTGACAATATTGATTTTGTCTATCCAGGAGCAGCAGACATCTTTCCATTTTCTGATGTGCTCTTCAATTTCCTTTTTCAGAGTACTGTAGTTTTCTTTGTAGAGGTCTTTCACTTTCTTGGTTAGGTTAATTCCTAGCTATTTCATTTTCCTTGAAGCTACTATGAATGGTATTATTTTCATAATTTCCTTCCCATCCTGTGCATGAATGCTAATGATTTTTGTGTGTTGATCTTGTATCCTGCTACATTGTTAAAGTGTGTTATTAATTCTTACAGATTTTTGGTGGAGTTCTTTGGTTCTTCTTTGTAGAGTATCATATCATCTGCAAATAATGATCATTTGAGTTCTTCTTTTCTAATATGCATACCTTTTATTTCCTTCTCTTGCCTAACTGCTCTGGTTAATGTTTCAAGTACTATGTTGAATAGAAGAGGTGATAGTGGGCATCCTTGTCTTGTTCCTGATTTTAGGGCAAATTCTTTTAGGTTTTTCCCCATTTAGTATGTTGCTGGCTATTGGTTTGTCATATATAGCTTTTATCATATTCAAATATGGTCCTTCTACACCTGTTTTCTTCAGGGTTTTTATTTTTTATCATGAAGTGGTGGTGGATTTTGTCAAAGGCCTTTTCTGCATCTATTGATATGATCATATGGTTTTTGATCTTGCTTCTGTTTATGTGTTGTATTATATTTATTGACTTATGTGTGTTGAAACATCCTTGCATCTTTGGAATGAAACCTACTTGATCATGATGTATGATCTTTTTGATAATGCACTACGATCTATTTGCTAATATCTTATTGAGGATTTTTGCATCTATGTTCATCACAGAGATTAGCCTATAGTTTTCTTTTTCAGTTGAGTCTTTATCTGGATCAGGGTGATTCTGGCTTCCATAAATGAGTTTGGGAACACTCCATCCCTTTCAATTTTGAAGAGCTTGGGGAGTATTGGTGATATAATATCTTCAAAGGCTTTGTAGAATTCAGTAGCGAATCCATCAGATCCTGGGCTTTTTTAGTTGGTTGATTCTTTATTACAGTGTCGATTTCATTACTTGTTATTGGGTTATTATCATATTTATGTTTTGGGGGGTTAGTTTTGGTAGTTTGTATGTATCTAGGAATTGGTCCATTTCTTCAAAACTTGCTAATTTGTTGAAATATAAGTTTTTGAAGGAGTTACTATCTTCTGGATTTCCACAGTGTCTGTTATAATTTCACCTTTTAAATTTCTAATTGCATTCATGTGAGTCTTTTCTCACCTTCTCTTGATAAATCTGGCTAGAGGGTTATCTATTTTATTTATTCTTTCAAAGAGCCAGCTCTTTGATTAATTGATTTTTTAAAAAACTTTTTTTGTTTTTAGTCTAAATTTCATCGATTTCTGACCTCAACTTTATAATTCCCTTAATTTTGGTTTGGGGTTGATTTGTTGTTGTTTCTCAAGTATCTTAAGATTTTTCATAAAGTTGTCTATTTGAGCTTGCTCTGTTTTCCTAATGTGAGCATGATTGCGATGAATTTTCCTCTCAGGACTGCTTTCATAGTGTCACTTAGTTTTGACGAGTTATACTGTCATTGTCATTAACTTTCAGAAATTTTAAAATTTCTCCTTTGATTTCTTCTGTATCTCATTGGTTGTTTAGGAGTATGTTGTTAATTTTTCAAGAGCTTTGGCCTTTTCTGAGATTTCTTCTGTTGTTGATTTCTATTTTCATTGCACAGGGGTCTGATAGTATGCATGGGGTAATTGCTATTCTTTTACATTTCCTTAACCAGGCTTTGTAGACTAGTACATGATTTCTTTTGGAAAAAGAGCCAGGTGCTGCTGAAAAGAATGTATACTCTGTTATAGAGAGGTGGAATACTCTCTATATATCCATTAAGTCCATATGTTCAAGGGTGTGGATAAAAAAGTAGGAGAGATGTAAAGGAACAAGGGGAAATTCCCTTACCCTCTATAAACTATATTGGGAGGACAAAAAACAAGAAGAGAAGCACACATGCACAGACATCCTCATAAAAGATAAAAAGGGTAAAATAATGGAATAAAAGTGGGGGAAGATGCACAGAAGGAGGAGAATAGCAAAAAGTAAAAAAAAAAAAAAAGTAAAAATAAAAAATGAAAAATAATACAATTGAATAAAGAATAGTAAAAGAAAGTTTTCTATTCTTTTGGACGTGTGGCTGTTTCCCTTAGCCTAGGATTAAGGAGCAGAGCTGAGCCCAGGGCGTGTCTTTGTTCATGCTGGAAGTCTAAGGTGGCTGTCTGCCTCCAGAATGGTGCTGGATGTAGAGATCTACTTACAGTGGGAACATGCTGCCAATGCGAACTTCCAGTCTTGTGTAGCTCAGGCTGAAGCTGACCTCTGACCATAACAGCTGGCTCTGTGTTCCCGAGCCCCTGCTTCTCAGTGAGACTCCCTCAGTCTGATCTCCAACTGCGGGCAGTTTCCCATGACTCTTTCCCTCATCCACTCTGGGAATTTGGCAGCGTGAAGCAGCCAAGGGACTGTTCTGGGACACAGGTTCAAACACTCAGCCTTTCCTTACAATGGTGTCCCTGCTAGCTCCTGCTCTGCATGACTCTGGCCTTGGGTGGTTGTACCGAGGTCACTCACCAACTGTTGACTGTGGAAGGCAACTTTGGAAGCAATGTTTTACGTTCTCCCTGCTGGCTCCAACTGCAGAAGACACACCCAGCTCTAGTGCAGTTCTCCAGTTCTTAGTGAGCCAAAAAGTTGTTAGTTTTAGTTTGCCTTCCAACTGGTGGCTAGCTAGCTGATGTTGGTGGTGCTGCATAGTTTCTCCTCTGCAATGTGATCTATTTCTTCTGTATCACTTAATCCTATTTTCTTCTCCTCTGTCAGTTCTCTTATGGTTTCTGTGTACCTTCCACTCACTTCAATTCCTCTCCAAGCTTACAGACTCCAGATATTTTGTTCTGGAGAATAATACATTTCTTATTGATGGCCAAAAAAAAAAAAAAAAAAAAAACCCCACAAAAAAACAGCCCAAGATAAACAACTTACAGAAGGAAAGGTTTTATGTAGCTCATGGTCTGAGAGGATTCAGTTCATGGTCATTTTTCTTCAATACCTTGAACCTGTGGCAAAGCAAACATGGTGGCAGAAAGCATGTGGTAGAACAGAGCTGCTCACTTCATGGCATCTGGGAAGCAAAGGCAGAGGAAGGGTTGGGGTCCTCAGATGCCATCTGAGAGCACAGCCCTAGTGACCTTACTTCATTCTCCCAGGCCCCACTGCCTGAAGACTCTATAGGCTCGCAAAGCACCACAGGCTCCCAAAGTAACCATAGGCTAGTGGCCAACCTTCAACCCAGGAGCCTTTGAGGAACATTAAAGATCCCAACCATAACTCTGCATCAGGTGTACTACTTAGAACTTTCTCAAAATCAGAAGATGATATTTAATAAGAGGTTCTACCACCAGAAAAATAGCAGAAATAAAAAGGCCTTTTTTCTTCCTATTTGAATGATTTGTTTTTCTGATATAGTCACAAGCGCTGGTGTTTTCTGCTGAATTTAGGTTTATAGTTTATAATTTTGTAAAGTAAAACAGTATAGCAATGGATTGTATAGGGGAAACTTTTTACTGTTGACTTAGTAAAAGCAATAACTGATACATAAAGAATCACTAGGTAAATACTTTCAGAGTTGAATACAAGGACCCTTGCTGTCACTGGTAGTTTGGACTGGGAACATCCATGAGGAAATGAGACTCTCTTTGCCCTCAGGGAGCTCACAGGCTCTGCTCATAGATACTATACTCTAAAAGAATTCTTTCTCTTCCCCTTCACCTCTAGAAAGATTTTTGTTAAGTCAAACTTTTCAGATCAAGATGTTTCTGAAAATAAACAGTTTAGTGAGCTGTATAGATGCTAGCCAGAGGTAAGGAGCAGTCCTGGGACAAATTTCCTCAGGTACAGATAGTGGACAGATGTTAAGCATGGACAGATAGTGGTTGGGAAAATGTCTACTAGAACTAAAGGGCCAGGGCATTGTATAATGTAATTTTGAGGAGAAGACCCTAAGGGACAGGAAATGTGAAGGAGTCCTGGCGTAAGAGGTTGGTTCCTAAAGAGAAAGACCAGAAAACCTTGGATTGTGAGTAACTTGTTCTGTGAGTGTTCTGCAAGTTGAGCAAATAATTTTAACTTGATAAATGAGTGATGTCTTGCAATACCATATGAGTAGTATGTGACACTGAATGTCACATGATCACAATTGAGCCAATGGTTCCTTTCTGTTTCTCTTGCTGTGGGATTGTGGGTGATCATCACTCAACAGCAAGAGGTTATGGAGGAGATCTTATCTAAAGAGGAGGAGGAGAAAAGGGTGGAGGAATCCTTCACTTCAGATGAGATTAGGGAGATGTACAAAACAGTGGAAAATTTTGTAGAAAAGCACCACCTGAATAAAACTATAGTAGTGAGAGCAATGAATCTGTTTAATAACAGTGCAATGTCACATTTCCACAAAATCCTCAAAATGAGGCAAAAGCAAGTGGCATTGATAGGTTCCTTGTTAAAATTGCATAAAAAGAAAAAGGTTCCATTGAACTAGCAGGTAGCAGTGATTCCATTAGTGACAGTGAAGTTGTCCTACACAATAACCCTCCTCTCTCTTGTCTCTCTCACACTGGCCATGAGGGTTTTCAAAGGTAAGAGCAGGTTCATTTGTTTATTTTTCTTTATTATTTTGTATTATGTTAGAGTATTATAATCATTTATATGAATATTTTGGGTTATGGAATGAATCATCTGAGTTTCCATTAAAAACACTTTTTTAGGTGCTTTGGATTACAAGAATGTTTCCAGAATGAATTATGCCTGCAAACCAAGGTTTGGCTGTATTTGCTACTACTTGGTTAGTTTCGAAACCAGAATGCAGTGTGGCTTGGATTGGTCATCTTCAGCTCACAGGAAAGGAATGTAGAGCAGGTTGTTTAGTTCCAGTTTTAAATGGTCTTCTCTTACCCCTTTCTTTCTTCTATTCTCTGCCCTGTAACGTCGGACATCTCAGAATTTGTCTCCATTTATAGATGAAAGAATTTTAAGATAAGAATAAACTCAAGCGAAAAAAAGAGGTGTAGTGTAAATACCAACTCAAGAAAGGCATGTGAAAAACCACATCAGACTCTGTACAGGAGTAATTAAAAATAATTTTTATTTTAACTTACATGATTGAGTGATGATATAAATGCCACAAAACTAAAAGCACCCCCGTAACCAAAAATAAAATGCAGAAGTGAATACAAAAGATATGGAATTAATTACTCATGCAATATTCACAAAAAATTTAAAAATGCAAAAAAACAATGGGGGAAAAACCCTGTAACACCTGCGATTTGATTTTCTTTAAAAAGAACTATTTCAACCACTTAACATAAACCATAGACAATACACACTAACTATAGACTGTACAATGTACCTTTAAAATGAAAGATATATGCATATATATAATATTTATAAATATACAAAAATATATACATTATAACTTCACAGTTGAAAGAACTATTTTGTCAGAAGCCTGGCAAACAGTTTTTACTTTAAAATGAAATGAACCCTTTTTAAAAGTCTTGCTAAAATGGAAATATTTAAAATGGCATCTAAATGATATTCTATACAAACACATCAAGAATACAACTGATACTCCACAGTTTAAATTACACTCACGCACACTGTTTTGATACCTTGGCATACCCCAGCTGTATACTCTTTAGAGGAAGAGAAGTTACTTAGTGAGAACTATTCTGAAAGGTATTGTAGCCCTTGTTGAATGGACTTGCTGCTGCTATGTTGAAGTCATACTGGGAGCTGCTGTTGTAACTATTTGGGCCAGGCATCCTACCTAATAGTGAAAGATTTCTCTAGGGACAGTTTCCATTCCTTAGGACATCCTCTTCCTAATCTCATGGTCATTTTTATAGCAGCAGGGACCACTTTTTGTTTGTTTGTTTCTTTGTTTGTTTGGACAGGGTCTCACTATGTGGTCCAGGCTAGCCTTGAGCTTGCAGTGATCCTCCTGCTTCAGCCTTCTGAATGCTAGGATTACAGGCATGCAGCGCTGTCCCTGGCAACAGACCACATCTAATGTCCCTCTACTCCTACCCCATTAGGATTCCTCCAATTTTGAGGAGGCCAAAAAGCCTCAAAAGCCTCAAAGAACATCACAGCTTTCTGAATCCATAACTTTTGGCTTTGATTTGTCTTAGCAGCAAATTATCTGTAAGGTAATAGTATCCAAAAAATGACTTTTTAATTTTAAAAAAGCTTAAGATTTAAGGTTTTTGCTTGCTTTTAAGAGTATAGATATAATCTTAATAAGATAGTTCTTAGTCATCTACCTATCTTTTTACTGTAATGAAAATATAATTTGAGAATTTCATTTATTTATGTATTTATTCATTTATTTAGAGACAGGGTCTCCCTATGTAGTTCAGGCTTGAACTCACCCTGTACCCCAGGCTGGCCTTGAACTTGTGATCCTCCTGGCTCAGCCTCTCAAGTGCTGGGATTATAGGTGTGTATTACCACACCTGGCTGATTTGGGAATTTCAGGATATTAAAGAGAAACAAGCATACTAATGGGCACTTAAAAAAGTAAAATACAAAAGTTAGACTCTGACAATGGGTTATTTTCCCAGGCTTTGTAGGCAAGCTTGTATTTGAAGAAATTCTTTTTTTGTGCTTTGTATTTAAAGTAAAATTAGGTAGCTAAAGGACCACTCAACCCTGAGAACATGACAGAAAAACTGCAAGGCATATATTTATTGAAATATCGCATGACTATTTCAAGCTTATAGAAGAACGTCCAAAAAGTACAAATATGGCTATTTTAAAATTCCATACATAATCAGATGCACTTTTTTACTTAGTATTGTCAGACATAACCAACAATGTAATCTATTGAATATTACATAGCCCTGTTCTATTGGCCAAAGAGAAAGTAGAAAGGTACTGTGAAACCAAACTCTGAATGCTTTCTGTAACATGTCACATTTCCAGACAATCTCAGCAGGACTTTTCAAGTTCTTGACACTTTCCAGCTAAATTGCAGCACCTTCTTGGTGGAAAGGGCTAAATTTAGGACAGTAGTTAGGCAGAGTTAATTTATAATTAAAAGGCTGTGGCTACTTCAGTTCCATGACGACCTCCAACTTTAATATAGTCTCGAGGAAATTTATCCAACTGTTCGTAAGCCAGCCGTCCATCTTCTCCTAGATACACAACATTAAACATGAACTCAACATTTTTTATTCAGCACTCAAACTGACATCAATGGTTCAGGTATGGAATGCTACTTTGTGTCCCCATTCCTCTGACACTAGATTGCCATTGTAAGCCATTTGCTATGTTAAGGAAAAGTCATCTATTATTCTTAATTATGTCACTGATTTCTAGGTAATGTTTAGAACAACCAAGAACTTCTGAGCCAATATCAGAGATCAAAAGAATGCCAAGGTATGAAACAAAGCAGAAGTCCTGAGGTGGTCTGTCAATACTTTCACAAACTAGATTTATTCCAGGATTATATGTCTTTTTTGGGTTTTTTTTTGGTACCAGGGATCAAACTCAGAACCTTGTGCTTGCCAGGCAGGTGGTGGAACCACTGAGCTAAATCCCCAGGCCTGTCTCATTTATATTAAATGTATGAAAGCCTTGTTCATCTTGTTGCTGTATTTTTTCCCTCCCTTTTTGTTCTGTATTATTTTGTTTTTTGGTTCTGGGATAGGATCCAAGGCCTCACTCATGCTAAAGCATGCACTCTACCACTGAGCTACATTCCCAGCCATTGTTTTCCCAATTCTTAAGCAGTTTTTTTTTAAATAGGAAAAACAGAGGGTTGGAGATTTAGCTCAGTGGTGCTGCTGCCTGCCTCGCAAGAGCAAGGTCCTGAGTTTGATCCCCAGTACCAAAGAAAAAAAAAGAAAAGAAAAATAGAACAAAATAGCAAGTCATTTGGAAATATATCTTAGCTGTTCAAGATGTTGCTACAGACAAAACTGAACTAGGTGTTGCCTGGTAGAAAGCATCTCACTATGTTTAGAAGGCAGAGAGTAATTTTGTAGCTAAAGTTTTGAAGCCTAAATTTGACTTTTACAAATGATCATTTAGGTGTAACGATATGTAATGTAGACAACAAAAGTTATGTAGAAGTTAAATTCACTGAGGTCTAGAATACACTGAAGTCCCTACTGTACTTAACATACAATCAGGCATATATATATGAGACAAAGACAGAAATAATTAGTTGCTTTCAATCAGAAGTTCATTGTGAAGGGAAAAAAATCAAAAAGATTCGTAAAATGATGGAGATATATTGATATGAGTAGTTTCAGAAAAGGAGTATAATCATGGATTTTAAGTGTGTTGTGTACTCTCTGGAAACATGAACCTTTCAATAAACCAAAAGCCTAGTTAAATTTTTTTTTTCCACATTTAACTTTTCCAGAAATACGTAGAGAGATCTGATCTGCTGTATTTAAGAGACCTGTAGTGAACACTTCCATAAACAAAAGCCTGCTAATTATAAGAGATTTTTTTTTTTTTTTAAGGTACCGGGGATCGAACTCTGGTCCTTGCACTTGCGCAGCAGACCGCAAAACCACTGAGCTAAATCCCCGGCCCCTATAAGAGATTTTTATTAATTGCTTCTGCACACTTTGACAATTTGGAGGCAACACTATATTTTTTCTAGTACTGTGGTTTTAAACTTTTTATTACTTTAGCTTGTGATCCTTTATGTGAAACAAACTATGCTAAACTCTGCAAAACCTAAAGCAGGTTTTATTTATTTTTATTTTTATTTTTTGGTACTGGGGATTGAACTCGGGTTCTTGCGTGGCAGTCGACAGAACCACTGAGCTAAATCCCCGGCCCTTAAAGCAGGTTTTACATAGGACTTTCCAGTTGATGGTAGAAGAGATGAAGGGACAGGGGGCCCGACATGGTCTGTCTGCATGTCCACTCACACATGCCTATGGAAAGCTCAACTAACAAATGCTATTTGTTTTGTTTTCTTTCCTTGTTTTTCTGAGATGGGGTCTCACTACATAGTTCAGGCTGGCCTTGGACTCACTATGTAGGCCAGACTGGCCTCCAACTTACAGCAATCCTCTTGCCTCAGCCTCTTGAGTGCTGAGAGGCCACTATGCCTGGCTCACAACTGCTATTTGAGGAGCCACTGATACCAGGTCAATTCCTGGTCCACTCAGAGATAAAGTCCAGTTCAGAGGTGATCAGTTCTCTCCCAGAGTCCCACAGAGTCTAGGAACTTAGAGCATCAGGATTCCACCTTGGGCCCTGACTAGGTCTAGCTGTCCACTGGCAAGGTACACAGCCTCAGTGCTATAGTTTGGATCTTGAATGTCCCTGCGGGCCACATGTTGAAGGTTAGGTCCCCAGCCTGTGGTGCTCGTGGAAGATGGTGGAACCTTTAGGAGGAGGGGCTGAGTGGGAGTAGGTTAGGTCATTGGGGGTGTGACTTAAGAAGTCATATTGAAACATGAATTTCTCCTTCTCTCTAGACACCACGAGGCAAGCAGTTTCCACTGCATGTGATTCTGCTATGATGCTGTCATAGGCCAAGGGCAATAGCCAAGTAACTATGGACTTAAACCTCCAAAACCACAACCCAGAAATAAACCTTTCCTCATTTAAATGGATGCAGCCCGGGTATTTTGTCACAGTGATGGAAAGCTAACACACCCAACATGTCTTTGTGCCCCTCCATAAAATGGGACTAATTGTGCTTCCTCCTGCATGGAGCTCTTGGGAGGACCAGATGAGCTAACTTATATCCCTCAAAATAGAGCCTAGTGCAGGACAGGTCCTAATGCAAGCTGAGCATCCACAGCCTGGAATCCCAAAGCTGACATACTTTAAAATCCAAATCCTTTTGAACACTGACATGCCTCCACAAGTGGAGGATTCCACACTTGACCCCATGAGATGAACTGTAGTCTAAATGTAAGTGAATTAAAAAACTGCCCAAAATTTCCTTTAAGCTTTGTATAGAAGGTATATATGAAACATAATGATTTTTATGTGGGACGATTCCTAAGCTATCTTATTAGGTACATCCAAATATTCCAAAATGTGAAAAAATCTGAAGTTGGAAACACTTTTGGTCCCAAGTATTATAAATAAGGCATATTCAATTTGTATTACTATTGTGACACAGCCAGGGCTTGTGATATAGGCAGAGTTTTGAAGGTGAGAGTGCCTGGGTTTATGGTTCAAAGTTACAGCCATGCTGTCCTGGTACCTTGGTGAAAACTGTTCTGTCCAAATACAGTGGCCACAAGCAAGATGTGGCTATTCACATTTAAATAGTAATTGCTCAAAATGAAATGAAGTCAAAACTTTCTTCCCCCAGCACTGGAATGAAACCCAGGGCATTGCACATGCTAAGGTAAGTGCTCTGTCACTGAGCTGCATCTCCACTCCCAGTTACATCTTTAGTTCCTTGGCTACAGTAGCCAAGCTGAACTGCTCAGTAGCCACGTGTGCTTAGCAGCTCCCACAATGGACAGTGACATTCCCAGTATCACAGAGGGATCTACTGCAAGCTCTTGGTTGGAACATTAAAATAATTCCTCAGTAGTTGGTAAATAGTTGCTGCTGAGCCCTTTGAGTGCTTGTGATGACTTCTAGCCCTTTGGAACATGGTGTCTTATCAATTCTCACTGAAAATACCATTTTACTATATTAATTCACTTACTTGTGTGAAAGAAAAATGCACCAGTATTTGTGTATTAGGATAAATGAAGACTCATAATGTTGTCTTGAGGGGTTCTCAACCTTCATCACATGTTAGAATCACCTGGAAGGCTTTTAAAAAGTGTCCGAGCAGAGACGCAGTTCAGAATGGCACATGCAGAATCTTGGGAGTGGAAGCCAGGTATGGGAATGTGCAGGTTGCCCTGTCATACACTCCTGCTGAGAACCCTGCCCTGGTGGTGGGGTGAGCAGTGTGCAGAAGTTAAAGCCGGTCTAATGACCATTCTGAGATGCTGCTGTTTGTGCAACTCAGGTGACTCTTGGGGTACCAAGCACCTCTGGCTACACTTTATAAATGTTTGAGTTTTTTTTTTAACCTTCATTGTTAGTTCAGAACACTAAGGAAAAAAGGAGTTTAAATCAATAACACTCTGGGTATACTTAGAGAATTAAATAACTTCCATATCTAAAAAACAGCCATAGAAATTACTATTTTATCCTTTAAGCAAATATATTCTGGTTAAGCTTTCTGTGCAATAAATGATATATTCAACAGCAGAACGAAATCTTATTAAACCCATAATTGTAAGAAAGAAATCCTAACAATGAACGGGATTTCACGGCAGTTATAAATGCCATGAGTGTCTCCTTCACATAATTAAGATACTATAGTCAACTGCGGAGGCTTTATGCAGGTGACATTATGGACTGGATTATGTTTGAAGACTTTCAGAGTACAGTTTCTAGACTTTAAGACTATATGGGGAAGATAAACTTATTTGTAATAAATATTTCTATCTTTATGCAGAGTTAAGGAAAGCTTTTCCTACTCTCCCAAGTACCCTCAAAAGACTAAAAGTATGAAGCATGCTAAGCACAAAACTTTATAAAGTGAAGGGGGGAAAAGAAAGAAAAAAGCAAAGAGGAGGTGTTATCTGGATATTCGAGAACAGAATAAAGTTTTCAGTTGTTTCCTTGCTGCCAGGGCTCAGGGGGGCACAGGCCTGCAGGGCGATCCCTAGTTAGCCTGGTGGTCAGAGTGAGGCTGAGGTACATGGAGCAGGTAGTGTTCCTCAGATGCACTCCCTGGTCCCTCAACCAAACCTTGTCTTCTGGGGAATCCCAACTCCATACTGCCGATCCAACCTGCATTCCTGCTGCCTCTGCTTTATGATTTGACTTGCATGTCCCTTTTTATTTATTTATTTTTTTGAGACAGAGTTTCACCATGTAGTTCAGGCTAGCCTTGAACTCATGATTCTTCTGCCTCAGCCTCTTAAATGCTGGTATCAGGGTGCAGACTGGTGAACCCATATGAGAAGGGTCCAGAGAGTGGCCTGCACCCTCAGCATCCAGAGTGAACAGGGGTTGGGAGATGGACACTGACTAACTTCTCATCCTCTGCCTGCCAGTGAGTAGACAGCCCACAGAAGCAAGTGCTGCTAAAACAGGGTACACGAAACTTTTCCCTACAGTTTCCTATAAGAATACCAGAAGTAAATTCATATAAAAAACCGAACTCACCGAGAGACAAGAGGGTTTCTGAGGCCACAGTTCTCATTTCTTCAGTGTTGGATTGACACAAGTTCACCAGCATTTTAATGCTTTCGGTAGCCTACGGGGAAAATAGTTTTAGAGAGTATTCTGAGGTTCCTAAGACTTTGCATTTCATTGCTGGTAGGAACTTTAAAAACCTAACTTAGGGGATCCCAAACCAAGGTGGGTGTCAGGATCACTTTGGGAGCCCCTTAAAGTATGAATTCCTCACTGCCACCCTGGAGGTACCACACTGAGGTCCCCTGAGCTGGGGCCCAGGGCTCATGCTTGCAGGAGTTCTGCTGTAGCTAAACTCCTCCTTCCACAGAACTCCAGGCCTAGAGGACTGAGCTGATTAGCCTGCTTTTCAATTGAAACCCATTTTTCCTAGTTCTTCCTACTCTATCCCATTGGCTTAAAAAACAAAGTCTAATTTAAGAAATCCTATACATATACTGAAACAGCCCACTGTACTCCATAGATGCATAAAATATTTGTCAATTAAAAATAAAACCTAAGAAAGAACTCCTATTCTTTAGCTTATGTACTAAAACAGAAGAGAAGAATAAAAGTCAATGATGGGAATTCTATTTGCATATTTTACAAACATTTATTGAGCACTCTGTGAGCCAGGCAGTTCACAACGCTTGAGAGATTCTACAGTAAACCAGTTGTGGTCCTGGCTCAAAGAGCTCACAGTCCAGTGGAAAGGCAGATCGCTAAACAAGGAGTTATTGTAACGGCCAAAGGGCTGAGTCTGTGCTGGGGGAGAACTGGGAGGCAACCTGTCTAGGCAGGGACGTCTTCGTGGAGGAAGGCGTGTGTTAGAGATGTTGGCCAAGGTTAGACCCATTGTGGGTGTGTGGGAGAGTGACTGTGGAAAAGGAAATAAATTCTAGGCCAGAGCAATAGCTTGAGAAGTGCCTCAAATCCAGAAGTAGCCAGAGATAATGTATGGAGAAGGAAGGGTTAAATCAAGGAGAGCTTTATAAACCATGTTAAAGGATTTGGACTGAATTTTAAGTTCATGTCTGAAATCCAGGTCTAAGTCCTAATTCAATGATCACAGAAAGTAGATGTTCACCTGGGAGATCATATGTGTGGGGTTCTCGGAACCTTTATGGGCCCACTATTGAGGGCAGGTGGAAGAAACAGGGCTGCTGTCCCCAAGACAAAAATTCTTTTGCTGAGATGCTAGAGCAGTTGAGAAGGGACAATAAATCATGCTTTTCTTTCTTGGAGAAAAGCAAGGCTTATAAAGTAGCAGTGGTGGTGCTGGGTGCTGGGAGGGGCAAAGTGGAGGGAGCCCAGTGTGGAGGCCAGGGTGATTCTAGCCTATGGAGACAGATGGCAGACCTGAATGCAGAGCTCACTTGGCTTGAGAACCTGATCTCTCAAGGTTGTTTCTGGGCTGATTATAGAGAAGAAAAATGGAGAATTTCTGCTTGTTCTCATTAACTGTTTTAGAACATTGTGTTTCTTGACCTGTTGGCGAGGAACGACTGCTGGCGGGGGGTGAGAAATGATGCATTTTTCACATTATGCTGTGTGAACCCTTCCTCAGGAGCTGGGGCTGCAAGATGGTTTTGAAAGAGGTCTTCTATTCAGTAGCAAGGATCCCACCTCTTAGGAGGAAAGGAACAAGGAGGAATCCGGGTCCCCAGACCTGAGACACTCCAGGGTTAAAACTTGAGCCTTTGCCTTTCCCTGCACAACACCTAAATCCATAAAAATGCAGACAGGTCACTGTGTCTTCATTTATATAAAATCCAATCACAGACACCCAGTCCCTGTAAAAAGCATGGCCAAATCAACAGTCATCGCTGTGAGCTTTGTTTTTTTGCCACTTTGAAGGTAATTTTTTGACCAAGTAACAAGGAAGGCAAAGTTTCCCACAGTTGTTTTTCTTCACAGCTCATTAACTTTTTCTTTTGAGGCATTAATCCTTTTCTTTATGTCCCATTGGGCCTGTCTCTCCCTGCCCCTGTCCCACCAGCCCATCCAAGATTTTAGTCAGTTCGAAGGTGTGGTCTTCTCATTCTTCTCTCAAGGCTAATTAGTCTTGTTTATTTATTTTTAAAGGTAGGTCAAATATTAAAGTACCCATTGAAAAGTAAACTCTTTCTGCTTGGGAATTCTCAGCTCTTTCTTTTTCCGTTTACATTTTAGCTCTCTCCCACCTCACTAACACTGCCCTCCAACACAGTTAAGATAGGTTAGCTACCTAACAAAGAGAGCTTCATGGGAAAGGGCCTGGGAATTTAGTGGCACAATGAATTTTGATACTTCTTTGCAAATTGGATTTTTCCTTGCTATTTGTAGTACACAATATATATTGGTGAAATTACCCTGTCATCTTTATTTTAGGATGAGGTACTTGTCTAAGACTAACCCAAAGGCAAATGTTCCTGTGGACTCTTGCAAGACATTATTTTCTGCCATTGTTGACTTTAGTCACATGCAGTTACTGTTTAAGGGAAAAAAAGTAAGGATCCCACAACTAATAAACAGCCAAAAGGAGATGAGAGATACTGTGGCTAGGCTTTACCTGCAGGGTTTTCAGGGCCAGGCACGCTGCCTTCTGGAGCTCCAGGTTGGTTTCTGTTAATGTTTTGCAGTAATAGAGCAAGGCCTGAAAGAGAAGGAGGGCATCGTGAGATAGCTGGAATCATTTGGCATTTAAGAGGTATGTGGCATTTTCACTTTTTGCAATAAGTGACAGTGTAAAGGGAGGAATTTTGTGCTACTTTAAGAACACACCAAAAAATCCATTAAAATTCATGTTGATTATAAGAGCTATGTGTCTATGCAATAAACTGACCTGATACTCTACCAGGTCATGGACTCTGGAGATACGAAGTTGGAAGATGCAAAGTTATGAGTCTAGCTTTTTTTTCTTCTTCTTCAGTGATTGGTTCTTTCCCTTTATCAGTTTTCAAAATAATGAGTTAGCTCATTAGCAAACTCTAACACAAACTTTTATTTTTAAAATATGTTATTGTTTTTATATTGATTGATTTTTTTGAGACAGGGTCTTGGTATCTAGTCCATGATGGCCTTGAACTTGCTGTGTAGCCCAAGCTGGGTTTGAACTTGGAATCCTGCCTCACCTTCTCAAGTGCTGGAATTAGAGGCATGTACAACCACACCGGAATATTGTTTTTGTTTTTAATTGACACATATTTGTGTGGATTTAAGGTAAATGATTAAATCAGAGTAATTAGCACTTTTATCTCCTCAAATGTTTATCATGTCTATGTAGTAAGATCCTTTGGACTCTTTCTTTTTAGTTATTTTGAAACATCATAAATTACTATAGACTAAAATTACCCTACTGTGCTATAGAACACCAGGACCAATTCATTCTGCTAACCCAACTGTTCTGATACCTCTTTCTACTCCATTTCCCCCCTACTGAATCTAGCTTTTAAGGGGCCCTTTAGATCTGGCAGAAATTCTGTAACCATTTTGAAAGAAGTCAGTGAAGAAACACATTAGATGTGACAGCAAGCTACAGGATATCGAGTAACTCAGCTAGAGAAGAGGCATCTTTTGGAGCACCAGGGTGGGTTTCATGAAAATCTTTGAATTGGACCAGAAAGGATGGGTTTGGTTTCAGTTGGGAAACTGAGGGAGAAAAGGGCATTTGGACAGCAATAAGGAAGGCAGGAGCAGACAGGAAGTTCCAGTGAGAAGGTGGTGGGTTTGGCTGAAGGCTTGCTGTTTGATATGTAGCACGTGGATGCAGTCTTTCACAGTGCAGAGGGAGTAGCTCAGAGGCAGAGTGCTTGCTAGCCCATGAGAGGCTCTGGGTTTGAGCCCCAGCACTTCAGGAAAATGTTCTTAATTTACCAAGCTAATGTTTTCTTAAATGGTTTATAAAGTGGGTACTGCTTGTTAATTCAAATGGGTAAGAAGCACTATAAGTTATATATATATTTTTTATATAAGTTATATTTTAGTTCACAGGAAAATTTGAACAATAATGACTTTTGAAAAGCATGAGAGGTGGAAGGGGAGAACTAACTTTTCATCTTAGTAGGATGTACTGTACATATTTTGCTATTTTCCTGAATTATTTTATTTTAAAAAGCAGAACTTAACATCAGAGCACCGTGCTGAAATACTATCTGTTGGATCAATAGATGCTGTCACTCTGTCATTTATACAATGGTCTTTTTTAGATTTTTCTCCAGGGCCGTGTGGCTGGTCAAAGTCTTAATTCCATGCCTGGATCATCTCCACAGCATTCCTGCTCCCAGTGCTAATGACTCCACCCGATCATCTCCCTCAGGTAAGTCTGGCATCACAAGCTCCTCCTACCCACTTGCACAACAGTTTTCTCCTCTCCTCCCCCTCCTTCCCCTCCCCTCCCCCTCCTCTCCTACCCACCCTTCTTCTGCATAGCACCAAACTGAAACTTCTCATTATGGGCTTTCAAGGTCCCACGCCACCTGGCCACCCATGATCTCATGCTGCTCTCTTCCTGAGTGTGCCCTGGGGCCGTATTGGTTCTTCACAGAGAACTAACTGCATGGTTCAACTCTTCTTGTCCATAGACCTCGGCTCTGATTGTCTTCAAAATTTGTGCAGGACCCAGGCTCCATGCCCCACTTCACCAGCCATGGTGCGAGCGTCTCTGGCTTTCTTTTCTCTGCTATGACTGCTATGACTTTCATTTTCTTTATTTATTTTGTGGCACTGGGGATCGAACCCAGGGCTTCCCAGTGCTGAGCATACATTCTATCACTGAGCTACATTTTTTGCTTTTTTTGTCTTGAACGTTAACTGTCACTATTTATATGTACCTGCATTTTAAAGCCTGCCTGCCTGTCTGCCTTCCTCCCTTCTGTGGGACCAAAATGACTCCATTTTGGAGCCGTCTCCTTTGTTCTCTCAAATTTGTGCTTAAACTAGGAATTCACCACTTGAAATTCCTGAGTTTATTACCCAACCACCTGTGTACCCGGGGAAAGAGCGTTCCAGGCACACTATCTATAAGATAAGCAGTTAATGAGCTAACTATCCACACAAGATAGATGCGGCCATTAGTCGGTGGGTCTGCTAACGATCAGTATGTGACAATCGGCCGTTAATCTTTGCCCCTTTCTCCCTTACAAAAACCAATACGTAATCCCCTTCGACCCCCAAAGCCTAGCCAACCAAAACCCTACACTTCATATGTATTAAGTATTAACCAATCACCTGGCTACTAATAACCAAAGCTTGTTGTATTCTCAATAAAAACCCTGCTAGTTTGGGACTCAGGGCTCTCAATCTCGATCCGCTGTGTCGGTGACAATTGAGAGTCCCTGCTTAAGCTTGAATAAACGACCCTTGTGTGCTTACATCGGAAACGGCCTCCTGGTGGTCTTTGGGACTTCACAATCTGGGCACAAGACTTCCTTCCTTCCTTCCTTCCTTCCTCCCTCCCTCCTTCTCTCCCTTCTTTCCTTCTTTCCCTTCTTCCCTCCCCTTCCTTTCTGTTTTCTCTTTCCTCCTCTCCCCATCACCATTCCCTTACCTTCTTTCTTTTGTGGTCATGGAGACTGAACCCAGGGCCTTCACACTGAACTCTACCCCCAGCAGTATATATATTTCTAAAATGTATCTCGATTTTCCAGTATGATTTTGGCCGTATCACTTAGCTTCCTGTGCTTAGTCTGCTAATCTATAAAATGGTTGTAATGATGAGAACTACTTACAGGACTTTGTGAAACTAATGTGGTAAGATAAGAACTGAAAATAGCCCCTGGCACAAAGTGAGCCCTAATAAATATAACTATAATATTGCATTTATTCTTACACATACATATTCACGTAACTGTTTATTCATGCTCTTGTTTATAGGAGAAAAACACCACAGTGACCTCATTTAGATTGAGGGTTTTTTGGGGGTGCTGGATATTGCACACCCTAAGCACATGCTCTAACACTGAGTATCCCCAGCCCTTATGTAGAGCTCTTTTACAGACAAAAACTTTGGTTTCTTTTTAAAACTTATTTAACTCCTTAGCATCTAGAATGATATTCTGTGCTTGGTGAGGCCCCTTCGAATCTGGAGCCACCAGAGTACTGTTCCAACAGCTCAAATGTATAGTCAGCCAGTCAGTGACACGCTTGCTCAAGGGTGACGTGTTTCTGCTGTAGTCACTGATAGCTAGGATTAAACACATCCTGTCTTCTCGGTTCTGAAGAATAACTCCATTCTTTTTTTTTGATGGAGACATAAAGCCAGGTATGGTGGCACATGTCTGTAATCTCAGCACTCTGGAAGGCTGAGGCAGGAGGATCACAAATTTGAGCCCAGCCCAGGCAACTTAGTGAGACTCTGCCTGGAAATGAAAAGGGCTGGGGATGTAGCTCAGTGAGAAGGCCCTGGGTTCAATCCTCAGTACCACCAAAAATTAATAAATAAGTAAATAAAGGAAGAAATGAGATGTACTTCACATACCACAATGCTTACCCCTTGAAGTGCACAATTCAGAGGTTTTCAGCATATTCCCAAACCATCACCACTCTCTGAGAATATTTTCTCAGAAATAAATCAAAAAGAAATCCTGCACCCCCTGGTAGTCCTTCCCATTGACCCTCCCTCCTCCCCGTGGTGACCACCCAACTGCTCTGTCTCATGGTTTGCCTATTCTGGACATTTGACAGAAATAGACATAGAGTATGTGGCTTGCATGTCTTCCTCTTTCAGGTTTCACTGAGGCTGTACCATGCTGTTAGCCTTTTTATGGCTAAATAATATTCCACCACATGGCGAGACTGCATTTTGTCTCTTTACTCACTAGTTGATGGACATCTAGATTGTTTCTACCTTTTGGCTAATAGGAGTAATTAATGCTGATGTGAACATTTGCATGCAAGATTTTTCAGAGACATATAGTTTAAAGTTAAAGGAAGCAGAGTTATGCAGTGTAGGTTATTAAAGAAAGAAAAACAGTAATAATAGTAATAACTCTACTACACTTAGTTAAGAGTCTGGGCTTACCTTTTGACCTCAACCATTTTCTACCTGGGGAAAACAGAAAACAAAACAAAACAAAACGCCCCAAAGGGGTGGGCAGGGTAACATTCAAGGGGCCAGTGTCCCCTAGACAAGGACAAGGTGACTGTCCTGAGGCTTGAGTAACTTTTCCAGAGCTCCTGTTTCCAGTGGTGGCCTGATGTCCAGGTCTACGTCTAGCATTTTACCCCTGCTGAACCTTGTTACCATGCCAACATGCTAGCGAGGAAGGGCAATTTAAGTTTTTCTCAGCCACTTCTGTAAGTCTTAGGATATGAGGTTTCGTAAGGGTTGGTTTGTTGGTCAAACCTTGAAGGTCACTATGAAGATCATTAGGAGGGGGTCAGAGGGAGACACCTGTCAAAGTCCATCTACTTTACAATTTTAACAAGGGCTAGTGCTGGAGGTCAAAAGCAATGGATGGCCATACACAATGCTGAGTCATGACCCATGGAATTTGGTTAGCTGAGTGGAAATTATTTCGGTCTATCCCATTTCTGGGACACATGTGTTATAAACATGTGCATATGTAAATTCAAAAATATTAATTCACTTATTCAACGAACAAATGACCAGCCACTTATGTGCCAGGATAACATATGCCTAAGTTGACTTTGCAGATGCTGCCTGCCCCATGAACTTTATCTGAGAAGCTGAGCAGCCAGAGGCATCCTAACACGGCACTGTGCTCATCTAAGACCACGGCAATCCCCCAGTGCAAGGTTTGTGGGTCACACTCTCTCTTAAACATGAATGTCAGCCTCCAGTGATGAGGGGGAACCAGAGGTGCACAATTCAAGACAGTATTTGGCCTTTCTCATGCTGTGTAGAGATCCACGACCTTACGAGATCACCCATCACATGATCACCCCGTTGTGTACTTTAGTTTGAGTAGCTGCTGAAGAAATGTCAGATTGCTGACAGTTTCAGGAAGTAGAGAAGGAGTCCCAGTCTGCACTGGTGCTTCCAGGCTAGGATTCTCATCTGCAGAGGGACCCTGAGAAGACACCCTGTTGCACGAAGGAGGCGGCAGCATCACCTCAGGCAGATCCTTGATGACTACAGAAGAGACTACATCATAATACAAGAATATAATTGCAAAAGAGGGGGTATATTTTACTTGTATGAGGGTATTAGGGAAAAAGCATAAAACTGTGAATCCACTTGTCTCAGTAACTGTGATTTCTATAGCAAGGTTCCAGGTTCATGCTGCCAGTTCTCACTCAGCAAGTATTGTATTGCTTTAGCTTTCACATCTATTTTCAAGAACTTAATGTACATGGTATGGTCAAAATATAGGGTGAATGTTTAAAGTTTCACAAATTTATTATAGTAAAGGACATTGCATTAATCTCCCTCAAAATCTCTCTCTTGCTTTGAACACACATCCCATTCTTCTTACCACTTTCTGAAGCAGTTCTGGAAGTCTTCTTTTGCAAGTGTCTTTAGTTTGCACTCTTGTGGCTGCTTTGATTTCCTGGATTGATTCAAAATGTTTAAGTCTCATGGTTCCAGATTCGATGGACAATGTGGATGAAGACACGTCATAATGTTTTTAAGAGCCTGCCTTTCCAATGGATAGTGCTTGGCAGTACCATTTACCACACTTTTTATCATACCTTAAAGATGTGAAAGAGGACTTCTGGAACTTCTTCAGAAAGTGGCAAGACTATTCAGTAGGGTGTGTTCAAAGAGAGGGGGAGTATTTTGAGGGGGCTTAATGGCAATGTGTCTTTTACTGTAATATATTTTAAAATGTAAATTTCCTTGGTATTTTTTGATCACACGTTGTACTAATTTTTGCTGTTCTCTATAAGAAAAAAAAAAAAAGAAGGTGTTCAGGCTTTGGTTCAGGTGTCACACATTTCTAGGTAGTAATCCAAATTCTACCACTTAAGAGTATAGAATCTTAGCTAAGTGCAGCTCTCCAGAGCCTCAGTTTCCTGATCTATAAAACTGAGGAAAACAATATCTACCCCATTAGAGGTAAGAGAGTGACACAGTGCCTGTGTAGCATAAATACCCAGCAATATGCAGTCTTTATTATTCTTGTTTTTCTGAGTACACTGGAAACTCTTCAAAGGCAGAGACTATTTTCCCTTTATTTCTACTGTGTCCACAAACCCGTCTCAACAGCAGTATGGACACAGCAGTTATTGAATAAAGAAATATTCACGAAAAATTAACCAGAGAAAATAAACATCAGAGCTTACTTGGAATAAAAGAAAGCATTTAAACTGCAGTTGGTACCCTAAAAGTAAAAGACACATCAAAAACAGACAGGGGTGTGCCGTCTGCTAGTCAGGGCACGCTCCAGGGACACACCTTGTTAGGACCTCAGTCCTAAGAGAATCTCAGTCCTGCTCATGGACAACTTTGCACACTCAGGCATGTGTATGCACCGCTAACTACAGTGTTTGCACTTCTTTAATTTTCCTCTCTTTGATAGGGTTGAGAGTAGTTGGCCATAAAACAACCATATGAGTTAATTCCTCTAAAGACAAGAGCTTGTAGGAACAGACAATACATAGTTCATTCACCCTTTTGGGTCAACCTAGCATTAGGATGGATGATCAATCTTATGAGTCCTCAAATGCCAGCACACCCTTGTTTACAACACCCAAGAAAAGCTAAGCAAGCGCTTATCAAGAGTTCATCTGTGACCTTCTGAAGGACACGAGAGGCTCTCATTTGACAGCCTTGAGCTGATCTGAATTTTGATGAGTAAGTCTTTAGAATGATTTCAAATGATAAAGGGTGCCCACAGGAGTCCTGTCTCTCTAGAGCCCCCTGTGCTTGAATTGCAGATTCCTGCAACATCTAGAAAGCTGATGCATTAAAGCTGAGGGAGGTGTGAATCCTCTATTCTGTCCACAGGGAAGTGGTTTTCAAGAATGAAAGTATCCTATGCCTTTGTAACTAATAGTGGGATGAACTGACCCCAAACTACTTATGAAAAGGCCAGCTGCATCCATACATGCACGCATATGTTCATCTGAATGGTTTCCAACTTGGAAACTATAGAAATGTCTACCAATAGAGAATGAGCATTCATTCAAAAATGTAATGAAATAGATCAGTATGTTTTAGCATGGAAAGAAAATAACCATGACAGATGATCAATTTTTTAAAAAAGGTTATTAAATAGAACAATATGATCTTATTTAAAAAATTACATAGGTTACCATATATAGATAAAATGTGAAGGAACAGATAATGAGTTATTAACAGTTTTCTCAAGAAGACGGACAGGGCACTTGACTATATTTCTATTGTTTTAATCATTTTACCAAAAATATTTTTATTTGTGGTATCAGGGATCAAACCCAGAGGTTCTACTACTGGCTACATCCCCAGCCCTTCTCATTTTTTATTTTGGTCACTTCTTTTTTTTTTTTTTGGTACCAGGGATCGAACTCAGGTCCTTGCGCTTGCGCAGCAGGTGGCGAAACCACTGAGCTAAATCCCCGCCCCGGCCCTCTCATTTTTTATTCTGAGACAGGGCCTCATTAGGTTGCCCAGGCTGGACTCAGACTTCTGATCCTCTTTGCTCAGTGTCCTGAGTAGCTGTGGTTATGGGCATGTGCCATTGTGCTTGGCAGAAGGGGAAGCAAAAAGATTCAAGATGTGTCACTTACAGGTACCAAACACTCACAGTGAATACAAATTTTGTATGTCATGAAGAAAAACTTTAAAAAAAAATAATAGTAAGGATGAAACCGGGGAAAGGGTATTTAGAGTCGGAGGGAGAGAGGTGGGTGGGAAGGGGAAGGGGATTAAAAAAGAACCGAGCTGCGTTATGAACATGCCCCTACTTCCCAAGATGAATGTGAGCTTTATGTACTGCAAATATACTAATAAAATTTAAAAAATTGTTGGGAAAAAGAAAGCATTATTATTATCATTATCATCATCATGTGTATTTTTTTGCTCTGCCAGGATCAAACCCAGGGCTTTGCACATGCTAGGCAAACACTCTAACACTGAACTACATCATCAGTCCAGAAAACATTATTAATAAGGAGAAGAAAGTTATTTTATAAGAGAATGGAAGTTAAAATGCTAATAATGAATAACGGGAGATTAAACACACTCGTGTCTTGATGGCCATGAGTCAGTGTCCTACCTTTTCCCTGAAATGCTCGTTTTTGGAGGCTGCTGTCAGGAAAAGCCTCACAGCCTCACTGACTTCACTGCTGTCTCTGGTCAGCAGCAGAGCCAGGGTCCTAAAGACCTCTTGCTGGGCTGGGAGGTTGCTGGGAGAGAGGTCATTCAGGGTCTGCAGCAGCTTCTCCTCTCTCAGCGACTGTAGAGTCTGAACCATGGAAACTAGAAGGGAAGACGGAGACTGAGTTCATACTTGTACAGTTCAGTGGCACATTCATTAAAAATATAAGTATTTTATGTATATTTTTATGACATAAGGCCCAAGTATTTATGAAAAAATTAGCCTATGATCAAGGTGGTATTTCAATTACAATAGTGAGAAAAAGACAGATTATTCAAGTAATATATTGAGGTAAGGGGTGATTCATATGGGAAAAAAGTGATGTTGGATTTCTATTTTTGAGTGCAAAGATAATGTATAGATGAATTAAATAGTCAAACATAAACAGATACAATTAAGAAAGTATCAAGAAATACTTTTAGTTTTTGGTACTGAGGATCAAACTTGGGACTTTGCGCTTTCGAGGCAGGCAGCAGAACCACTGAGCTACATCCCTGCCCTCAAGAAATATTTTTACCATTTTCCTAATACACATGTAGCAAATACAGTTGCTCTGTCTTAGGCAAAACCCAAATCCTAGGAGAAGTTGAGTCTGTAGTGAGGCAGGTGGCTCCCGTGGAGAAACTCATTTAGTTGACTGGAATACAGAGGTAATATGATAAAAACAGGGCTTGGGATTTCATGTGGGGAAACTGGCCATGTTCCATGGATCAGGAACGTACTCTGGTCCCTAACTGGAACAGCATCCTCTACCTACTGGACGAGTCTAAGAATTACCTAGATTTTTTTGTGTTTAATTTCCTATTTTCCTTGCTGTGGATTTTCTGTCAATGTCATTGTTTTGAGGGAACAAGGGAAGGAGGGGAAGAGGTGGAAAAAGAATGAAGATGTGTTATTACATGTCTCAACTCCGCACGATGAATGCGATCATTATGCACTGTAAGACTGGTCTAATAAAAAATACCCAGGTTAAAAAAGCCTCAGGAGTAGTATGTCTTATAATAGCTCAATAAACACATCACAGGGAGCACCCTACATGTTCAATAATGCAAATATATAAATCTACATTCAAATACAGGGCTGGTATAAAACTGATAAAACGTTTTCAAAGAATATTTAATAACATCAAACATGTCAAATCAAAAACAGGACATAACCCTAAAGAATATGCACAAGTTTGAAATCCAAAACCCATCTACATGCAACTGAAAAAATGCATAACCTTTTACACATGGGAGGATGAGGGATTTGAATCTTTTTCTTTATGGTTCTCTGTTTTCTGAATTTTTTTATAATGACCTTTTCTTTCGTACTTAAAAAAAAACCCAACAACTTGAAAGGTGACAGGTTTTTCCATCTGTCCTTCCCCACTGCTGCTGGTAAATGGTGTGTTCCCAGAGACCATGGAAGGTAAGAAACATAAACTAACACCCAAATGCCCAGAGTAATACAGACATTTGCTCAGGAAACTGATCTAGACTGAGACCAACTTAGTGTCAAGAAATGAGAGTATCACAAAGTGACGGCCTGTGGTGGTGACGTTGTCTCCTGCCTAAGTTCTCTTCCTGCTCCTTGCTCAGCCTGCTGTCTGCCATACAGGGTGATGCAGACAGTGCCCCACACTTTCCTCCTCCACGGGGCGCCACCCACGTCCTGACCATCTTGTTGCCAGGCTTAATGTTCTGGAAGGACAGGGGCCGAGCCTGGCTCTGCCCCAGACATGCTGCCACTGCCTGGTGCTCTGCCAAACTCTGCTGGTCCCAGGAACACCCTCATTCCTCCCGTCTCTCTGAACCACACTGTCAGGGATCCGAGGATGTACACAGCACAAACCTGGGAACCAGAAACCATACCTTTGCTGCCCGGAGAGGTTTGCATTCTATATAAACGCTGCACTGCTAATATTTGGAGTGCCACAGGAAATGGGGACAAGGACATCGTGGTCCCAGTCCTACCTGGGCTCCTTTTCTCCTTTCCCTGGATATGCAGCCTGCATTGACTTCTACCTTTTCTTACTTTCCCTTCCCACTGTGTCACCCCAGCCTTTTAAAGCTCATTATCACTGAAAACTCCACCAAAAAAAGCAATATAAAACACTATTGCCTTTGGGCAAATGGCAAATACATTACCAAGGGAAAGAAACCAAAGTAAACTCTTAAATCATTTACCAGCTTCCTGTTAATGGTATACCTCTGCTGGATAACTAGGAGGGTTAGTAAATCCAGGTTCCATTAACAAGAACTTTATTAGCTAAAGGTTCAGAAGTTATTTAAAAGACAAATCTCAGTTCAAATGTGGACTTACAGGAAAATACAAGCTACCAGCACTAGACATCATGATTAAAAAGATCAGGAATAATTCTGAACAGAGCCAGCACTGCAGTATGACAAAAGAACATGCCCACCTTGCCTGGCCAGCTGGCTCAGGCAGCTCTCCACGTCACTCATACCATGGCTGGTAAAATAACTGTGATACTGGAAAACAGTGACAACTTCTGAGGACAGGTTGGAGGAGAGCAGAGGCTCAGCCCGGTCCAGTATCTGGGACACCAGGGTTCGAAACACTACAAAGAAAAGAAACAAAGGAGAAACATGGCCATTCAGTCATTCGTCCATCCATTTCTACAAGATAGAGCAGAGTTCATGATATGAGTTAATCTTCGGGGGACAGCCAGATGACTTGAGCATGGACACACAACTGCCCACTGCTATTGAGGTCAAGATATAGAAGATCCCAAGCACCTCACTGGGTTTTCTTATACTCCTTCCTGTCTATAGCTATGTTCTCACCCTCACCATACAGAACTAAACCCCTGGCTTCTATTCAGTTCTCCTTAAACTGCATATAAATTGAATTATGCTTTTTGTATCTGGTTCCCTTTACCCAACAGAGTACCTGTGAAATTCACAAAAATTGTTGCTTGCAGCAGCAATATATCTTTTTAAAAATGCTATGTAACATCCTATGGCATGATTATACTATGATTTATCCATTCTTTTATTGTGAGTGTTTGAGATCTCCCAACTTTTGGCTGTCATTAATAAAGCAAAGATCCTTCTTTCTTGCGAATATAAGCACTCATTTCTCCTCATATATTTAAGGGTAGAATTGCTGGCTCACAGGTTACAGTGGAAACTGCCAGTTTTTCCAAAGTGGTTGTACCATTTGACACACCCATATTGGTGACATTTAATGAAAAAAAAAAGAAGTATACACTTTAATACCAGGTTCAAATAACTGTAGACCAAAACATTGGAAAAAAAGTTGCATCTATACTGAAAACATAGAAACTTTTTAATCGTGCCAATATTCCCTTAGCAATACAGTGTATCAACTATTTCCATAGCATTTACACTGTATCGGGTGTTGTAAGTAATCCAGGGTCCTCAGGGGGATGTGTGGAGGTTATATACAAACACCACACCACTTTATATGAAGAACTGGAGCATCTGCAAATCGGTTATCTGCAGGGGCTCCTGGAACCAATTGCCATGGACACCAAGGAAAAACTGTCATGGCAACATAGGCCGCAGCACTTCTAAAAAGTCCCTGCTGATATTTTGAATTAAAACATATACAGTGTTTCACTTTCTTAACTCTGAGTACCCGATGTTCTCCTTGGAAAGCATGCCTTTCTTTTTCAGGCTGGCCTTTTGTGTGCCCCTTATCCCCAGGCTGCAGAACATGCAGTGGGAGAGCTGCACAAAAGGACAGAAATTCTCTGCCTTCTGCAGCCCCATACCTGGCTCTGCAAGTCCTGGGTATTCTTTGTTGAGGGCTCTGGCAAAGCTGGTCTCCAGCTGCCTGATCACCCTGTCCGCCGAGCTGTGGTAGACGCCGGCTGGGCTGCAGCATTTGGTCCAGAAGGACAGCAGAGACAGTTTTTTGTGGAATTCTGGAATGGCTGGAAAAGAAGAATGGCCCCCACCCATGACACATGTTATAGATGAAGGTGGTGCACCGGCTGGGGTGGAGTGAGACATCTTGGGGCCTTTTTAAGACTTTGGTTTTCAACTGGACCTACTACAAGATTCCTCTGCGACTGGCAGATGATTCAGAGGATGAAGAAGTTATGGAGAGGAACTTATCCTGTGGGAGGGGGATGAAGAAAATGCAGCAAAAACAAAGTTATTTGCTTTTAGGGACACAAAATACAGCATCTCTACCTGGGGAGACCCTCAAGCATCTCATCTTCTATAACTTTAGAGCAAATGTATATGGGGCCAGTGATGCAAAGGCCCTGAGCCTTTCCTGAAGGGGGTGGAACTTGCTGTGGTGGCTGGAGATTTCCCCTTCCCAGGTGGCTCTCAGATGGAAATGAGAACGCAGCATAGGGCCAGGGAATGCCTGGTTACTATCACCTTCCTTGGTCCTTATGATGGAGGAGGGGCTGGAAGGGGGAGGAGAGGAGAGGACACTGGTCACTTGCAGCCTGGATATCTACCCCTTCACGTGCCTCTCTTTCTGGGGTCACCTGCTCTTAGTGGGAATGGGCTCAATAGGCAGAAACCTACAGGGAGGACCCCTGGAAGTTATAGGCTTCATCAGAGATTACCAGGAGACCCCATTTCTATTCACATTCTAAAAAAAGGGCAGAAAATCATAGAGCCAGATCACACAAATGCAAAGGCATCATCCCTACATCAAGTTCTGCCTGTACAATGCTCAGAACCGGGGACCATTCTGGAGGCCTTGAATCCACATGGTTTCTGCCCTCCCTACCTGGCAGGGTTGAGAAAGATGGTCCACCTGAAAATCAGCTACTATGGGAGAGTCTTAGCCTCCTCCACAGCCTGAGAGCAGTCCTGATTGCCTGGCCCCAAGGGACCTCACCAGCAGAAAATGCCTGTGAAACTCAGTCTGCTGTTTCTATTTCTACATGAGTGTCTGACTTCCAGGGTTGGAGACCCTACAGAAAAAGCTGTGCATTTCTGATTTGATGCAGAAGGCTGAAGTGTGGCATTAACAAACCTGAAGTATGGAGAATTCATCCTAGTCTATGGCCCAAGGATGTTTTTCCACCTCCCCGTTAAAGCAAGGAGCAGGCAGAAGACTGGGCTGGCGTGGCCTCCCCCATGGGGTGAGTGACTGGCGGGAGCTTACCTTCCATGACAGAACTGATGTTCCCTATGTTCTCATCACTGACAGCTGCCAGCTTTTCCACCACTCGGGTCTGCCTGGAGAGCTTCTCTAAGAGATTTCTTGCTACAAAGGGGGTTTTGCTGGAGAAGACAATTTGCTGGTAAAACAAACAAAAGCACTGTTTCAACGATGCTGTTGTCAAGAGAACAAGTGTCCCCTCCCCACTGCTCCTTCCTGGACCTGGAGGTGGTGATGTCACACAGACTCAGTAGTGCCTGTGTGCCAACCTAAGAGCACTGCTCCCCCTGTGCCAGGAACATCTGAGGAGATCAGGATGGTGTCTGGCGCCTTCAATGCTTTTCATGCCTATGAAACTCAGAAATGTTGTCAGCAGGAGCACTGGAAGCCATCATAAAGCAGCCTCCCCTTTTACCTACTGTAAATCTAAGTCTCCTCTTCGAGCTTGGAGGGCTTGTTTAGGCTGTATCTTGGGGAATAAGGAGAAGAGGATTTGTTGTACAAGCCTAGTTATTTTCCACAGCATGGTTTTATTTCTTGCTTTCAAGCTGGAAATTGAGAGCAGATTGTCTAATAATCATACCTGCAATCAGAGCTGTCTCATTGTTAGTGCTTCCTACATACGGGGCCCTGGTCTGAGCCCTATAAATGTGAGGAGCTCGTGTTATTTCTCATAGTAATCTAATGAAGTGGGTGCTGTTGATATCTCTATTTTACTGATGAGGAAACTGAGGGACAGGGAAGATGAGTAACCCGCCCGAGGTCACATTAAGTATTAAGTGGTTGCACTGTGTGTGGGTCACAAGAATAAGGAACCCAGAGGGAGGAAAGGACATGGATACTTGTCTGCTTGGTGATTCTGCTCCTTGCAGTGTCTCTAGGAGCCCTGCCCAGGTCACCCGGGGGTGCGGATGCAGGCGCAGGATGCAGAGCAGACACACTATGCTGTTTTGCCTGAAGAATTTGGACTCTAATATGGATGCACTTTTGAACTTAAAAATCTAGCAATTAATTATGTACTAATGGTGTTCATGTAAGGAAGTACAGTAGAAATGTATGTTACTCTGAAAATAATTATAACAATTATGCTTCATATTGAATGCTCATTTTTATTTCTCTGCAATTATGTTGCCAATGCAGAAGGAAACTCACTGATTCAGGACTAAGTGCAAGTGAGACATTTCTCATCTTCACTCCTTCGATCTAATTCATATCTACTTCATATCTACTTCTCTTATTTTCTCGTCTGATCTTCCTCACAAAAGTGCTGGATAACATCAACCTGACTGTTGCACACTGATTCGTCTTGGGAGAAAACGTCATCCTTTTATGACAGAGAATTCTCTTATGTCTCACAAAATAGCTGCTTTACCTCTAAAGAGCAAAGAGGTGGTTTGCTCAGAAGACATCAGAATCCGCTAGGATAAAGAGCTACGAAAAGCACCCTATTCAAACAGTTGGTAAATGGTGAACAGTTCAAAGCCAAGAAAACGCCTTGTGTATCTTCATCAGAAAAGAGAAGTCCACCTTCTGCCATCGTGGTTGTCAAGGCCACGCTCCTTATGCAACAGGAGACTTCAGACAGGGTGTTGACCAACCAAGGGGCCAGAGTTAACACTGACAGCCAGTTTCCTCCGGCACATACATTGTCCGAGGATTCTTAAAGGCTCTTCATATGTGGTGAAAAAGCATATTCCTCCACAGGTCATCACAAATGTGTTACAGAGGGAGCAATGCAACACCCCTGGAGACTTCTCAGCCTGCTTCTTGCTTTCCTGCTGACCCTGTATTCTTGGGAGCACAATTCCTCTTTTTGTACTTTTTTTTTTTTTTCTGAGACAGGGTCTCACTATGTAGTTCAGGCTGACCTTGAACTCACTATGTAGGCCAGGCTGGCCTCGAACTTGAGGCAATCCTCCCGGCTCAGCCTTCCAAGTGCTGGGATAACAGGCATGTGCTCCCCCTTCTTATTCTATTCTTTCAATTTCCCTAAACCATTTTCATAAGTCCCCAACTTACGAATGAGTTCTGTTCTGGGAGAATGTCCGCAAGTCAGATTCATTGGCAAGTCTTACAAGGTGAATCTTATATACCTTTGACACAAATATACAATGCATATTGCTTTGCACTTCCTAGCAATCCCCCCAGCATCACTGCTGCTTTTCCTCTTGCTTCCGGACATCCTGGGCTTGGACTGAGCACTGCACTACTGTGCACTTTTGCACTGTACAATAAGCACACAGCAGCATAACTGTGACAGTGTCCACAGGCACATGAGCTACTTCCATGATTGCTTCTACAAATGTTTGTAATGTGAGTTTCATCCTATCTGCAAAAAGTTCACAATTCAAATGTTTGTAAGTTGGGCACTTACTGTATATTTGCTTCCATATTCTTTTTTCTTTCCTAGTAGTGGGGGCTGAATCTAGGGCCTTGCGCTAAGCTACATCCCTAGCTCTTTTTTATTTTTTATTTTGAGACAGAGTCTCGCTAACTCACTAAGTTGCCCAGCCTGGGGTCACTCTTGTGATCCTCCTGCCTCAGCCTCAGAATTCTGGGAATATACTGTGAGACACCACACCTGGATGCTTCCACGTTCTTATCTTGTTCCACACACATCCAAGCAGGAACAAGATTGGGAGAAGACAAACCACCAGGCCAGGGGAAGCATTGAAGTAGATGCTCTGAGGAAAAGACTGTTCTGTTCAGAAAGGCTGAAAGCCTTCTTGCAACAAAAGAGTTTCAAAATACTTGCTCCACTGTTGCAAAACCTAAAGTGATAAAGAGCTTGACATGAGAAGAAACAGCAGCCCTGTGGTATCCCAGGATGAGAGCTAACCGGGGTGATGATGGGCTAGAGAAATATTCCTTCTCAATGCTTGTAAAAATTATTTACTCAAATTCTGGAGAGACGTGGACAGATTCTCTAGTATTGTCAGGGAATTAGCTCAGTGGCACCACGCCTCCCTCGAAAGTGCAAGGTCCTGAGTTTGATCCCCGGTACAGGAAAAAAAAAAACTGTTCACAAATACTGGCATTCCAACTCCATCTGTAGAGGGCGGAATAGAAATCCTTTTTGCTCTTTCCTTAGTCATATTACTCTCATCTATTGCCAAGTGATTTTAAAGTGAGCACTAACCATATATCACCTCCTACCCTTTCAGGTCTTGAGGATTCTCAGTTTTAAAGTGGAAAACCCAGGGTTGGGGAAGGATGGACATGCCCATCAAAGTTTCTGTCTTGGTTCCAATCTAAGCAGGAGTGTTCTCTTATCTCTGAATTCTAATTTCCCTGGAAAAACTAGAAAATGGAGCATCCTTTCCTGGCACATCCACAGCCTGGGCTCTCGGGTGCAGATGTGGTCACTAAGCCTACCTGAATGAGCTGGGTGCAGTACTGCAGGTGGCGCACGATGGTGATGTCCAGGCTCTCATTCCCTGTGGTCAGCGGGAGAGGGCTTCCGGCCACGCTGGTCCCGACGCCAGTGTCTTCAGTCAGTGCTTCGCTAAGATGCCCCCTGGCTTCCGGGTGCACTGACCTGTAACTGGTGAAGCAGGAGGGTGGATGCAACATTAGCTACTTCTCCCTGTGTCCAAACCACAGGTCATGTCAACATGGCTGGTGTCAGGCCCCAGAGCACCCACTGAAGCAGTCTTTCACTCGCCTTCTTTGAAAGACAGAGATAACTTTCAAAAACAATGTAATTCAGCCCGGTTGCCAATTTGCCTGGTATTAAAAGAGCATGCAAACAAATTGCTTCTAGAATTCTGTTTGCTTCTCAAGCACAATGAACCACTTATAAAGGAGTTTCACCAAGAGGCCTTTGAAACATGCTCTCCTTTTGCATTTGTTGCACTTTCCTGCTCTGTTGACTGAGTAATTTGCCAAATTTTCTGGGATTAAACTGTCTTCTATATTTGTGGTTTCCCAAGAGTAATACCATTAAGAAATAATCTGTTAAAACCCTTTCCTGGCCTCAGATTAGTTGCTACTTGAAGAAAAAGAAAAAGGAAAGCTGCCAAGAAGAGAGACATGATGTTCTACTCAGGACCAAAGTTAAAAAGGGTGTTGGAACATTGAGAACATAGCTTAGTCCTGCTTCTTGGGCTTTGTTTAAACCTGCTATTGGACTATCTAGAGTTATATCATGATAGGCATTATGGTATCTAATTTTATTCTTTTCTTTTTTGTTATTGCTGTTTTGAGACAGGGTCTTGCTATGTAGTCCAGGCTGGCTTTGGGCTCACTATGTAGCCCAGGTTGGCTTTGAACTCACAGCACTCCTTCTGCCTAAGCCTCCTAAGTGCTGGGATTATAAGGGTGCACCACCACGCCCAGCTTGTTCGATTGTCTCACTGTGTAGTGCAGGCTGGCCTTGACCTCACTATGTAGCCCAGGCTGACCTCGAACTCACAGCGATCCTCTTGCCTTAGCCTCCTGAGTGCTAGGCCTTTGCCACCATGCCTGGCTAATTATATTCTTAACATGAGTTAGTGTGCTTGAGAGAAAGGGAGGGACACAGAGAAGAACATGGCTAGCAGGTATGTTAACAAGCATGTGTCCAGGTTCACATGGCTGCGTAGTAACAGGGCAGCTTTGGACATCCAGCCTCCTGCTCCTGGAGTCTACACCAAAGCTTGGAAGCTTGGGATGCTTTCCTCTGATTCACATCTGCCTCCAAGAAGAAAGCCATCAGCTTGTGTCCTGGCAATCAACACATATTTCACATACACACACAGTCACACACACACACACACACACGCACACACACACACTTTTCCCTAATACTTCTGATGACATATAGCAAGATTGATTGAATTAGATATATTTGATATCAGACTTTTGTAAAATGCAAAAAAGCTTTGGTGTTTTTGTAAAAATGCTGCTTATGGCAAGGAGAAAAAAGAGTAAGAGTTTAGACTGATTCTCAACCATAATCTAGCCTGTAACAGTTCAAGCTAACAAGTATACAGAAAATTCTCAGTGGAGGGCCTGGAAGTGGCTCAGTGGCACTGTGCCTGCCTGGCAAGCACAATGTCCTGAGTTTGATCCCCGTACCAGAAGAAAAAAAAAAGAAAAAGAAAATTCTCCATGGAAAAGCACTTGACACATTTAGTTGAGCTAGGAAAGTCTCAACATATACTGCATTCGAATAACTTAGGCATTACATTCAGTTACTAAATCTTCTTTCTTTTTATTCCCAGTTTTCATGTCATTGTTTTTTGTGGTTTTATTTTGGAAAAAGAAACCCACCCAGAGCAACAGAGCCCAAAACCTGGAACACTGCCCACAAAGAGATCTGGAAAGGTTGAAGAGCCGAAGCTTGTTGTAACTTGAAAGTCTGTTTAGGTCACCTCACGCCAAAGCCAAGTTGGGTAGGAACCCCACCCCTGCTTTGGGAAAGTGCTCATTCTCCCACAGTAATCACTGGAGTGAGGCTGTCCCATTGCGTTTGCTCTGCTTCACATGAAATCAAAGAGTGAACCCAGGACCTGGCTCTGAAGTTGGCTGTGCTGGGGAAGGTGACAGTCTTTCACCTCCACACTCTGCTCACCCAGAGAAGGTCACATTTCCCAGCTTGTGGGCTGCAGAACTAATGCCAGTTAGTGGTCAGGTCTTTACAAAGGGGCATAGGTGCCATGGGGCTTAAGCCTGGCCTTTGGTAAGTGCCCAGATGAGCTTACTCTGGAGTGGACTCAGGGGGATGAGGGAAAGAGATGAAGGGGCAGGAAAGCAAAGAGCAGCAAGACAGAGGCATGGGCCTGAGATGCACACCAGGAGAACCAGGCCCAACTGACCCTCCAGCAAGGGTCCTCCTCAAGCGCAGGGTGCCAAAGTAACATGGAATTAGTGTGACGAAGACAAGTCATAGAGTTAACCCTCCATGAGTCTGTCTACGTACCCACGCTCACAGCTACAAAACTTTCCCCTTCACGTCTAAGGCAGAACAGATGTATTTTCCCTTAAGCAACCCCAAGGAGGTGAATAATTTTTAGAAATTATACAATGAAATGGAACCGTAAGGCGAGAACCCAAGTGGAGAATTATTTCGCCCTGGAGTTGTGCACCGGGTCCCCTCTGACAGTGACAATGAACAACTGCACCAGTTGTGACAGGAGAAGTAGAAGCTGATTTCAGACTTACCTGTTTTTCTCAGTCTCTGTGTCTGAAAAGACAGAGTCAGCACCTCCTCCTCTGACGTGACAAACCTCCTCGCCATCCTCCTCCTCGTCAAAGTCGGAGGTGTTCAGGAAATCAAAGCTTTCTAAAGCACTCTCAACGGCAAGACTTAAGCTGGAAGACCGGCTATGGCTCCCTGTGGGCTTGCACTGCAAAGGCAGAAGGCACCGGGACAGGTCAACACCTCTGGAGGGGACACAGACACATGGCACCCAGCTGCAGATGCCTCTCTCTCTCTCTCTTTTTTCCCCCAAGTTTTCATTTTTTGTCAGCATTTAAAATTTTCATATTAAAAAATAAAGTACAACCACGGATAAAATGGCACAATATCTGGGGTTTATTCCAAAATAATGCAGTGTGAAGTACACAGAAAAAACAGGCAACACAAGATTGGCCATAGCTTGGTCACTGGGCTCTGGGTATGCTGGAAGGTGGGCAGCTCTACTTCCGCTTGACATTTTCATCCTAAAAAACTAAGGAAATACGACAACCAGAAAGTCTTGGGAAACAGAACTTCTATGTTCCATCAGCAGCCTAGTGCTCATCCCCAAATAAAATATACCTAGCAAGCCAGGCGCGGTGGCACCCAGCTGTGTTCCTAGCTACGTTCTTGGGAGGCTGGGGTGGGAGGCCATGAGGGGGAGACCATCTCTAAAAACCAGTAGACTGACTTTAAGTCACTTAGTCAAGGCTCACAACTAGCCACTTTCCAAGAGACAGTGTCTTCAGGAGCTTGAGGCTGGAGCTCTTTATCTAAAGCACTGGCTCTAAAGGATTAATAAAAACAAATCCCAAGAACAGAAAACTGCTCGAATTCACAGGGCCTATGTTCCCTACATAAGAAGCCCTGCATCTAACCAATACATTCACAGCATCATTTTTCCTCTGAGCATTGAGGAGCAATGAACGGCTGGGGGATCACAGGAAGTGACCTTGCTTCCTCTGAAACTGTCCCAAGTGGAAGAAGTCCCAGGGCTTCCTGATCAGGCCCTGGAAATACCGGAGAAAATCCTGCTGTGGCCTGGAGAGGGCTACACTGTGGGGCATTCGAGGAAACATTACAGAATTATGCTAGCTTCTGCAGGCTCAGAGACGGGAGGAGTAGTTCCAAACACTCAGAGTAGGCTGGATGGACTGAACGGGCAAGTCCTGCACGGGAGACGCACTAAGTGTCCTCCGGGCCGCTAGGTGGCGCTCCTTGCTGATCCCTTGGCTCAGGGTAGAAAGGGCCTTGCGGGGCTCTTGTCTCTGACACTTAAGATGGCACAAGAACGCGTGGGAAAACGTCTTTTCAGTCTTTTAAGTCACAGCTGTTTCATTCACCCTCAGGGATCTCCGTCCAAGAGGCAGCGTCATTTAATTTCTGATCCTCAAGATGGTTAGCACCCTAGGAATGTGAAGGGGGAGGGGGAAAGAGGAGAGAGAGAGAGAGAGAGAGAGAGGGAGAGAGAGAAAGCTTTGTCCAGCCCATGCTTTACTTCTGGCTGGATACAAAGCCACTTGCCCCGGACTTAAACACTAGTGCCCGGTTTCAATCTCAGGGGGAAAGAGGGAGCTACAGTGGGTGTGGCCCATGTCTAGGGTCCCCTTTCCTAAGCTGTTTGCTCAGCTTGATTTTGTGCAAGATGGCTCTTGTTTCTTGGTCATAACAATGAAAGAGGTAGTTGAAGGTTTCACTAGCAGGATAGTTTTGGAACAACAGTAGACTGAAATAATATCTGGAAGGAAAATGTGACTGCCTGGTTTTAGTAAGACTCACAGATGGTGCTCTTAGTGTTTCCTGGTGGATTGAGTGGCTTAGCAGCCCCTAGACTGCATTGGAAGCTACTTTCCTTGCCACTGGCTGGCCCGCTGGATTGCTTGCTAAACCCTGGCTTTAAGACTTCTGCTTTAGGTGGGGCTCATTTGTATCAGGGCTCTTTGGCATGAACACCCTTTGCTCACGTAGTGATGCCGACTGACTGGCAGCAAAGAGGCTCACGGCACTTTGCACGCAAAAGCCCTGAGCAGAGGCTTCTGAGCTCTGTTTTACAGAAAGCAGATGCTGGTGGCCTTTCCCGCTTCTCAGAGGCTGTGCCTAAGGTGGAACTCAGGAGCATTCGAGCACCTGGAGCATCAGAGGTTAAACTACCGTTGGCCCCAGGCACAAATCCTCTCTAGACTCAGGTCCACCTGACTGAAGAAAGAGGAAAGAGGATAAAATGGTGAGAAAAGCCTCAAAATTGGAGTGCCGGGTGGTGTTGGGAAGCCCTCATCTTAAAACAGCCATGCAAAGGGCTGGCTCTCAGCTTGCTGCTGCAACCTTACTTTCCAGCCTACTTTACAGAACAAGTCCCCAAGGAACTGCTCTTTCAAGAAAATCCAAGTTCTCTTCTCCATGACCATACAAGTCAAAGTGGGATAGCAAAGAATATAAGAAGTGGCAGTGTGACTCAGGACAAAAGTTCAAGTTCTGTCTTCCTGTACAGTGGTTTTTGTTTTGTTTTGTATGTAACCCATGTGACAGGTGGAGGCAGATTCATTCTGATGTAGCAGTCTGAGCTTATCATCAGGCGCTCCCTCCCAAGAGGAAATCGTCCCTCCTGCCCATCTTCCCCCTCTACCCTGTCGGATCACCATGGATTGAGGAAAGCATCTCCAGTGAAGCTTGGGCCCCCTGGCTTCTAGGGTATGACCCATAATTACTGCTGATGAGATCTGGCTTGCCGATTCAGGCCAAACCAGGAGAAGGGGCTCTTCCTAACTTCCCCAGCAGAGAAAGGGCTTCTCACTGCCTGACACCTTGAGAGGGATGCTATCCATTTGCATCTGAGAGACTATGATGATCAAAGTGCCATTGTTTCATATTTGGGATTAGAATGATTAACTTCAGCACTGGAGTTTAAACATTCTTTAGAGCTTTTAAATGAATTCTAATCAGTTAAATTGGTCTATTGTTAGAAAAAAATTGCTGTGCACAACTGGCATTCAAACCCTCTGCCATTTAAATGCTGATTATCTATTGGTCCTGTGACAAGACAGGATTTAGATAAGAAATTGAGAAATCTGGGCATGGTGGCACACACCTGTTATCCCAGCACTTGGGAGGCTGAGGCAGGAGGATCACCATGAGTTTGAGGCCAGCAGAGCTACACAGTGAGTTCAAGGCCAGCCTACGCTACATAGTGAGACTCTGACTCAAAAAGCCAAAAATAAACATAAAAATGTAAAAAGGGAAAAAGAGAGGCTGTGTGATACCGAAGGTTGATTGAAAATGCCTCCAATCTAATCAATGCCTCTGGAAAGTACTTACTTTTAGAATATCATCCAGATGCAAGACTTCTTGGCTCAGATCCTGAAACTCTTTGTACTGCTCCTTATGCGGCTCCAACGCAAGGAAAAGGCCGCTGAAGGCGTCCTCCAGGCTGCCATCCAGAAAAGACCTGCAGCCTTCCGACTCCCCACTGACAGAGCCCTCGTAGAGCTGCCTCTCGGCAGCTGCTGGGCCCTCGGCCGAGGTGAGCCTCTTTACCAGCTGCTTCGTGAGGTTCCCCTCGAAAGTGTCCAGCTCCACCGGCTTCAGCTCAGAGGCTTCATCGGACTCCTGCAGGAGGGCCTCAGCCACCCCGTCCTCCAGGAACAGGGGCTTGGAGCCAGCAACCGGGGCCAAGGCTGCTTTCTCGGGCTCTGCTGTGTCCCCCTGCAGGGGGCACCCTGGCTCCTGGCCTTGGCCCAGGGAGCTGCTGGAGGATGCGGAGCCGCTGTCCTCCGTGCCCTCGCTCTGGGAGCACAGGCTGCCGTGGGAGTGCTCTGCGGCAGTGATGGTGATCTCGGGGTTGGCCAAGCTCGAGCTGGAGGGAGACACAGCTGAGCTGGAGGTGAGCGTGCAGTCCCCATCGGGGAGGTCACTGAGGCTGAGGGACAGTGGCATCTTCTCCTCAGCTGCCTTTCCGTCTTCAAAGATGTCATCGGGTAGGTTCGACTGTGGATAAAATGCACCTCGTTATTATCTTCAATATAGATAATGCATTTGGCACAGTTTATTTCCGAAAAAAATAGAAGGCACTAAAAATGAAAACCCCACAACTTTCACATGAACATTTCTTGTGTTTGTGTGTGCATGCTCGCAGGCACAGGCACACTTGTCTATGGTGGGCAAAGGAAAACAGCCATTACAAACTCGGTTTCCAGTGTTGAATCTGGGTGAAAGTTCACAGCATCATTCTTAGGTTTGGCATTTTTCAAAAGAAAAGGTTGGGGGTGGGTAGGGATGTTGCTGGTTTCTTGAATCCCAGGATGGAGCCATATTTGGCAGCCACCATTAGGAATCAGCACAAATGTCTTTCTTCTTGGCGTCTGTCTCACAAGACTTCCCAACATCTGTAATATTTTGCTCCAAAGATGTGATGTTTTGTTCTGCTTCAGTTCTCAAAAATTGTTTTTGAAAATCCCTACCCACAAATCCCAAGCTCTTGACAATGTTTTATTAATTTAGTAACCATGCCATACATAATTCAAGGCCAGCAATACATTTGCATAGTTTCTCTAGAAGTAGGAAACTAATAAATGGAGCATCTGTCTTCCAGCAGGCCGAGCCCAGGCTCTCCAGGGTCCAGAAAAACCGTCCTGTGCCAGGCAGCCCCGTGCTGTGTCACAGGTACATGCTGTGTCACAAAGCAGGAGCTGAAGAGACAGGGTCACAATATCCAGGTAACCAGGATCATTTGGTCTGGGCAGCAATGCAGTTTCTTTCTTCTTCTTTTTTTTTTGTTTTTCATTAAGTTTATTGGTACATTTTAGGTATATAATATCATGACATTCCTCATTGAGAATTTGTACCTATACATGATATATCTTGGTTCTTATGTTTTCCCCTTCCCCTGCCCTCCCTTCAACCCCTCTACCCCTCCCTATTTACAAAGGCTTTGTTTCCATTTTTTCCTTTTCTCATATTTTTTCCTTTCCCTTCTTGCCTTTCCCCTAGCAGTTCAGTTTCTAAGTCAGCTTTCCTTGCACTGTGGTCTGTGTGTGGTGCCTAAATGTCAGATGTTCCTTTCCAGAAAAGGTTTTCTAGTTAATTGAACTTAGCCCCTTCAAGATGGTTAATTTTTCTACATTCCAGATCAGATTATTAAAGTATAGTCAGTTCTCTGTACCTGGGGGTTCAACATCTACAGATTCAACCAACTGTAGATCAAAACCACTTGGGAAAAAGTTGGGAGTGCGCCTGTGCAAGGTTTTATTTTCCTTCTTACTCCCTACACGATAGAGTGCAATAAGGATTTACCCAGCATGCACACTGTACTAGGTAGTACAGAGACCAGGATGACTTCCAAACACGGAGGATGTGTGTGGGTTATATGTAAATCCTGCCCCCTGTGTGTAAGGGCCTTGAACACTTGGGTTTTGGTTTCTGAGGGCTTCTGGAATCAGCCCCCTACAGATACCCACGGACAACTACAAACAGTAAGTATCAAGTGAATAACTATTTTAATTATATATAAAATCACGAATTCTCACTATTGCGCTGGAAATGAGCCCAGGGAACAAAATGTTCCAGCAAGTGAAAGGGGGGAGGCAGAAGGACAGAGGCTCCCTGTCTCCTCCTGTGGTGTCATGGGTCCTGGCGCGGCTGAAGCTGCAGCCACTGGACCCCAGTACAGGCGTTAATTCCACCCACACTGCCCACTCTAGTCTGGTGGTTGTTGTTGTTTCGGTACTGGGTATTGAACCCAGGGCCTTTGCACTGAGCTACATCCTCACCCCTTCTTACTTGTTTATTCATTTTTATATCTGAGACAGGACTAAGTTGCCTGGGCTGGGCTTACACTTGCTGTCCTCCTGCCTCACCTTCCCGGAGTGCTGGGATTACAGGTGTGTGCCACCATGTCCAGCTTTCTCACCCTTCCTGAGCTGAGACTGTTTTTTATTAGTGACCACACACTGTGCTCCTTAAAGTCTTGGGGTGGCCATAGTTCTGTGGCTCCTTTTTCTCCCTCTATTTATGGGGACATTTTTGGGGGGATGGATGGAAGAAGGCCTGGAGTCTTTCTCCATGGAGCTGCCTCAGCCTCTGCATCAAACCCTGGGCTTCTCCAAGTCACCCTGCCCAGACTGGTCCAAGCATGTGCCCATACAGCTCATGGTGGCCTCGAGGTAGTGGCAGGCAGGGCCGTGGGGAGAACTGGGTAGTCCAGGCTCTCATCCATGTTCTTAAGTCTTCCTGGGCCCTGCAAGTCCCACAGCCCTAAAACCAATTAGCATCTCCTTCCATGTGGCAAGTATTGAGCAGGACTAAACTGAGAGGCCTGTCCAAGGGGGCTTGGAGTCTACTGAGGGGACAAAGCCTTCAACAGGAGGAAATGGCACAAGGGAACTGTCAAGGAAGAAAGTCATAGCAGAGCAGGATTAGCTCAGACCACTTAGAACGAAGACAGTCCTGTGACACCAGCTTCCACCCATGCACAGGGGACCTGAACGGTGCTGTCTGTACCTTCTACCTGTATGTGCTCACCTTGTGGACTGGCCCAGTTGGAGAGTTCTGGAATGAAACCCACCCATGAGCTTTTGTGACAGCATGTGAGGCCATTTCCCTGTGCAACCCATTTTGTACCACACAGTTTGACTTTCATAGCACCCAGCATAATCCTGGAAGCACAAGATGTGTAAGTAACACCTCCTCTTACAGTGTAAAGTGTAAAAATAGCCACTGTCTCATAAGACCATGGACATTTTTAAGTCTGCTTGAATTCTTTGTCTGGGTATTGTGATTCTAATAAGCCTCAAATAAACACAATTCTTTGCTCTTTACCTTGGTTGACAGATGCATGTTGGGACTCAAGTATAATTGTCATGGATAAGAGTCCCAGCAAGGGGAGAGATGCTCCTGAGAAAGAGAGGTGGTCCTATAACCCAATCTTGGAGGATGTGGGGGGAGGGGGCAGAAAAAGGAGGAAGAAGCATGCTGTACCTTTATTTTTTTTCTCTGCAGTGCTGGGGATGGAACTCAGGATTTGCACTTACTGGGAAAGTGCTCTGCCACTGAGCTACACCCCCAGCCAAGGCAGGTTCTGGAGGGAACAATGTATGCAAACATCAGAGACCCTGAAAGGATGAGGCACATTTGGGGGACAGTGGGGTGATCAGAGGGTGGAGGTCGGAGGTGGGCCTGGAGGGGCAGGCTGTGGGCAGAGAGCAGCAGCTGCTGTGCGGTCTTTGTGTTCTCCCACAAGGCAATAGGAACTCACCAAGCTTTTTCTAATTGTGCTCTTATTCCAATATGCTATTAGACCTCTACCAAATCTCCTCCATAGCCCTCCAGCTTATAGCACAGGAGCATGAATGCATTGTTAGCTACAAGGCAGTTAGCACTGTATTAGCTCTATTGATTTTCAGTATATGTTTTCAAGCATTTTTCCCCAAATGGTCCTCCTATTTTCCCTTGAAACTCCACTAGAGTTTAGCTTTAATTTAGTGAATTAGATGCAATTATTATTATCATTAACTAGAAGACTTTCAACCTTTTCCTTTCAGAATATTCAAATGTGACTTTTATGAGTCTGAGAATAGCAGAAGACTCCATATATGTGTGCATACATGTGTGTATTCTCTTGCGATGTAATGTATAATTCATGTAAATACATTGATGTATTCCTAGAAGTTATAGGGTTTATTTTGCTAAGGCATTGGAGAATCAACAAGGGTACAGTAAACTAAGACTTACAACCTGTTTTTTTAAAAAGAGAAACAGCTCTAGTGAAATTGATTTAATTCTTCTGAGTCTCTTGAACACCAGTTTCTGAGAGCTTGGCTGGAGGTTCTAGCAGGGGAGTGCAGCTACTCGTTTACCCTTGACCGAGGAAACGGTCCTCCTCTATCGGGGGTGGTCGTCCTCTTGACCGAGCGTGCAGCTTTGGGAGGGACGCACATGGAGTGATGAGGGAGAAAGGGGGCACACATCTAGCCAGCCAGATCAGCTGAATCCACCCTGGCAATCAATGGAGTGACAGACGTCGCTTGCCAGATTGCCCTCACTTCCTGAACACCAGTTTTTGAAAGGCTGATATCAGCAATAAACTAGTTACCTTCTGAAATTAAATTTCCTTTGTTCTTAAGGATAAGTGTTTTTTAAAAACAAAAATCTTGTTACCATGGTTATCTTGGCCACAGTGAAGAAAAAGAACCACAGCACAAAAACAAGGCTGGTTAGAAGAGAAAGCCACAGAAGGGGCATGCACGGCCAACCTCCCTCCCAAGGGACAGAAGAGTGGCCACCACTACCCGGAGAGCAGGATAGAGAAATCAAGCAAGCAAGAGACATGCTGAAGCAGGCATGCCACCAGTCCCCAGAATCAAGTACATCACACGGGCAGGCCACACTCACATAGAACTCTAGCACGGCCCTGGGGCTCAGGCCAAGGGAGGGCAGGTCACCGACAGAGCAGCCGCCATGCGGCTTGGCAAAGACAGTGTCTCGCAAGGCACTGAAGACAGACAGCCGCCTTGGCTTGTCTGGTGAAGGAAGCAACCATCTCTTCAGAAGGCAAGGTAAGATGAGGGAGTTAGTGGAAAGAATCAGGTTATCAAGTTTTACACATCCATGCAAATAAGGAGGCCCTTACTTATACCCACTTCTTGAAAAGGGTAATCTTAGAGAAAGTTTATTATTACACAGCAACAGGAATGGCAGGGCAAGGGCAGAGGAGAGACAGAGAACGTTCCCTTGCAGATGCAAGGGGTTGGCCACGGGAGTGCTGGCTCCCTGGGTCACCACTGGATCAGGACAACCTTTGGGAATCCTAATACAATATTAGGAATTCTGGAGAATCCGTCACCCTGTCTGTAAAGGATCTCAAATGCAGGACACACCCCCTGGCTCGGGCTCATTGTGTCCACCCCAGAAGTCATGGTGAACTTACAAAGAATGCGTGGTCTTTGAAGGAGGGGGTGTCCGGTGTGCCCTGGCTGTACATGGACATCCTCCTCTGGAGCGCCACTGCCTTGTTCCCAGCACCCGAGGATGGGGTCGTGTCCTCCACGTCAAATGGACTGCAAAACAACAGGTCCCCAGGTGTCACATCTGTTAGCACCCCTTATAATCAACAGACTGCTGACCACAGACCAAGAAAGCACCAAATTGTGCTAAAGTCCATGCAAACCAGTAGGAATTGGGTGGGTTTTGGTTAAATTGGTTTGTCAGAAAATAAACCAAGAGAAACGACAGTGGAGCAGAAGCCTGACTCCAGACTCACTCAAGGGACCACGAATTATTACAGTTTCAAGCACACTCTATCTCTACAGCTAGCTGTGTCTGCTTTCTGGTGAATGTTAGAAATATGAACACAGCAATGCTTGCCCTGACATCACAAGATGTTGGAAGTCTATAAAAATTCTTTGAGCTTTGTTGGACCTGACACTTGAACAATACAAGTGATTAGCAGATTCTTCTAAAATAGCATCCCATTTATTTCAGTTGATAGGGCCTCCTGCATGATGGAGCGTAATAGTCTATTCACAATGAGGCTGATAACATCTTTTGTTGTATGTATGTATGTATGTGTGTGCAGTACTGAGTATTCATCCCAGGGCCATCACATTGAGCTACATCCTCAGCCCCAACTCTCTTTTTTAAAAAATTGAGACAGGGATTTGCTAAGTCACTAAGTTGCTCAGGCCGGGTTGGATCTTGCAATCTTCCTGCCTCAGCCTCCCAGAGTGCTGGTATTACAGGTGTGCACCACCACACCTGGCTTCTGATAGTATCTTAGTATAAGATTCAAGAGAAGAATGACCTTGCCAGGGCCAGGCAAAGTGCTGACACTATGCCAATGACAAGGTGATAGGGCTTGTATCTAGATATCCCCCGACAAAGCTACATGTACTCATAGGTGGGGCTTTTGGGAGTGACTGGATCATTGGTGTGTGATACTGGATTAGTTGACTGATTGGCCTAGTTTAGTTCTGGATGTGGATGATGGATTTACTGAAGAGGGAAGACCCATACTGGGTATGAGTGGCACCAACCAATAGGCTTGTAGCCTGGACAGAATAAAAAGCGAAAGGGAGGCTTGCTGCTGCTGCCTCCTGCCTCCCTTGTCATGGACTGTTTCTCCTCTGCCATGCTGCCCTATCTGGGAGCCAGCTATGGACTGAAACTTCTACAAATTGAGCCAAAATAAACCCTTCGTTTTTTAACTTTGAGTGTTGAGTATTTTGTCCTAGCAACAAGAAACTAAGACTGGGCCTTTGGCACTTCCACATCTGACTGACATTTAAAATGGAGGCCCTGGATGTGAATATCAATGTATCATATTTACTTGGTAATTCCATTACCAGTGTCAAAATATCAAGTGTTGTGAACTACCAGTGCTGACTCATCATGAATCTTTCCCACAGGGTGACTTTGGAAAACTGTTTTCAGTTCATACAAAAGATAACCTCTTGGTCTTTGGAACTAGTGCATTTCAGTCTAGAGCAAAGAAAAGCTAAGGATGTTTGCAATTTTCTGGGTCAGTGTGAAGTATATGAGATAAGGAGGGATAAGCAATTAAAGCACCACAGTGAGAAGCAGGATCTTTCTGAGAGTAAAATATGTCATGTTAGTCGTTTTCTTTCACATTAATTAATTTCAGGGAGATATATGTGTGTGTGTGTGTGTGTGTGTGTGTGTGTGTGTGAGAGAGAGAGAGAGAGAGAGAGAAAAGAGAGGCAGAATAAAATGCTTGAAAGCAGAAAGTAGAAGAGTAGCTGAGCCCTGAGTCTCCTACTTTGTCCTGTGCACACCTGGCGTCACCTGGCAAGTTTGCTTCATATACTCTGGGGCCAAGAGGGTGGTGCCACAGGTCAGGTGTGGCCTGACAACCCCTAGGCCAAGCCAATGGCCCAGCCCCAGCCGTGAGGACGCCGGCCTGCCGCACACGTTTCTACACGAGGAATGTGACAAGGGCCACTTACTACCAGGTGATTTCCAGATTCAGTTTGATGGTGCCAAGGTCGTTGATGTCAACAGCCACCACCTGTGGGCGGGCAGCAAACAGCTCTTTGGTCTCGCAAGTCACACTGCCCACCAGGATGTGAGTCGCCAGCCCCTTGAGCTCTGTGACCTGGTGGGGAAAGGAGGAGATTCTGGCCTTTTGCTTTCTTGGCCAGTTGGGCACCTTCAGAGTCACACCTGAGGTCAGAGGTGGAGTTCAAAAGCCCATCAGGAGGTCCCCCACCCCTGGGTCATTGGCTGCTGTGGCCAGAAGAGCAACCAAAGGCAGCAACCACACTGCACCTTGATGGAAATGAGCCCAACTATCAGCGGCAGGAAAACCGTCTCTTCTCCGTCCCAGCTCTGCTTGCCATTGACTTCTATTCTGCCTTTCAGCTTCCACCTCTGCCGGCCATACTTCATGAAAATCTGGAGGAGATAGCGGACAGTCCTCATGTCCCCACCTCTGCTTCTCAAGTCCCAGGTCACAGCGCACCAGGGAGGCAACTGCTGCTCCTCCCTCTCCCCATCATCACCCCACATGTCCATCCTATTCTGGGTTTGTGGTGAGGGCACATGAGTGGGAAGAGGTTTAAGGAGGAGCCCTGGAGGATTTGCCAGGGAACAGTCATCACATCGCGCCTTTCTGCTCATGCGCTGAATGCGTCTCTCGTTAGTCCTACTTGGCAGGACTGCCATGGGAACCTATTCTTCACAGACTCCCACTGCTCAGAGAGGCAGGAAACCAGCACTAAAATCTACGTAGCAGTCAGAGCAAGGAATGAAATCAGCCTCCCTTGGGATGAGGGACTGAGACCCCTCATGGTCTGGGTCTCCTTGGTCAGACAGCCACAATGACAACAGAGGGCTTGGAAGAGACAGAAAGAATGATTATGCAAGGTCCCTTTGGAAGAGGAAAAGCTAAAAGGCCTTTTTGACTTTATGGAGTACATTTGAATAGAGAATGATCTAGATGTTATTATTCTTTGGACACAGTACTTAGGATCAGTTGTGATCCTGGACTGGATCAAAAAATTTTACTGTAAAGTACATTATGGGGACACTGGGCAAAGTGCATGTGGATTGTGTCCAGTGACACGATCTGGAGCACTGGTGTTAAATGTGCTGGTGAGGAAGTGTGTGATGTCTCTGAGAGAGAAGACCCATGCGTTGTTGGGAGGAAAACTCAGGGATGAGGGTCACAGTGTCTGTATCTCACTCCCACGTCGTTTGGCGAAATAGCAACACGATGGTAATCATCGTCATAAAGCAACTGTGCTGATGTCAAAACGGGGGAAATCAGGATGAATGTTATAGGAGGTCTTGTACCAAACTCCAGGGTTTCTCACTGGCTTAAGATGTCTTTAAAAGAAGAGGCAATTTAAGAAGCAAGACAATGACAACTGCCCAGTGCCCTCTAAGTCCTCAATCCCAACACCTTGGGCCACACAGAACTTACCTCATATTGATCTCCAGGGCAGAGGCGAGCAAAGCCAGCCAGACCTGCAAGCAAGCAGTTGGATGTGAGGCTCCGAGCACATTACCTTCTTTAGAGGCCTGCCCTGGTCCATTTAAAGAATTCAAGTGAAGCGGGGCAGCCTTTGGGGGAAACTCAGATAACAGTTTTGGGGGCCGTCTGTGACTTCGTGGGGACATCATCTCTGCCGGCTGGAGAGGACATTCATTTCCCCATGGGCAGTGGTGGGGGTGTCTGCGGCACAGGGGGCTGCTCAGCGGGGGCCAGAGCTCTGTGTACCTTTAGCAGGTGAACTATGTGGCCATACACTGGGACAGCTCAGGAACTGTGGCTTTGATCAGTCTCTATGTTTTTCTTTCTGTAGATATTTACTGGGAGCCACAGTGCGAGAGTCTATGCTAGGCAGAGGGGTTAACAATTTAGAAATTAAGGAAGATTTCACAGATACCCACAGGGTAGAACGAAATATGGTTAAAGCCCATGAGAATGAGGTAGACGAGGACCCGTAGGCAGGAGATGGAGTGAAAGGCGAGCCTCCTTTCTGTTCCACCCACCGGCGGCCCCTCTAGGTGATGTCCTCAGCCCAGTGTCTCCATCTAACAATGGGGACAACATCCCCCTTATGGAACTGATTTAAGGACAGTAGATGGTATCTGGCACACAGAAGGTGCTCAGTTTGAGGTGATGATTATAAGTCCAGGGGTGGGGAAACCTATGTACCAAGCGTGTGCCTCGTGACGAGACAAAGCACCCTGATTTCCATCAAGGAGGGGACAGCGGTGGACAGCAGTCTTTGTCTTTTTCTGCATTTTGTGTTTTTAGGAGAATGTGTTCCTTACATAATTATAATTAAGACACACACAGACATGTATACACACACACACACACACACACACAGCCTCTCATTTAGGGAAGCAAGTAGCATCTGCAAGCAGAATTTCATCACAGATAAGGAGGCATTGCAGCACAGGCAGCAACTGGGTGAATGAGGGCATGTGTGCATTCAGCCACCACTTTTTGTGCTTGCTGGGGATTTCTATCCTCATGCATGGCCTCATGCAAGCAGGGCAAGCACTCTACTGCTGAGCTGCACTCCAAGAGTAATTTTTTAATGTTCACTGTGTGGAAGACAGCTGGGATGTCACATGTACATCATGAACGCAGGGAACCTGGTTCCCCCCCCCCAAGGCTCAGCTGTAATTACTTTTAATTTAATCTGGATTTATTGGGCTGTTTCTGTGCTGATGACAAAGCAAAGCCTTTTACATTCATAGGGACCCAGAGGTTGAAAGATTTAATCAAGGAACTAAACAAATTTAATATGAACATGCAGAAATCTTTATCATTTTTAACTTTCTAATAAAAAATAATCCAATTTTATCAAGATAAAATTCTGTTTAAAAATTCAAAACAGGGCCAGATGTGGTGGCACACATCTGTAATCCCAGTACTCAGGAGGCTGAGGCAAGAGGATCGTCCTGAATTTGAGGCCAGCCTGGGCTACACAGTGAGATTAAGACCACCCTGAATTACAGAGCAAGACTCTGACTAAAAATAAATTTTTTTTTCAACACAAATGTAAACATTTAATGAAAAACAGTATTTATAATGTACTATTTGAAAAAACAAGGCAGGCCATGAGACTTTATGTAGAGTATAATCTTAACTATATATAAATGTATCCACAGGAACAAGTCTAAAAAATAAACCTGCCTAACTTAAAAAATAATCATCTCTGGCAAGGTGGAATTGCAGAGAAAGTTAAAATTTTGACATTAAGTTGTAATTTCTATTGGAGTTTTTGAAAGATCATGTAATTAACTTGTAATAAAAAAGAAAAAAAGATATAGAAAGATCATAATATGTTGGGAGGCAGCATAAACATAGTAAAGACTGGTTGGCTATTTATGATAATTTTAACAGAGGTTAGCAGTGGGTGGAACAATTCTGTGTGATTTCCATTTTGGCGGTGTATTTTTCAGTGTTTTAAAAATGATAAGGTATTACTTTCAAAATGTTAAAGTAGAGATTCAAGAAGACACAAACAATCCTCTGTTTGCCCCGGGAATTGGTAGAGGCACCTGAGAGGAAATCATTTAGGTTAGCAGATACAAAAACTGCTCTGTGAGTTCTGGGCTGTTTTTTTTTTTTTTCTTTTTTGGTACCATGGATTGAACTCGGGTCCTTGTGCTTGCAGGGCAAGCAGTGGAACCACTGAGCTAAATCCCTGGCCCTGGGCTGTTTTTATACTAACCATGACCTTACTCAAGTAAAGATGATGGTGATGGTGTCACACAATGTGGCTTGGTGATGGTGTAGCTTCTGTGGATAGCCCCATTAAGGCGCTGTAACACCTGAATAAACAACCCGCTTCCACCTGGCTGATGGGCCCGGCTAGGGTGAAGCCCAGGGCGGTGCCAAAGGCACTTGCCATTACCACTGGTGCCCAGTAGGTGGCAGCACATCACCAGCTCCTCACGCCTTCTGCCCACCAGTCTATCCATTTAGGAACGCTTTCTTTAATAATTGCAGCTTAACAAGCCACTTCAAGAGACTTATTGAAATAAGAGCAGAATTAAACCTATTTTCACTAAGAGTTCTGGAACATTTAGTCTTTTAAAAAAATACTTCTGAAAGAAAACATAATTGGCTGGCTTTTATAAATCCAAAGCTTGACATGTTAATTCTAATCAAATCTAAAGTGCTCTTTAAAGACCTGCAGATTGGTTTGGGATTAATCCATTGCCTGTTTACCTGTGCAATTACAGTGGAAGCCTGGCTAAAAAGAAACTGATCTGGTATCATTGCTAGACAAAGGTGAGGGGAGGAGGAATCCTTTGAAGGATTTTTTGTTTCCCTCTTTCAAAATTATCAGAGATTTCATATATGAAGAACTTTGGGCCAGGGATTTAGCTCAGTGGTTCTGCCACCTGCCTTGAAAGCGCAAGGTCCTGAGTTCGATCCCCGGTACCAAAAAACAAAAACAAAAACAAAACAGAACTTAACTGGATGGGAGAAAGGTATATGCTAGGGATTTTTTGAGCTTCTGAATCCATATTATTAAAGTGTTTGGACTTGATTGTAGTAGCATCTTGGATTCTCTGATTATAGCAATAATGTAGCAAAATGGCACCAGCTGGGCAGAACCAGCTCTGGTACTGGGTTCTGAGAGCTGTGTATCAGCTCCTGGTCCAGGCAAGAGTTGGGGCTGACAGTGGGAGATGGCTTCTTTGAGGCTGGGTGGGTTCTTTTAGGCTCTGCTCCAGGGCCTGCTGGCATTTCAGCAGTGGGAAGAAGTAAGTATTTTCTCAGGGTTTGCTGAGTTCTGCTGCACCATCCAGGGAGTTTCCATGGTGATCACTCAAAGCCATGCCCGGGGTTACCTCTGAGGGGTGGTGTGGGGCGGCTGTCTTGTATCCATGGTGTACCCGCCCTCTGACACCTCTGCTAACAGACAGACAGACACTTCCACAGGTCACCTGGAGACCCAGAGCTGCACACGAGGCCCTCACCCATGTCTTCCTGTGCTCAGACACGGTTTCCCAGAAAAGTGGTTCCCCCCCCACCCCCCCCCCCAGTTCTACCATGATTTTCCTTCCCAAGAGTCACCTCCTGCTCTAAGGAAAAGAGCCAAGTAGCTGACAGTGGGGGGCTCCGGTTACATGCTTTCCCATTCATGGCCTGGACATAAATAATGCAGGCTCTCTAGCTGACTGCAGGCCTGACTTGCCCCAAACCAGGGCCAGCATGAACTGCTGCACCTACACATGCCTGGAACTTAATTTGAGTGAAGTAATAATTGGGAAGAAAATCAGTTTTCCCTAAAGGACCACATCTCTCAAGCCCCTTTCTGCCTCACAGCTGCAGCTCTGAAGCTCTTTCTAGTGAGCATTCCTGGCTCCGCAGAAACAGCTCTCCCTGTCTCATCTCCTCACGAGCACTTTGCCGCACCAGTCTACCCAGCATGGTTACTTCCCCTCCCGTGAATGCTACTCAGGCCCTCAGGTTCTCAGTGTACACTGGGAGGCCTCTCTCTTTCCTGCTCTCTGCCCTCTGACAGTGAGTGGCAGCTTCCTCCTCTCCCTTCAGGCTTTTACAGCTACCTGGTCTTGCTATTGGTTCAGCAGGTCACTGAGTCAATTTACTTAGGATACACTGGCTCATAACTGCTCTGACTGAAAAATATGGTGAATGTTGAAATTTAAAAAAAAATTATTACTGTAAGAGACATATTACCATGAATCCCCCTCAAAGTACTCCTCTTCTCTTTCAATCCACTTATCCCATCATTCTTGCTACTTTCTGAAGCAGCTCTGGAAGTCCTTTTCTGTGAGCATCTTCAGTTGCACTGTTGTGGCTGCCTCAGTGTCCTGAATCCATTCCAAACATTCACTCCATGGTCATTTTGACTTTGGGGAAGAGCCAGAAATCTCAGGGTTCCAGATCCAGTGATGAACAAAATGGAGCAGGACATCATCGCCATGTTTTTATGAGCCTGTCTTTCCATTGAATGGCACTAGGAAGCCACATTTATTATATTTTTTTATCACACCTTATAAAGATACCCACAAAAGAGGACTTCCAGAACTGCTTCAGAAAGTGGCCAGAACAATGGGAAAAGTGTGACTGAAGTGAGGGGAATGTTTAGAGGGGGATTATTGAGAATGTGTCTTTTACTCTAATAAATTTTTAAACATTCCACATATTTTTTGATCACCCTATGTATGTCCACCTTCTCCAGCAGGCTGAGTGGAATCCAAGGCCCAGCTGCCATCATCAGGAGGCAGCCTCATGCCAGGCAGGACAGGTGCTCAGTCAGCGCTGGCTCCGTCTTTACCATCGTTCCTGCCCCCACCCTTCCCCAGCTGTCCTGCCTGTGTGGTGGGGCAGAAACGGAAGTGTAGAAGGGTGTGGTGGGAGGAAGTCAGGGCCTAACAGGTCTGCGAAGGTTGTGAAACAGTCTGGGTTTGCCCCTATGTATGTTGGGGGAGGTTGTTTTTACCAGAACGAGTAAGAGAGAAGGAGGCAGCTAATGGCAAAGATCTGGGCTTTCTTGGCAGCCAGCAGGTTTTCTTTTCCCCTTCGGGAGGGAAAGAAGATATCCCCGGGGGTGTTATCCATGAGAGGCAGCAAGCACATCAGTAGTTTCTGAATTTTTTTGTTAGATTAGGCAAGTGGAGGTGACAGAAGTTCATCGGTGAAAAGGAGAATCCGTTTGGGGCCCCTGCCTGGAGACCCTGAGTCTGAGGAAGCAGACAAGGAAAGGAAAGTGAAAGAGGGAGGGGGCCAAGAGGTGCAGCAGCCCTGACCCACTGCAGCAGGCCCTACAGCCCCTGGGGCAGGGCCTTAGCACCATCCCAGCAGGCCCAGGCGGAGCCAGGGTGGGTGGGCAGCCCCTTTCCCTTGCCCGCTTCTGGGGTGGCAGTGGGAGCCATCCTGTTAGCGTCTGCTGCACTGCTGAAACATCCTTTTAATGTGGGGCTGGCTGGGGTGGGAGTGCACCGGGAGCCCTAGAATTCAGTTCAGGTTTGATACCATCTTACTTCTTGGAAAAGTCATTCCCATCTGTGAAATGGAAACATTATCACTCCACTGAAAGGTGACGTGTTTGACAATAGTGAGTGTGACAAACAGAGGAGACCTGGGCCTCCTTATATGAGCAGCAACTTGTGTGACCTGAATTTCTCGTAGGCCCCACAGGCTGTGCCTGAGTGTTGTACCGTGGGGCCCAGCCCAGCTCTGTGGATTCTGAGCTGCTGGGAGGGGTGGGGGCTGAGCAGTTCTGAACTATCGACTTAGGTGAAGGAGGACCCAAGGGGAGGAGAATGACCCTAAAACACAGAAAAGGTCTAGGTGCCCAACTCAGAAGTGAGGCAGGCAGCGAGTATCACAGACCTGCCACAGATGCCGTGGAGGGCAGGATGGGCTGCTGGGAGCTGGGGTCAAGGTCGTTCTTACCCAGCGGCTCTCTCCTGTCGGGCACAGTACTTTCCCTCCTGAGTTAGATGACTCTGACTCCTTTGAAAATAAGGCTCTCCTGTTGAGCACTGTTAGAAGTCTCCCTCCCTACTCCCGTAATTGCAGAAGGTAGACAAGAGGGTGATTAAATTCCCATTAACAACCCAGGGATTAAGCGCCTAAAAAGCTCAGCCAAAAGTAAATAAATAAATAAGTAAATAAGCAAGCAAGCACCTCCGCTCTGGGCTGCCCTCAAATGGGACCGGAGAAGAGAAGAGGGTGCCCCTCCCTCCCAGTCCAGTTCTTATTCACCAGCCCTGCCAGCCACAGAGCTGTAAAAGCGGCTACACCGGGGAAAAGCTCCTTTTCTAAAACCAGGCTTCCTTTGCATTCTGAAGAGGACCCTCTTGCATAAATCAACAATGGTTCCAGACTGGAACTCTCTGGAATAGACACCCTAAAGTCACAATCATTTGTGGGTTTAACATTCAGATTAGAAAGCAAACAAACCTGGTAGGTAGTTTACAGAAACATGGTAATGAGGGGACAATTTCAATGACACCACAAAGAGGCCAAGGCACAAGTCAAATAAGAGGCATTTGGCCAGCAGTGGTTTCTACACAGCGGCAGGACAAAGCAGGGGGATTGTTTCAGATGAAGGGAAACCTGAAGATATACCGAACAGCTCATTATAACACACGGACTTTGTGTGCATCCTAAACAAACAACTGTACAAAGCATTTTTGAGACAGCTGGGAAATTTCACAATAAAATAGGTTAAGAACAAAGGTGCATTCACCTTGTTAGATGTGAGAATGGGATGGGACTGAGTTACGGAGAAAGCCTATTAGGAGGTGCGGCTGCAGGACCCAGCGCCAGGCTGACAAAACTGGGTTTGATTTCATCAAAAGACTTCTCTTTCATCAAAGGGAAAACAAAGAAAGGAAAACAGGCAAATGCGGCAAAATCTTGCTAATTACTGAATGTAGGCAATGGGCGTCTGGGATTAATGGGAATGTTCTCTCTGCTTCTGTGTGTGTTTGAGAGTCTCTCATAATAAGCGAATGTGTTAAGTGAGAAAGTCCGGCTTAGGATGAGAAGCATCAAAATAACGGTAGGGGGAGGGCTCAGAGCGGGCAGCATTGTCTTTGCAAGGAAAATCAAAATAGCATGTGCTGTCAGACTTCAGGGAGCTCAGCGAGCCAGCTCCCGACTGTCAGTGGGAAATTACCTTTCATCTTGATGGAGAATTCCCCCAGCAAGTTCTCCAGCTCCGCCTCGATGGTGCACATGTTCTGTGAAGAGACCAGGGCACTGGTGTTAGAGCTTCCTTTCACATGCTGGCCCCAAGCACAGGACATTTTAACAACTACACAGCCACTACGTGGATGATAGGAGGCATTTATTTGTTTTCAGTGAGCCACACAGGCTGGCCTTTGAGACATTGTGGACAAAATGTTTAATCCAAGGCATGAACAGGTTAAGCTACATCAAAAACACAGAAGTCCAGACTGTGGGATATTCTGGAAGAACTAGCCTGGGCTCTCTAAAAAGGCAGCATCATTGGGGAAAGAGTTCTGCAGAGCCAGACACAATGACATAGGTCTGTAATCTCAGCTACTTGGAGGCTGAGGCAGGAGGATCACAAATTCAAGGCCAGCCCAGGAAAACTAGCAAGATCCTGTCTCAAAATAAAAATCAAATTTAAAAAGAATGGCTAGGGATGTAGTACAGTGGTAGAGCACTTGTCTGAAGCATGAGCAAAGCCCTGGGTTCAGCCCTCAGCACCACAAAAAAAGAAAAAAGAAAAAAGAAGAAAAAGAAAAAGAAATCTAAGGAGATTACAGGGATATGATGGTCAAATATAACACTTAACCTTGGTTATGTCCTGATTTGAAAGATAAACAAATAATGTAAAATAGTTATGAAAGGCATTGTCATTTAGAAGAAATTTGAAAGTGGACATGATACTAGGCACTTGTACAGGATAGCTCGTTTTCTTCATTGTCATAATAGTGTGTGGTTCTGCTGAAGATGCAACATCACCTAGGTTACCATTCAGAGATCCACACTGTGTTAATGGGCCCAAGTGAGCCATTCTACAGTGTATGCCTATCTCAGTACATCATGTGCTGTGCCCCAGACATATACAATTTTCACTTGTCAATTTAAAAAATAGAGAGATCCATGCTAAAATATGCAGGGGGTAAAATGTCATGACATCTACTACTTATTATCAAATGACTCAGAAGAAAACATGATTTCACAAGAGACAAGAAAAGCGCATCTTGTCAAACATTACCAATGGGTATATCTAGGTAAAGGTGCCTGGGCTTCAGCATTTTGTCTTTCAACTTTTCTGTAGGTTTGACTTCATCTTTGTTGTCTGAGGCAGCCCTTCCTCTTGCTGAAACTGCACTGCATCTTTGAATTTCTGACAGAATGCATGATGCTAGGCTACCTGGGCACCTGACCAGGGTGGCTCCTTCTGAATTGACCTGGCTCAGGCAGCTTCTGCAGGGTGTGGGTCGGTTATCTGCTTCTGCACTCTGAACAGCCTCTATAACTGGAAACTGCTTTTATAATTTCAGAGACCTGTACGAATGAGGTCTCACGAAGTAGGATTTAACCTTTGGGTCCACACTTGTGGATCGGGGGCAGCAGCAAGAGTCAGTCTTATTTTCGCTAACCTCTCCTGGAATTTAACACATCCGCACGCCGTGAGTGTAGAAAACAAGCTAGAGCAATATCAGTAATACCTGTGTTTTGATACTGATAGCAATCACATGTTCATGTCGCATCACTGGTTGCGGAGAACTCAAGAAAATCTTTTATATTTTTAATCGCTTTGAAATTTTAGTAGGTCACTAGATTTTGTAATTTGGTATGTTAATTAAGTGGTAACGCAGTACTCTGTCACACAATCAAGTTTTAAGATATTTTGACAAATGTATTCATAACCTTAAAAAATTGTATTATAATACTTATTTTTCCTTTGAATTCTAATTTTAATTTGGGGCACTAAAAAAATTATTCTGAGCCAGGTGTGGTGATGTACGCCTGTAATCCCAGCTACTTGGGAGGCTGAAGCAGGAGGATCGTGAGCTGGAGTTCAGCCTAAGCAATTTAGTGAGACCCTGCCTCAAAAAACCCAAAACAAAACAAAAACAAAAATAATTTTTTTTTTTGCTACTGAGGATCAAACTCAAGCAGGACCTTGCACTTGTGAGGCAGACACCTGTGCCACTGAGCTAATCCCCAGCCCAAACAGAAACAACTTTTTAAAAGGCTGGGGGGTGAAGCTCGGTAGTAGAGCAGCCCTGGATTCTATCCCTAGTACCACAAAACAAACACCAACAAAGCATTATTCTAAACAGGGCAGTTGGGTAAAAAAGAGCCCTATTTTAGGCCATGAAGAGAGACAGTCGGTGCTCAGATAAGAGGCAATGTGGGCGAGAGAGCGCACAGCAGTCCTGGAGCAAGACCTCAGCTCTGGGAATTGTGCAGCAGGCCCTCGGCAGGCAGGCTGGTGACTTCATTCATGAAATCTGATCTCTGAATAAAGACTCACGGGATGATGAGAAGTGCGGCTTTAATAATTCAGTCACTCCATCAGAGACTGGGGTGTCAGGTGACCCCAGGAGGGATGAAGACCTCCCTTTGTAGGCGGCATGGGCCCCAGAAACTAGGAAAGCACATTTCTGCTCATAGTTCTTTATCTTGTCTCCTTTAAAAGTTTTTCACTCACACAAAAAATTCCTAGGCAGGGGTTAGTGATATCCGACTGCCATTTGCTGGATCCCTCTCAACCACAGGGTCCGCTCAACCTCTAGGGGTAAAGCTCGATTGGACCATATGCTGGAATATTTGGAAACACATTCAAGTGACAAAAATCAGGGCACTGTGGCTTATTTTAAACAATTGCACTGGTTGCTTTGCTTGTTTTTTTGTTTGTTTTTGAGACTGGCAATAGCACTGTCTCTCTAGAGAGTGGACTGAAGTTGCAGGTTGTTGGTCACCTTGTTCTGGGCAGTGACCCAGAAACCAGATCAGGTGGGGTTAGGGTGCAGCACCAGGCAGGGAGGGGCAGGTTGTACCTCTGTGTACTCCTTGTAGCTCCGATTGATCTCAGACAGGCTCTCTCGGGCAGCTTTGCTGGCAGGGGACATTGCAAAGGCTTGCTTCATTTTGCTGGCACCATCTTGGAGGCGTCGCTGGATACAGTAAGCTTCATAGAGCTCATCCACCTGCCAGGATCAAAACAGGAAGCACAGATATAAATGCCTGTCACTCTTGAGAGAAGTCGAATAGGTCACTGTCATGTGCTCAGGTACTCTATGTCCCTCACCCCAGAGAGGAGAATCTTACAGAAGTGTTCGTTTTCTAGACAGACCATTTGTATTTTCACCATTATGATCCTTTTTTTTTGTTTTGTTTTGGTCTCAAAACAGATTTCACAGATCCTGTTTTCAAACGGCACAAAATGAAAATGCCTGTCTTGCATTTCTCAGGGTTATCACAGGAAGGGTTTAAAATGACTCAAGGGTGGATATGTTGGTCCGTGGGGACCTGGGACAATGGAGACAGGGACCTTCTGTGTGTGGACCAAACACTGGAAGAGATTAGTTTCACACAAGGGTGAAAATTGTGTAGTATACACAGCTATTATCACTTTATTTTAAAAAGTATTGTCACAAGGTGATACCAGGTTCAGCATCTTTTATAAAGAACTCAGGGTTGTTTATTGAAATACATTTTTGTAAGGTCTTGGCTCAGTAATACAGAAAGAAATTGAAGTTACAGATACTATACTAAATTGTTCTTAAAATTAAGACAAAACACAATTGTCGAAACTCAAACTGAACACTTAAGAACTGTAAACTAAAAAAATGAAAATGAGCCTTCCCTCTGCTATACCTCTACACTTATGCTTCTAAGTCACAACATACCCTTTAAAATCACTGCTTTGTTGGGGGGGTTGTTTTGTTTTTTGAGACAGGGGCTCCCTATTAGCCCAGGCTGGCCTTGAACTCAAGGTAATCTTCCCATCTCAGCCTCCCCAGTGCTGGGATTACAGGTGTGCACCACCACACCTGGCTAGCTCTTTTAAGGCACTGATTCTCAATCAACTGAAGGTGATTTGTACCCTCAGGGTCTATTGGCATTTGGGTGTTTGGGGCTGCAGAACACTGTTCAATGCCCAGCATAGCCCCCTATATAACAAGGCCTGTTCTAGTCTATCATCAGGGCTGAGGTTGAACAAACCTCCTAACGGTATTTCTGATGATGTTGATCTCTGTAGATTTTTACTATCTCTGGTCTGTATAGTCTTGTACAGTTGCTGCTAAACCAACTGTAGTTAACCACAGGAATTTTTAGGCAGATAAGAAAAAACAAAATAAAAGATAGATAATAGGAAGTAGGAACACAGATCTTTCTAAAAGAGGAAATGGATCAATAGATGGAGAGAGGGGAGGGAAAGGGGATGAAAAAGGGAACTGGGATGTGTTAGGTACATGTATCAACTCCACTCAAGGAATGTAAACATTATGTACTATATACATGCACACAAAAAGGTGGGAGATTGGAGTTGGATGGACAGGGGGTTGGGGGGAGGGAAGGGAAAGGGGACAAAAGATGGAATGAAGATGCATTATGTACATTTACCGATTCCCTACAAAGAATGTAAACATTTTGTACTACAGACATGTACTAATAAAGAAAATGAAAAGGAAAGAAGAAAGTACCATACAATTAGACACTGGCAGAAGCAATGAAACCTAGTACTTCTGAGAGGCCGTTGCCTACCTAGGGCTATTTGGATTTTCATTCTAGGGTAAAATTTGTTCCCTCAAAAAGGAGGCTTCGGTGTAGATCTTGAAGAAGCTAAGATATGAATAGCAACTGTGTTTTAAACCCTATGAAGGTAGATATCTGAAAAGTAATGAATTTCAGAGCTTAAAATTTGTCTTTTGTTTTACAGGCAAACTTTTAGCTGCCTGCTAAAAAACATTACTACTACAGGTTGGAATAATATAGTTTTCTAGGATTGTTTTGTCTATACATATGTCAATGGTGCTTAGAATGTAAACCTGAAGAGACAGAACATTTTCTCTCTTAGTTCCTACTTAGTTCAACAATTCACTCAATTTTGCTGAGAGGAATTCCTAAACTCTGAGAATTGTCTTTAGTTCTCCAGGTTAAGAGAGCTCTTCCTGATTAAGAAGGAGGGATAAAACTCAAGGCCAGCATATCTGCTAATAATTTTTGTGTGTGTGTGGGAACTGGCATACGTGTAGTCTCTGTACCTTAAAACTAAATTGAGACTACCCTGGTGTACTGGTTAAAATGCTGCAGGCTGCACCCTACTCTGAGATACTAATCCAGGAGGTGAGGCTGGACCAGAAATCTGAAATTTTAAATAAACACTACAGATCATTCTGAAGTGGGAGAGCCCCACCAGACTTCTGGAAACAGTGCTGATACCTCTTCCAGAAGGTATCAGACATATTATGATGGATGGCATCATTTTATTTATTGAGCTTGGCAGAAATGGAGCAATTTTAGATTTGCCTAGGTAATAAATATCTTTCAAAGCGGGAATGTACAAAGGCAAATGCATATACATATGTCCATACACATCTAAATCATATTCAAATTTTAAGCCTGAAAGGCTTCCTAGGATCCTCCGGATTGAATTTCTGCATTTCACAGAGTGAAGAGCCAAGGTCCGTGGAGTGTGTACAGCTGGGGCCAAAATCAAGATTTCTGATTACTAAGAGGGAGATGAGCTAAAACCTCCAGGACCCCACCTGGGACAGAGGCTGATGGGGGTGGATAGGAACAGGAATTGCCTGTGAATGGCTGCCTCCAAAGAGAAATCTTCTCTAGCTGATGCCGATGATTCCCAGCATTGTTCAGAACAAAGCCAATAGTCTTAGCCATAATGGGCTAGTTGGGCCATCTGTGAAATATTTATAGGGTTTGGGGCTGGCTCTCAGGGATGTTGAAACTATGCCATTTGAGGAAGAGAGGAAGGAACTGAGAACTTGAGAAAAATTTAGGGAGGCACACACTCTTGTCTTTCAGTAATTAAAAGCTCTTCATGCAAGCTGTGTGGGATTGACCAGAGGACAAAGCTAGTCATTGACGAAGTTCTTTGTTGGGTTGGGTTGGTTTGATCTTTTCTCTATCCACACTACACTGACACTAGACACCCTCTGCCAGGCACTTGGAGCCACACAGGAAGCTCCTGATAAATGTCTGCAGAGGTCTATCCAAACTGTGCTTGGCTATCAGGCTTTGCAGTCCTACTTCCCCTGTCTTTGCTGCCTATTGGAGGCCTTCATTGCTAATCAGCTAAACAGTAGATTAGATAGGAAATTTTCCGTGGATGCTACACTAAGCAAAAGGTGTATCAATCAGTAACCAAGGGCTGAAAACAGAGGCAGAGAGCAGAAGAACTTCACTTACCTTACTAATGTGGAACTCTAGGCGTCTCATGTATCTCTCGATTGTTTTCATTTGCTGGAGTGAAGAGAACGAGTTTGAAAAAGTATGTGCATTCGCAGTTCAATTGTTTTTGACGAGTGAGAATATTTTCTTTATAATTTCATATGTAAAAGTACAAGAAAATTTGCTTTTTCTACTTTCTTCCTATTTTTGTTGTTTTTTTTTTTTTCTTGGAGAGGCTCTAATATCAATTTGGAAAATATTTTCCAAACTATTGGATATTCTGAGAGATAAATTTGAGTTAATCATCATAATCCTTCTTTTTAACTTCAAGGGGCAGGGGGTTTATTCAGTGGAGTGCACTGGATTTCTGGCAGGATAGTATTATAATAAATTAGTTATTTTTTCATAATTTTTTTTTGGCTCTAAAATGGGCTTTTTTCCTTCACATTTTAGCGTCTGAAAACGGGGTGCATTTTATAATCACTCCAGGCCAAGTGGCAGATAGCTGCCTGTGCATGCTCACAGATAATCCTATTTGCTTCTGCGTCATCTCTGAGTTATAAATATTCTTGTTACTTGGATTTACTTTAATTGTCCTTTAAAATATCTTCAAAAGGAACATATGATGATTCAGCATTGAAACAGTTATTGTGTATACAGGAAGGCATGGAAAGAAGGCAACATCATATATTAACTAGAAAGAAAGAAAAAAATTTGTCTAAATAGGACTAAAGGAGTTTTGTTATTAAAAATAGAATACAACATTTAAGTTAACTGTGTGAGTTTAACAGAATTAGTTTTAGTTTCTGAGTGACACATAAGTGTGTTTTCAATACTTTCCCAATCAAAGATGTATTAGATTTGATAAAATATGGGAGTTAATATTTAAAGATAATTCAGGTAAGGGTGTCCAAACACTTGGAAGTTCTCAAACTTATCAGAAACATCAGCAGCTCTAACACCTTGTGGCATATTTGTGTTTGACCTCAAATGCGTTAGTGAACCTGCAGATCACAGTATTTACATGCCATCCTCCTTAGACAAAAGCATCGATTAGATTTGACTGTCCCCAGAGGTCTCTTACTGATACCAATCCACACACAGAATTTTATCTTTGTGTCAGCCCAACACTGTCGCTTACCTTGTCTAGGTCATACAGCACTCCCTGAAATAAAAAGGAGCATGTGGATTAGAACATATCCTCTCAAAAATATAAACACAGCAGTTTAGAGAACATTTCTGCAATATCTGTGAAATGATCACCAGCCATGCAAAGTTCGGGTGGATGTTTTGATATTTGGTTAAAAAGAGTAGGAATCTGGGATACTTTTAATACCAGTAAGAGGACTTTTCAGAGACAATATCTGTTTGCATTCTGTTTCCCAAATTGCACCCAGTCCTCTCTGCCTCTTGGGAGCCATAAGGTTTTCATTTGGTTTCTGCTCTTCTGCCCTATATATTGAGGGGCAGGTGAATCTGTATTCAGCTTTGAAGTTTTAGAAAATAAGTTATGTTGGGCGGGGCACGTGGCCCACTGGTAACACACTTGCCTAGCATGTAAGAGGCCCTGGGTGGCCCCCCCAGCCCTGAAGAAACAACAAACAATACAGTAAAATACAAATGTACATAAAAACCAAATGTGATTCCCACGTAGACTCTAGCAGTGGTATATGCGTTGTTGTTTAGATCAATAAAATGGATTTTTAAGAAGAGTTCTTGAGGGTGGTGATATGGTTTCCCTAATTGTTTTTCAAGCAAGCTCATTTCTCATTTCCTGTGTTTGTGCAGCATCACCGTACACATGGTACGCAATCCACAACCTCCATCTGAAGGTCTTGTGGGTCACGAGGTCCTGGCAGAAGCCTCTCCATCCTTCCACCTCTTTTCTCTGAGGGAAAGGACCTGCTCTGGTGGAGGGTGGCCAAGGGTGTTCACGGGCTCTGAAGGGCACCCACAGGAGCTCACACAGATGGGGCTTTATTATAGAAACCACTTAATCCTGTTGAAGCCTTTCACCTAGAAGCCTTTGAAAAGGTCGACAATATACTTTTTAGCCCATATCCTAAAAAAGTGAAAGGTAACAGCTATTCATGTGAATCTGTACCTCCTGGGTAGATGTAGATTTCTCAGGCTTCTGAGACCTTGTAATACTAAGATACAGTAGTGAAGGAAGTGAAGAAAATCACTGAAAATAGTGTCGGCATTAGAAATACCTCTTCAAGCAGACACATCCCCACAGATTCATGGGGATGGAAGAAGTCCACACAGCAGTGTGGAGTGAAACTGGCCCAAGAACTTCTCTGACCTCTCTTCCCTGAGCCTCCTTCAGTCCCTGGCACCACTGACTTCTACTTTTTAAAAATACTGGTAATAAGGAAAAGGCCTAGTTTCCAATTTTTCAATGTACTATGAAAACTACAACTTTTCATTTCCCTATGTTATTTGGGTGGGGGTCCAGGGGTTTTCTCAGAAAGTATCTTTTCCTGATTATAAAGTTTGCATGATTACAAACACACTTGGAAAACACTAGAGTGTAGAGAATAAAATGTTGAGAGGAAAACCCTTTTCTTCCTTCTAAATTATGCATCAGCAGCGCAGAGGACTTTGTCCCTTACATCTGCTTTTCTTAGATGTTCTTCCCTGTTCCCACCCAGTAAAAGAAGATACTAAGCCCCAAACCCCACTGTGCCAACATCCTAAGGCTGCGTGCTACCTACCAGGCGGGAGTTCCTTTTCATATCTTTTAACTGGGCTGTCAGCTTGTCCAGCTCCGTCTGGTGAACCTCCAGATACTCACTGCAAAGATAAGACAAGATCTCACTGTGAACTCTCAAGGAGCAGATGAATCTGGTGTGGTTACTGACTTCTTCCTCTTGCAGGAGGGGCTGGGGAGCTGAAGTGTGATCTGCAGTTGGTGAGGAGGCTTTGGATTTTCCTTTTTGCATACGCTAGCAGCTGGACCTGATCCAGGCTGAAGGTCCGGAGATGAAGGACCAATGAGGGAGGAAGTGGGGAGACATGGATTGGGTCAGTTCTCAGTGTGGGCTCACAGATTTCTATCTGGTGAAACGCAGCCCTGACTGTAGCTATCTCACTGCATGCTAGGAGCATTTTACTGGGAGCAAACAAACCTGGTACCATATTCCAAGAGGTTACAGATTCCTTCAGCAGTCTCTACAATGGACCTGACTGACCAAAACATACTGGTGTTTTGAGTCTCCCTCACTGCCATAGGATGTGATGTGGAATCCCACATATTTCCCACCTTGGGACTCATTAAAGGCTTCCCTGACTACAGTGCAAGAATAAAACAGCTACTCCAGAAATAATCATTTAAAAAATGATCTCATCAGCCTCGCTTTTCTCCTGGTCATTTTGAAAAGGGAAAAGTTTTCTTTTTTTACAAAGTGCATTATCAGGTCCAGTGTTCTTACTCAAGTCCATTTTTCAAGGCCCTGTAGACCTCTTCCACTCTTTTTGGCTGAGGCTCTTTGGGATGGTTGTTGTTTTTGTGACCTAAATTGTGCATTTTCTTCAGTTTGGCCTGGGGCTTCTTGAGAGCAGAAGAATTTTCAATAAAGGAATTACACCTACAGGAAAGAAAAAGAGAAAAGAAATTGTGATCCTTGGGCATCCAAAAGGATTTGACCAAAGAAATGCCCTTTAAATCATTCTGAGCTCATATTAGCGAGCTTTGGGGCAGATAATGTACCCTCATACATTGATGGATCTGAGCCAGCCTACATTTGTTTCTTGGTACCAGATTTGTCAACTGCTGAAATCAGAAAGCTTAGCTGTGTGGAGGCAAAGTCTGGCTTCTGGGTATGTGCATTCAGAGTGGAGGGTGTTGCTCCACTAAACCCCCATAGGAAGCCAAAATAAACATTTCCAGGTGGAAATAACAGACAGGCAAAGGGATAAAATACAATTAAAGATATGGCACTGTGCATTATCAGATACAAACTGAGATAGAATGTAGGGCGTGGCAAAGGCCGCTGGGGAAATAAGCAGGACCTGTTAATTATAAGATCCCAGGACAGCACCAAATAATTCCCAGACCCCTATATGTACAACTTTTTGTGTGTTTCCATTAGATGTGGATGACATGTAAGTATACCGATATCACGAGGAACTCCTTATCATGATTTTTCATGGTAGCCCACTCTGTGTCTTTTAGACCAGGGTATACTTTTTTTTTTTTTTTGCTTTTCTCTTTCCTCTTTTGTTTGCCCCAAGTTTTCTCTGCAGACACAATTTTTCCCTTATCCCTTCACTTCCCACTGTTAAAATAAAATTTTGGCACTCTTTGTGGCTTGTCTCCTTCAATTCTTTGTTCAAGGCAAGAAGGACCTGGAATATGTTTAATTGGTGAGACATTTCTAAAGGAACTACCCAATAACAAAACCTCTATTACATTTGACTACAATAGGAGACATTTTTTGATAAAGAGCCAGAAGGATAGCACTAGTTAATTCTATATTGTATTAAAGAAGAAAATCACACACAGCTGTAATGGATAGCTGTGTTTAAAGGCTAATTGTTATAAATTATATGTAGATGTAACACAAAAATACAAAATCTCAGGCTGGGGATTTAGCTCAGTGGTTCTGCTGCCTGACTCACAAGGCACAAGGTCCTGAGTTCAATCCCGGATACAAAAAAAAAAAAATGCAAAATCTCTACTTAGGGGAGGAATACAGCTTACAGTAGTAAAACAAACACCTGATGACCTAAAGCCAAACTACTGATCTGATTAGGAGACCAGGAGGCTCAAGGGCTCATGGACCTGGATCTCAGCGGAGAGCCAAGACTTGGGGCTGACAGGTGCCAAAGGTGCCCCTCCAGTCAGCTATCAGTGATGTTCCTCAGCTGCCACTCTGTGCATCTAGTTGGACTACATGGTCATAGCACATAAGGCAGAAATGCTGATAGTAAACTTCATGACATGTGTCTTCCCATTTTAGCAGAGGAGATCCCAGGGCAACTAGGAGGCTGTTTTGCAACTTCCATCTGAGTGGTATATGTTCCTTGGAGTCAGTCTGCAGGGCACAGTCTTTACCCACTGTATAACTTCACATTCAGCATAGTCTCCCAAACCTGAATGCAATGGAAAATGTGCTTCAAAAAGAGGCGAGGGTAGGGTGGGGAGAGGTCTGTACACTGATCACTAGCTTATCTTAAATTTCTCAGCCATCTGCCTTGAGGAAGGAGGTCTAAATGATGAGAGAAATGACAGCACCTAATTTGGGGTGCATTATCTTTTTCACGAAAAAGACATTAAAATAGCATGGAAGGGGCTGCTAGGCTGCATGCACACAGGCTGATCCTCTTCAGGACCTAAGAGCCCGTCCCCAGGCTGCACCCCAGGAGAGAGCCACCCGTACTTGCCTGGATCGTCTTTCCTGAAGGCCGCTGAAGCCTGCGAAGGACTGGCTTCTAATGATTCCATTGGGCCCGCCCGGCGAGAAGGACTGGGATCCTACCAGCATGATTTCTGGGAGCCTGGTTGGCAGTCCTATAAGATGGGAGAAAGATTATGGCAATTTACAGACAGGTTCAGACAAGAAACATACTAAGCTTGTCAACAATGAGATGGTGTGACACACATGTTGTGAGTCGAGAAGTCCTTGTCAAGAGATTCTTGTGAGATTCTTTTGAGATTCTTTCTGACAGCATGTTCTTTTCAAACCATAGGATTCAGCTTTTTGGTTAAAAATTAAAAAAGACACCCACCTACCCAGACCAAAATAAATATAAATCGCACAAAATTATCAATCACTTCAGATTTCCTTAAGGAATTCTGGTCTTTTTCCTCCCAAGTTCAATCAAGTTTCACTAAAGATAAATTTTTAAACATTTACCTCCACTCAACATCAACAATAACAACAACAACACCACCGCAGATAGGCCACATCAAAGTTTCAAAGAGGTCCTAAGTGAAGTCAAAACACAATTAAGCCTTCAGCTGAAATTCTACACTTATAAGTCACAACAGTAAAACACAAGCTTCCTTTAGAGATAACTTCTACTTGTTTTCCCTTTCTATCCTTAAAGTAGATTTCCTCTCTCTCTCTCTCTCTCTCCCTCCCTCCTTCTCTCTCTCTCTCTCTCTCCTTGGTACCGGGGATTGAGCTTGGGACCTTTCACTTGCGAAGCTGGTGACAGAACCACTTAAAGCCGATTTTGGAAATTAAAAAAACCCAGATTGTGCCAGCCCTGGTGGGTGGGGGCCCCAAAGGGCAGGGTCAGGCAGTGCTTACAAAAGTAGTGATTATCTAGGTTAGATAAGAAGGCACTATGAGAAGGGGAGAGGAAGATATAGCAGAACACGCACCGCTCACTGCAGCAGAAACCGATGCCCTGTTACAACACAGTGTCAGAGCAGTCAGGGCACAGAAGCCCAGGGTTAGTCCCCCTCAGGACTGCCCTGAACTGTGAGGCGATTCCACCCCTTGGCACCAGGCAGAGTCGGAGCATCACGATTGTCTCGGCAGGTGATTCGGTCCAGAGAGGGGCTTCGCTAGTGGGGAGAAGGCAACAGGGTCTGCTCTGATGCCTTCCAAATGAGTGCATTTGAGGAGCACAGATGATCACCCTTTAGAGATCCAATGAGAAAGAAAGAAAAGCTAAGAAATAAATGTGCCCTCCTCCCCACCAAGCTGTTGCAGCTTCTTTTTTTTCTTTCCTGCACCAGGTATCAAACTCAGGAACTTGTGTTTGAGAGGCAGGCCCAGTGCCACTGAGCTAAATCCCCAGCCTTGTTATAGGTTCTTAAATCTCCTCCCAGGACAGGAGAGAGCAGCTCTGGGACCTGGATACATTCTTTCAGGGCACAGGTGCTGACTCACTGGGCAACAGGCTTGAGAGGGGGCAAAACACTTGCTCTTTGATCTGTGTGGGACAAAAACCTCTTACCAGCTGAAGACAGGAATCTTCCGTTTGGGGGCATTCTCTAGAATTGTAAAAGTAATGAAGTGCAAGTATGTAAGAGCAGTAAAAGAAGTAAGGTAGTGGTAGGCAAAAGGCAGGTCTCAATAAAGCTTTCTCTGGTTACTTTTCCAAGCCCTGAGGCTCAAAAAGCAGCCTAATTCCTTTAATTCCTTGACGAGATGCTGGCAAATGCTCTCTGCTGGTTGCTAAGGGGACTGTGTACATTTCATTAAAGATACCTTCTTTCAGTTCTAAAGCATGCCTGTGTTGCATCACTCACAAACTTCTAATAAATATCAAGAAAGCATTGTGGTTAATGTTCTTTCTGTACTCATTTTTTTTTTTTATTGCTGGTGTTAAATCCGAGCCCTCATTCATGCTAGGCAAGTGCTCTGTCACTGAGCTATATCCCTAGATGATAACCAAACATCCATCTTAAATTCCCAAGTGGACAGATTTTATTAGTATGGTAATCTCATTTTGTAAATTATTTTTCAATAGTCTGCCATGTCATGGACATTCTTTGACCACAGAAAAATGCTTAGAGTATTTCAAATATTTAATTGTTTCACTGTCTTGTACTTCCTTGAAATTGTTTTGAAACAAAAAGGATTTTTTCTCTCTCCAATGCATCTGGCTTTAATCCCAGACACTCTGATTTAATGAATATGGGTATGACCCCAGCACGGGGATGTTTCAAATGTTCCAGGTAATTCTGGCGTGCAGCAAAGTTTGGGAGCTACTAAAGTTTAGAAGTGCTGATTACACATCAGTTGTAGTAGTGATAGGTGAAAACAGAAAGGAAGGCCAGTAAGAGAGCAAGGAAAGGGGCCGGGGATTTAGTTCAGTGGTTCCACCATCTGCCTTGGAAGCTCAAAGTCCTGAGTTCAATCCCCGATATCCCCCCACCCCGCCCTAGAAAAAAAGAAAGCAAGGAAAAAGGAAATGTATCAAGACAGCTGAACATTTACAACTTCTGGTAAAATATTCTGCTATAATTTATCAACTCTAACTCAAAAAAAGTTATTCAGTCTTAAATAAGGCCGTCTTGGAAGTTTAAGGATTTCATTATGTGAATTAAATGCTATCAAATAAAACACATGGCCCGAGTCATGAAATCCATTTTCTTCCTCCTTTCTCCAACACAGGTGGGAAGGGCTTTCAAGAGCAAAACAAGGATTTGTCCATACTACTAAGACTGTAAAACACTTTGGGAAGGGAAAGAAATGTTCGTTTAATTTTCATTCAATGGTCACGTGGAATAGATGAGCACTGGGCAGGTGACTGGGCTGATGGTTGTAATGTTCTGTTGTCTTTTTGTGCTCTCAGAAATGATTATTATCTATCAGAAAAGAATTTGGCTGAGAGCTGCCTCGGCCTGACATCTCTGTCTTGCCATCGATTTCCCTAAAGGGGGACACACTGCCTAAAGAGATGCATCAAACACGCACACATGCACATGTGCGTGTGCACACACACACACACAGAGCCAGGCTGGTGCAGACATAAAGGAGTAGGTTGGGCAGGGTTGGGTAGGGAAGAGCGCATGCAAGACCTCCCTCCTCCAAGCCCCTTCATTGTGCAGTGAGGATGACAGTTCCACCTAGTGCGTATCCCTTCCCCACAGGCAAGGTCTCAAACAGTTCCTGTTCTCCTTCTCTGATCATCTGACCTCTTATCACCCCAAGTCTTCAGACTGCTTCCCACTTTCTAGGAAGGCAGCTGCTTGCTTCCCAGCTTCCAGCAAAAGTACCCCTCAAACTACTTGGGTCAATTTTACCTCCATCAGAGTAATTTATATTTTAATAGCAGGTGCTCCCTTGGGTGCAGTGTCTTAACCTAAGGAAAGGACTAATAGAATCTCAGTATCACTGCTGGAAGGAGTGTAAAGTAGTATGAAAAACTGGGAGTTCAATTTGGCAGTATCTGTTTAAAACGTGAAACACTCTTACCTTTCTGTATTTCTTCTAGAGAAATACCCAAGCAGCAAAAAGGGACACACAGGGGTGTTCTTACAGATAATGTTTATAATAGCAGGAAAATGGGAAATGATACAGATGTTAGTCATTGGGGCTGGGGTGTACCTCAGTGGTAGGGCCCTTGCCCAAAATGCATGGGGCCTTGAGTTTGACCCCCAGTACTGAAAATAAAAATCATTACACAAATGGTTAATATACTGCAGCATAGCTACAGGGTAGAATACTATGTAGCAGTTAAAAATAATATGAACAATGCTAGGAAAAAAATAGACCCCCAGGACAAATCACAGAACACAACCAGGAATGTCAAAAAACAAAACTATGTCCATTAATAGAGGAGTTCTGAAAGTATATGGATAGATGGTTCATGGAGAGCCGGGGTAGAGTGGCAGGCAGCAGTATATTTTGATATTTTTTTGCATTGTAATTCTTACAGAGGGATTATATCACATCTTATTCATAAAAATTCCTTTTTAAAATTGCAGACACTTAGAAGTAGAGGAGAGAGCTTACATACAAGATCAAACAAGATAACACTTGGAGAGCAACTATATATAGTTATTTCTAAGTCTTTCAGAGGGGAAACATTATTCCCAAGAATAATGTATTAGGTTGTATACATTTTGGTTACATTCAAACAATTCAGATTCCCCCACAAGGTCCTTATTATGCATTCTGAGCTATGTAACACTATCATTTTCATTTGTAAAACTTTTAGAGACAACACCCCAAGTTGCTAAGGATCACCAAATATGATACCTAATAAACAAGAAATTCCATGTAAAACAGCAATTCATCTTTAGGTGGTGGTACTTACAGCTGCTGGGGCTTTGAGAAAAGCTTCCATCCTGTAAGTTACTGGCTCTTCCCCTGGTCTTTCTGAAAATTCTTGCCCGACTAGTATTTATTTTCGCCTGTTAAATCCCAGAAATGTTTTCTATCATAGGGAAAAAGCAAAGCTGCTCTGGTCCATATCTCACAATGCTGGTTATGGGAGGCTGGGCGGGGACACCAGCACTGACCCTTGGCCCCTTTACTGACACCACCAATAGGAACAACAAGATCTTTCTGGAAAGAATTCCAAGCACCTTGATTAAGAATTGAACAAACTCAGCTGCTCTGAGCCGAGCCTCCTGACACAGAAGCCTGAAAGCCACTTCTTGATTCTTCACAGTGAAAACTGCTGCTTTCTCCCAGCTATGCAGTGCCAAATTCAATTAAATGCACAGGGGGTCTTTGGAATTAAAGTAAATAGGAGATTTTACATGTTCTGCTCTCAACACAGTGATGCAGGTGCCCCGGGCCTTGGAGGAGGGGACAAGCCGCTGCCTGTCCTAGTGTTTGTGTCTCTGTAAATCAGAAGGAAGCTCATGAGAGCAGCAGGCCGACTTTGGGCAAGACCACCAAGCCTGTTATGTTACTTAGGGAGAAGGGGCCTGAGGCAAATAAAAAGAGATCCAGGAGTCAGGAGATTATTCCTCTCCCAGCAGGTCTGATGCTGTGATTGGAGCAGGAATAACAGGCAGAATGTGATTACAGCTCAGAGAGAGAAATATCCAGCTACCTGGAGAACCTGGAGAAGCCTAACTCTGAAGACTGATGCAGGCATCCACTTTGAGGGGTGCCTGGTGGGAGGGAGGCTCTGAAGGACCCCTATCACAGGGCTGCCTAGGCGGTAGGCCACCCACAGAGGTAGTAAAAGTGACAGGAAGATGCTTGGAAAGTCTACCCTGGTGACAATGTCCCTTCTCATATTTCTGTAAGTTGGAATTCTAGCTTACAAATCAGTTTCTTGTGAGTTGGATCAGCCAGTTCTCCCCCTTCAAACTTCAACAGTTCCACTCTAGGATGCAAAGGGCAAAGTGCGCTAAGTGAGGTAAGGATCCCCATAGCCCAGTGCCTGGCTAGTCCGCTTTTCACACCTGCCTGGAAGTGCTGGGGACACTGATCAAAGCTACTTGTCAGCTAGAATGAAAACTAATACTGTTAGGGTTAAGAAGACTGAGATTCATTAAAGGAAATAAAAATCTTAGATTATTTTCAGTTTTTATGAGCATAAAAGGGCTCTTCTATATCAGGAACACACTGAAAGGCACAAAGCAGGCAAGGTAAGGAGGGGGAGGGAAGAATCAGACTGTTTATACCTCCCCAAGAATCACCAGTAGAATTTTGGTGTAGTTGATTTTTTTCAACTCTTTCTTTTCCAAAGCAATAATTTGAGCATATTAGATGTATCCCGCTTTTCCTGTGAGATTTTTTTTAGAGCTATGCTCCATGGTTTATATATTAGCATTTTTTCTTAAACTATCTTTAAAAGGAAACTCAAGTTGATCCCAAATTCTATGTGCTGCTTTGGATAATAAAAGGAGAACCAACCAATGAGGCTACATTAAATATGCTTTTTTATTTCTGATTTTAAGATATGATAGGTTTGGCCAAATGCAAAGGAAATCCCTACAAGGATGAGGCCAGGGCTTTGGTGTGGGAAACGGGAGCGCATGTGAGCACTTGTGCCCGCTGGGGCAGTAAGTCATCAAACGCCATGGAGGAAAAAGCAAGGAAATCGCTGGGTGACATTTCCTTAACCCTGACTGTGTTTTTCTCTTTTAGAGTACCCAAATCCTCTATCACACTAAGTACATAAACAGGCAATTGTGAAAGATCCCTCGTGATGACGGAAATCATGAGACATCTGCGATTTCTGAGTGCCATTAGGAAGGCTATCTCAGTGTGTCCCAAAGTCATCTCATGGGGGCAAAGTGTGAACTCAGAAACTAAGAGTTGTCAGGGACAAGGCCAGGGACGGGAGTGTGAAAAGAGGAGAGAACTTTTCAGGTATGATGGGTGCCTTGTAAAACTATTGAGGTGATCCATTAGTTTATCAAAATGGAAACTGGGTACCTAAGACGAGTGCGTTTTATAATACGTGAAGCTGTTTTTTAAAAAATCGCTATTGATTTCTAGAAAAATCTCATCATTCCTTCTGCGAGAGAAAGTGCCAAGGAATCAAGACTTGGAAAAGGAAAAGCACAATGGTTCAGAAGCCACCTGAGAGTTGAAAGCTTTATCCCATTGAGGCCACAAGGGATGCAGTACGCGGGCCCGGGCGCTTTCTGAGTCACTTCTTCATGCCTGACTTGGGATCCTCCTTTCCCCTTTCCTAAGAGTGCATCCTGTTTATGCTCCCCCATGTCTTGGTCAAGAGCAGAAGTATAATTCGGTTGTCTGCAAGAAGCGTGTGGGCCTGACGTAAACAGCCTGCTATGCTAAATCATTATTTGAGATGAACCCTAAAAATAGGTGTCTGCTTATTATATGGTTACAAGGTTCCTATTACAGAGCAGTTGACTAATCTTTTTTTTTTAAGAGTAGATATATTTAAGTCATTGCCTTTTAAAAATATGTGGCTGCTTGAAAACAAGGCCAGGCAATGCTAGTATTTGCTTCTCAGTTGTCAACATTGTTTGCTAACCAAATAATAAACGTGTGCACTGCACCTTGCGCTGATTAAGACAAGCGATAGAGATGGACGAACAAAATTATAGAACAATGCAACATAGCCTCACTGCTCAGCGAGGAGATAGAAGAACCCAGGTTGGGGTTTCGAACTGGCCTGTTAGTTCTATTGGCAGAGTATACATCTGTGGAATAAAGGTAATAATTCCTCCCTAAGTATCCACCAAGATCAAAGCATCATCCAGTCTTACAATCACAGGACCAGCTGGGTCTTTTCTAGACTAACTTACCATCTCTGTAGATGGAAAGACTCCTGCTTAAAAAAAAAAAGAAAACAAGGAAGAGCTCTATACAAGGTGAAGTGCCCAAGTAACACAAAAATTGCTGCAATGAAAATTTATTTTCAACTGGCTTGACAGAAAGAAGGGAAGAAAGAAAAAGAAAAACTAATTTTCAGGGACTGGGAGTATAGCTCAGTGATGGAATCCTTGCTCACCATGCTCAAGGGCCTGGGTTCCATCTCTGGAGGAGGGGGAGGGGGAGCAGCAGCTGGAGAAGAAGAGGAAAAAGAAACTAATTTTCTGAATCCTTGGAAATGGATATGGATGACTTATTTTCATGTTTTAAAGACGCTGTTAATGAATGCGTACTAAATAAGTAGTACCTATGCAATACTGACAGGGTGCTATGAGGTCCAAGATCCAAGTAGAACCTAAGGATGAGGTATGTCTTAAAAATGTAGAAATTTAATCAGAGAAGAGAATATGACTGCACAGAAAGCAGATGGGAGAGAGAGCGTGAAGCGAAATATTGAGTGCTACCTATTTCTCCATGCTCCAAGGGAACAGGATGAATCTGGGCCCAATTTGGTGCCTGCAGTTCATAGCTGCTTTAACTCACACACACTATTTAACTTCTCTGAATCCCAGTTTCCTCGTTTGTATAGAAAAATCTAACAATTTAGAGGATTTTTTGCAAGGTATCAATGAGATAGTATGTGCAAGCCCTGGAGGTAGGTCTTCATAAAGCTAGATGTTAATAATAATTTAGGACCAGAAGAAGTTTTCTCAAAAGAGACAGGAACAGCCAGGAAGTTTCAGAAAGAGAACAACATTTTACCCACATCTGGAATAAAGAATGTGAGCCAGCTAGGCACTCCTATAAACCTAGCACTCGGGAGGCTGAGGCAGGAGGATATTCCCGAGTTTGAGACCAGCCTGAACTACACAACAAGACCCTGTCTCAAAGAAAAACAAACAAACAAACAAACAAACAAACAAACAAAGAATGTGAGCTATTGAGGTGAATGTTGAAGCCAGAATTGGTATCTTTTTGAAGACAACAATTTTTAGATGATGAAACTACACTGGCTGATACATACTTTGGAAGCCCAGTTCAAAAGTCAATTTTACCTGGTGTGATAGTGCATGCCTATAATCCCAGCTCTCAGGAGGTTGAGGCAGGAGGACTGCTGTGTGCTCAAGGCCAGCCTGGGCTACATAATGAGTTCAAGGCCAGCCTGAACTACATGGTGAGACCCTGTCTCAAAAAAAAAGTCAATTTAAAAATTTTTTATTTTTAAATAAGTTGAAGCTTACAGAAAAAATTTCAAGCAGAGTATAAAAAGCTCTCATCTACCTTCCTCTAGAGTTGTCATTTGTGACATCTGCCACATCTTCCTTCCATACACAGTCACACATTATTTTTCCTGAGTCCTTTGAGAGCAGTTTGCACAAACATAATTACTTATACTTCCTCCTCCCCATTGACTGATTTGCAGATATGATGCAACTTCATTCTTAAATACTTCACTGTGTATTTCCCAAGAACATGGGTGTTCACTTACACATTCTTTGCCCAGTGGTCAGTGTCAGGACATGTAACATTAATTCAATGCTACTATCTATGTACAGACTTTCAAATCCACCAATTGGCCAATAATATTCTGTATACTGTCTCTCCCACCCCTACTCCAGGAGCCAAGCCAGGATCACACACAGATTCTTCTGTCATCTGTCTTTTGTCTCCTTCTATCTGGGCAATTCTTTGGCTATTGTTTGACTTTGACACTGAAATTTTAATAGAATTCAGGCCAGCTGTGTGTAGAGTGTTCCTAATTTGAGTTTTCTGATTTTTTTTTTCAGTACAGGAATTTAATCCAGGGCCATTACACTGAGGAACATCCTCCCACTTCTTCACTTTTTTATTTTAGACAAAGTGTCACTAAGTTTTTAAGTTGCTCAGGCTGGGCTCAAACTTGCCATCCTCCTGACTCAGCCTCTCAGAGTGCTGAGATTACAGGCATGCACCACCATGCCCAGCTTCTGCTGTTTTCTCATGATAAGACTCAGGCTATTCACATTTACTAGGGAGGCCCCCTAAGTGTACTGCTATCCTTCTCAAGGCATGGACGCAGAGGCACAGGTAGCCAGGTGGTCCCGGTCCTGGTGAGGTTAACTTTGATTGCTGGGTTAAGGTGTTGTTGGCCAGTGTCTCCTCTGGCACGTTGCTATTTTTGCCTTTGTGATTGAAGGTAGTTACTAAGGCTATGCTGATATCTTGTTTCTTTAACGCAGGACCTTTAGCATTCACCAATGATTCTTGTCCAAATCTGTTATTACCATGTTGGTGGCAAAATGGTACTCTTCAAGCCCCATCATTTCTTCTTATGCAAAAAAGGTCTTTTTTAAAGCTCTTTTATTCATTCATATTGTTGTTGTTTATTGTTAATATGGACTCATGGATTCTAGTCAATGGGTTATAATCCATCACTTTAATCTTACGAAAAGCCAACTATTTCTTGAGCAGAACAGCCAGAGAGAGCTCGTTTTGTGAACTACAATACTTCGAATCACTACTGGGAATTAACATGCTTAGGGACTCTCATGTGCTATAATTACTTTCCTGAGTGTCTCATCTCTTTGACACTCTGCACCCTTCTCAAGGGTGGGTGCCAACTGTCTTTTGAAACATGTTGGATGCTCAGGAAGGTAGAGAAAACTGGCTCTGAAACCAGGTGGACCCAGTTTCACTCTAAGCCCCCATCTTGTTTGTCAATAAAATGAGAATAATAATTCCTTAAGTCATCAAGTTTGTTTTGAGGAGAAAAGGAGGTAACAATTAAAGGGCTTAGTGTGGAGTAATAGCCTTTCCTGTTGACTAGAATCTGAAATTTGAAAAAATGTCCCAGTTTGGGCAATCAAGTGGAATATGCTCATTATAAACCCGTACACATTTAACAGGTGAGGAAACGCATAGGGATGAAGTAATTTGACATTACAGCTCACCCTGTCCTTTCTCTTTTATTCCCTCTCAAAGAAATGACAGCACAGTTCGTGGAAGCTATTTTAAGAGTCTGGCTGAGTCATGTGAAGAGTAAAGAAGAAATGTTAATAGCGCGTCTATTCATTGGGATGGTCAATTGTAGGAACTTCTAGATAATTGACACTGTTTCAGCCCTGGGGAAGATGAAAATTCTGTTTCTTCTTCCATTCTGGTGGATTAAATAGATGCAGGGAGTAGCAGCTGGCCGCATGATAATTAGAAGAGAAATGATTCAGGACATAAAACTTGCCTAAATCTCTCGAGGGGCTGAGTTGATTTTGACTAATGTTGTCATCACTCATTTTAAAATGCAAAGTCCCTACACTTGTAGACCTTCATTTGGGGCATGCTACACATCAAAGTAATTAGAAGGATAAAGCATTTTGCACTTACGTGAAGGCTGAGTCTGTTTGGAAAAATAAGTAAAGATACCTATTTTTCTTTAAAAAAACAAAACAAAACAGCAAACCCCTTGGGTATGAAAAGGGGAACGTCTTATGGGAACATGGTCTTCAGAGACAGCTTGACTGATCTTGCTGAGAGGAAAACACACCCACCACAAAACCTCATGTTTTTGATCACCAGATTCAAAAACAACACTACAGGATGGGAGAAAAATCAACTCCTCCAGGCGTATCTGCTGTAGCCAGTTATCCCCAGGGCCAGACAACTCATTTCCAGCTAACAGCAATGGTGGTTTCTTTACACCAGCATCAAAATGATGCCGATATCTTCTCTTCCACTGTTATTTGACTTTACTAAAATTACTTTTTTAATAAGCTCATACTTTTTATTGTTCTCATTAGAACTGGGCTGCATCTTTGGAATCCTTAAACAGAAAACGCCCTGAGGTTCTAGGAGAATGTGCTCCAGTGTGCTAGGGGATGTAATTACACACATGTGCATGTTCTCTTGCCCAACATGTGTGATGAACTTGGTACTCAGTAGTGTCGTGAACATGAGGATCAGGCAGAAAGTGGAATTGAGACTTGTGAGCTACATGCTATATATTTCATGTTAGAGAAAGGGTAAAAATGATCTTAAATGAAAGCTTTTAAAGATGCCTTACATAATCAAACTAATATGTTTCTCATAGGGCCAATTGATTTCTCTCTGGCCATCATAACAAGGAAATCAAACTGATGGAGGATTGAATGGCAATTATGTTATAACAAATATCATTAAAAAACTGACTCAAACCAGGTACAGTGGTGTACGCCTGTAATTTTAGAACTCTGGGAGGCTGAGGCAGGAGGATTGCAAGTTCAAGTACTACCAGAACAACTTAAAGACCTAGCAAGACTCTGTCTCAAAATTTGAAAAAAAAAAGGGCTGGGGATGTAGCAGTACCACAAACCGAAAACCAAAAGCCAAAATACTAACTGGATTATTGTAATGTCATGTAACTGTGGCCTTTGTTTGAGCTAGGAGGTTACAGTTAAACTCTTTTTTTTGGTACCAGGGATCGAACTCCAGGGGATTGGAAGTGCAAGGACCTTGCACTTTTGAGGCAGGCTAGGTGCCACTGAGCTAAATCCCTGGCCCTACAGTTAAACTCTTGGAGCACAACGGTGCATCAATGGACTTCAGACTAAGGCAACCCTTCCCAACTTGAGTTACAGTCATCATTTTTTTCCTGTTGTTATGACAACACTTTAAAAAAGCAGCACTTCAAATGCTTAGCATTCAGGCATCTTATTATAGACCGAGAAATAATACCCAAGGGTGGGTGGTGCTGGTGCTAGGGGCTTGGGAAAGGGAGGGCCTGGTGAGCAACAGGAGACGCAGAGTTAGGATTCCTGGACTTCTGTCCTGGCTTTGGCCCCCAGAGCTTCCTAAATATTTCATTCTACCTTCAAGAAAGTGTGGGTTCATCCAGGGGAGGGAAGCATTTAGAGCTCATGTGGGCAGAAACTTCTGATGATTCACAGTCTGTATCTGTGGCTGCATCTGTGAGCAGGAGTTTCTTTCATGACCTTCTGTATTTCACTTTCTTCATCACAGTCCAGCCATGCAGTTTTGGGAGTCTGTAAGGGATGTTGCGTTCTCATTGACTTCTGATGCTACTGGGATGATTCGCTTATGCAAATGTAACTCTATGGAAAGAAGACTTCTTCTGAAACAGAACTAGCACGAAAATAATAACTGATAAAGGGATAGTGGTGTTGACTTGAACCTGTGACAAGAACCTGTGGCCTGCTGTGTTTGTTCTACAGTCTGACAAAACAGAAATGTTTGCTAAATTAAATTAAATTAATTTTATTTTGCAGTAGTGGGGATTGAGCCAGAGCCTTCTCACTGAGGTACATCCCCACCCCTTTCTTATTTTGTATTTTGAGACAGGGTCTTGCTAAGCTACCATGTGGTCCAAGCTGGACTTGAACTTGCACTTCTCCTGCTTCAGCCTTCCAGAGTGCTGGGATTACAGGATTGTGCCACTGCACCCAGTTAAATTTAATATTTTCACTTAGTTTAGCATCATACAAATAGGAAGATGTTTCTACTAAGAGAATGAGCTAGGTGCATGGGGGCACTTTGCAGCCACTGTGTAGTGAGAAGGAGAAAGATTTATCTGTCATGTTTAATTCTTTTTTAAAATTTTCGAAAATTTTCTCTATCTTGAAATAAATTTGTCTGATAATTTTACCTAGGTCTTCCTAAATCTGTTGTATTTGTTTGAAATCATGTGAATTATTGTTGGCTAAAGTAAAGCAAATCAAAAAATAATCAAGAAAACATAACAAATGGATTAACTGCAGAATGATCCAGTGTCAAAGCTCATTGTAGGGCCCTAAAAGGAAGACGGTACCTTGTATGCATATGCTGTTGTATGCCAACAGTTTCAGAGCTCAGTAGTCTCCCAGAGGCCCATACACATATTCTCTGCCTGGTAATTTTAGCAAATTAAGCAGCTATAATAACGATAGAGGCTTCATTACTGGTCCTTGCTGCTGCATACCAAGAGGTGGCCCCATGCATAACATCTGCTGAGTTATTTTCGGTTGCCCAAACCAAATAATGTGTCATCAGAATGCTAAGTAGTTAGGTACGACAAGTGCCTAGCTTATCAACTAAGCAGAATCACATTCTTTTTGGTTGTACATCAAGCGTTTTTAATAATTTCTCCCTAACCCCTGCTTTGTCCAAAGGATTTGAAGCTGTGACAAGCAAAAACTCCATCTAATCCTTAGCTTTAAGTACCATGTAGTATAAATAAAGAACAAACACTTAATTACCCAACACTGGATTCATCAACATATGGCACATCCCCAACACCAAAGACAAAAGCATACATCAGCACTTATTTGTGCACACAGGTAAAGCTGTGTTATGTTACGTAGTCTCTGAATGCAGAAGGCACGGCCCCTGTCCCACTATCTCCCTACCCAGGTGCCCACAGAGTGCTTTCCATCCACCTAGGTGGGCCTCACCCAGTGAGGACTGAGCTCCCTCTCTTCCGTATTGAGATGGAAGTCAGATCCATTTCTACAGAGCAGGAAATTGAGAGATTGGAAGAAAAGTCTCCTGGGGCCCTAACACCCCACTGGATCACCTTGCTTTCTCACTGGCTTTACCCTAGTCCTGGCCTATGCCACCTCCCAGGTCATCACAGAAGGTGCTCCTCCTCCAGGTCACCCCTGAGTGGTGCGAAGGGCCACCTTTTATTTTCTGGGGCTCAAATCTCACTCTAAGATGCTTGGCCTTCTTTTGGCCCTGTGTCTTAATTTTTTTTCTCAGCTTCACTGGGGAGACAGTGGTTTTCACTCACGTTCTTATGTCCTCAACCCACCACCTGGGCAAAGTTATAAACAGTAGAGTGAGAGCTGCTGATTCTCTGGAAAGCCTGAGTGAAATGAAGTGGAGAATGGACCTTCTCTGGACAGATATTCCCAAGGCTTGGACTCCTACAAATCAAATAATTCATTCAAGGTAAAAAGACATGGGTATCCTGTTCTGATCACAATGACAAATTAAAAAGTCATTTTTGAGGCCCCTGAAACATTTTGATGCGGGGAAGGAAGGAAGTATTACAACATGGGATGATAGGAAGGAAATGTTACCAATCTTGCTAGGCATGAAATGGCAGTAGGGTTATGTGAGAAAATGTCGCCACTTTTGAGATGCACACTGAAGTGTGTGTGGGTGAGATGGCATGAGGTCTGGATTTGCTTTAGGATGCTTCAGTGGCCACAGTAACCAAAGGGATAGCTGAAGCAAACATGAAAAAATCTTGACAAGTTTTGCACCTACGTGGTGGTTATTGAGGGATTCACACTGCCTCTCTGGTTGTTTGGACATAAGATTAATTTTCTGGGTGTCTACCAGCCGAGTGCTGATACAAGTAGGCGATCCCAAAAGCTTCTCAGACATCCATGCAGCAGAAAGTAGGCATGTGTAGCTCCAGGTCCAGTAATTCTTAACCTCTGTCCATCTTAGGAACACATAAGAACACAGTGAATGTAGGGATGAGGGGTGTGGGGGAAGGCAATATATGAACATCCTTGTCCTTCTCAGATTTGTTGCCGTTAAAAATTAGGTGACAGTGAAGGGAAACTTGTCCATTGTCTCTAGAAGGAGAATTGGTCTGGCCTTTGAGCTTGATTGTTCTACCCTGTCCAACTTCAAAGCAAACAAAAAGCGACGTTGGTGGTCAAATTAACTTGCTTTAATGACTTCCAGAAGCACCCAATTTTCCCTTTACTTGGGTTCACATCTGGGAAAACACAGAAACCCTGAAGAGGGACCATCTCTCCTGGACGTGGAATAGACCAGTAGGGAAGGGAACTGGGTTGTCAGGGAGCCTCTGATTTTACCTGTGTCCTCTGTGAAGGGCTTACAGGACTGTTCTGGGACATTGTCTATAAACAGGGGACACGGGTCTCAGGCTGGTGGGACTTGAAGAAACCAGTGCGTAATTCTAGCAAACTGGAAGTGCCAGCCTAGGTGACATTAGCTGCTTCTGCAAAAATGAGGCCATGAAATAGTCTCCATGGAGGGAAGTTAGGTGTTCAAGCCAATTAACAGAAGCTTTCCCCACCATATGGAGTTTCCAAAGAATTTAGTGCCAGGTATTTCTAGGGGTAGGTGACCCACTAGAGATCAAAAGGAAAAGAGATAAAGGCTCACCTTTTGGTGGCTACACAGCTGTTTGCATCTCAGCTATCATTTAGGGACCTCAAAGAAATGCCTGTACTAATAAGGGAGATTCTCAATAATAAGTCATGTTTGCATTGCACTTTTCTGAATATTTTGATGTTACTCTACATCCTGACAGCAGCCCTGTCAATTGGGTGGGACAACTGTCATCATTCCTGTTTCATAGGCAAGGAAACTGGCCTGGAGGCAACTGTTTCAACAAGATAGCTGGCAGAGCCTGAACCAGAATTGGGTTTCTACCTTCCAGATGTCGTTTTATTATTATTCATCGCCATAGTCCCTTAGCTGAGAGAGCAGAATTCTACCAGATTCCTTTTCCCATTTATGAAGGAGACTTTCCACCAGCCTGGAGTGGAGGGTCATCAGTACACAGAATGTCCTGTGGCCCCGCAAACATTCTGTGCTCATTTGGTTCTAGAAGATCCACTGGTGTCTCGATGTCACTTTCCCTGCCTTTACTTCCTTAGCCCCTAACCATTCTCCATTATGAGACATCCATTAAGTGTTAGTAACACAGTATAATGAAAATGGCAGCAGTTTAGATTCAACAACAACAAAAAAGAGTAATCTTTGCTGTTCTGGAGCAATGCCCCATACCATGGATGGCGAACCTTTTAGAGCTTTCAATAACAGCTCCCTATGGCACATGTGCCACAGGTTTGCCACCATTGCCCTGTACCTTACTCTCTTGTGATTAAATCCACAATGTCCATTACTAAGGGTTATTTGAAGACATCCGCTACACTAGAATAAATATCCTAAGTCCCAGCCTCTGCAGCTGCATCTGGCTCTTGATACAACTATCAATAACCTCTAGAAAGAGCCTAAGGTAATGCATCTTCTATTTCAAGGGTACTTAGACCTGGCTGCATGTTAGAATTACATGGGGAGCTTTACAAAAACGTCATGATCTGAGCCTCATTTCCAGAGATTTGGACTTAGTTGATTTGGAGTGGGACCTGGATTAGCTATTACATTAAAAAAGTTCTTCCTAGTTCAATTTTCCTCCATGCACACAGTACATTTGCTTCCCTTTCTCATGTTAAAAAAAAAATCTCCAAATCATTCATTCATGTTTTTAATCACTTGCCTCCAACAGAAACAAAGTTTTTTTTTCAAAGACTTGAAAAAGACTTTGCAAGTCTAAACAAAACAAAACAACAAAAAAACAAGATAAAATTGTATCTCTTGTTCAGTGGCATACAAGAAACAGGTCTGAAAATCTTACAATTTAAAAGAACCATTCCACTATTGGGAAGACTTAGAAGTGGCCACGTGTCAGGACAGAACTTGAGGTCATCTGCTCTTCTCTTTTCCAACACTGAACTCACAAAATGAAATCCTCCCTCTTGGTTTGTGCCCCAGGGCCCTGGCTGGGTCCTTAACCTCTGTAGGCCTCCATTGCCTGTCTTTAAAATGGGGACAATAAAAGGACCAACCTCACAGGGTCCTGGGAGATTTAGGTAAATTGATGCATGACAAAAGTGCTCAGGGCACGAGGAAGGGATTCTTCCTCTTCTTGTTAATAGTGATAATACGGATGTTTTGTGGATTCCAGTTTAATAAGGTCCAGATTGGAACTTCCTGTGCCTCTCCCAGAGAAGGAAGCTTCAGAGGACGTTGCCTTCCTGAGTTTTACAATGCAAAGGGCTCTCAGTGGTAAATACTGTTTGGTGCTTTCTGAGCTCTCTTTAGGGTTGAATTAGCAAACAGAGTGAGGCTTATATGACAGAGACCTATAATACATATCTGTAGAGGAAAAAAACAATACCTGGTTCTTCCTATGTACAAAATGCAACTGTAGCCAGGTGTGGTGGCACACACCTGTCACACCAGCAGTCTGGAAAGCTGGAGGATCACAAGCTCTGGCCCACCCTTGGAAATTTAGTGACTTAGAGAGACTCTGTCTTGAAATAAAAAATTAAAAAAAAACAAAAATGGCTAAGAATGTAGTTTAGGGTGAAGGTGCTTGGTTTAATCCCTAGTACTGGCAAACAAACAAGCAAAAACCAGTCCCCCAAACCAAACCCAGTTGGTATCAAAAAAGGTGGAGTCCTAGGGTATTCTATCAGTAGGCAGGCGTTTTTAGGAGTTGATTTTTTATAGCATGATGTGTCAGATTTTCAGTGAATGCTGTACAGACAATCAGCGCTCTGAACACAGATGCCTGTGTTGCAAGATGCGCGTGCTGTTTGGAGAGACCTTGGAACTGATGGTGCAGGAACGCTGAATGTGGGCGTTCAGAATAGAACACGGGATGAGTGGAATTCAGACATGCACCAAGCAATGCCTTAATTTTTCTCTGCATCAGAAAGGCATCATTTGGCAGGATGAGCCCACAGTTTCTGAGTGAGCAGAGTGCATGTTGCAGCCTGAGAGCAGATGCCCCCGACTGTTCTGACCCGGGTATTCAGGATGAAGGCGCCACAGCATGGACAGGTGGGTGGACACAGCCGGACACTGCACTCCTGCCCTCCTGCTACTCTCCAGACCTGGATTCTGGATTACTGTGCCACAATTAATATTCACAGCAGGAAACAGCATGTATCAAACTCAGCAGCTAGGTTTTTGTTAGCACTTCCAGAGTCAAGGAAACTGTTGAAGTCAGAGCATTGGTCTTTGTAAATCAAAGTAACCTCAGCTTTACACATGGATCTAGCACACGTTTTCCAACTGAGACAATTTCTTGTGTCACAGCTTCAGTTAGGAGAGGGTCTTAAATTACATGGAATCGTAGAGACTGTCATAGCCAGTGCTTTTAATGAGGAGTTGAGAGAAGGTGCAAGGAAGAACAAAAAAGTAGGATCCAGAGGGCTGAGCATGCACACGGGCCGTGTGTGTGTGTGTGTGTGTGTGCGCGCGCACACACACACACAGACACATACTCGTAAACACATGAAGTTGTATGGTATGTGGTTAATCATTTCTAGTCACACAACTGGCATTAAGTCTTCTCCGCTTGGTTTTTCTTCTGTAAGATGGGGTACTCTAATACTGGTACTCCAATTTGTGAGGATTAAAAGATAGCAAGCCCCAGCCCATAAAGGCTAAACACTGGGCACAAAATATACACTTGATTAAATGGATGTCTCATATTAACAGCATCTCCATCCCCAAAGTGGAGGATAAAAAGATAAATGGTCTTATTTAGACTCTGACAGTTTTGAAGTTTTTATGCTTGGCTCGCGCTTTTTGTTTTTTGGTTTTTTTGAATTTTGGTACCAGGGATTGAACTCAGGACCTTGCACTTGCGAGGCAGGTGGCAGAACCACTGAGCTAAATCCCCAGCCCTTGGCTCTGTTTTGTTAATGAGTTTCACTAGAACCTAAAATCTCAAGTGACAAATTCTGGCAGTGATGCTTAGGAAGGATTAAGAAGTTTGTAATTCTAGCCGGGGATTTAGCTCAGTGGTTTCGCCGCCTCCCTAGCAAGCTCAAGGACCTGAGTTCGATTCCTGGTACCAAAAAAAAAAAAAAAAAAAGAAGAAGTTGTAATTCCATTGTCTAAACCGGGTTCCCCTGGGACAGGGTGTGGAGGAAAAGCCCATCCCCACCCCCCCAACAATTGCTGAAGAAAATCTGATGAAAAGAGTAATTAAAAGCCAAATACGAAAGTTTTTCTCTCCATAACATTTTCTTTGGTGGCTACTTTTAGATCTTTAGGAGATGGGTCAACCAGCTTAATTTAACCTCCTGTGTATTCACGCCCATAGAATATGCTTCTATTATAGGTTTTTGATAGGGAAAATTTTTGTACGTCCATCTTTCCAATAGCAATCACTTAAATTATAACTTACTATGTTCCCCTTCTGGGGTACAAGAAAGCTCAGAGCAAAATTTACTGCTCAGTCCCATCAATGGCCACCAATTGCCCCGTAATTTCTTCCAGCTGCTTGTTTTAGTTTTTGGAAGCTGCTGCTGTGTGGTGGTTGAGACATTGTGGGAACTAGTAATATGATCATTACTCTACAATCCCCATGAATCTACATAAAGGAAATAATCATCATTCGCATGGAATTATCCTCATAAAAGAAATTATCCTCAAGCAAGCACAGGGCCCATGAAGATAACTTCTCTTGCACTGATTTGAAAAACGGGCACTTCTGGAAAAGATCAAATATGAGTTAAGCAGTGAATCACAGCTATTGTTCTGGAAATTATATTCAAATCTAGTCAGTCTAAATCGGAGAGCTCTATTTGTGATGCAAATCACAGGGAAAAAATACTGCTGCTTTACAAACCAATGCAATTCGCATATCATTTAGATTGGTTACCACTTTAAATCTTTTCTGATAGAGAGACAGAAGGGTAAATCATGCGTGTATTAACCAGATTTGACATTATTCATTTTTCTTGAACTGCGGGTAATTATCTTGTATGATTCTCTTATGCATAAATTAAAACCACATGAATTAACGATGACTTTGTTTTCCTACATTCAGTAATTAAGACAAAAATGATCCAGAGATACTTTCCATGTGGGCATGGATACGACAATGATTCTCTTCATAAAAGAAAAGGAACGATTCCTTTTTTCCCCTAAGGTTTGTTTGCTCTCCATTCCCCTCCCCTTCTGTGGGATTGTTCAGATCTCTACAGCATAGTGGGGGACAGCTGTTTGCTAGGAAGAGGAAGGCTTGCTACTGACGTGGCATTGTTTATCAGGCTGCACTGCTTAGAGAAAAAGTGTCCATTCCATTTCCCCACGTCAGATGTGGTGCGCACTTGGCTGGAGTAATGAAGCTCTTGGCTGGATGATCTGATAAAGCTCCCCCATAATTACAGTAGGGTCCCAAAGAGCCTCATTATTGTCTCTATATCAACTGAGAACCTCAGCTGTGTGGACGGTCTGAGATTTGAGCTGCTAAGCCAGAAGAGCTGGCAGCCACACCGCCAAGTTACGTGGGAGAACACGCTGCTGACTGGTTGTTGCTGTGGGAACTGGGGCTGAGAATCTGGAGTCTTTGTGTATTTTCATACACAGCCCCAGCCTGCATGCTGATGCCATACGGCCTCACTTTAAAACTGAGTTCTGCCTCTTATTAATTTTTTGAGATCCCAATCCCCTCACCTTATAAAATGGAGATGATAAAAATAATTACTTCAGTTTATCGTGAAGACTCAATAAATCAATACATGTGCCTGGCACATAAGAAATGCTATCAAATGATAGTTATTTTTATTATATTATTTTAATTTGGATTGTGTGCTTTAATAGGATGTTTTATGTCAACATGCAATATTAGATATGTACACACACACACACACACGCACACATATATATATATGTCTCAGAATTTGCATTTATCTTTAAAAATTGCAGCGGGTTCAGACTCCCCTTATGCTCGGGAAGGCCTTGGCTCTGTGCCTGCAATTAGGGTCCCATGATTTACCTAAAGTGAGGTGAGAAAGGGAGGGCTATTTTACGTTATGTAGAATCTTATCTGCAGGATTTGGCCTGATTTATTTCTTCCCAAGTTGGATCATAAAGGAGTGAGACTAGTTCCCTAAATGAAAAATTATGCAGCAGACAGTAGGTTTTTTCTTGAGTTAATGTCACCCCTTAGCCTCTTTTTTGTTTTGGCTATTTTCTTTCATCAGTAAGGAAAGAGTCATTTTGTAACAGAGCCCCCCCCCCCAAAAAAAATTACATCTGGAAAACATTTTAATGTGAAGAAACACACATTGAAGATCTAAAAGAAAAAAAAATCCTAGAAAAAGAAACACCACGTGTCATTTCTGTCCTATTTTAGGCCAAAGATCATGATGACAAGATCCAAAGGGCAAACTTTTTTTGGAATGTCCTGGGAGCCTGAACAGGGTACAATCCCTGACCTTCCTTAGGTCATTTTGGAGGCCGCGGGCTACGTGCTAAACAAAATCTCCAGCAGAGGGCGCTAGTCCGAGAGGACGAGGAAACGTCCCACTTCCTCCAACCCCCAGTGAACACGGGCTTCAGGGAGGCCGCATTTTGGAGACTGAAGAGGGAAGGCAGGCAGAACAAATCACCCCTTCCTCTCTCCTGTTGAACTGTGTTTCTGCTGCAAGGCCCAAGAGGTAGACATCCTGGGGTGGACCCATGTGGAATCAGAACACCTCAGCTAACCAGCCTTGTCTGCACACGTGCATTGTGATCCTGGACAAGCCAGCCAACCCTGTTCCTATTCCCTAATCTGTGAAATCAGTACCATTGATGTTACATGTCAGGGTTGTTCAGTGGTTTAAGTGGGATAAGGTGAAAGTTGAAAGCTGATAAAAGAAAAAAGATCTCATCATTAAATCATTATTAAGTAGCCTCTTTCTCTCTCTCCCTCCCTCCCCCCTTTCTTTCTTTCTTTCTTTTTCTTTCTTTCTTTCTTTCTTTCTTTCTTTCTTTCTTTCTTTCTTTCTTTCTTTCTTTCTTCCTTCCTTCCTTCCTTCCTTCCTTCCTTCCTTCCTTCCTTTCTTCCTTCCTTCCTGGTACTGGAGATTTAACCCAGGGCCTTTGCACCAAGCTACTTTCCCAGCCCTTTAAAAAAAATTATTTGAGGGCCAGGGATTTAGCTCAGTGGTTCCGGTGCTGGCCTCACAAGTTCAAGGTCCCAAGTTCTATCCCTGGTACCAAAAAAAAAAAAAAAAATTATTTGAGATGTAGACTTGCTAAGTCACTAAGTTCCCTGGGTTAGACTTAAACTTGAGATTTTCCTGCCTCAGCCTCCTAGAGTGCTGGAATTGCAGGTGTGTGCCACCATTCCCAGTTTATGCATGACTCTCAATAAGGATCCTGAACTTAAAGTTGAGGAACGCTGAACTTTAAGCAGCAAGGAAGGAGGACAATGCAGAAGACAAGTGGTGGAAAAGGAAAACCCTGCGGTCAGGGTGCCCATGAAGGGGGGACACGAGCTGTGGGTGTTGGGTCACTGTGGTTAGTCCAGTGTTTTTCTTTCTCTTTTTCTCCAGCTCTTCAGCTGGCCCAAAATTTGGGGTCACCTCAGAGTAAAGGTTTGTATCACCTCCACTTGTACATTGGAACAACTCAGTAAGAAGCTGGATTTAAAAGAAATTGGATTCTGCTTATTCCCATGTTGCTTGTGCCAGTCAGAAATGCCTCCGATGGGGCATCTGTCCCCAGTCCTCCCACAGCAAACCAGCCCACCTGTGTGCAGCCTGCTTTCTGATGTGAAATCTAACAACAAGTGTCTTAGGCCAGTATTCGAGAGGAAGAGGAGAAGGTGGGTTTCAGATTTAGTCATTTCACTACAGACTCCTGCATGTTCTCTGCCTCCCAGTGAAGAAATCTGATGGGAATGGTACCAGACCATGGCCCCCGTCTAGTTATTTATTACACGTGACAGATGACTCTCATACACCGTGACCTGAAACAACAGCAGTGAGTCAGGAGTGCAGTGAGCTCTGCCGGACCGGCCCAGCCCGGCCTTTGTCACGGGCCAGCGGGCCCTGGCTGAGGAGCAGCGGGCTGGGCCGTGGGCTGGCGGCCCTCTCCTCACTTGTTCTCTGGGTGCTGAGCTGGCTTGGGCTTTCCCTCTGGACAGGCACGTGCTGGTGGATGGTTTCAGGGCTGTTGTTGGAGCCAACAAAGCGGAACTCCAGTTGTCTTTGATGATCCAGCCTTGGCAGTCATGTTCTCTATTGATGGAGAGTGGCACTGTTTGAGGGGAGGGAACATAGCCCTGGTGTGGCTATGGGAGGAGGATTGTGTGGGGCAGGACTATGGTTGAGGCCACCTTTGAAAGATGCAATCTGCCATGCAGATGGGCTGTCATGAAGGGCTAAGCTGTAGAAAGTCGATATTTACCACTGACATTGATGCTTATTCCAATCTCTCCTCAACCTCCAGAGAGTAACTTCCAATGTGCTCACATGGGCAACATGATAATGCCTTGTTTCTCCCCTCTGTCTTGTGCCTTATAACTTCATGGCTCTCGTGAAACTTCCTAAAAATCTCTGGCATTCCCTTCTGTTCTACCACATGCCACTGTCCCTCAGGAGTGACAGTCAAGAGTGAGGCACACATTCCCCCCGTGGCTTCCCAGGACCTCTGTGGCAGCTGCAGGGATGGGCATGACGGGCCCTGCATGCCACTCCGATCCCCCTTCTGTTCAGAGCCCAGAAACACCACTGCCCGAACTCCCTGCACTTGGACCCCCGTGGGAAGTGGGGTCTCTGTTGCAGGCACCGCCAGGGTCTGAAGGTAGATGTGAGAGGAAGGGTGCTCGTCGGTTTCCTGTGGCTGCTGAAATAAATAACCTCCGATCTAGGGTTTAAAACTTACTCTTACTATTTTTCAGTTCTAAGGACATGGGTTTCATCAGACTAAAGTCAAGAAGTCAAGAGCCTCTCGTTTCCTCCCTGAGGTTCTACAGGAAAACCCATTCCTCATCTCCTCCAGCTTCCAGAGTCCTGTGCCTTCCTCCCCTGCAGTCTCTTCCTCCCCTTGTAGAACCAGCAGCGCTCACGTTTCTGACCGCCCTTGCATGGTCCTCTGCCTTTCCTCGTGAGAACTCATGGAAGTAGACTGGGCCCAGCTGGATGCTGTCAAGTTCTTGACTTAGCCACATCTACAAAGTCCGTTTTATCACGTGGGTCCCAGGAACAGGACATGAATGTCTTGGAGGGGAAATTATTTTGTGTACTAAACTGTGCTCCTGCTTCTCCTGTGACCACTGTCCCTGGCCACCTTCATGGAGTGTCTAGGTTTTCTGTGGTGGCCTCCTTTCTGGCTCTTTCCTGACCATGCCCATGGTAGCCAGAGGCTTCTCCAGATTACTGCTCCTATTAGGGGGCCATCTGCAGCCATGTTTCACACAGTGTCTTTCAAAGTTCACCCTCTCTGGCCTTCCCAACCCAATAATCCTATAAGTCATTTTCTTTATATCCTTCCGGTGGAGTAGATTCTATTTTCTGCAACTGAACCCTGATGAATGTATGCTGGATTCCCTGTATGTGTCCTTCTCAGAGCCATTTCTCTCTGGTTCGAAGCTCTATTTATTTTGGAGGATGAAGATATCACAAAATTAGATTATATCTGGAGAGGATGTGGGTCCTATCAAAGTGGCTAAATGCGACCAGGAACCTTACAACCTAAGAGTATGGTGCAGCCTTCCCATTCAAGGATTGCTGGCAGGTGGTTGTTCTGGAATCTTCCTGCAGGGTAGGTTAACCTTAAACCTCCACCTGTGTGCAGGGCATCTGGAGTGGGGACATTTTAATTGGAAGGGAGACTATTACAGTTAAGGCAAAAAGTCAAGTCACTCCACATCCTCATATGCAGCAAAAAGTGGGAAAATCAAATGTCATTCTGGGATTAACCTCCCCGGAGTTTCTCTAGCTACAGGAAACTGAGAATTGATTCTTCCTCTTAGGAAAAGGAAAGAGCCTGTGGTCTCCATGTTTCTCTGCATTGCTTTTGTATTTCCAGGTTGCCCTTCCCCGTCCTGCCCTTGCCTCCCTCCCCAGAGCTCCCCTGGAGGACAAGGACACAGAGACAAGCCCGGAGAGAATGGAGCCATTGTTTCCGTTGTCCCTGCCTGAACAGTTTGCCTGAGGAGGAAGAGATCACTTCCAGGGCTAGAGGCGAGAGTCAGTGGCATGGAACCCAACAGTTAAGGGGTGAATTCCAGAAAGAATTCAAAGACGTTTTTCTACACACAAGGTTGTTTCTTGCTATGGTCATTGGCCAACCTTGTTCTACTATCTTCATCATCATTAATAATAGCCTATTTTGCAACCGTTCCCATGTGGCCTTCCTTGCCAGGTAAGCTTCCTCACTGTCCTGACCTTTCCAATCTTCAGTCTAGCTCTTAAATCGAGTTCACAGGGAGTTCATTACTATTTGATGTCTCCTACTGGCTTGGTGGTGTGGAAGCTCTCAGAATACACGAATGGACCAAGCAGACCCTCTGTGCTCTCAGGGGTCCTCTTGTTGCTAAGCCTCCTTTACCTTCCATTTGTCTTATCTTCTGTCAGGCACATGGACAAACTCTCCACTGACTAGTCCCATCATAGCCTCTTCTTCCTCTGCTCTCAGCTACTTTTTCAGGGGGTGCTTGTGTGATCTACTGTCAAATCCAAACACTTCTGATTTAAAGAAGTGCCATTAATAATCATGCTGCAACAACAGGTGTGTGGGGTGCCATGGTCTGGGTGTGATTCCAGCGTCCCTCGATGGTCCATTGTGATTAAAGGCTGGTTCCCAGGCTGGCATGACTGGGAGGTGCTGGGTAGTTTCAGGCATGCTCTCTGAAGGGACCATGGGAGCTCAGTCTGTCCCTGCTCCTGGTTCAGGATTCAACTGCTTCCTTGCTCCCGCACCCTCTCCTACCGCTGCTCTCCTCTGTGAGGTGGTGCAGTCCAGCCTCCTGCCCCAGCCTCAGAAATGTCATCTGGGCTTTCTGCCTTCAGAACAGTGAGCTAAACAAACCTCTCTACTTCCTAAATAGTCTGCATTGGGCATTTTGTTACAGTGACGAAAAGCTGACCAATACGCAGAGCAAACCAGGACGTGTGGTCACCTGCAGCACACTGTCCAACACAACTGGTCCCTCCTTCTTCCCTACCAAACTGCACTCCCTACAAGGTATACTCAATGTCTTACACTTTTATGAGGAATAGCAGATCTAACTTTGAGCAGATCCCAAAATAATCACTCAGTGAACACAGAGTTAAACTGAAAAAAAAAGAAAGAAAAAGAAAAAAGGTAGAGTTCCTCTAGATTACATAACACTGCAGGCTTGGACTTCAAATCCATCTCAGAACTAAAAGTGGTTGTTGATCAATTTATTTTATTTTAGAATGCTTGAACAGTGTGAATAATAATCCCTTTAAGACTCCTCCCTCCTTGATCTGCCTAAGAGCTTGCTTTGATCTTGTGAAATAGATAGAAATATTGCATCTCATTTGCATTCTTGTTGAAAAAGTCTAATTTCCTTTTCAACCAGAATAATGAAAGTGTGAAGGCCTTCATCACCCTGCATGGCACTCCTCAGTGTCATGAAAGCCATTCAAATGACATAACTGCAGCAACTTTGAGGCCTTCTGGATTTCCTTCAGGGCTGGTGATCCAGCCAGAGCCATGTGTAAATTCATCTTTTCTAGATAGCCTGCAGCACTCAGAAAAACAGCTCTTATTTTCAGGGAACATTTACAACCCAAGTGGGATGAGCTTTCTGTGACCAAACCAAACCAAACAAAAAGCTGGACCATGAACCAGAGATGAAGTGTGTGGCTGCAGAGAGAAGGGGCCATGGCCATGTGGAGTGTCTGGGTCGATTCACTCCACACACACAATGGAGTGGGTGATCACGATCTGTGAGTCCACATGAAGGCGGCTGTGTGTGTACAGAGGTCAAGGTTTGCATTACAGGGAGAAACTGTTGTGTCGAAAAACTGCCTGCAAGAATATGATTTCAAGAGGTCAGAAATGGAGGCAAAGGAAGGGCCCCTTCTAGAAAGCTGAGAAGGTGCACGCTCATAATCCTTTTCCTTCTTGGGCAGATCATTCTAATAATCACATGGTGGGTGTTCACATGACAACTGTTGTTCCACACCTAGCCCTGCTTTTGGGAAACTAATTCCAGGCTTCGGGGATCCCAACCTCCCCTGCCAGCCCCTCTCAATCACTTGCTCGTTGTCTTTAGCTGGTGTCTTTTCTGGCTGAATGGCCACAAACACAAGCTGTCAGTCTGGCCCAGCTCATGGAGCTCTGCCTGGCAGATGAAAATCACCCTGCTGAAGGAGCTGCTCCTGGGCACAGGAAGCCCCAGTGGAAAGTCACCTCTGCTGCTGCCCGGGGAGCACCCACTCTGTATAGAAAATGACTTTCACTTCCACTGCCACTTCCTCCCTCAGGAAGCAAGAAATTGGTTTTCACCTTCTGACTTCTTTCCAGAATAAAGACAAGACAGCTTTATATATATTTTTCCAACCCTGAATGCAATGACTGATAAAAGAAAACACTGATTTGCCAACTCTTAAACCCAAGGGGCTGTTTTGTGCATGATTGGACCATTTAAGATGAAATCTGAAGGCCACACTGTTCACCCTCTGCAGCTGCTGTGGTGTGAGTTTTTTGGTCTCTTGATAGAGAGGTGAACTAATTACGGTAAAGGAGCCCAAAATGTAACTGAGAAGTGGCTTGGTTACATTTAGAAGGGAGCATGTGGTTGGTATCACAGCCAGGCTTGGGGATTTTAGGAATGTTTCCATTTTAGTGACCTCAGATTTAGGGTAGGACACCTGGCAGTCACTGGCAGGGCCCCACTCCATGGACTTCAATCCTGAAATGAGAGATTTTTATATAAGTTTAGCCACCAAAGCCTATAGATATAAGCCACCATGGTGGCACTTGCCTGTAATCCCAGCATTCTGGGAGGCTGAGGCAGGAGGATCACAAGTATGAGCACAGATTGGGCAACTTAGGAAGACCCTGTCTCAAAATACAAAAACAAAAAAGAGTCTGGGCTTGTAACTCAGTGTGAAGGCCCTAGGTTCAATAGCCAGTACCGCGCGCGCGCGCACACACACACACACACACACACACACAATTATAGACATATATATTTCCTGTTCAGCCCCTTTCACTTCTCCAAGTCACCCTTGAAATGGGACAGGTCCTTGTCTCTGCTGGAAATAACTTTACTTTATAATTAAGAGAGGGAGGGGAACCATTTCTGGATTTTGTGTGTAGGTAATCAGAATCCTAGGCAAGTCCGCAGCAGCTTTCCTCTCTAGCTGGCATTTCTTTATATTTATACTGGGGCTAAAATATGCAAAGCAAATTCTCACATGTGAGTGTCAGAGGAAGAGGGAAGCAACACCAATTGGGAATTTTTTTTTTTTTGAAAAGCCACACATACAGTATGTTTTTACTAAACAGATTCCCTAGGGTCTGTTTTCCGATGTTTGGATGTTTGGTTTTTGGACTGGCAAATGGATGACCTTCCAGGGAAGATGCTGATATTTGGGGATCCTCTGGAGGTGGGGGGCAGCTGAGCACAGGGGCTGAAGTGCCTGGCCACTGGAGGAGGAGCAGAGGGAAGAGGAGGCACTTCCCTTGAGCCACTGTCACCCTAAGCAGACACCTCTACAATCTGCTCCTGCAGGAGGAGGGCAGCTATTGGCTGGCTCCTCACGAATTGTTGGGGCTTGCTGTGATGGCGCTCGTTCTGGGGGAGGTCATGACTGACACCCCAGCCTGAGACAGCAGGGATACACAGTTTGGTGGAGTGAGACAGCATGAGTGGGCAGACTCAGAGGCTGCTCCAAAAAGTCTGGAGGAGCAAGAGGAAGCTGAGAAGGAAGCCAGTAGGAGTACTGGGGAGGGGTGGGAAAGAGGAGGGAACAGCCTCAGAGCCAGACAAACCCGAGGGAAACCAAAAAGAAGGAATGGCTGTGTGTCAGGCAACAATGGGACCACTGCCCCAGTGGATGCCCAGACCCCTAGAGAGGGCCAGGTACAATTTTCTTGCAGTTGGGGGCAAAGATGGGTCACAGTCCTAGAACTTCAATCAGGCAAGCACGTGGGATGGGAGGGTAGAAAGCGGAAGCAGGAGGGAGAGCCCCAGTGTGTTCTCGAAGACAAGACAAGCTACCGACTGCCCAGACCGGAAGCTTAGCTGTTGCCTCATCACTCAGTTGTCTCTAAGACAAGAGCCAGGGAGGCCGGGACCTCGCCGGCACCACCCCCCGCACACAGCCCGAAGGCTCTCTGTTTGCCACTTTCTCTCCTGCTCCTCTGCTGAGCTGTCACTTTGCACAGTCCTCCCGCCACCTTAACGCCTAGATGACTTCCGCTTAAGGGACTGCAAACAGCACCTCCTCCCTTCCAAATGAGGGGTCTCCGTCTTTGGGTGGCCCCTAGCCTGTGGGAGGGACCCCGGAGGTCACAGACTCCCAGGGGTCACCGGCCTCTCCCGCCACAGACACCTGCTGGGGCTCCTGTCCTCAGGTGCAGAACTCACGCCACCCCGTCTCTCCAGACACGGGTGGGCATCAAGGCAACACTTTTCTTCTCCTTCCTGGCCCCCCTAGCAATTCTCATGCCCTTTCTTACGCAGGTCATTCAGACTGGCTATGAGGGGTGGTTGGTAGCCGAGATTTACTAGTCAAGCTGGGGGGCAAACGAAGACCTGGAGACCGACCGCGACCCTACCCTGAGCTGGAGTTTCCCCTGGCGCTGAGGGCTAGGAGACTCCCCGCAACCTGGACCCCCAACCTCACCGCGGCGGTGCTCGTACCTCCTGCCCAGAAAAGGGCAGCCCGGGCACCGCCGCGGCCCCTCCGCGCATCCTCCAGCTCCGCCTGCAGCATGCACCCCGTTCGCCCCGCAACTTCTCGTCTCTCCCGGTGGGCACCGGGGCGAGGGCATCGAGGACGCGTGGGTCCGAACTCGCGTTCCGGTCGAGGACACCCTCCCCACACCGACCTCCCCGGGCCGTGAGCAAAATCGGAAGCCAAACAGAACAAATGAAAAGGTGCCCCTACCTAGAGGCGGACGCCGCTGGTCATGACAGGGGCACTGGGGCTCCCGCGCGCGGTCCCCGCTCCTGCGCCTGCCCTCGGCCCACAGCCCGAGCGCGCTCGCCAGCTCGCCAGGAAAGGGCTGCGGTGACAGTCGTGTTCCAGCGCCGGTGCCCTCGGCGTCCGCTCGCGGTGTCAGGGCGGAGGCGGGGCTGCGGTGGCAGCTGACGGTCCCTCGGCGACGCGCAGGCTGCGCTCCGTGCCCGCGTCCGGCTGATCCCGCAATCCGCGCCGCGAGCTCCCGCCGGGGTAGCGCGCACGGAGGGGAGGCGGGGAGGCGGGGAGGCGAGAGCGGCGTGGCTCCCCCGGGTCTCCAGCGGAGCCCGAGCGGAGGGAACAATGAGGGCGGCGGGAGGGAGCGAGCCAAGTTGGTGCTGGGCAGGAGTTGGACCGAGAAGCCCTGCTGGAGAGCGGAGAGCCGGCCCACGCTGGCCCGGGCTACGGGGCTCCTTTGGACGGAGCGCTCACAATGGGAGAGAGGAGGTTGTTCTTTACTTTTGTTTTGGTGGATTTGAATTATGGGTCTGCTTGCCAGGCAAAAGCATACCTACAAAGGGCATGTGGAGAGGAAACTATATTATGGAACTGGGAATCTACAAGAAGCCAGAACCTCCATCCTTAACTAGGGAGTCCCCCCGAGCCTCAGTTTCCTCTCCCATAAGGACACCCTGTTAAAGAAATTGAGTATGCAGAAGGCGTGAAATAGAAGTAGACCACACATAGCGTCCTCCCCTCCCCAAGCTGAGACTCAGTCTCTTGCGAGGGCAATAGTATGCACGGGGGAGCTCAGACACGGGCCCAGAGGAGATCCTAGGAGACAGTGACAACTCGGGAACACCCACATCTCACTGAAGTGCAGGACACGCCCTCAGGCCTGGAATTCACGCAGCCAAAACCACAGCTTCCTAGCCCTCCTACACTCCCACAGGAGAAGGCTCCGCTGGCTGCCTACCAGGACGCCCAGGAGCGAGCACTGGTCACTGGTCACCTTTCTCTGCCGAGAACCCACGGGGTGGCCCGGGCAGCGTCTGTACTGCAGAGTCCTTCACTGCAGCTGTTTTCCAGAGGGCCTCTCCCCCCGCCCCCCGCGGTCTTCCTTTCAATTCACAAAACTTTCTGACAGCGCTGTCTTCCCACGCGGACATCCCTTCCGGAGAGAAAATGTGCGGGCACATGCTGTGGCACTCTGATTCCTGTATGTCCTCAGTGTTGATATTCTGGCCGATACATCAGTCTCCGGTGAGTCGGGTGGCCTGGGGTGAATCCTGGTGCCGAACACTGTATTTCTTAAGTATCTCCTCTTCTTTCTTCCTTTTTTGGTACCTGGGGATTGAACCCAGGGCCTTCACACTGAGCTACAGCCTCAGCCCTTTCTAAAAGTTAATTAATTAATTAATTATTTTGAGACAGGGTCTTGCTAAATTGCCAAATTGCCCAATTGCCCAAGCTGGGCTCCAACCTGCAACTTCCTGCCTCAGCCTCCCAGAGTGCTGAGATTACAGGTGTGCACCACCACACCTAGCTTGACTATCTTCTTATAGCCTAGGCTCCAAAGCAGATACTTTACAAGCATTGGGTCCTTTATGATTATAATCCTGCAGTAGGTATTATTATTCTCAGGAAATCAAAGTTAGAGAGATGTAATGTGGTGTGTTCAAGATGACAGTTCAGTCAACTGTAGATGCATATGTAAAAAGTGCATTTGGGCACCTGCAAAACGTAGGCTGTGGTGACTGTGCTGTCGTGTGGCCCATTCTTCAGAGGACATGGCCAAGCTATGCCTGGGCTCCTGACCCTTGGAAACTAATAAATGGGTGTCATTTTAAACTGCAAAGTTTCTTATGTGGCAACAGGTAACAATATGCCCACAGTGCAGAGAGGAATCTTTAAAAATGAACTGTACTGTGGCCACTCTCCTGCGTTGGAGCACAGAGTGAAGCCAAGCTTCAAGCCCATGCTCACAGGGCCCTGGTGAGCCCCTCCTTCTCCCCCGCCAGCCCCTTTTATGCCCCTCTCCTCCTGAGCTGGGCTGAGGGCTGCCCTTCCCTTCACACAGTGCTTATCCCTGACCACCCTCCCCCGCACTTACTCTCTGCAATACCTGGGTCTTCCCAAGGACCAAATATAAATTGCAGTGACTTTATTTGTCTCTTGATTCTTGTCTTGCTTTCACTAGACGGTGAGCTCATAGGGCAGGGACCATTTCCACTTTTGCTTTAGCACAAACACTCCTTGTTTAATGACTGAATTCAGTTCCTACAATTAGGTCATTAAATGCATTGGTTGCTAAATGAGGAATCATATATAATGCATACACTATAATACTCAAAACAAAGAAATGGTCAAAGGAAACTCCAACTTGATGACTTTGCTTTTATTTGCATAACTCTTACATTCAGTGCTGCAGGGTATAACAGAAGACAAAACTACAATACTGTACAGTAAAGTACAATCAGTAAAAATTACAGTACTGTGCTGTACAAGAAGCTACCATAAGACTGCACTGCTGCCCATGTTCCTGTGTGGTAAGTCCAAATAATCGTTAACCAGGTAGGTCATTAAACGAGGAATATCGGTATCTGTTTGCAATATATAATGATCGCCTTCATTTTGAAGAATGGGTACATATTGATCATTTTTACTCTCTACCCTGCATCCTCCCCACCTCTTCCTTACCCAGCGCAGGGACCATTTCTGTGTTATACACCACTGTCCAGCTCAGAGCAGGAGCTCCACAGCCATGCACTAAATGAAAGCTGGATCTGACCATTCTGCAATACCATTTCTTCTATCATCCCTTTATTTCTCTTGTCAACCTGGCTTATCTCCAATTGCACAGCTTCTGCCTGTTTCCCAGTAGCCTCATCTGTTCCTCCCGATCCTGTGTAAATACCCTGACTGCACCTATCTTCCCAGGCCCAAGCCCCTTTCCCGGCACTTACACTTTGGAATTTCATGCCACCTTACTCGAAAGATGCCTGATGCTCACTACCTGGTATTAGGCTGCTGTGTACGGAATGAGGGTTCTTCACAGTTCCCCATTTACCACATTCTGCCGAAAGAGACCCGGACAGAAACACAGATATGCAGTAGAATTTGGGGAGAAATGAGCAAAGGGCTTTTGCTGGCCAGGACAAGTCTGGAGGTGGAAGCAGGGCCCGGGGGCCACCTGGAGAAAAACCAACTTTTTGTTTCCCAACTTCTTATGCCATGAGTGATGCTAATGACCAGCATGTTTTATGGGAGGGAGGGGAAGAGGATGGAAAGGGAACAGGGAGAGATGCCAGGTGCTCCATTGACATTAGCTCCCTAAACCTGTACAATCTCTTCTCCCATGACTGTCCCCATCTGAAAGATATGAATACTGATGCAGCCAGGTGAGGTGGTGGGCACCTGTAATCCTCGCACTCTGAGTACACCAGCCAGGGTAAGGTAGCAACTTAGCAAGACCCCATTAGAAAATAAAAAATAAAGGGCTAAGGATGTAGCTCAGTGCAAAGGCCCTGGGTTCCTTCCCCAGTATTGGAAAAAAACTTTAAAACTTATGGTCTACAAAGTTGAGCCCATAGTTAACTTACTCACCATCACAATAGTGAAACAAATTCAAAGTCAGGTGTGATTTCAAATGTAATACTCTTTTCCAAATGTAACAGGGAGGGGGGTATCTTGCTGAGGGTTGGGTATGAATGTGGGGGATGTGTATGTATATACTGAGGTACAGGCCGGGATCTGAGAGGTGCAGGAGGTGGCTCCCCAGCTGCTGTCTTCAGCTTTTCCCAGGGCTGCCCCATCAGTACCCTGGACTCAGAGTCAAGCTCTGAGCAGGGACCAGGAGGATGTGAGCTCCCTCAGGCAAAGTGGGCAGAACAAGGGACCATCTACCCTGGCTGGGCCGGTAGCTCCTGGAGATGGGAGCTGTCCTGGGTGAGTGAGTGACTCTGTAGCTCCCACAGTCCCTGGCACAGAGCACCCATAAAGAGCAGGTAATTGCATGAGGAAGGGACCAGGCAGCACAGAGTTATACTCCCAGAGCACCGCCTAACTGGACTGTCTCTTCTAAATCCCAGAGAAGTGATTTGCCCAAGATTGCACAACCAAGGTAAGAGAACACTCCGGAGCCCTGGTCTCTGGATGCCTGGGCCACAAGTCTCCACTCTAGCCCTCTAGTCACTGCCCCGCTTTGGTCACCGATGTCTTCGTTGTTGGGTGGTTAGTTTTTTCTTGTCCCCGCTCCCACTCTGATGCTGCTGCTTAGTACCTTTTAGGCTGCTATCACCCTCTCAACAGGATCGTATCCCAAGACGGCACTGAACATTTGGATACCTTGGCTGAATCCTCTCAGCCTCATCCAAGGAAGCAATGAAGCCTGAGCTTGCCAGGCATTGGTGGTGGTGGTGGGGATATTGTTGGAAACCCCCTAGGATGAGATGCTTGCTCTGCTCTTTCATGTCAATGGTAGGAATAAATAGTTCCTCCCAAGGAAGAAACAGTTTAACCCAGGTTGAGGTTTTCCCCTCTGTCATATATCCTAACTTGAAACATGCCTAAATATGAATGACAGCTATTGTTTTAGTGAATAATTAAGTGCAACTCAGGTACCAGGCACTGTAGTAAGGGCATCAGACCCAGGGGAAAGCCCAGGAGTTGCAGTCTGACGAAGAAGACTGTTGTAAGTAAGTGAGGTATGTGTTATGAAAGAGGAAACATTATGGGTGCTATGGGAACAGGGTTATTCTTGGCACCTTAATGCAGGGTGTCTGAACTTCAGCAGCCCCACCAAGGGTCTCTTTGCATTATTGAACTGCATCCTGTTCTCCAACTATGAGCATTTTGAAGCCAGTGTTTGGAGAACAGACTCAGCCAAGCTAGCCTGATTGTTCTTTCTGCTATCAAGCAGTTCTTGTTGATAGGCAATTCATCAGAAGAAAGCAGAAAAGCATCCAGAGTGCAGCCAGCATGGTTCCCTGATTTAGAACTCCAGATACATAACACAGAACTCAGAACACGCCGGAAGAACCACTGCCATTATGAAGCGAAGTCGGTGCCCTAATCAAAAGGCCTCAGATTTGGCTGTATCTGCCGACCTTATCTGTAGTTCTATATGACCCCTGTGCCTCAAATGCTCATGAATTCTGGCTTCTGCTCACAGCCTACTTGATTAGTCCTGGAGAGCGAGCTAGCCAGATACAACTGAGATGCAGTCTTTCTCCATAATTGTGTTGCCTAATATCCATGTGGATAGCAGATCCAAGGCCCTTCTCTACTCATGTGATCTTTCTTTACAGGCAGGCACTTGGCCTTCCCATTACACAGCCAAAGCATAGCTTGGAGTGCTGCTGGGGCTGACTTTCTTGAGCTCCTTTCTCACTGTAACTTTTTACCTTCCACCTTACCTCTGTTGACTTCCTCATTAGCCACTCTGACCAATCTTTCTTCTTCTCTCTTTATTTTCGATTTTCCAATTTAGGAAGTGCACAAGAATCACCCTAGGAAGGAGTTTCAAATGCAGCTCTTCGGGTCACCCCATGTCATTTTAACAAGCCCACAGTGGTTTGGCACAGTCGTCTCACAATGTACTTTGGAAACACTGGTCTTAGTGAACCTCAAGTCACCTCATGCAGCTCTGGAGCATGGTCCCAGAAGCCTTTCCAGCAGTATCACCAACTCTCAGCCACCCACATGGACAGGGGACAGCCTGGAGAGAGTTCTGCACGTAGATGCTTTAGTGCTCCCAATGAGAACTCAGGGAACATCTCAATCTTTGGGGACCTATGTGTCCCCAAGGCCTGGACAACCTGATCACCAAGCTGCCTTTGGACTCTACTGTGTGACAATTCTTGCTCCTATGTTTCTCCTCAGGCCATTTCTGCTGCCTGCATATTCTCTCTCTCTCTTTTTTTTTTTTTTTGTACCAGAGAATGAACTCAGGACCTGGTGCTTGTGAGGCAGGCGCCGGAACCACTGAGCTAAATCCCTAGCCCTGCCCGCATATTCTCACTGAGCCTTTGAGGTCACTTTGTCTCCTGCCTCTGATGTTTGTCCCTAAAGATCCTGCCTGGCCTTGGAAGCCCTGTTCAAATACTGTGTCCTTCATGACACACGTCCTCCTGGAGGTCACTGTCCCCAAATACAGATCCAGTCACCTTCTGTGGTAGATACTTAGTGCACTTCTCACAAGTTTATAAACACCTGGATGTCAGGAGTATGCTTTGGGCCATGTGTAGCACAGTAACCGCTATATTAATGAGTGTGAGGATCGTCAGTAAATACTGGCTGAATGAGGAAAAAGAGCACACATTGCCCTTGCTGGCATCTGTCACCTTGTCTCTGGGAAACAAGCAGAACAAGCCTGCGTTTATTGGCACCTGGGTGGTACCTACAGAATGTTTCAGCCTGAGGGACCAGGGATGATGGCTGGGTCTTGCTGGCTGCCCTCTGAACTGCTAGAGCAAGACCTCATTACCCTTCCCCTGTATCCGGTATCTGGCACCTATGATAAAGTCCTTAAGGGAGCAAAAGTCGCAGGCTGTGTTCTTACCATTGTCGCCCCACCTGTTGCACAATGGGAAACTTGTTTGGCCAACACCCTTAGAACTTCAGGGACTTCAAGTCCCAGGGATGAATGCCTTGGGGTGTGGTAGAAAGGCCCGTGTACTCAAGCAAATTATCTCAGCAACCTTCCATCCACAAGCTTCCACACCAAGTAACTGGAAGGCCGAGTGGGAAGATATAATCAGCAAAACGTTCAAAGCTGACAGGGAATAAAATATGCTCTAAAATTAGCCGTCTCTTCTCTCAAAACTTGAGATTGGATTTTCATAGATTATTATTAGACTACGTATAAAGATCATTATCTGCAATAACAAAATCTGGACCAATGTTTCCCCAAATTTTTGGTCTCAAGATCCATTTGTAAAATAACAATCTAGACTAGCCATCTTCAATCTTTTTGGTCCCAAGGTCATTTTATACTTTTTAAAAATATTGAGAATGGTGGGAACCCCCAAAAGGGGGTCTTGGAAAACCTCAGGGGTTCTCAGATTACATTTGAAGAACCAGTGATATAGGTTGACAAAATTTTTGGCAAAAAGTGAACTTAACAAATCCTTATAGTTCTGAATACTGGAGGTTGGAAGTAAACTGCATACATTTAATCAATAAGTATTATTGCATAAAGATATTAAAATGAGTATAAAATAATTGCAAGTGAAGGCAGAAAGGACTGGAAGTGATCAGAACCAACATGTAAGCACAATACTAAATACTTGCTATTGGCTTTTTAAATTGACTTTCACTTCATAATAAAACCTTTCCTTTTTCTCTCAGCAGGGGAAATATAAAAAGAAGAGGATAGTCCATAAGTATCTCCAAGGTAATTTGTTTGTTTTGTGTTCCCAGCAGCCCTGGATTACAGTCTGTTGTGTGTTGCCTATTCTTGGCCACTCTTGATCTTTCTCTGTCCAGCTCTGTCCCAAGGCTCATGGTGAGGCCCACATCAATGGCTGTCTCGGTCTGTGACATCCAGTTGGGTCTGGCCAATGGGACCCTAACAGGAGACAAGAGTGAATCAGGATATGAATTCCCTGGCTCTTCCCTGTGAGGTCTCCTTGGGATGGCTATGTCCTTTCATAAAACATGACAGCTTCCTTCAGGCTGTCCCTTGCCAAAGCTCTCTTTCCTGCCAATTTCTGCCAACTTCCTTCTCTCCCATCCTTTAGGGCAGCAGTGGTTCTACCATTTCCACAGCTGACCCACCGTGTTGTTATGGTTTAGCTCTACAGTGTCCCCCAAAAGCCTCATGTGTTCAGAGATGGTTGGAAGAAGTATGTCACTGGGGGCATTACCTGGAATGATGTATTCTTGTTCTTCATTTCTCTCTCTCTTTTCTGTCTACCATTAGTTGAGCAGCTTTCCTCTGCCATGCCTGTCCACCATGCCGTTCCTATCTCTGAGCCAACTAACCACAGACTGAACCCTCTGTAACCATGAGCCAAATAAACCTCTTATTTTACATGGCAGATATTTTGTCCCAGCAACAGGAAAGTGGTTAACACAATATCCCATTCCCTCCCCCATATCTCTGTAATTTATCTGTTTGTAAGAACGACTTCCTTAAATTATTTTCAATAAGGGTCTATCAGTTTGCTGATGGTACCCTTTTTGATATTCATTAAAAATTATCTATTGATTATTTAATTCAAGAATCTGGCCAGTCCACTTTTATGCCACTGCTTCCTGCTCCTGGCCTCTTCTGTAAGCTCCCAGGAACACTTGCCACCACAGTGATAGGTCTCAGGCTTTGTGTGATAAAGCTGCCCAAGATGCTTGGCACCTCCAGGCCAACCCAGTGGCAGGTGAGACACTTCGCATCTGTAGCCACCAAACAAACCACAAGTGCCTGTGACCTGGGACATGGCCTTCAAGGCCAAGGCCAAGTGAGTGCCTAGAATCACTGCAAGGGATTTTCAAGGAAAAAGCCACCAAAGTTATGTCAAGAACATGGACCAGCTAAAGAAAAAAACAGGAGATAAAGAGTGGATTTGGTTGCCAGCTATGTGTTTAACCTAGATTGCATGGCACCTTGTTTTTTCTAACACTGCAGCTGATGTGAAACTGTGAAAATAACTAGTTAGTCCTGTCTCTTGAGACTTTTTAGGGTAGGAAAAGCTATTAGGGGCTGAAATAATTACTGTACTGATCTTTCCTGAGTAGTTTATCTGAGATCAATTAAAGCTACATTTGGTTTTTTTTTTTTCTAGTACTGAGGACCGAACTCAGGACCTTGCGTTTGTGAGGCAGGCATGGTGTCACTGAGCTAAATCCCCAGCCCCTACATTTGGTACTTTAAAAAATAGACATTTTAAAAAATCTGCTTTTTGGCTGGGGATTTAGCTCAGTGGTTCCGCCACCTGCCTAGCAAGGACATGAGTTCGATCCCCAATACCAAAAAAAAATCTGCTTTTATCCAGTTATTTGTATTTTAAAAATATTTCTTACTCTGGTAGCTCCTTTAGTTTAATTGGATTTTCATTTTTATTTCCATTTTAGGCCAGGGATATGGTTCTTCATAATCCTGTTTGATTTCTTTCTCTCTTCCTGTCCTCCACTTTGCAGAGATCTTTCCAGAGGTCGGTTCCTTCTTAATTCATAAACTTGAGACCATTAACTTCAGGAGGTGATTTTGGGAGGAATGATGCACCCAGAAGCCCTATTGCTCAGAACTTTGTGATTGGTAGCTAATCTTCACAATCTTTTTGGAGCTGATTTGGGGGCACACATTACATCTCAACCTGAGGCTCCAGGGAGGATCAGTGAGCTGTGGCTACCACTCAGGCAGAACTGGAGAGAGCACCAGAGTCTCCAGGCAGATTAGCTCAGTTTAACTGATGCTCCTACTGGTGGGCTCGCAATTTCTCTCTCACAGCACGTCTCCCTTCCTGCCTGTCACAAAGGCCTGTGCCTCCTCTCTCAGGCCTGGAAACCATTAGACATCCTAGCCAGCTCCAGCTGTAATGCCTCCTTCCTTTCCAAGTCACTTTCACAGCCTGCACATCCCCCAACTAACACACATTTTATGCAAAATCAGGATACTGGATACAAGATCCATCCCCAAGGGCCCTGCAGTTTCACTTTGCAGAGGTGAGTGGAAATCTGATTCCTGCAGCCCAGCTTGCTCCACTGTGAAGCCTTTGGTGGGGCAGGAGTGAGGCCCTGGCCCTGTTTCCCCTCTTCCCTTCTTTGCTCACACACAAACCATGTACCTAGAAGCTTCAGGTAGGAGCTGTGACCTCAGGACAGAGCGCTGTAGTTGTCACAGTGTTCTCCATAATTAGCCAGCCTGCTGTAATATCACTACGTTGACAGCCTTCTTGCACCTAATAAATTATTCAGGACACTGAAGTGTCATTGGCTGTCACCTTCAAAATAGGTCATTCACACCAAGGCTTTTGGAGTTGAAATTTGCACAGTGATGTTAACAAATCCTAGTGCATTGGTTTAAGTGAATCTCCAAAGAAAGTGGCTTCTCTAAGCCTCCCTGTATTAGATGTCTTGTGTTGAATCCCAACAATGTTTTCCTGTGAAACAGCTTGTGCAGCAGCAGGGAAAGCCCGGAAGGAGGCTCTGTTTCAGCCCCTTCCTTCCCTGACCCTTCCCCAGAGGGCCTCAAGGGGCTACTTGAGAAAGATAAATGTGAACACCTGCTCTTGTTTGTTCCCTGCACTCAGGTCATGCTAAGTCAGAAAGGACAACAGGTTCCACACAGCGATGGCACACAGGCCTCTCTGAGAAGTGCTCTCAGCCCTGGGCACCACATGCACGAAGAATTCCAGTTCAACAGCTGTCGGCCAGGTGTCCTGCATTTCAGATCTGAATTCACAGACACTTGGACCTCTTCACTCAGAATACACTTGCCCTCTTGTCGCCAGGAGATACATTATTCAACTCAAGAGCTCGGTGGATACAAATACTGCAGTGTCTGGGACAGAACACCCCAATGTGTTCTTTTAGGATACAAATGTGTTCTTTCAGGATAAAAGCACTATCTTGCAGGAGCAGGAACTATTTTTTCAAGGGACTAGAATAAAGAGAAGTAGCTGAACTCATAAGTTGAAGGATTTGAGTTAAAATAAAAATGGATTCCTGCTTGCTAGCTATTGCCTGTTGAAGGGATGTGCTGCTAAATCTCCTCAAGAAAGGGTAGAAGTCTAGCAATGGCATTGACCCCTTGCCTGACTCCTATCAGGAGGAACAGACCCCAAACCTCTTTAGGTCTCTTCCAGCTGAGATTCTATGAATGTACAGCCAGGGAACAGATGGGCAAGACGTGCAGGCGTTTGAACTTGGAGTATGTGGTGTGGAATACAGGCAAGCAGGTGCAGATGGACAGCTCATGGGTGTATTTGCACATTCACCGTGTTTATCTGACACTGCTCCTAAGGATGCCTGGCTTTCATCTCCAGATGTGCATTTCTAAGAGGCATGCCAGGTTATCCCAGCCCTCCCTGGGGTTTTCCCTTATCTCCCTGTCTTATTTCCAGCAGTTTGCATTGCTCTGCTGTGCTCCTGGTCTACAGAACACTTTGTGTAAGCCCTTTGGCCTAGTCCTCCCAAGCTATGATAAATCTATGCATAATGCTCACTTACATTCATGCTGCTTTATAGCCAACATTTCAACAGCTATTTTGCATGCCCATGACATTGAGTACTGAGGATGCGGCTTCCTGAAGTTTGTCAGTACTTCCATGGATACTATTATGTAGCAGGACTCCTGCTCCCCTCACAGAATCCTTTCTCTTTTTGGGAGAAAGCAACATCATCCTGCCTGATGCTGAGGTCCCTGCCATGGAGTCATCCTTGCTTAGTTTTCCCTTTATCCTCTGGGTCAGTCTTAGGCCTGGTTGGATCCTATCAATCCTCTTCTGGATGACTTCAAGCCTTTTAACTGGCCTCTGCTTTTCTTCTGTATGTCCTATCTTTATTTCTAAGGCCACACCCAGAATGATCTTTAGTATGGCCAGTTGGATGGCATCACTTGGCTCAGGATTGGCCAATATCTCCCTATCACCTACAGAGCAAATCCTTACAATAACTTTCCAAGAGCTGGATCCCCCCTTCCACACCCTGCTCAGAGCTCATCTTCTACTTCTCTCTACTTTGCCCCTACTGCACTGAAGCCATGCTACCTCCCCATTATTCCTGGAATATTCTCTTCTAGACATCCATGGGTACTGGTCAGCAAAGCCTTCCCAGACTACCAGGCCCTGTCCCTCTTATCCTGCACTTAATTCATCTCTATAACACTTCTGTCCTCCAACACATCACATTTCTATATGTTTGTATGTCCATTTCCCTCCACTACAATACAGTGTAACTTCACAAGGGCTGGGACACGTTCATAGTCATTGCTGTATCCCAAGATCCAGAGTAGAACTGACCCTAACACGTGATAGACTTTCAATTGATATTCTTGCAATGAATAGAGGAGAAATCTCATCTCCCTAAACAATTCATAAACTACTGGAGGGGTCTCATCATCTCCTTGGGCTTCTCCTCTCTATCAAAGCCTCAGTAAGTGCTAATCTCAAAGTATTTACACAGAAATCCTAAAAGTGGTTCTCATTTAGGCAAAAAGTGGTAGAACAAGTCCCACACTTAATTCTTACATGTGCTGTTTGAAGAAAACAAATCTTTGTAAGATTGTGTTGACTGAGCCTGCCTGGTCAGAATGAGCTCCACAGGACCACAGTTCCCTCCTGTTACAGTGCATGGCTCAAGAGAAAGCAATTGCTCTGCCGACTTTCAGGAACTGTCTACTACTTTCTTGGTTTTTTGGTATGCTTATTCTGACCCCCCCCCCCATGAATCAATCTATCTATCTATCTATCTATCTATCTATCTATCTATCTATCATCTATCTTTCCATCCATCATCTATGTTTGCGATGAAACACATGTAGCAGTGCTGCTGCCTGCCTCACAAGTGCAAGGTCCCAAGTTCAATCCCCAGTACCAAAACCCCCCACATGTAACATAAGAGGTCACATCTTAGCTATTTTTATGTGTACAGTTGAGTAAATGCAGAGTATATATATTCCCATTGCTCTGTAATCGATCAGCACAACATTTTAATTTTGAGAAATGGAAACTCTATGCCCATTAAACAACAACTTAGCATTCCCTCCTCCCCTCAGCTCCTGGTACCCACATCTACTTACTATTTTAATGAATTTTGATGACTAGAGGTACATGAGCACACCTATAGTGAAATCACACAATACTTACCTTTTTTGAGACCGACTGATTTTGCTTAGTATGATGCCCCTAGTGTCCATCCATGCTGTAGTATGTGTCAGTGCTCCATTCCTCTTTAAGGCTGGGCACTGCCCTGTTGTATGGAAGTGCCACATTTTTCATGCCCATTTTTCCCTAGTGGGTCCTTGAACTCCTGGCCCCTTTTGGTCATCATGAATAACACTGCTATAAATACAGCATACAAATACCTTTCCAAGACTCTGCTTTCAGTTCCTTTGGGTACCTACCAGGAAGTTGAATTTCTGGATCATATGGTAATCCTATTTTTATTATTTTATGGAGCTGCCATACTGTTTTCTATTGTGGCAGTACCAATTTACATTGCCACCAATTTACATTCCTACTAACGGTGCACAAGACTTTTCTAACTCTTTTCAGTAGCAAGATTTTCTTCCCCCTATGGCAAGTTAGAACTGCTCAGAGAAGCCTCATAGAGCTAAACATTCCTCCTTCTTCTAATGCTTAGCAACCAGGAGACGAGTGGCCCCTGCTGACTGTGCACGTGTGTGTGTGGCAGCATGTTTAGCTGTCGTGTCTGTTTGAAAAGGCTTCCTTGTTTGCAAATCAACATGCAGGCCGGGCAGAACCATGCTGGTCTGCCTTACCGATGTGGGCAGTGCACAAGAGCCAGTACTGTTCTGTGATGATCAGAACTCTGAAAATCCTGTGTAATCTCCTAGTGTGAAGGTAATGTATTTCCAGTTTGTGGTTTCTTTGGGAGATGCTCCCTGAAGCCTGGGACCTTTACTCCTTGGTGAGGTGGGAGACTTGTGTGGGTGATAAAGCCAGGAAGATAGTCCTGCTTATGCCTGCCTATTGCTTGCTCATTACAAGTAAATCCAAGAGCTTCAGATCTTGGAGACAGGTGAACCTAGAATCACATGAGGGGAGGGATCCCTTGAAATAGTTTCTATGTCTACGTTTGGTGGGCTGGGAGGACAGATCCTTGGCCTTTCTGTGTTTCTCTCCTCATGGGATAATAGCACTCTGTCTTGGGCCACTAATTTTTCATCATCCTTCCAAGAATATTCAGAGCAATCCAATATGATGACATATATTCTCCTCAAGAGAGTTTTAAGATAACCACAAGAAGGGATCTTACATGCGGATTAACTATGAGAGGACCCTCCCAGCAAACATGAAAAGGGGTTACAGGTAAAGAAGGTTAAGAAACTCAATGATCTTGTGAGGCAAAATGCTTTGGAAATTGATGACCTAGACCGGGGGGTGGTGGGCTTTTTCTCTAAAGAGCCAGATAGTAAACATTTCAGGCTCTGTGGGCCAAGAGGTAAAAATGAGGAAATGATGTAGATATACATAATGAGAAAGAAAACAAAATCTCACACATTTTTATTGACAAAATTCAAAATATAATAATTGAACACTATTTTCTTTCTTTTTTAGTAATAACAGTCTAATAAGGAGAAGAAGGGACTTCTTTTTCAGGGGGGCATAAGATTTTGTTTGATTGGATCTCAAGGTTACTAATGTCTATCATTACATCAGTTGCAAATATGCTTTTATAAAAGCCATTCTTACCTCCAGGCTGTACAAAAATAAGCAGTGGGCAGGATTTGGGCTGCAGGTCATGGCTTGTTAACCCTACCTAAACCAAGAGCAGTACAGAGAGCCACTAGTTCGCTGAGGGCAGTTCCAGCATGTGTGGCATAAACCGCTGTCTCTGAGCACTTCATCAATGCCAGGAGAATTCGTGGGCTTTTCCCTGTCCTGCCCATTGCAATCTATGCTATAAATGACAAGAAGTGTTGTCTATTCATATACAGAACATGCAGCTTTTGACCACTGCCAGCTGTCAATCTAGGTGTGTGAGGATCTGCACTGATCCATTCCTGCTCTATCCTGTTACAGTTGGTACCATTTTCCAACTAACTGTATGCTCTGGTCATAACTTTTTTTTAGGTGCTTGGGATTGAACTCAGAGCCTCACACATACTAGGCAATCACTGTACCACTGAGCTGCACCTCTAGCCCTTTTAAAATTTTTTATTTTGAGCCAAGGTCTTGCTAAATGCTTGCCAAGTTGCCCAAGTTGGTCTCCAACTTGCAATGCTCCTGCCTCAGCCACCCAAGCAACTGTGATTACAGGCACGTGGCATTGTGCCTGGCTGGTCATAACTTTTATGAACCATACTCAATAAATATTTGTTGGTTAGTTCACAGGTAGTTGATCTTGTTCACTTGTTCACTTGCCTCACACAGTAGTATTATCAAGCAACTGGGTAATGTTTGTCCTCCTGTACATTTGTGTGCCATGAATGTATTTATACACATATAATACATATATATTATACAAATATACATAAACAGATTATCATGATTTCTCCTAGGGGATTTTAAAACAAATGGAAGTGATAATAAGACCAAGTACCAACAGAAAGGACTTGCAGAGGCTTCATTCAGAATCTTAATTTCTGTCTTAAAATTATATATATAGTCCCCCAATGAGTGATAACTTTAAATGAGAAATGTTTTCACAAATGTACAGTCTAGCCCTTCTCTGAATGCCCTTTTAAAAAGAACTCTGTGAAGTGGTGCTGGAGAGGTAGTAACTTCTGTTGACCACAAGTAAATATTTATTGAGGAAATAAGCCCTGTATATATGGTTAAAGGCACTGTTAAAGATATGATTCTTTACTCTAGAATTCCTGAACAAAGCAAGGGGACCCTCTCTGCAAGAACACTGTCATAGGGAGTATTGCTTTTTAATACCTGAGGCATTTTCCAAACTAATTAAAGCAAAAGGAAGTAGGGAAGAAACCCGGGACTTATCCTGTGCCAAACAATGGAATTATTCTGAGTCCTGTGTGGTTATGTGGTGGAGATCAAATAGTGGCCAGGTTTGCTATTTATGAAACAGAGGCAACTCTATGTTCCCAAGAAAGCACACAAAGTGAGCAGCCCCAACAACTCTGCTCCAGGCATCTTGTGTCTTTTATTAAGGCGTCTCTTCCTGGTTTGTGACAAAGGCCAGGAGTGGAAGAGAACTGGGACTTGGGAGCCTGGGACACCTGAGAAACTGAGTTAAATGATAACTGACTTTTGTGTAGCAGGACTTTCGTGATTGTCAGTTATCTTGCAAATGACCTCCTTTAACATCAATGGTTTTCTTGAAGGGGGAAAACTATCATCACCACCACCACCATCATTGTCACTATTACCATCACTACCATTACCATTACCACTATTGTCATCACAACCACCATCACCATTACAGCCTCTGTGGTCATCACCACCACAACCATCACCACCATTACAACCTCTATGATCACCATCACAACTGTCATCACCACCATTACCATGACCACCACCATCACAACCACCACCACCTTTACCATCACCACCATCACCATTACAACCTCTGGGATCACCATCACCATCACTGCCACCATTACAATCTCTATGATCACCAACACCACCATCAACAGCATCATCATCATCATTATTATTACCACCACTAACATCATCACTACTACCACCACTATCATTATTATCAACATCCCCATGTGGAAGAAGGAATTAAAGCTTCTGAATGCTAGGTAATTTACCTAAAGCCCAATACACTGAACTAAGTCTTTTCAGTTCAAATATTTGTTTCACTCTATAACTGTTTTAGTTACTTTCTCATTGCTGAGACAAAAATACCTGACACCCAAAGTTAAAGGAGAAAAGGCTAATTTTGGCTTACAATTTGTAAAGGTTTCAGTCCATATTCAGCTGGCTCCAAGACAGGACAGCAAAAGCAGAGGGGCATTGTAGAGGAGAAACAGTCCGTGGCAGAGCAGGCAGGAGGCAGCAAGCAGCAGCAAAGCAGCAAAGCAAACTTCTCTTTTCCTTTTGTCGCATCTAGGCTACTAGCCTTTTGGGTGCTGCTACCCACAGCCAGGGTGGACCTTCCTATTATCCACACCCAGAACTACACTAAACCAATCAGTGGACTAATTTAGTACCACACACCTTTAATCTCAGTATCACACATCCTAGATCTAGCCAGCGTCAAAAAGCCCCACATATGAGTGCATGAGGCCTGGGGGGGGGCATCTAAATACAACCCATAACAATAGCATACTGATACTTTCTCTCAATTTGGAAGTCTGAATGGTGTAAAAAAAAATCAAAGATTTAAAAACAATGACAGCTTCAGACTTGTATGCAAAATTTGTATTATAGCAATATAGACAAGGTGCCTGGTCCTCTTATGGAAGCTGTTTGGAGAGTAAGGACATGATACAAACTCCAAGTGTAGATCACTCAAATCAGCAAACATTTTAAAGTTTAAAGAAACATTTTATTATGCTTTATATTAAGATTTAAAAATGGATTAAAATTTTAGAGATGTTAATAAAGCTTGATATTAATGGAAATTATTAGGGAGCTGAAGCATGCAGTGCCCCAAAGATACCCTTGGTACCCCTCAATATAGGAACCAGAAGTCTGGGGAAAATCAGTTTTCCCTAATATTTCAGTCATGTAAGTTATCTGAAGGGAGTTAGGAGCAACTTCCACAAATTATATCTGTATAATTATTGTAATATTTGGCATATTTTTCTTTAAATATCACTCTATCAGTGCATTGTGCTATTATAAATAGAAACATCCTGACATAGAAGATATTTTCATATTTATTCCTTCTCAGAGTTTTCTGAAGGCCAATTTATCAGTTGGTTCAACATGTGAACTGAAAGATAAGTTCTTCCTCTTCCTCCTCTCCCTCCCCTCCCCCTCCCCTTCTTCCTCTTCCCCTTCCTCTTCTTTTATTCCTCTTCCTCTTCTTTTATTCCTCTTCCTCTTCCTCTTCCTCTCCTCCTCCTCCTCCTCCTTCTTCACCAGAATCAAAGTCAGGACCTTGCGCTTGCAAGGCAGGCGGCAGAACCACTGAGCTAAATCCTCAGCTTTTCTTCTTCTTTTTTTTTTTTTTAGCTCATTACTTCTAATTGTGAATGAGGAACTTAGAACAAAGTCAAGAGGTAGAACGGTCCTCCACTGTTGCTGCTTGCATTGTACAGTGGAAAAATGGAAATGTTCAACTGTCAGCAATCCAAAGACATAGAAGGAAAAATGTGTGAGGGTGACACCACATCATCGTTTCACAAAAGAAATCTATGTGCTACTTTTTCTCTTTATTTTATTTGGGAAAGATTATTTTCTAGGGCTAAAACTGTATTACAGCAATAGATACTTTTAAAAATTAGTTTCTCTGTTAACAAAAATCTTTACAGATCTTTATACAAGCATTTTCTCTTATTCAGTTGGGAAACAAGACATAGCACCCTCCTCATTCAGTTCCCATTTCCCTCACTTTTATTTAGGTCCAAGATTTTTTAAAAATTCATTAAGTTTATGGGTATGTTTTAGGTATACAACAAGATGACATTCATCTTTGGGAATTTGTACCTTTACATAATATATGTTGGTTCTTATTTTTTCCCCATTCCCCTGCCCTCCCTTCAACCCCTCCAACCCTCCCTATTTACAAAGACTTTGTTTCCATTTTTTCCTTTTCTCATATTTATTCCTTTCCCTTCTTTCCTTTCCCCTACCCCTCCCACTTCGCCTTACCCTTTAGACCTTTTCTTCCTATTTAACATTATTTATTATACATTTTGATCCTTATTTACACTTTCTATTTCTCACACCAAAGAAACTATTCAGTATTTACATGTGTGTGTCTGATTTATTTCACTTAAGAGTATGGCCTTAATGTGCATCCATTTAGCTATAAATGTCTCTAGTTTCTCATTCTTTATGGCTGAGTAGTACTCCATTTTATAAAAAAACCACATCTTCTTTATCCAGTCTCCAGTTGATGAGCAATTGGGCTGTTTCCAAGTTTTAGATATTACAAACTGTGCCACCTTAAACATGGGTGCCCAGTAAAAGACCTCTACCTTGAAAACTACAGCACTCTGAAAAAAGATACTGAAGAGGATATAAGAAAATGGAAAGACATCCCTTGTTCCTGGTTAGGAAGAACCAGTATAGTAAAAATGGCCATATTCCAAAACTACTATATAGATTCAATGCAATCCTGATTGAAATCCCCAACAATACATTTCACAGAACTAGAGAAAACAATCCAAAAATTCATTTGGAACCAGAAGAGACCTAGAATAGCAAAAGCAATTCTAGGCAACAAAGACATGACAGGGGGTATCACAATCCCTAACATGAAACTATACTACAAAGCTATTGTGATAAAAACAGCATGGTACTGGCAAAGAAACAGACCAGAGGGTCAGTGGAATAGATTAGAAGATGCAGACACAAGATGTTCAGCTTGAACCTATCATTGTCTGCTTAAGATTCTTCTGCTTGAAGCATTTGTTTATTCAAATTGAGGCATGAAAAAGTTGAAGTTACATGAAGTCCACATTAAAAAAATGAGGGTAATATAAATTATTATTATATTGCCTTCTAGAATAAACTTGGACATTGTATCTACCTTTTGATTCCTGTTCCAGTGTAAGTCAAAATCTTTTTCTTAAAAAATCTAAACTGGGTGTGGTGGCACATGTTTATAATCTCAGGACTTGGGGAAACTGAGGCAGAAGGATCTCCTATTCAAGCACATCCTGGGGAGCTTAGCAACTTAGTGAGATCCTGTCTCAAAATAAAATTTAAAAAGAGCTGGAGATGTAGCTCAAGGCAAAGGCCCTGAGTTCAATCTCTAGTATGACAAAAATAAATATGAAAATGGCCATGCAGATTGTTCTGTTTTGTACAGGGATATTCTGGGTGATCAATGAGATACACTCTGCCCAGACAACACAAAGTATCTTTTCAGCTTATGTGACCTGCTCGGTCTATCTCCAAGGATCCAAATGTTCTGGCCCTTGACACATCCCTCTGCCCACCCAGGACAGGCAGATGCGGTGGAATCATTAGCTCCTTCTTTGTCCACCACATCCAGCCATGCCCGAGGCTCCCCAGACCCGCACAGGGCACAGCCTGGCACAGCCTGCATGTGGAGGAAGCATATGTGTGTTCACCACTCTACCAACACCTACGTTCTGGTTTCATTTTCTTCTCTCCATTTTTGCTTGCAATGACCATTCCTATTATTTTTCTCTAACTTTTCTGCTTTTCTTCTGGCTCTTGCAAGAGTCATTTTAATTTGGGTCAATAAATACATTTTCCCTCTTTAAAATCTCTTCTGAAATCAACTTAATTTTAAACATCTTAGTTAAACAGCACAAGGTTTTGGCAAACAGTCAGTGGGCAAAATTCAGCCATCCAAAAATAAATGAGAAGTTGAACAGGCTGACACTTGCTAAGTACGACAAAACACAGGAGGCATAGTTAAGTGGATAAATCACTTCTCTTTAATAAATATGTTGGCCTCAGCAAGTGAAGTGTCTATCAAGGAAGGACAAGGAAGAGCAATACTTGTAATTTATTCCAATGTTTTGGTCATAGCCATTACTTATTTCTTTTCTTTTTAAATCACCATGCATACAATGAGTATGTGTACACTTTTCATTTTCAAGTCAAGTCCTATAGGAGACACACTCCAGGGATTTCTTCAAGTACTTTTAATAAGTCAAGACGTTGCTGGCTGCTCATGAATACATTAAAATAAACATTTTAGGTGCCTTGCTTGTTATAGCAGGCCTCTTTTGGCACTGGCCTGATCTGAATAGGTTGCTCTGAGGTCACTGCAGGCCATAAATCAGAGTGTGGCCTGGTGGCTATGACAGTCTGCATGGATTTAGTGCAATGTGCTATTTTAGTTTGTGCCCCTGAAATGACACCATCTCTTTGGCACCAGCCACAGAAAGCTTCCTAGACATCTATGGGAAGGGAATGCTTCACAGTAATACACAGCCAAGGTCACACAGGCATGAGTTACTTCGGGGAGGTCTGTGTCTGCTCCAGACCCTGTGACGAAGTAGGGAGACAACTTCCAACCAAAGTGCATAGCCAGAAATTCAGAGGGAAACTGACCCAATCATCTTGGCAGATCACGGAAACAAAGAATAACCAATTCTTTTCAACCCACAAAACTAAGGCATCCTCTTCCTGCGCCCTTTCCCATTAATTAGGTCCAGTGAGAACCTCAGATATATTTTGAGAAAGATTCAACATAAATTGTATTTGTTTATATGATATAAAATATGCCATAATAAAACAAAAAACTCCAACACTTTCTAATTGAGGCTCATACATACATTTTTATAGTTTGTATCTCTTTTCCCATGAAGGGTGTAACTTAACCAGTCTGAGCTTTCAGGATTTATTGGTTTTGTATATAAACTTAATATAGTTTCTTCCTTCTCTCTCTCTTTCTTTTCTTCTCCCTTTCTCCCTCCTTCCTTCCCTCCTTTTTAATTTTTAGAAGGAGCAAGTGTAGTTTGGTATACAAACCAAAACATACTAGATTATAACAGATTGTGTAATTGATTACCTATGAAAAATCCTCCTTGGTTTTGTCAATAATCTGCATAGAAAGAAAAAAGGTAAGCACAAATCCTAGTTATAATTCTTTCTTTTGGCAAATATTTGGTAGTCTTTTGGTTTGAGTTGAAGTTCCCTTTGAAAGAGAAAGGGTGCTGACTTACTTGGCCTGGGGAAAGGTGAGAGATCTGGTTCAAAAGTGAGTGGTATTTGCTCCCACTATCTGCTGGTGTCTAGAAAAACTGCCAGCAGCCAATGGCTGAGGGGACTCCCTGGTGCCAGTTCATCTTATAGGAAAGAGCCCACCTTGTTTGGGGAGCAGGAGAGGGGAAAGATGCCTTTCCCAGACACAGTCATCCAGGAGAAACGCTGTGTGGGACAAGCTCCAAGGGATGCTCAAGGATGGGGCCAGAGTTTTGCAGTGAGAATATTAAAGGTGTGTAGTGTCCAGGGAATAGAAAAGCCTAAGAAATACTCTGCACACATACTGTGAACTTGAGGTGTTTTATTATTCTAATCATTGCATTTGACAACAGATTACTGAGCAGTGCTGAAAACAGAAGCAGCCAGGGCTTGTGTTTCTAAGGAAAGAAGCAATTCCAGCTTTAATTTGTGCTAAGGAGTAATTTTGGCTGCCAAAATTCTGACTGACCAGACCTGGAGAACTGTTTCTTCCCACACATGGTTTCTGATATGTTCTTGACAGCCTGCCTAAGTCCTCCGCTATTCATAGTTCTTCTGTTGTTCTTTTTTCAATCATCATCATCATCATCATCATCATCATCATCATCATCATCATCATCATCGTTGTCATCTTTTTGTTACAGTTATCATTACCATTGTCACCCATGCATCTACTTCCATGGACATTCACCAGACTGACTGTCAAGATCACACAGTGATGAAAGAGATGAAGGCCCTATAATTTGATAATTTTGAGACAACAATGGTAAAAGGGCCTGTAATTCTAATTACTGGGCTTTTGATACCTTGATAATCAAACCAATGAAGAACCTAGGAAAAGATCACATCCTAGGAAAGATCGCATCTACCTGATAGTAGCTGTTTCCTACATGACGTAATGTTGGTGTTGGTGTTTGGAAAGCAAACTTACTTCAAGGAAGGAGAGAGAGAGAAGGAAATATTGGAGTTGAGGTGTGTGGGTGGAGGACTGTATCCTTTCTCTAGACCTGTCCTTCCTCCTCTCCTCCTCCCTCTCTGTGCAGCCCTGCTGTAGAACAGAGCAAAGTTACAGACTGATGCAACTTAGTTCTGTGCATCTTAACATTTTCTTTAACCAGACAAAACAATAGCTGAAGCAAAGGGGAGCTCAGAAAAACAGTTAAAAAATACAGCACAAGCATGACTCATTTTTTTCTTCTCCTATCTTTGTGTGGTCCCTTTATACCTACAGTTTCCTTTACAAGCGTGTCCATTGCAAGGCAACATATGGTTGCCCTAATAACAAGCTTTGGGGTCTTTTCCTTTTTTTATTGTACAGGACACACACTTCATGGAGAGCTTTCTGGTATCTTGAGTATGCTTAGTGAGGCCTAGAACAAGGATGGATTCTTCTGGGGTCATACGTGTCACTATGCAGAGAAGAGTTTTTAACAATGAGACCTCAGAGAATGTACAGCCAACATCCTGGATTTAGATGAAGATTGGGCCTCAAGGAGGTTAGGCAACCTGTGCAAGTTCCTACAGTTACAGGCCAGCTGGGGCGGGGCTGTCACCCGGCCCCGACAGGTTGTCCAGCGCTGTTTCCACCACAGGAAACCTCTGCAGTGATGCTTATAAACTGGTATTCTGTAAATAAACCCTGCTTTGAATTGACTAGGCTAACCAGACAAGTAAAAAGTGTTGTTGAATTCCCTGCAAATGTCTCACTTCTGTAAAAATCTATTTTTGTAAATACCATAGGAATTAGTATTTATTATTTATCATGTTTTAGGCACTAAACACTTTCCCTATGAGGTCTGTGCCCCTTTTTTGTAAGTGAGAAACTGAGCTACACAGAGACTAAGTGACCCACGTAATGTCACAGGGGGGATTGAGCGGCACAGTCCAGGCGGAAGCTGTCGCCTGTTCCCTTGCACTGAGCTGCTGAAAATAACATACCAGCATGACAGGATCTCACCTAAGCTAGCAAAGACAAGTAATGGCTCTGAAAACTGAATACGCTGGATGTTGACTTTGCAAGTTTCCCTCTGATATCTGCATGGATTAAGTTAAATGAGGCGATCAGTTTGGAAAGGGTAAAGTGCATCATAGTGCAGTACAGATCTCAGTTCTACTGTGCTGATCATCTGTACAACCCAAGAGCAAGTGCTGTGCTGCTGCACTGGGGAGAAAAACTAACTGAATCGATGCCTAGGCGTACAAGGCAGAACCAGAATTGGAGTCTAGATCTTGTCCGACTCCCAGGTTTCCTTGCACCATGGTTGCTGAAGTGAAACTAGTCACCCTGACAGTCACCAGGGCTCAGGAGAGAGAGAGGCTACGGGGTCACCATCAAGTCCTGCTCTTCAGGATAGGCTGCCCCATAATCCAGAGTGGGAGCATCTGTCTACAGGTGGCGCTGTCTAGCACCAGAGCTGGCAAAAAAAAAAAAAGAGAGAAATTCTTTCGGGGAAAGAAAGGAGGACTGGGCATTTTGGAACAGCTCTCCTGGAGGGAGGGGTGAATGACTACCAGGTTGTCCAATCTTGGCTTCCTTTTCTGGTTGTGAACATTTGTTAAGTGGTAAAGGAAGTAGGATCTAAGTGGCTATAACCAGAGAAAATGTCTTCAAGTAGAAGTGAAAGCCAAAGAACAGAGCCTAAGATCAAACTTCAATGTAATGATGGCTCTCAGCACCTGTTACCAAAGTATAGGCATGATCTAGAACTCAGTAAAAGCGACACAGCTTACACAGATATTCTTCAAACTGATTTAAGTTGTGATAAAAATACAAATTATGATTTCAAATATTTCTGTGGCTAGAATAAAATAATAGAAGGATGGTCGTCAACATTGAAAGTGACTATATCCTAGATGACTAGTTTACAAAAGATCTTATTAGGCTATTTTCTTTCTTTAATAAACCTGTACTACTTGAGTAATCACCAGAAAACACCTTACTACTGCTCTGAAAAATATTACTTGATAGAGTTTTTTTTTTTTTAATTCCTAGACATGGTTTCTTATGGAAAATAACTAAATTCTCGAGGTCCCCAAGTCCAGATTCCCATTTATTTAGACAGTTTCACATTCTAGAAAAGTTCCTACACATGGCCCAATGTCATGGACAGCATTGGAACAGGACATCCGTGGATTACTAGATTAGCCATTTAAAATAGCAAGACCGGGCTAGGGGGTGTAGCTCAATGGTACAGCATTGGCCTAGCACACACAAGGCCCTGGGTTCAAGGCCCTGGGTTCAAGCCCCAGAACCACTCTAAATAAATAAATAAATACATAAATATCAAGTCTTACAGCCAAATTGCACTGCAGAGCCAATCTTGGGAGGATCGGTGACGTGGGGATGGAAATAAAGGGGTGGCAGTTGGTGCAGTTGGTGTCAGACCCTACAGGGCTTCAAGCATCCCTGCTTAGGAGAGAAGGAAAGGGCAAGGGAAATGGAGAGCTGAGGGGCCGCAGACGAGTGAGGACGACTGTGAGAGAGAAAAGGTCTAAGGATATGGGGGTGGTGGGGGCAGAGCCAGGAAGGAGAGACCACAGCTGTGTGCACCATGGAGAACTGTCTGTCCCACTCCATCTGTCTGCCTCTTACCCCAGCCGGGGTGTAGTGTGCTAAGCACCGTGACAGGCTTTCCTGAAGGTGTCAGACAAGACGGCAGACAAAAGGAACACAGGGAAAGATTTAGTGGTAGTTTCTGACCTGAAGTAAAACTTTACCTAGCTATAAGTTTAAAAGAATATTTGGAAACCACTCAGTTCCCTTCCACACCAACCTCTGGCCTTGGTGTCCTCTGGTGTCTAAACCGGTACGCACAATGACTGTCCTGTTCAGAACACTTTCGAGATACTGAAGTCCTCACCCAAGTCAGGCAAACCTTTCCAATAGTGTGAAACAAAGCAAAGCACCAGAATGACTCCTACCAGAGAGCTGTGTTTACCTTCTCCAAAAATATCATCCTCTTCATCAACAAGAAGCTCGTCAGCGTTAAGAAACTGCATCCTGGGGAGGACAGCAGGGCAGGAGGCAGCCACAGCCTCTCCGAGGTCCCTGCAGCAACACTGCCCTAGTTGGCTTCCTCTTCTCTCCTCTCCTCTCCCGGAGGGGTTGCCCAAGCTCAAGACCAAGCCAGGGGAGGGTGCTTCCGTCTCTGCCCCGGAGAAAACAGCTTCATTCACAGGAACAGGCTTCTGCAGCTTTTTGCAAATGAAGTGAATTCCAGGTGAGGTAATTCTCCCCACTGAGAAGAAAGCCTTTTGGAAGGGGCTGCAGATGCGGTGGGATCTGAAATGCAGTTATCACTCCAAGTCTGAGTGCATCTGAGCTTTGTATTTCAAAGCACCAACTTTCATATTTACTTAGAGGACAGTGTGTGCTTAACTCCCTTGCTTATGAATTTGAACACAATGGGTAGCGTTGAAAGAGAGGGGGCTTACATTTCTCAGATCTTGGTTTGGCTTCAGTGACAATTTATCTGGGAGTAAAGCAGGCCAGTGTGCTGAAACAAAGCAGGCATTTGGAAGACGGGGGCTTTTATTTCACTCTAATGGTTGCATTTTTCTTTTTCTTTTTTTCTTTTTGTTTTGCATTTGAGGACTGCATGCCACAATGTTTAAACCAAGTTAACTCTGATCCAGGCTCTTATTGGCTTGATTGAATCTCTCATAGTTGGTGAACAGATAACTGGTTTTGGTCAAACAACTTTCATTTTACAATATTTACTCAGACTGATATTTCAGACTTTATCACTAAAAGAGAAAGAAGAAACTAACTCAAAAAGAGGTTCCTACCCTGGAGCTTGCATCACCATCTTGAGTTTCTCGAAGCTCCAGTTAAGTTCTTTGTGCTGTGCAAGCCTGAATCTCTTCGGGCTATGCTGCAACTTCACCCTGGGGTTTTCCCAGGCTCTCAGCAGCTCCACGCCTCAGGAAATGCAAATGAGGAGGATGAGGAGGAGCTGTTGACTTGAGGTCCTTATGTTGGAGCTTTATTTACTGCAGGTTTTCCTCCAAGCTGAGAACCTGTCATGTCCTGGGTTACTAATGGCACCTTTGGAGAATATGGAAACTGGGATGGGTAGGAAGGCCAGCTGTGAGGATGGATAGCCGCAGAAGACAGAAATTGGTCCTCATGAGCTAGCTGTGCACCAGCTGAGGGTTCAGATGTGCTGCTGGCTGTGGGGGTTCCCAAAGGCAGCACATGTCTGGGGTCCTGCCAGGGGCTCTGATATCTCTAACTAGGCAGGAACCACCCTTCAGGGAGAGCTGGGAAACCTGTGAGGTGTTTGAGGGGCACCAGAACTGGGGGTTATTACCAGTATGAACTGTAGTGCTCCCTGGGGCCAGGACTAGCAAGCTCCCTGCAAAACAGTGGCTCAGCAGGAGACGTCCAGCCCCAAATGCCCAGTGGCCCCTGGAGAAATGCTGTGAAGCAGACACCTTCTCCTCTCCCTCTCAACAGATCTTGTTTGGATCCCTCCTCTCTGATACCTCTACCACCCCAACTGGGATTCCTACTTTAACCCTGTTTCTGGTCAAAGTAGTTACTTAAATTAATTAAAATGGGACCAAATGTAGGAAACTTGCTTGTGGATTAGATCTCCATTCTTGTGCAGTTGAGATGAGGGAATGGGTGTCGCTTGTGATCATCACTAGATCTCTCAGTCGCTGTCCTGTGTCCTTTAGTCATCCAGCTTCACAAGCTGGGTGCCATCATCCCATTTTGCAAATGAAGCCATGAAGGCTCTGAGGCCTTGAATACAGCAGGCAGGCAAGGGGCAGATTTTGCTAACTTCAGAGCTCGCTCCATTAGTCATTACCTCTTTTCTAAATAGGTTCATGGAGTGGCTTCAGACAACCTGGTCACTCTAAAAAACCTTTACCATCTTGCTCACCCTCACCTCAGAACCACCAAGTTCCCCGCCATCCACTTCTGCTAGTTAACCTGACCTCTCTATTTCCTTATCTTTCAATGAGTGAAACTGTGCACCCCATTCATACGTGGAAGACCTCACCCTCAATACCTCAGAATACAATCTTATTCAGAAATAGGGTCTTTGCAGATGTAATTAGGGAAAATAAGCCCATACCCTGTTGGTACAAAGTGAGTCTTTAATCCAGTATGACTAGTTTTCTTGTAAAAGTGGAGACTTAAAGACACACACACACAGGGAGAGCACCCTGAGGAGACAAAGGCAGCGATCTACAAACCAAGGAGTGCCAAAGCTTGCCAACGAACCATCAGCAATTTAGCGGGGAGACATGGGCAAGTTCTCCCTGGATGCCTCAGAAGGAACCAAGCCTGACTACGCCTTGCCCCCAGGCTTTTAGCCTCTAGAACCCCGATAAGAATAAATTTCTGATGTTTAAATCCCTCGCTCGCCCAGTTTTAAAGGTTGGTTATGGCAATCCCATCAAACTAACAACTTCCTCAATTGGCTTGTTTTGAGGATTACATCAGATCATTCATGTAAAGGAATTATCATAACACACGGTGCCCAGTAAATATGGAGTTCGAGGTATCCAATTTAGTGTCTCCATAGGGAAGCTTAGAAGGTTTCTTGATTTAACCCTCAGTGGGGAAGGGGAATGAGCGGTCACATGCTCTGTATAAAATCTCAACACCTGCAGGAAGTTTCCCTCAGTCTCTTCTTTCCCAATTTACACATCTTAAAAATGCAGGTGACATTCTCAAGCAAATCACAAATGTCATGAAGAACCTCTTAGAAGCAGGGAATACAGAAAACATGGGTGGGTGTTTAGAGAAAGAAGGCATAGGCGCTATGTGTTTAACTAAGAGGGAAAATTAACAAGTACATCAATATGAATGAATTCAAAAACAGTATATTGACTAAAAAGTCTAATAAAATATTAGTAGTATGATTATATTTATATAAACATCTCAAAATGGGCAGAGTAAAAATATAGACAATATATATCGTAGCTAACACTTCCACAGTGCTAGATATAACTCTAAATGCCTTGATTCGCCTAATTCTCAGGCCAGCCCTATGAAATAGGTATAATCACCATATATATTTTAGTTTAAGGCTCAAGAGGTGAAATGACCCATACATCTGGTGAGTGTAGCACAGCTGTGATGACTCATATGTGTGAAGGATTAAGGACTGGGGAACTGTTTGGATTTCAAACTTTTGCTCAAGGATCCCCGTCTCCCATCTCTTCCATCAATTGGGAAATTATTGACTCATCTTTGGGGCTTAATTTAAGAGCTATCTCTTGTATAGAGCCTTTTTGACAGTCCCATGTGAAAACACTCGTCCCTCCCCTGAATCACTTATCCATTTAAAGCATCGATTTCATTCCTGTCCTTCACTCCTCATGGGCAGGGTTTGTTGCTTCTTAGACCCTGTAGCCACAGAGTGATGGGTAGCGAGTCGTCTGCCCACTGAGAACACTGTGGGGAAAGGAATGGCAGAGAGCGAGTGTAAATTGAATATGAGAGAACAAGAGTTATTCCTTGGGAACTAGAATCTGCAGCCAAGAGAAAAACTGTTTTCCTTTATTCTCTTATGCTTTTGCAAAGGGCCTTCAAATCAAACTGACAAGAGACTAACAAGGAAAGAGGCATACAAAGTTTATTATTTCCATAAGCAAAGTTTATTAATTCAAAATTTATTATATTTCTTCACAAAAAAGAAGTGAAAACCCAAAGAAGTGGTGGAATTTAGGGGCTTCTATCCCATTTTAACAACGAGTAAGAAAGGTGAAGAAGTGACCAATGGCCCAGGATAGGAGAACTGTAGAAGGTGACTAGCAAATGTGGTTCTGCAGACTGGCCCCAGTGCCACCACACCGGTGGTGCAGTGTCACTCCTCTCCCTGGTACAGGATGGGGGGATACCTGTATTAAGGGGGATTTATGTCACCTTTATCAAGATGCCTTGCTTTTAGGCAGGAAGGAGGAGGGCAGAGAGCTCTTCTTGCATTTGCTGTTTCTCATGCCTTCAGCTCAAAATAGTCCTTATGCTAAACTGGCATATTTTCATAGGATATATTCTGATCCCCTTCAAATACATACTAGAAAGGAGAGACTAAAGCTATGGGGGCAGCCTTTGTTTAAGGGGGCTGTAGGTTACAGAGAATAGGTGGTTTTTTGTTTGGTTGGTTTTTGTTCTTTTGCTTTTGCAAAGGTAAGCACCATAAAGTACTAGTTATTTTTATGTATGTTATTATTACATGTCTTACTGTTAATTGAGACATAGTAATTGTATATTTCTATGAGGTGCAGCATAGCATTTCAATATGTGTACATAGGACGTAGTGATCAGATTGGGGTAATTGAGGCATCCATCACCTGGACACTGCTCTGAGAAGAAGGTGGCTGTGACTGAGCAGAGAAGAATAGGTCTGGACACCAAAGGACCTTGCTTTTCAGTGACTGAAGCAAATCATGCCAATATTTAGATTTAGAGGAGAGGACAAAAGTGATCAAAGGCTGATTTGTGGAATCGTGGGCTAAAGGTGACAACAGAACTTCATCAAAGTCTGAAGCACAAAGCCAGGGCAATGTTTAAATACTCTAAATAGTCAGTGCCTGCTTTGTGCCACACTGGGCCTATGAATTACAAAGCTGACCAAGGCCTTGGCCTTGCTTTGAGAAAAGTTACCCATTGCTGTGTTTGTTCAGTTGAAAATAATAATAAGTACCCACTAGATCTCAGGTTTGGTGGGAAACATTTCAGTGAATGTATAAGCAGCTATGTGTGTCAAACAGGAAAATCAACAAATTATGACAGCTTAGGTTATGATTACTGATTGATGGATTGATTGTTTGATTACCTTGACACATTTCTGCATGGTTTGGTGTTTTGAAATGCTGTCTATGAAGCATGGAGAGGAGGAAGCCCCTCACTGGCATTCATTCCCCGAGGAAGGCCTTTCAATAGCCTCCTCTTTGCACTTCTGTAGGATTTCCCACACCTCTGAAAAATGGTTTTAAGTACTTAATTTTCAGATTCACAAACTTTAGAAGAGAGAAAAGAGTCTGGACTAAGTAGAGGTAAGATGTCCAGAAACAGAAAGGAGAACAGAGTAGGAGAGAGGAACTGAAACTGCAAGGAGTCATTGGAATCAAGAAAGAAAAAGGAGGTTAAAAAAAAAAACACCACAGAGCCAGAAATAACCTTATCTTTGGGTAACATTACCATTAAAGATGCTCATAAAAATGTGTCTAACTGCAAAATCCCACATGCAAAGAGCTGGGGCTGAAGGAATAGGTTTGTTAACCCGGGGCAATTTGTGCAGAGAGGGCTGAGCTTCCTCTGGCTCAGACACAGATTATTACTGGATGTTACACATTCAAGGTCAAATTCAACAGCAAAACCGGGTTGAATCACAGGCCTTTCAAATCCCAGAAGGAGTACTTTTTATGCCATTTTTAAAAGTTACTAGGTGCAAGCTAACCACTCATGTTGCAAAGAGGGGCCAGCAAGTCCGCTATGACAGTTCACTATGACTCTCTTCTTGCCACCTGGTCAGCTTCGGAGCCATCTTCCAACTGCAGGAGCCACTGCAGGGTCACTAGATGCAGATGCTGGGAAACCCTGCCAGAAAAGCCCTCCAAAGCTCTGCCCCATTTTCTAAAACAGGACTGAAGTCAATGAGACAAACTGCTGAACAAATCTGTTCTGCCATCAGGAAAGTAGAAAAACCCAGAAAAATATAATCTTTATGAAAAGACTCCCATTGGGTGTGGATGGCAGGCCAGAGCCATGGGAGAAGGGTGTAACTGCTGGGGATGGTTAGCTTGCACTTAGTGACTGTTAAAAATGGCATAAAAAGTACTGGTTCTGGGATTTGAAAGGACTGAGACTCAACCCTGGCTTTGCTATGGAATGTAACTTTGAATGTGTAACATGGAGTAATAATCGGTATCTGAACCAAAGGAAGCTCATCCCTCTCTGCACAAATTGTCCCAGATTAAAATATGATCTGTGTCATTTGTACCACATTAGCTAAACCAGCACAACTTTAAGATGCAGTCCCTGGCTCTTCGCTGTGTCCCAACCAAAGCCTCTGCAGTAAAGTAGCTGTGACTGCCACTGATATTAGGACTGACCCCTCAGGGTTTGGTGACATTGATTGAGATGAGAATCCTTCCCTGTTACCCTCCCATCAGGATTAGAATAGATACAGAGGTCATGAGCAGTCTGTCTCTCTTCTTTTTTAAACTTAAGGACCACTTTCCTGGTATGGGCATACAGGAAGAGACAGGGGTGGTGGAGGGAAGGTACAGAGAGAAATAAACTCATCTCCACGTCTGTGGGAGAACTTAGGGAGAATTACAACCTTTCCTTCTACTCTGTTCCCTCAGATCCAAGAGAACATCTCTATCCACAGAAAGGAGGCCAGATGAGTAGGTATCAATTCCTCAACTTGGAAGAAAAGGCTTAAATCTCACCCAACCCAGATCTTGTAGTAGGAGGTTGCTCTGTGTTGTATAAACATCTGGGTGCCAAACCAAGGGATAAGAAATGTTGTTATTAAAAAAATTGGATGATATTAAACGATTGGTACCCAATTCTTTCCTATATGACAGGATTTTTAGGGTTTTGTTTTTTAGTAATTGAGGGAAAACTTTGATTTGTTATCACTAAATCAGCATATACTAGGTGTTGGAGTTTGAACCCAGAGCCATATGCATGCTACGCAAGTGCTCTTCCACTAAGCTATAGCCCCAGCCCAGTAATTCTATTTTTTGATGGTAATTCATAATGTGGTATTTGTCATATGATGGACAAAAAGTTCAAAGAATCTGGTTGTGTATCAGAGATAATGGAGACATAAGACCTTTGAAAAATCTTCTTTTCCATAAAAGCAATAAAAAATACTAGAAAATGGGTGGCACAAACGTTTTCAGATTTTGGAAATTAATCAAAGGCTTACAACAGTACAGGAAGCATTCGTTTAAGACAATGGCTGAGTTTCAATAGAACAGTGAGTTTTGTGGAATTGTCATTTGCCCTACTTCCAAACTCTTCCCATGGCTCCATGGAAGCCCTGAAAAGGAACAGCCTGCAATTCCAGGGAAACCCGCAGGCTGGAGACCGTGGGGTGGGGGTGGAGTGGAGGGAAGTTATTTATCATTATTTGATTATCATTATTATTATTATTATTTTTGATTATCATTATTTGATCTGACTGCTGGTACCCTGGAAGAACTTGCAAGGCTGTCTTTATTTAACCTGACTCAGACCTGCCCGATGAGAACAGTCTTTTCCCTGGGGTTGTTTGTTGAAAATAATCAAAAGCAACTGGTGAACACTGTAGCCACCTGAGGGAGTGGGTAAAAGTTGGGAGCAAATGATAGGGCTAAGCAAAAGCTTAAAAGGAAAAGTTGGGGAATGAGATGTCCACAGGGAGTTTTAAAAAACTATGACATAGTCTTGAGACTCCAGAGGGCCAAGCATGTGTGGGCTTGTGTTCATGCCCGGAGCTGTGTGCATGCTCGGAAAGAGTCCAAGCTCTGAGCATTGGCTAACCTTGCAGCAAAAAGGGTAAGGCAGAGCTGTGACATGCTTAGCTTAGTATTAAAGCATGCCCCACTGTGCATAGAGTCCCTTGCCAAAGAGTGGAAGGCTTCCTGGTTTCAAGAATCTAGACAAGTTTCTGTTCAATCATTAGCTAACCAAGAAGAGGTTTCTGTGCTCACACCTGACAAAGCATACAGGTTTTACAGAATTATTTCAGAAAAGTTATTAGCAACAAAAACAGTATATATTGTGGTTTGAGTGTGTCTTCCAGAGGTAATGTGTTGGAAACTAAATCCCAATGTAACAATGCTGAGACCATCAAGGGTTTGTAAGAATGGATTAGTGCCATTGGTGCACAAGTAGGTTAGTTACCACGTAAGTGGGCTCCTGATAGAGAGTGAGCTCTGCCCTTTCCTTCTCTCTCCCACAATGATCTTTTGCCCTTCCCTTCCACTGTGGGGGTGCAACAGGAAGTCCTTCACCACATACATGACCCTTGACCTGGTACCACTCAGCCTCCAACATTATAAGATACAAATGTTCATTTTTTTAAAGTAAATGACCTACTCTCAGGTATTCTCTACCAAATGCACTAAGACAAAGAGCAATGAAAACCTTTAGGGGTGGGAGATCTGATTTCCAAGGTTGCCACATGATCTTAAATGTCTGATTTTCAACAAAAAATGTGACATGCAAAGAAGTAAGAAATTACAGCCAACAGGAACCCTCTGTACAATGTAAATGTTGGGTTTACTAGACAAAGACTTTAAATCATTTATTTGTTTAAAATGTGTTCAAAAAAGCTTATCCTGCCTGAGTGACAGAGGGAAACAATAGAGCCTTAGAAAACTGTGGGTCACTGTCAAGCACCCCAATGTATATGTAAGAGGACTCATTTCCATAATAAGAGTCCAGTCTTTTAGTGATCACTTTCTCTTCCTATCAATGTCTTTACCAGTACAGAATATTTATGGAGTCAGGAACTTTTCTCTATCGATACGTTTCAAGTAAAATTTGGTTGATTTATCTGGGAAATTGGCTTAACAATTAGGGTAAAATGGTGGGCAAAATAGAATGGAAATGTAAATTCAGCCAGAAAAAGGAGTAATGTAAATATCCAAATAGCAAAGAGCTTGTTTGTATATTTTTTACACAGAAATGATGATATCTCTATATATCACTGTATAAAGTATATCTTTTGTGCCTTATGAAACTGATGGTCATCCCAGTACTCGGGAGGCTACACAGGAGGATTGCCACAAGCTCAAGGCCCAGCCTGGGCTACATAGTGAGTTCAAGTCTAACCTGAGCTACATAGACCCTGTCTCAAAAAAACATAATATAAATCTTATGATAAAAACTTCAGATATGTGAGGAGTTTTTCAAAGTTCACTTTGGTCTTAAAAAGTAGACAGTTGAAGATACCTTGTGCCTGTCTCACATTGGGCAGGTGAGGCCCCCAGGAGTTCCTATAGGCCAGGGGCTAAAATCAGGGGACCTGGGATGGGCACAGGATACGAGGGGCCTTGGGCCTGGAAACTGAGGAAGGCAGCCTAGGAGCTCCAGCCTTTGTACACTGGTCAGTCACCTCTGATTTTAAAATCCCAAAGCTGAAATGCTTTAAAGTTCCAAATTTTTTAAGCATTTGCATAGATACAGTGAGTGGAAAATTCCACACCTGACCTCATGTGAGGGTCTCAGTCAGAATCCAGTTGCATTCAAAATGTATAAAATTATCTTTGGGCTCTGTGCATAAAGTGAATATGAATCCGAAATGAATTCAATGTATTTGAGTCCCATGCCTAGGATGGGATGTAATGTATATACAAATTTGTAAATCTGAAAAATTCCAAAATCTGAAACACTTTAGATTTTGGCATGTCAGATAAGGTGTACTCAACCTGTTCTAGCTTTGTGGGTAGTGGTTCAGTCATTGTCTAGAGGCAAATAGAAGAAATAAAGATAGAAAGGACACAAGGACATTGTAATTTTGAGAAAACTGTAGTTCCAGGACATAATCAGAGTCACCAGGGGTCACAATGCCTTCCCACCCCAGAGTCCGCACTGGAGTCTCAGATACAGTATGTTTATAAATTTTGCTTTTGCTTCCCCCCACCACTATAAATCCACACATTTCAAACATTTTCTGAAAGAAATAGCACTATTAATTGGGTACATATTGCTAAACTTCAAACATATGCAAACCCAGTTGATATTATCAACTTTTGCTTTAGCCCCCTAATAAATAACCCATCAGAGATGAGGAAAATGACAAATAACTCAAAAAATAAACATTCCTGATCCTCTACCTTGAGGATGCTCTTAGATCACATAATTCTTCCAACCCCAGACCACAGGGCGCTTGCCATGCTTTCTCTTTGAGCGTCCGCTTTGATGATTTTGCCTCATAAATCTGCTTGTGCCTCTCGCTGACACATCCTGAAATGCTTTTCTGGGACAACTGATCGAGAAACCTGCGAGGGTGAACCGACGTCCCCATGTCCTCTTAAAGGGGCCTCCTTGGGGCTCATAGGCTGACATGCTGACCTGTTCTTGATCTTAGAAGTTTTTTTTTTACCATGGGAAGTGACGAAACGAGGATTTGGAATTTGGGACTTATTCTAATGTTCTGATTTTGGCCAAACGTTTTTGAAAACTCTTTCCTGTGTGGCTGGCTTCTCTTCAATCTATGAGTTTCACTGACCTCTGACAACAGAAGGCAGAAAAATAATTTGAGATTTTCAAAGGCTACACAAGAGCAAGCAAACAAAGGGAAGTACGAGGGAAGGGCAGAATATTGCTCTTCTGGAAGGAAAATACTTCCAGATTGCATCTGTTTTTTTAAGGATTCTGTGGGAGGAGATCCAAAGATATTCCTTAATTTGAACCCCGCTCCCCTGCCGAACACTCAGGCTGTGGGTGCTCATCACCGCTGCAGGCCAGAGGGGCCCTGGATTTGGCCCAACTATGCTGGAACCTCATTCCCAAGGTCTTGGCTCAGCTCAAATGAGCTGCAAACCTGCTCTGTCAGGCATCCAGGAAGAACTCAGTCCATTGGCGTCCACGTGGGTGGAGGAGATGGAGAAATACAGGCTAAGAAATCACCACTGTTCCTTTCTACACTGGCAGCCTCTACCCGGAGGCTCTTTAGCCTTTGATGTTCTGTTTGGAAAGGTAGATCAATAAAGAACAGATGGATGGATGCAGTGAAAACAGATCCCCAGAGGGAAAGAGAAGACAGCCCAGTGCTGAGTTATGGAACAGAATATTCCCGGGCTCTCCTTAGCTGGACAATATGTGGTCAGTGTGCGTCTCTAAGGAGCCCAGGCAGTGACAGCTGGTTCCCTCCCTGAACACCAGCAAGCCGGTGGTGAGAGATCTCCAACCACAATGTTTCCTGACCTTTTGACTTCAGGCAGCAGCCTCGAGCTTCAGCAAAGAAGGGAGTTATTTTTTCCTCTCTTCTTATTTTTTCTTTTCTTTTTGAGTATATGATTCTGGGAGTTGAATCCAGAGCCTTTGGACTAAACTGCATCCTGCCCTTTTTTCATTTTTAAAATTTTGAGACAGGGTCTCACTAAGTTGCTAATTTGCAGTCCTCTTGCTTCAGCCTCTCAGAGTGCTGATTACAGTTATGTGCCAACACGCCCAGCTCCTCTATTCCTTTTAACTAAAAGAAAAAACTAGCTGAAGAAGGGGGAGAAGGGCAACATGGAGAATAAAAAGAAGAAAAGAAGGGAGGGAGGAAGAAAAGGAAGCAGGAGGGGAGGGAGGGAAAAGAAAAACAATACGGCAGCACTGCCTCTACTCTAAGTGGCATGCTTGACTGTGGAAACAGCCTTCAAGTTGGCAGGTGATGGGCTCCTCTTTTTCTCCTTCTCGTTCTTATTCTTTTTCTCTCCCTGGGATGGCTGCACATGGGAGTCTGTAGTTTTCAGTCACTGCGTGTTGTTTTAAAAAAATGTCTCTGTATGTGAGCTCAGGTTGCACACTGAGAAACTTTGTTGTGACCAACGGGTATTTCCTTCAAGGCTCCGGGATAGGCTCTGTTTCCTCCTCTGTTCCTTGCTGTTGTCTGGTTTCAGCTGAAAGGTGTAAGAAGAAACCTATGGTTTGTTTCTTCTCTACACGTTCACGTCAGGCTCTCCTACCTAACTAACTGCAAAACGGGACCCTTTTTCTTTTCCTAGAACCACGCTGGTGTCATAACAACTTCAAAGTGCCACCCATCCTCTTCGAGACCACAGGCAGCTGAAGCCCTGAACCCAGGCTCATAAACAAGGGTGTAGATGGGGGGAGAGCGAGTGAAAGCCAAAAAGAGGGAAACACACTGCAGCCACCGCCCCAAACGACCCCCTTGTGAAACTGTCAGGAAGTTGGAGGTTTTCAGAGTGCTGTTTCCTGCCGAGTTTGAGTTTAGAGCCAGCTGCCCCGAGCCCGAGGTTCCCAGGGTTATCAACCCAAAGCCTCTCAAGCTCTACAGTGGGATCTGTGGAGGTCTGGGACTTGGCTCTTGGTCTTGGTCTGGGAAGGATCTGCCTCAGCCTCGGGGTGCTCTGAGGGTCAGGCTTGGTGAAATAGATTGAGCCAGCTTTCTGGGGCCGCTCAGTTCTGCTGGGAAACAAGCAAGCACGCTTAGAGAAAACCAGGTAGGGGTAAATAAAAGCAAGTCATGCGCTTCCTCCATAGTGGAGCCTGAAGCCACCAGCTGCTCATCTTCTACTGTCGCAGAGCCCCATGGTGGCAGTGAGCAGGGGCTCACTAATCACCTTGAGGTGAAGGAGACCCCTCCTCACATAAGCTGGAAGCTGGTTAGCAAGTGTCAGCAGGGGCTGGTGGCTTGCTTTCTGTCAGGGACAGCCCCCAAGTGCAGCAGTCCACCCTCTGGAGGTGGTGGCTGCTGGGGACATGTTGGCACTCAAGGCGAGTGATTTGTGTGGCTGCACAGTGTTTTAACAAACAACCAGCGAGAGGAGGCAGCAGTACTGAGAGTGGGCAAGGCGGAGGGGGCAACAGGGGAAAGGATGGCTCTGCTCTTGATCCGTGCCCGCTGCTCAACCTGGATATGACCTAAAGTCGAAAGCAAATGCAAGCAGCTTCCTGGGGCCCCTGCAGGCTCAGTTGTTATTTACAGAACAGGATAAATGCCCTGGTGCTAGTAGGAACCAGGGTGTTGGGAATCATATGTCCCTGGAGTAGCATCTACTAGTGTTTCCTTCATTGGATGGCACTGATAAAAGCTTCATGGGAGAGTACTGCTCTAGGGTTGACTGGCTGGATTTTCTGAGTTCCCTGTGAGGTGAGGAAGGAGGGGCCATGTGGCTGTCCCCACCCAGCTGACAGGAGACTAAGGACACAGAAAGCAGGTCGGTGGACCGCAAGGGCACAGGTGAAGTGGAGCAGGAGCCCCTGCAAGGAGATTCTTATGGAAGATGAAGCTGTTTCATCTAGTGAAAATAAAATACATCCACATAAGAAAGCTCCAAAGTGTAGAGTCCAACAGGCCATGCAGGTGGATGTGCAGGCTTTGCTGTACTGGTGCTGATTTCTCAAACCTTTGATTTTCTGTGCTGATCTCCACAATCCAGCATTACACTTGAAGTTACAGGATCTAGATCTGTTTGTTTGTTTGTTTTTGGTTGTACCGGGGGTTGAACCCAGGGCCTTCCCACAGAGTTACATCCCCAGCTCTTTCTTATTTTCATTTATTTTTTATTTTGAGATAAGATCTTGCTAAATTTGCCGAGGTTGGATTCAAACTCCTTCTGTTTCAGCCTCCTAGATTACAGGCATGTGCCACCATGCCCCGTTCATATACGTTGGTTTTTAAGCTAATCTGCCCTCCTAAACTGTGAGATCTTACAAGGCAAAAGTCAAGTAAAATCTTTGCTCCCCGGAGCTTTTTCAAAAGGATGAGTATTTAATCCTCAGCAGGTTCTCTAAGCATCAGCAGCCAGCGACGTGACAATGTTCAGAGCAAGGTGAACATGGTGAGATGATGACTCATGAGAGGAGGGGTGGCCCCAGGTCACAGGGGTCAGGAGGGCTGGGAACCCTCCTTTGCCCCCTAGTGAACTCTATGCCACTGCCCATATGGGGTGGAGGGATCATCCTCACACAGGGCCTGACCAGAGATGTCTGGGGAAGGACATGTATGCTCTTCTACCTACAGCCACCCCTCTGACCACCTCTCTGTCCATGGGGGATTGGTCCCAAGACCCCCAAAAGACCAAAGTCCACAGGTGTTCAAGACTCTTTCATACAATGGTGTATCAGTTGCATATAACCTATGCAATCCTTTTGTGTACTTGAAATCAGCTCTAGATTATTTATAAGGCCCAATGCAATGTAAATGCTAAGTATATAGTTGTATACTATATTATTTAGGGAATAATTACAAGAAAAAGTCTGTACATGTTCAGAAGATGCAATATTTTTTCTGAATATTTTCCATAGGCCGTTGGCTAAATCTAAAGAGGGCCCAGGTACCTCAGCCCCAGGCCCTGTTGGGAAGGGACAAATAGACATTTTTTTCTTGTAAGTCTATCAGCAAATTGGTGGCAATCAACTGTAGGAGATACAGTTGAATTCTCGTCTTCAGGTGGGGTCGTTTGTCAACTAATGGAAGAAGAGTCTTCAAATTTTATCCACAAAGTTTAAGACTTTTATAAAAGGATCCTTTCGAAGTTGATTTAACAATGGATTCTAAACACGATTATGACAATAATAAATTTTTTCCCCCAGTTCCCACTTCCTTTTGCCTCAGGATTCTACTGATATTGTTCTTTTTCCTAGTTCCTGTTCTACTTTTATGCGCTAAAAGTTAAGAAACAACTGATAGACATATTAAGAACTGTTACACAGGAAATATCAGGATAGGGGTCACAATAATGGTTTGGGGAGAAAAGTGAGTTCAGACTTTGCTTCTGTCATTTCTGGGTAAGATTTTCACTGATTCCTAATGCATGACACAATCAGCTCAGTAGTAACATTTAGTTCCCTTTTCTTATAGGCACCGGGATAGGAGGGCCGATGGGAACGGAACTTGTGGTAAAGACTACCTTGCCGCAGAAGGACCCCACCCCTGCTTACCTTCCGCTGGATCGAGTAGTAAATATGTAGTGTAAGGTTAATATGTATTCTGAGTGGGCATTGCCACACCACTATCTCCAGTGGAATGAACCGGAATGTAAAATTTATACTTCTTTTGAAATGCGATGAAGCAACATAAAATTTGGAAGGAGCATGACCATGTTTTCTGTACACAGTTGCAAAATGTGTAAGAACACATATGGGAAAACCACAAGAGAAGGAAACAGAGCAATTGAGTTACTGGCTGTGCAGGCTGCAAGAGGAAGGGCACACCAGATGCCCTGCCCAGCAGCATCCTCTTGTTTCTGTTACTTCTGTCTCCAAGGCTATGTGGCTCTCCTTCTCAGTATTCTTTTTATCATTCATCCATCCAGCATATATTGAGTACCCTTTCATGCCAGCTGCTGAAATACAGGCTCTGAGTGCTATGCTGGTAAAGACTAACTAGCTCTTGGGTAGGGGTGCTGAGTTGCAGAGTTTACTGATTTTTGTAGTGCTAATACCTCCGCCATGGCTAATCTCAAGCCACTAACATGACACCATTGAACACAACGCTGGGAAAGGACGTGCATGACACACCACTATGTAGAGTTTCCGTCATGTGATATAATAGACTTAAGTAACCTCCAGGGTACAGATATCGGTAAAATGTAGTAATTAGGAACTGGTAGATTTTGAGTATTTATGAACATTGTTTTAAAAATAATTCATTTAACTGGATATTAATTTGAAATCAGGAGTGTTTTAAGAAAGAGCTCACACACTATTTTTGAAACTTTAACCTCTGACTCTCATAAATAGGTAAGTGTAGACTCTAGCACACAAGTGGACAGAGATAACATATGTTGTCTGCTTCATGAAAGTGTTTTTTAACCCAGAAAAGATGACATAGACTACGTATGTAAATAACTAATAGCCTCAGAGTTGATATGATAGTTTAGTAGAGAAAAGTTCTGGGCCTAGACTTTGTGGGGAAGATGTATCTCTCCCCCAAAGTCATATGTGAAAGTCCTAATCACTAGTGTGACTGGATTTGGTGTAAGGAAATAATTAAAGTTAAGTGGGTCATAAGGGAGGGGCTCTGACCCAATAGGATTAGCATCCTTATGAGAATACATTAGAGAACTCTCTCTCTCCAAGTGCATGTATCAGAAAGGCCAGATGAGGACACAGTGAGAAGGCAGCTAGGTGAAAATCCAGGAAGAGAGCTGTCACCAGAAACAGAGTCAGCTGTGATGTGGCTCAGGACATGTTACCCAAAATATGGCAGCCTGGCATTAAAGAAAACAGTAAAAGCTGGAAGTTCACTCTCAACTTCCTGTCATCCTGAAGCAAGCCATAAGACTCATTCAAGAAGTATCTTCCCTGTACCTAGAGGAAAGGAATGACTTCATTTCCAAAGGCACAGAGAATTTGAACAAATTGGCCTTGCTAAGTGCCCCCTACTAGTTTATTAGCATTAGATCAGATGCCCTTTGACCAATCATCCATCAGCATGATTGGCCACTCTTCATCACACTCATGCACGAACATACACAGTTTCTCTGTTGGTGGGGATTTCACATCTGAAAGCTCCTATGGGACGTGAAACTTACATTAAATAAATCTGCATGCTTTTCTCTTGTTAATCTGTCTTTTGTTACAGGGTCCTCAGCCATGAACCAAAGATGGGAAAGAAAGATATTTTTCCCTGCAGCTGGAACCTGGATATTGGACCTCCAGCCTCAAGTACAGTCAGGGTTACATTGCTGTTGTTTAACCTGTCTGGTCCATTAAGCCACTTTATTATGACAGCCTGAGCACTTTAACACAGGTTCCTAGAATAAAATTACCTTGCAAATAAATTGGTAACAGGGACTCAACCAACACAAGCACCCAAGATCACATAGAGGAGGGCTATGGTAAAACAGTGTTAAGTGTTGTGACCATTCATATTCTTATCTGCAGAACAGAACCTATGTACCTAGAGGGAAGGATGTTGGCCAAAATGCCAACAAGTGGTTATCTCCCTCTGATAAGTTTTGGAAAGAGTATTTACCTCTATATATTTGGCTGAAGTATTCTTTATAATTTCATTTTTTGCCAAAAATTAAACAACAAATAATACCTGCTGAGTTAGTCACCTTTACAGTTCTATAATAAATACTTGAGACAATCAACTTGGAAATAGAAAAGGATTATCTTGGCTTATAGTTTTAGAGGTTTCAGTCCATGATGCATCAGCCTCACTGCCTTGGCAGCAGATTATGGTGGGGAGCTCTTTGGGGAGCTTACCTCATGACTGGAAAGTGACAGAGAGAAAGAAGTGTTCCTCTCCAGGGCATATCCCAATGACCTAAAGACCTCCCACTGGGGCTGTAGCTCAGTGGCACAGTGTTGCTTGGCATGTGTGAGGCCCTGGGTTTAATCCCCAGCACCACTAAGGAAAATAACAAAAACTAAAAACAACAAAAGCCTTCCCACTTGGCCCCACCTCTTAAAGTCTCTACCCCCAACCCTACCCCTAACTCCACAGGTTGGGGACTAAACCTTTCACACACATTTTAGATGCAAGTGATAGCACTTGCCAATTTTTCAAAAGCCATGTAAGGTTAAAAAAGGAACTGAAAAGTCCAACCAAAATCCCTACAGCTGGAGAACACCACGTTCACCTTTTGGTGTACAAAATCACAGATCTGCTGCACACGTTATATCATTGCCTTTGTAATCGCTCACCTGCCCCAGCTTAATATCACCATCCGCTAGACCTCTTCGGCAGAACCCTGGGGGCAAGAGACTCCCAGCTCACACCATGAAGTTCACTTTCTAACACAATCAGCCTTCACCCCTTATGTTAGTCAGCTTCATCATTACTGGGACCCAATACCTGACATGCACCGCTTAAAGGAGGAAGGGTTTATTGAGGCTCAGAATTTCAGAGGCATTAGTCCATGGTTGCCTGGCTCCAAGCAGAAATGGCATGGTGGAAGGACCTGGAGGAGGTCACTCGTGGCAGCCAGGAGGAAGAGAGTCAAAGAGCCAGAGCCAGAGACAAACCCTCCAAAGGCCACCACCTCCTCCAATATGACCCGGCCTCCTCACCACACAGTCAGCTCTGAACTCATCCGTGGGTGAATCCACTGATGTGCACAGAGCCTCCATGATCCCATCACCTCCCCAAACCCCAGTTCTGAACACGTGAGACTCTGGGGGGGACATGCACGAGATCCTGGGCTTGATCCCCAGCACTGCTAAGATCAAAACCATTCTAAGCTATTCTAGATGTAAACCATAGCAACCCTCCTCCCATTTTAAACCCCTCTCTAGTTAGCCCTTTCCATTCCCTACAACTCTTTCAAAGCTTAAACTATTCTCTATTTCTCATCCCCTACTGCAGAGAAAATAGACACCAGGAATGGCTTGCTCTCTCCTCTTCTGCCTTTTAATATCTTCATCCTTTCCTCCCTTCTGTTTCAGATAAAAGCCTATTTTCCTCTGTCTAAGGTCCATGCTATTTTTTAAAATAATTAAAATTCACAATATTTTTTCTGATGTTGCAAGTAATTATAACCATATTAAAAATGTAGGAAGTACAAGAAAATATGAGAGAAAATAAAAATCACATGTGATTCAGACACTGAGACAATTGCTGCTAACACTGTAAATTCTTTGTTTTCTGCATGCATGATTGTGTATATTTGTACTTAAGTATTTTTTACACAATTGACATTATTCTGCATATGCTATTTCATGAATCTCTTTTTTTGTCTTACAGTGGATCATGAATATTTTTGCATGACCACAAATATTCTTCAATGAAGAGATTTTCAAAACAATAGTTTAAAGTTAAAAACAACTTGGTTTTCCCAACAGTATATGCTTACTGTCGAGTGATTAGAAACTGGTAAAAGGAAGAAAAACTTTACTACCTATCACACCTCTCTACCCAGCTGACATAATTTGCATATAAATCTATTTATGAAGAGAGGGTCAGACAGGCACGGTTCTGTATTTGTGATATGCAAATGCTATCTCATTTAAGCCTCATACACACTGTGTAGTTGCAGCTATGACCGTTGACTCCTTTTTTCTAGATGAGGAAATGGAAGCTCAAAGAAGCTGAGGAAACTGTTTCACGCTATGTGCATGGAGACGGTGGAGTGTGGACTGAATCCAGCGAGCTCCAGGGCAGGATTCCTAACTCTTGGACCAGCACCCCCAAGACAGCTCTTCCCACCCAGTCCAGACCACTCCTCTGCCCCACGTGCTGATGTCCGCACGACCCCAACCTTGGGTAAATGCTGAGGTTTGGATCTTGTGGTTTCTCAAAACAGATTTTCTTTTCAATAACTAGTTGCAGGTGGAACTACTTTTGTTGTTTTGGTGGCACTGGGGATTGAACTGAGGGCTTTTATACTAAACTACATCCCCAGCCCTTTTTATTTTTTTATTTCAAGACGGGGTCTTGCTAAGTTGTCCGGCTTGGGCTTGAATTTGGGTTCCTCCTGCCTCAGGCTCCCAAATGCTGGAATTACAGGTGTGCCCCACCACACCTGGCTTGCAAATATTTCGTTTATGCTGTGAGTGGATTCTCCTGTGTGTGGTTTTTTCCTGCAAAGCTGACAAATGATCCAAGTTTTATTTATCGAGTAACCTATCATTTCTGTGCCAAACTCCTACCTTTGGTTTTGTTTCTGTCTCCTCTTGCCTTTGCTGCAAACTTGTTCTATCTCTTATCCAGGGTCTCTATTGGCTCTGGAAAGTAGCTTTGGATTGTTTGTGCATGTGCTTGCTTGGTGGATATACTCATTCAGCAGCACTTATAGGGCGTGCTACAGTGAATAAATCTAAAAAGCTCCCTTGGCACTTCCAGTCTGGAGATGCGTACAACACTTTTCAAAAACAAGTATGTCGCACTTAGGACTGTCTAGGCGCTGTTCTTTGGGATTCACAAATACCACCTTGTTTCATTCTCACAGCAGTACTCTGCGGTAGAAACTATTTTATCCATTTCGCACAGGAAACAGTGAGGCACAGAGAGGTTGCCTTGGTGACTCAGCTTTGTAGAGGGCTGGGGTAAGTTCACAGGCAATTCTGAGTTTAAGCAATAAATATTCTTTATCAAAGGGGAAGTATGGGGTTCTGGGGGAGCACTGAGCAAGAGCATTTGGTGGGGCCAGGGATTTAAGAAGAACTTGGAAGGGGATGACTTATTTTTTTTTCCCGTTAAGTTTACTGGTACATTTTAGGTATTAAATACATTTACATACATCATTGAGATCGTGCACCATTACATGAGTATCTTGGTTCTTATTTTTTTCCCAGTCCCCTGCCCTCCCTTCACCCCCTCCACCCTTCCCTATTTGCAAATATTTTGTTTCCGTTTTTTTCCTTTTCTCATATTTTTTCTTTTCCCTGCTTTCATTTTCCCTACCCCTCCCAATTCCCCTGCTCCTTTAGACCTTTACTTCCTATTACACAATATCAATTATACATTTTTAAAATTACAATATCAAGATCTAGAAGACATTACCACAGATTTTACAGAATTTAAAAGGATATAGAAAGCATATTAGAAAAATCTGTATTGAAATAAATTTGACAACTTCTAAGAAGTACCTTGGAAAACAAATTAATGAAACTAACTCTGGAGGAAATATAAAATTTGAATAGCACCTATTAAAGAAAGTATATTCCTAACTTGAAAACCTACCTATATGACAACAACAGGCTCATATACGTTTTAACTGATAAATTATATCAAACATTTAAAGCAGAAAAAAAAAAAGGAACACTTCTCCCCTCATTTTAGGAAATCAACATTGTGCTAATCCTAAAACTGGATAAAGATAATAGAAGAAAAAAATATGAACATAGATAGAAATTTGTTTAACAAAACAAACTATTAGAAGTCAGATCTGGCAGTATGTAGAAAGTGGTTTTGTTATAGGGATGGCAGTGTTGGTCCAGCATTGGAAGATCCACCCCCAAAAGTCATCATTTTAACAGAGGAAAGGAAAAAGCCTTATGATCCTGTCACTAGTTGGAGAAAAAGTATTGGACTAAATTCTACAGCTGTTCATGGTAAAAGCTATTAGGAGACTAGAAGTAGAACAGAACCTTCTCAACAGATCAAAGACATGTACTCCATACTTCCAGTGAGAATGCCTTGTATGAATGGAGAGGATACAATGGGGGATGACTTCTAAAGGGGTCCTAAAGCAGGAGAAGGAGAGGCTGCGAGGGGGAGAAGGAGAAGGACATGCTGTCACTGGGGAGGGGACTGTAAGCAGGCGGTGGCCGTGGGGCGGACATGGGCCAGCTGCAGAAGCAGTAGAGCAGAGGCCTGGCAAAGGGCGAATGGGTCTTCGTCCTCTGGAAGTGGGAGGAGAGGGAGTGTGGCTGGAGGGCAGGAGGTGGCGAGGGAGAGGTTGTGGACAGCATGAACACGGGAAGGGCAGGCAGAACCACATCTTCTGGGCTTTGGCACAACTCGAAGGAATTTTACTGATGGTCCAAAAACAAGGGGAGATGTTGAAGGGTTTTCATTAGTGTAGCTGCTGGGCAAGAGTGTGGGCAGAGCAAGTGTTAGGGGCCCTTTTGCAAGGATCCAGGTGAGAAACGATGTCAGCGTTAGGCGGTGAGGTACAATGGAGAGGTGGTGGCTCACAGGGCCTGGCCAGTGGGTGAGGAAACGCCCATCAGGGATCAGGACCTTGCTCTTTGCTCCTCTACCAAGTTTCTCATCACAGCGCCTAGGGCTTTGACTACTACACACGTGGGTGGTTAATAGTTCAGACTTCGTATCCATGAAATATACAGAAGAGGAAGGAGACCCTGCCTGCAGGGAATCACAAGGTTCCTGTACACCTCCCCCACCCTCAACTAAACCCTCAGGGAGGAAGGTCTACAAAGTTTGTAAGTAAAGCAAGTATTCAGGGCTGTGCCTCTGTGAGTGGGATTAGGTGTAATTAAAATCATCGTTTTTGTTTTTTTTCTTTCTTTTTTTAAACATCTTTACTGAGATGTCTTTCTTTGTTTTGTTTTGTTTTGTTTCAGGTTTTTTTGAGACAGGATCTCATTCTGTAATTCAGGCCGGCCTCAAACTCACTATGTAGTTCAGGCTGACATCGAACTCTCAGAGGTCCTCCTGCCTCAGTCTCCCGATTCCTAGGATTACAAGTATGCGCAACCACGCCTGGCCTGAGATATATTTCACATACCATAAAATTCACCTATTTAGAGGGCATGGTTCAGGGGTTTTCAGTATATTCACAGAGTTGCATGATCCTTGCCACAAACTAATTTTAGAACATTTTCAATGCCCCCCCCCCCAATTTCATGCCCATTAGCATTCACTTCCCCCTCTGGTTTCCTTACCTTACTTCAGCTCCATATAGCTGTTCATCTACCTTCTTTGTCTGAATTTGTCTTATTCTGGATATTTCACCTAAATCACATCATATGCTGTGTAGTCATTTTTACTGGCTTGAGTTATTTCTGGAAGCATTCTTTCTATATCATGGATATAAGCCCACTGTCAAATACGTTACCTTCAAATATTTTCTCCCACTCTGCTTGATGATGTCCTTGATGCATACATGAAAATCTATTTATTTATGTCACTTGTGTTTTTGGTGTCATAAATAGGAAATTATTACTTAACCAAGAATTATCAAATTTACTTCTAAGAACTTTATACTTTCAGCTCCTGCATTCAGGCTATGATCCATTTGGGTCAATTTCTCTGTATGGTATGAAGTAGAAGTCCAAATTCTTTCTTTTGTATGTGGATTGCCAATTGTTCCAGTGCTGTTTGTAGAAAATGCTTTTCTTTCCCCATATGAATTGTCTTGGCAAGCACAAGTTAATTTTGCTCTTTATACTTTTTTTTCTCAAATTACTCCCCTTCCCCCTGAAAAAGAAAGGCAGGAAGAACAAAAGAAAATCAAACCTACATTTTTTCTTTTCTTTTTCTTTTTCAACAGAAGCATCAGTAGATTGCTGGAAACAGTATGTGCCAACGGCCTCTGCTGAGTTGGGTTGAGCTGGGTTTCCTTCCTGACACCAAATCAAACCATTCCTTCTTCAGCTCATGTCCAAACAGCCTTCTCAAGTCCCACTGCTTTAGAGTTTGTGACAGCAGAACTATTTGGTCAGTTTTAGCTGTACGAGTAATGTACATAAAAGCCCCATAAAAATAGCAAGTAATTTTCCATAGACTTTCTGCATTAGCTATGTTTGAGAAGTTGCCTTTGTGCCAGGGCAGGAGACAAATGTTGTTGGACTGCATAAGTTACTTGGTCACGATGCCAATTTTTAAAATGTTATCGAGGTTTGTGAAGAAGTATATGACATTTAGGGTATACATTTGTCAGAAGAAACTTTAAAGCCACTAAGTCACTCCAGTAACAATGTTTATGGCACTGTGTACTGGATCCTTCTTTTTCATTCCCTCCTAGCTCTGGGGATGGAGCCCAGGGCCTCACACATGCTAGGCAGGTGCTCTCACCAAGCTGCAGCCCCATTCCTGGCTCTGGTTAAGAGGACTGTAGTGACCGTAACATACTGATAATAGTTTATTTATTTCTTTTGGGTAATTTCTTTTGGGAAATAACCTAAAGATACAATTTAGGGAAGGAAAAAATGCACACAAAGATGTAACAAAAAAGACAGAAAAATATCCCAATGGCTAAGAATTGGGGCAGAATAAACAAAATAGGTTTTACATAAATGCTGTAAAACTCTCAAGAATAACTATGATTATATTATAGTGTGGCATTATGCATAGAGGCATATACTAAGTCATGCTGAAGCAAGCAGAGAAGAAGTTAGATGTACACCTTAACTGGAAATGGTCTCAGGATGGATTCCTGCCAACAAAGCTCAAAATTAATTTATCCCAATGTTAATATTCATTAGATCTATTTATAGCCACTAAAAGCTACTTAAATGTAAAACAGAAGTTCATCTTTTTCTGAAAGCCAAAATAAATGCTTTTATATTTCTTCAACACATTATTTCTTAGTTATTTCCTAGTGTGTTGACTCCTTATTTTAATATCTGGGGAAGAAAGGATAAATACTTAGAAAAAATAAAAAATGTCTCAAAACATAGCTGTTAAGGTTAGTAATCCTGAGAAAGATCGCAGCATCCACTGAGGTATGTTTTTTGCTGCCTAATTAGCTACCTGGGCCACGCATCTGCCTGTAACCTGGGGTAGGAAATACAGTGTGTGCACATCCAGTCTTGGGTCTGGCCTGATAGATTCGCTTCTAGGGCTGCACTAACAAGGTACCACAACCTGGGTGGCCTCAAACACCAGAAATGTATTCCTTCCCAGTTTCAATGATGTCACAGTGCATGCTTACACATGGTCCTTGTTTCCTTGGTATTTTTAGATGTAAAATAACTGCAGCTACAGTGATGAATGTTTTTGAGATTCTTTTAGCAAGTTGCCAATTCACCCTTCAAAAAAGTGGGACCAATGAACTCTTCCATTAGCATTTTGTGAGCTGTTAATTTACTGCCTTTTTTCTTTTTAAATTTTTAACTGGGGCAAAATGCACATAACCTAAGTGTTATCATCTTAACTATCTTGAAGTGTACAGTTCAATGATGTTGGCTATGTTCACGTCATTGTGCAATCAACTGATCTCCAGCAGCTTACCCCACCTCACCTTTTCGTACAAATGAAAATTGTGCTACAGTTGGTTCTCCACAGCATGGGTTGTACATCTGTGAATTCAACCAACTGCACACTGAAAATAATTGAAAAATTGCACATGTGCTGAACATGTACAGACGTTTTCTTGTTGTTATTCCCTAAGCAATACGGTGTGATAAGTATTTATGTGGCCTTTACAGTGTATTGGCTATCACAAGGAGTCTAGAAATGAATTAAAGCATACAGAAGAAGTACAAATGGCCAATAAATACATTAAAAAATGTTCAATATCGCTGGCTGTTAGAGAAAAGCAAATTAAAACAGCACTGAGATTCCATCTTATTCCAGAAAGAATGGCCATCATCAAGAAATAACAATTGTTGGGGCTGAGGGTTTAGCTCAGTGGTTCCAGTGCCTGCCTCGCAAGTGCAAGGTCCCAAGTTCAATCCCCGGTATCAAAAAAAAAAAAAAAAAAAAGAAAGAAAGAAAGAAATAACAATTGCTGGCGAGGGTATGGGGGAAAATGGAATCTTTCTAAATTGTTGGTGGGAATGTAAACAACCACTATGGATATTAGCATGGAGATTCCTCAAAAAACTGAAAAATAAAAACTCCACTTCACCCAACTATTGCCCTTCTAGGTATCTTTCCCAGAGAGGTAAAGACATCACATTACAGTGATACATGCACACCCTTGTTTATAGCAGCACAATTCATAATAGTTAAATCTTGGCATCGGCCTATATATCCATCAACAGATGAATGGATAAAGTAAATGTGATACATAGCCACAATGGAGTACTATTCTACTCTAAAGAAGGATAAATTTAAGTCATTTGTAGGAAAATGAATGCAACTTGAGGCCATGTTAAGTGAAATAAATCAGACACAAACCTAAATATTGCACCATTTCTCCTATATAAGAATCCTGAAGTATAAATAATTTAAAAAGCAAAGTAAAAGATACATATAAGGAAACAGGAGACAGATCTAAAAGATGGAGGGAGGGGAGAGGGAGAGGAGGGGTAAGGGAGGTAAAGATAATTAAGATGTGTTATAGATATGTACCAACTCCCCATGAAGAACATAATCATTATATACTGCAAATATGTACTAACAAAAATAAAACTAAAATGCTTTGAATTTGAAAAAAGTATGCAGAAAGATGTATGTAGGCTATATGAAAATGCTGTGCCATTTTATGTAAGGGACTTGAGCGTCCATGGGTTTTAGTATCCTCAGGGAGTTCTGGAACCATGTCACCATGGATACCAAAGGGTGGCTGATTTCAGGGGGGCAAAGTGATGTTTTGATATACATGCACATTGTAAAGTAATACCACCATCAAGTTAATTTACATATCCATCACTTCACATAATTAGCTTGTGGACGTCTGTGCACATGAGGTGAGAGGACTTGAGATCTACTCTCTCATACATTTCCAGTACACAATACATTTTATAGTTACCACATTATACACTAGGTCTCCAGAACTTGTTCATCCTACAACTGAAAGGTGGCACCCTCTGACCACTTGATCCCCTTTCCAGCCCACCCCAGTGCCTTCTGAATTTAGGGTCCATCTGCACTTCCCTTGCATTTTGTATTTTTTGCCTAGTTTTTTTTTTTTTTACTGTGTTGTTCATCTTTTTCTTATGTATTCATATTTGTTTATTTATTTGGAAAAATTCTTTATTAAAGGACATTTCCCATTCTCTGTTATACTTGCTATAAATATCTCTAAGTTCTGTTTAGGCTGTTACAGTTAAACCTTAGTAGTTGGTGGAATTTCAAAATGAATATAGATGGATGGGTGAATATTGATGTATTTATTTTGGATTTATTTATATTTAAATCACATATCATACAATTCACTGATTAAAGGCATTCAGTTCAATGGTTTTTGGTATATTCACAGAGTTCTACAACTATCACCATAATCAATTTTAGAATATTTTCATTGCTTCCAAAAGAAACCCATACCCTTCAGCAGTCACTTCCCACGTCCTCTTTCTCTCCAGAGCCCGACACCACTAATCTACTTCCTGTCTCTATAGATTTCCTGACTGTCCACATTTCACATCAGTATGTGGTCCTTAGTGACCAGCTCCCTGCACTTAGGATGAGGTTCTGAAGGGTTACCCATGCCAGAGCCCATGTCAGGGCTCCCTTCCACTCTCACCAAGCAAGCTTGTACTGTATACCACAAACACTGATCCATTCATCAGCTGCTAGACTTTGGAGTTGTCTCACTTTTTCATAACATTGCTATGAACATTTACAAACATGTATTTGTGTGGACAGATGTTCTCCTTTTACTTGGGTATATACCTCAGAAGGGAACTGTGAAGTCACTGATACCTTTTGAGAAAAGGCCAGTCTGTCCCACAGCTGCTGCAGCATTCATATTATGTTCCCACCGGTCACCTTTAGGGTTCCTGTTCCTTGACATCACCCTCAGGAGGTGGTATGAATTATCTGTCTGTCTGATATAGCCATACTGGTGAGTGTAAAGTACTATCTCATGGTTTTGATTTCCATCTCCTCGATGACTAATGATTTTGAACATTTTTCATGTCTTAATTGGTTATTTAAAAATCTTTGAGGAAATGTCAATTCAGATCAAATGAATATATGTCGATATACACTTTCTTTTTCCTTCCCTCCCTCCCTTCCTCCCTCCCTTTCTTCCTTCCTTCTTTCCTTCCTCTCTTTCCAAAGGTGGCCTGTGCCTTTGTCCCACAGCAATGGAGCAAGTCTATTTTCTGTATGATACTGGTCTAGGATTTACATTAACACATATTTTTTATATAGAAACTCCATTCCTATTTCCACCCATACAATCAAGGTATTTCTCGGCATTTCATAATTTTTTAGTAAAACAGATTTTCTAGATTGAAAGAGTTTTTGTTTTGTTGTTGGTTTTTTGCAGCACTGGGGATCAAATCCAGGATCTCACACATGCTAGGCAAACTCTCTACCACTGAGCTACACCCTCAGCCCTTGAGAGAGCTTTTAAAAATTATTCAGGCATAACCAGTCATGAGTTCCTTCTGTAATATACCATGTCAAATTATGCACCCATCCAGTGACAAGGAATTTATTACCTTTTAAGGCCTTGTATTGTGCTTCTGGACAAAGACCATTATTCCTGGAGAGTTCTTTTTTCTTTTTCTTTTTTCAGTGCTGTAAATTAAACTCAGGGCCTTCACACTGAGCCCCTTATTTTTAATTTTGAGACAGTCTCCCTAAGTTTCTATGTTGCCCATGATGAGCTTGACCTTGTGATCCACCAGTCTCAGCCTTCCACAGTGCTGAGATTATAGGCATGAACCACTACATCCAACTCCTGGAGGGTTCTTTGTTATACTAGATGTAAATCTACTTCTCTGAAACTTCTACTTTCTAGTTCTGCCCCATGATGTGAGGTATTAGTATATCCCTTTGAAAGGTTTTATACAACATCTGAACACTTTTATCCTGTTCCCCTCCTCTGAGGTTTCTCTTTTTCAGAGTAAATGTCATATTGCATCCAACTGCTCTTCACACATTATGGTTCCTTTGTGGAGCCTTTGTCAACTTTGTCTGTACAGTCCAGTTATCTCATCTCTTTGAGGGTGTGACTCACAGATGGGAGGTGTGAACTATTGGCCAGGATGGTAAGATGGAAATTTTCTAAGTTAAGTGGCTGAAGATTGCATTAGCTCTGTTTCATAGTTGCTGCTGATGACCTATTCTTGACTTTTCTTTTGTTTTCTTTTTTTTTTCCACATTGGGGATCAAACTCAGGAACTTGTGTTTGTGAGGCAGGCATGGTATGACTGAGCTAAATCACAGGACCAATTTTGTTTTTGTTTTGTTTTCTTTTTTTCCTGTAGTTGACTTTTACACTTGAGTTTTCTGTCCTCTAAAATGCCTAAACTTTTCCCCATATAAGCTGCTATTAAACTCTACTTCTCTTTATCTTTTTTTAAATTAACTTTATTGGTACATTTTAGATATACAATATAATGACATTCATCATTGGAAATTTGCATCTTTACCTAATCTCTCTTGGTTCTTATTTTTTCCCCATTCTCCTGTCCTCCCTTCAACCTCTCCATCCCTCCCTATTTACAAAGTCTTTGTTTCCATTGTTTTCATTTTCTCATATTAATGCCATTCCCTTCTTTCCTTTCCCCTACCTCTCCAACTTCCCCTTCCCCTTTGCCCTTTTTCTCCCTATTTCACATTATCTATTATACCTTTTAGTCCTTATTTACACTTTCAGTTTCTCACACTAGAGAAACTATTTGGTATTTACACATGTGCATCCTATTTATTTCACTTAGGAGTATCACCTCAATGTGCATCCACTTAGCTATAAATGTCTCTAATTTCTCATTTTTTATTCCTGAGCAGTGCTCCATTTTATTAAAAAAATCCACATTTTCTTCACCCAGTCTCCAGTTGATGGGTAATCGGGCTGCTTCCAAGGTTTAGCTATTACAAATTGTGTTGCTATGAAGATGGGTGCACATATATCACTGTGGTATGATTCTTTTAATTTTTTGGGGAAGATACCCAGCAGGGGAATAGCTGGGTCAAATGGGACTTCCAGTCCTAGTTCTTTGTTATCTCCATACTGATGTCGACAGTGGAGCGCAGAGGAGGTGAGCCACTCCCAGCGCCCAGGAGGAGGCTTCTGGGCCACCATACCACCCCCTGCAGCACAGAGGAGGTGAGCTGCAGGTGCCAGCAACACCCCCACCCCCGTCAAAATGCGAAGACATGTAAACAAGTCTCAAAACCAGACTTCCAGATCACCTAAAGCAACCACAAAGGGAAACAAGATGAAACATTCCTACACTCTGGAGTATAGGACTGTTAAGTCCTGGACACCTGGACTCCCTGAACTGGCAACAAAAGAGGATCTGGAAAAAATAAAATCAGAAATAATTTCTCAGATAACAGAAGAGATTGTGCCCATGGTGCAAGACATGATTCATAAATCTAGGGGGGACACAGATAAAAAAATAGAGGAACTGAGGAACATGATGGAATCCCAACATAGGAAACAAATGGAATCCATAAAACAGATGCAAACAGATTTCCAGGAGATTAAAAACTCCATTGAAAGCTTAAGCAGCAGAATGAGCCAATGTGAGGACAGAATTTCAGATATAGAAGATAAGATTGCAATTAGTGACCAGGAAAAGAAAAATTGCTTCAAAATTGTAAGGGATCATGAGAAATCAATCCAGCAGCTGCTAGATGATGCAAAGAAGAATAACATAAGACTGATTGGAGTCAGTGAAAAAACAGGAGAGAGTGCAGATGACATAAAAAAACTGTTCACAGAAGTGCTGGCAGAAAACTTCCCAAGCAGGGGGAAAGAATTTGACATACAGATAAGTGAGGCATATAGAACTCCAACTAGCCTTGATCAAAAAAATCTACACAATGGAAGACCATATTTAAAAGATGGTATTGAGAGATCAAGGGGAAGATAGCAGTTAAATGCACACAGGATGGGCATTTTGCAGCCAAGATGAGATGTGAGGCCCAGGGTCTGGGATCTGAGCACCTGGACTCCATCCAATGTCCATTCAGGTCCTGGCGACTAAGTCTGTGAGTCACATAACTTGTCTTAAGCCTCAAACTCCTCATCCACCAACAAATTAATGAAGCTACCTCCATTGCAGGGCTATTTTGAAGATTAAATTAGATTACATATCATCTCACAAGAAAGGAACTAATCCATTCTTTAATTCATCCTGTAGCTTCTGTCCTAATGGAAGGTTAATGTCAGTCAGAAGAGGGGCTGCTTATGTGTTATGAACAGATTTCTCATCACAGTAGGTCCCACGGGAAAGGGTGCAGGGCCTGAGATAAAGGAGCACACTACTTCTCATCAGCTGTGTGATTCTGACCTCTCCTGAGGGCCTCAGTTTCCTCATCAGCAAAACAGAATGAGTGGTCTCCAAGATCCTGTTTTATTCTACTAGGCCGTGATTTCCTCCTTCATACTTTATGCTATGCTTGGTCAATACTTAGGTCAAACTTCCCAGAAATCCTTCTTTCTACCCCCATTTCTACACATTCATGCATAACCTCCTTCTAACTCATACCCTAGAGCTCTATTCCAAGACACAGCATGCACACCATCCCTGTCCAGAATCCTGGAGTGCACAATGAGATGATGGGAGTGGTTTTCTTCTAAGCATTCTCTGGAGGAGGACTAGCTATGCTAAGTAGGCAGCCCTCCCAATGGGGAGACACTCCATTGCTCGGTAATTTAAGTCAGTCTCCAGGACTGGGAGGGAGGAAGCCACTCTTGTTCCTGTCCACATTGCTCCAGGATTGAGACACTAGATAGCTACAGGGTAGAGAGATGGCCCCTCCCCTGCTCCTCCATCCTCCTGAGATGCCCTCAGAGGACTTGTTATGGAGAAAGATACTAATATTCATTGAGCTCCTAGCATGTACCAGACACTTCCTTTCAACCCTCTTTGAAAGCTAATGGTGGAAGAATATGTCTAATTAGATACTAACTCTTTTCATGGCCAAGTCCAGAGGGAGCCAGTTATGGAGAGATTTCATTAAGCATATCACTTGACCTTATTCTTTCCCTGGTTGTGTAATGTGGATTCGCAGGGCAACACTGTACCTTGGATCATGCTTTGGTCTCTGTCTTCCTTCCCATTAGATAGAAATAAACTCAGGATAAGCCTCCCCATGTAATGTGACTTTATCATGCAGAATAGTCAGAATGAAAACCTCCTGGTCGCATATCTGCACAATGCCAATGATTACAGTGATTAAATCAATCAAGCTCAATTTCATAATCATCCAGTGTATAATTCCTTGCCTTGGCAGGGCCCCAACACGTGGCATCCCAGCTGTCTGGTACAGGAATCAAAACCACAGTATTAAAACATTTTGGGGGAGGGTTAAGCAATTTTGTAAGCTTAATATTATATTAACAAGGATTAGGAGACTTAACATTCCATGATAATTTTGTTTTATGATGGTGAAATATCTGGTCATGATTTCCCCAGTACTAACTCTCTCAAATAGCTCAAGTACGAAAATACACCCCACTTCCTACTCCCCTCAGTGAATGTTTTAGTCTCAGAATTGTTCAATTACGTGTAGCAAGAAAGATTTTTTAAAATTTTTACTTTTATCAGTACATGTTTGCAGTGCAGAATGATTACATTCATCATGGAGATGAATGCATGTAACACAGCTGAATTCTCTTTATGTTTGCTTCCCCTGCCCTAGCTGGCCTGTCCTGCCACCTCTTGATCCCTTTCCCATTGGCAAAAGATCTGTCTCCCTGTTTAAATAGAAAATATTTTTTTTTATCAGCTGAGAAAGTTACTCCTAATAGCTGCACCTGTCCTTTAAAGCTCTTTGGAAGCACAGTCTCTATAAAAATATGGAATATATAGTTTGTGTTATATGAGGGGCTCTGTAAGACACGTTAACTCTTGCCCTGCAGAGAGCTCGGTGGGAGTCTGTGTGATATATGGGCTGGTTGAGGTGCTGGGGGTCAAAAATTGAGATCTGTGGGCATTGTGTTTAAAGTGAGAAGAAGCTTAGTTGGCAAACTTGGTTTCATGGCCTCTGTTCCTTCTCTATAGCTGCAAAGAAGTTGTCCAAGAGCTAAAGCAGGAGGAAGACAGATCATGCGGTCTTTCATGCTTTGTGCCTGATCCCAATTCATTTCTCTATGGGGCCGTCACTCAGTTTCCTGCAGCAGCTGATTTTATACACATGTCTGAGTGCTCAGTTTATTCCCTTGTAGTCATCTGAGATTCTTCACATTTTAGAGGTTGAAACCTTGAAGGCAGAGGGAAATGAATTCATCCATAGTCAGGTCTAGCATGAAGCCACTGATCAGGACTGGGATGAGGCACAGGGAGAGGTCACAGTAGCTGTCAAAATTATTTCTCCAATTTGGTGGGAATAACTATAGTGTTTGCTTTGCAATAGTTCGTTAGCTGTAGGTTCGTGTGTCTGTCTTTATGTAGGCTTTGTTGTACTATAAAGGTTTTAAAAAGTCATTAATCTATAAACAATTGTAAAAGAAACTACTGACAGCAGAGAAAGACACACAAAAACTTAGTATAATAAAATTATCAGACAAAGACTATAAAATGGCTATGTGTAATATATTTAAAGAAATACAAGTTTGAAAGTTTGTGCAGGATGCCAAGAGCCATGTAGACTAATCAAGCAAGTCTGAAAAAGAATGAAGCGATACTTCTGGAAGTGAAAATATTATGATAGAATTACAACCTACTGGCTGTATTCATCAGCAGATTAGACATTGCTGAGAAAAGAATGACTGAAATAGAAAGGAGATCTGAAGACAATATTAATTATGCATCTTGGGGAGATGAAGAAATGGAAAATATACAAAAAACAGTTAAAAGACATAGAGGATCAAGTAAGAAAGAAAAGAGAATAGGGCAAATATAAAGAACTCCTAAATCTTAAAAATAAGAAAATTTAAAAACCAGTTTAAAAATGAGCAAAAATTTGAGCACACTTCACCAAAGAAGATGTACAGATGGAAAATAAAGACATAAAAATATATTCAACATCACTAGTTATTAGGAAAGCAATTAAGATCACAATAAGATATCAGTACATACCTGTTAGAACAGCTAAATTAAAAAATACTGACAATACCAAGTGCTGGTGAAGATGCGAAGAAACTGAGTATTTCATACATTACTGGAGGAGTTATAAAATAGTGCAGTCATCCTGGAAATTAGTTTGAAATTTCCTCAAAAAATTAAACATTTACTTGCCATATAGTCCATCAATTACACTCCTCAGCATTTATGTCACAGGAATTAAAATTTATATCCACACAAAAACCTGTTACAAAGTTCACATAGTTTTTTTGTAATAGCCAAGTATGGAAAACAACCAAAATGTGACTCAGTAAGTGAATTGCTGAGCAGACTGAGAACATCCAACCATAGATTTTTATGCAACAGCGAGGGGGAAGAACTCATATGCACAGCACTGTGAACAGAACTCAAGGGCTGGAAAAATCCAGTCTCCAAAAGACACTTGCGTGGGGTCCATTTATATAACATTCGGAAATGTTGTAAAACATGTTTTGACCAATTAGTAGTTGCCAGAGATACTGGCTAGTGAGTAGGGTGGGGGAAAGCAGCAAGTGGCTCAGCACCGATAGCAGGAGGGAGATCTTGGTTGGAAATGAGTGATACAGCATTTTGATTGTGATGATGGTTACAGGATACCTGCACCTGTGAAAAAATGTCATAGAACTGCACACATACACACACATTGCACTAAAGTCATTTTTCTGGTTTTAATACTGTGCTATGGCTACACAAAATACAACTACTGGAAGAAACTGGATGAAAGGCACATTGGACCTCTTGGTACTATTTTTGCAACTTCTTATGAATCTCTAATTCTTCCAAAATAAATGTTAGAAAGAGAAAACACATGGGAAGAGAATTTTTCACAATGGATGATGGACATATATTTTATCCAAGAGGCTGAATGAATCCCAGAAGAATAAGTATACACCCATATACATTTATATACATCCGCAAACACACATATGTACACATCTTTTTAAAAATTGGAACAGAATTGCACTATACATAACTTCTGTAGCCTGCAAATTCTACCAGGAATATATTACATCCTTGCTTTCCCAGAGAATGTTCTGCATATCAGTATGTACACACTAGTGCGAACATATGTACATGAACATATTTACAATGTGTGTCTATTTCATAAGTGGCTGCAGAGTATTCTATTTTACTTTAAGTTTATTCATAGGTATTGTCGGGAGACTTAAGACTGCTCCAAAATTTTTATGAAATGCACGAGCATTATCCGTCCCTTTAATTCTGAGTTGGGTATGTTTGGTAGGTCTGGTGGTCTGCAGGAGAGGTTTGCAAAGTGGAGTGAAGATCACAAGCATTCTCATGGGGGGGTCTTTGCAGCAAGCGATGGAATATGTGGTGGAGGACTAGTTAACCCCATTCCAGTGGGAGCTGGAGTTCCAATTCCCCTAACCCGGTATCCATCAGGATAAAGATATTTTGAGACATTCTTCCATTTTCAGGGCCCTGGATCATGGTGCTCTCCAGGAAAGGCAGCCACTGACTTTCCGATACCTCTAATGGAAATTAAAAGACACACCATTCTCCAAACTATGACATTTCCATAGGACTAATTTAGCCAAGAAGATTTATATTACTTTTTCACATACATCCATCAAGAATCTCCTGTTTTAGCCATAAGGTACCCCCTTTCCAAAGATAATTCTTTCTTTCTTTTTTTTTTTTTGTAGTGCTGGGATGGAACCCAGGATCTCACACATGCTAAGCAAGTGCTGTGCCACTGAGCCAGAACCTGATCTCCCAAGTCCCAGACTTTTTTTCTTTATTTGTGGCAAGGGGAATTGAACCCAGGGTTGCCCCACTGAGCTACATCCTCAGCCCTTTTTTCATTATTTCGAGATAAGGTCTCTCTAAGTCACTAAGTTGCTCAGTCTAGAATTGCTATCCTTCTGTCTCAGCCTCCTAGAGTACTGAGTTTACAGGTGTGTGTCACCATATCTTGCTCTGAGTGCTATTCTTCAAGTGACTAAAAACTCAAAACCTACTACAGTAAACAAATATGAAGTCCTACAAGACATTTAGAGAGGAACTGCTGCCACTAATGTTTAAACTCTTCAATGAAATTGAAAGGGAAGCAATACTCCTAAATTCATTCCTGGAAGCAAGCATCACCTTGATCCCCGAAGCAGAGAAAGACTCAACTGAAAAAGAGAACTATAGGCCAATCTCACTAATGAACATAGATGCAAAAATCCTTAATAAGATACTGGCAAACAGAATGCAGAAGATCATCAAGAAGATCATACACCCTGATCAAGTGGGATTCATTCCAGGGATGCAGGGATGGTTCAATATATGCAAATCAATCAATGTAATACACTATATCAATAGAGTCAAGGACAAAAACCATAGGATTATCTCCATAGATGCAGAAAAAGCATTTGACAAAATCCAACATGCATTTATGATAAAAACCCTACAAAAAATTGGAATAAATGGTCTCTACCTCAAACTGACAGACGCCATCTATGAAAAACCAACAACCAATATCATACTAAATGGTCAAAAACTGAAATCCTTCACAGTAAAATCAGGAACAAGACAAGGATGTCCACTATCACCACTCTTGTTCAATATAGTCCTGGAAACATTAGCCACAGCAATTAGACAAGAGAAAGAAATAAAAGGAATAAAGATAGGTAATGAGGAAGTCAAATTGTCATTATTTGCCGATGATATGATGCTGTATATAGAAGACCCCAAGAACTTCACCAAAAGTCTTTTAGACTTAATAACCAAATTCAGTCAAGTAGCTGGTTACAAGGTCAACACACGAAAATCAATAGCTTTCCTCTACACCAATGACAGACTCACTGAGAGAGAAATAGGGCAAATAATTCCTTTCACAATAGCATCCAAAAAACTGAAATACCTAGGAATCCTAACGAAAGAAATCAAAGACCTCTTCTCTGAAAACTATGGCACTTTGAAAAGAGAGATTGAAGATGATATCAGAAAATGGACAGACATCCCCTGCTCCTGGGTAGGAAGGATTAATATTAGTGAAAATGGCCATACTTCCAAAACTGCTATATAGATTGAATGCAATTCCAATTGAGATCCCAGCAGCATACTTCATAGACCTCAAGAAAACAATCCAAAAATTCATTTGGAACAAGAAGAGACCCAGAATAGCAAAAGCAATTCTAGGTAACAGAGACATGGCAGGGGGTATCACAATCCCCAACCTGCAACTCTACTACAAAGCTACTGTGATAAAAACAGCATGGTACTGGCAAAGAAACAGACTTGAGGACCAGTGGAACAAATTAGAAGATGCAGAAACAATGCCAGACACACTCAGCCATCTCATCTTTGACAAAGGAGCCAAACACCCTCACTGGAGGAAAGATAGCCTCTTTAATAAATGGTGCTGGAAAAATTGGGCTTCAACTTGCCAAAGATTAAAACTAGACCTGTATCTCTCACCATGCACTAAACTAAAATCAAAATGGATTAAAGATCTAAATATTAAAATAGAAACTCTGAACCAGTTGGAACAGAGGTTAGGTAGAACCCTTGAAGACATTGGTGTAGGAAAAGATTTTATGAACAAAACCTCAGTTGCCCGTGAACTAGCACAAACAATCAACAGATGGGATCTCGTCTTATTAAAAAGCTTCTGCACAGAAAGAGAAACCACCAGCAGTGTGAAGAGGCAACCCACAATGTGGGAAAAAATCTTCACCTGCTCTTCCTCAGACAAAGGTCTACTATCTCGAATCTATAAAGAACTTAAAATGATCAGACCTCCCAAATTTAAAGACCCAATCCAAAAATGGGCATCTGAAATGTACAGACATTTCTCAGACAAAGAAGTAGAAATAGCAAATAAATACATGAAAAAATGTTCAACATCACTGGTCATTTGAGAGATGCAAATGAAAACAATGCTGAGATTCCACTTCACTCCAGAAAGAATGGCTGCTATCATGAAATCAACCAATAACAAATGCTGGCGGGACTGTGGGGAAAGAGGAACCCTGCTCCACTGCTGGTGGGAGTGTAGACTGGTGCAAGCACTGTGGAAATCAGTATGGAGATACCTCAAAGAACTAGGACTGGAAGTCCCATTTGACCCCACTATTCCACTGCTGGGGATCTTCCCCAAAGAATTAAAAGAATCATACCACAGTGATATATGTGCACCCATGTTCATAGCAGCACAGTTTGTAATAGCTAAAACTTGGAAACAGCCCAAATGCCCATCAACTGGAGACTGGATAAAGAAAATGTGGTTTTTTAATAAAATGGAGTACTACTCAGCCATAAAAAATGAGAAATTAGAGACATTTTTAGCTAAGTGGATGCACATTGAGGCCATACTCTTAAGTGAAATAAATAGGACACACATGTGTAAATACTGAATAGTTTCTCTGGTGTGAGAAACTGAAAGTGTAAATAAGGACTAAATGTATAATAGGTAATGTGAAATCGGAAGAAAAGGGGCAAAGGAGAAGGAAGTGGGAGGGCAAGCGGAAGGAAGTGGGAGGGCTAGGGGAAAGGATAGAAGGGAATGGCATTAATATGAGAAAATGGAAAAATAGGAACAAAATCTTTGTAAATAGGGAGGACTGGAGGGGTTGAAGGGAGGGCTGGGCAAGGGTGAAAAATAAGAACCACGAGAGACTATGTAAAGGTGCAAATTTCCAATGATGAATGTCATTTTATTTTATACCTAAAATGTACCAATGATTAGAATGAATAATCGATAATGTAAAATAGGAAGAAAAGGTCCAAAGGGGTAGGGGTAGTGGGAGGGGCAGGGGAAAGGAAAGAAGGGAAAGGAAAAATGATGAGAAATGGAAAAAATGGAAATAAAGTCTTTGTAAATAGGGAAGGGTGGAGGGCGTGAAGGGAGAGCTAGGAATGGGGAAAAACTAAGAACCAAGATGCCTTATATAAAGGTACAATTCCCAATGAGAAATGTAATTGTGTTGTATACCTACAATGTACCAATAAAAGAATTTAATACAAAAAAACAAAAACAAAAACAAAAACAAAACAAAACAAAAAAAACAAATATGAAGTTCTCCCAGGTAATACACATTACCATAACAAACAAATAAAAATATCAAATATCTATTACTAAATATCAGGCTCAAATAGTACATTAAACATTTTTAAACGGAACTAATACTCTCCCCTTAGTGCTGTCTTTCAAATCTCTTTCTTTTCCATTCCCTGCCGTAAGTGCAGGCTTTATCATCTTTCTCCAATGATCCCTTCATATCTATAAATTCTCTCTTCCCCAAACCACAATTTATGTCACAGGGTGAATAATTTTCTTAAAATAGTGTTTTTACTCTCCTCTATGGCAAGGTCTCCCATGACCCCATGAAACCTCTAATTTTAAGTCCAACTACTTGTTCAAACAGTAAACCAAAAAGAATTCCAGTTGCAAGGTATTCTTACGTCTTACTCACAGAGATTTCCAAGTTTGTCTCCACTCCATGCAATCGCACTGCCCGCTGCCACAAGCCCATGCAAACCTCCGCCTCAAACCTGCTCAGAAGTGTGGGCTTGGCAGTGGACTTCCTAAGCGTAGCTTGCACCCTGCTTCCACTATTGCTGGGTTGGACAAGTGGAAGAATGCTTGGCCTCTCTGGACTACAGGTTCTGCATTGATACAATAAAGACAATCTAAGTGCCTACCGCAGTGTACTCTGTGGATTTAAACAAAATTAATTCCTAAAAAGTTTTTGGAACAAAACCTGTCCCCTACAGTAAACACAAATGAAGAGGGACTTGTCACGCTTATCTCTTTATCTTGCAACTAGGGCTCAGAGAGATTAAGTGCCTCTCCCCAAACCTCACTAATAATAAGTTCGTAAACTGAGATGCTAATCTGTATTATTTGGCTTCTGACCCTATTCTCTTGATCAAGCCATTACACTGTATCCACCAATCCTCTAAATTTTCTCCTAGCAGCTACTGTATATGTGCTCCAATTGCTTACTAGAATATCTCAAACATGCTAGTCCTTGGTGCACTTCACACACTCTTGCCCCAACCTAGAATATTTTCCTTTCTCCTACAAGCACCCCCACCTCCAATTTCTTATCAGCTCAAACTATTCCAAAGCTCTCTCTTTTTCCTTTGAATTTTTATGGCACTTTAACCGCCTGTAAAACTCACTGGCACTGGTTACATCCTGCCTTGTAGTGTAACTTGTCTTTTTTATGTGTCTTGTTTATCCATAAATCTATTGACTATAAATCTGTTGAGGGTGGATTGTGTCTGTCTTACAGTTCTTTGGGTTCCCAGCAGGGACTAGCATGGCGCATTGCCCAGAGTAGACTTTCCCCAAATGTTTGCTGATTGATGAACAGGCATAAAAAGCTGCTAGCAATGGACAAAGTACCCCTGTTCTCAACACTGCCTGTGTTCCTGTGAGATATGTCTCATCCCTCTCTTACCACTCAGGGCAGAGTCAAGGAACCTGAAAATTAGTAACATGGGCTGTGGTTTGAGTGCGCCTCTCCAAAATTCATGTTGCAATGCAACTTCCAACAGCAGTATTAAGAGGTGAGGTCTTTAGGAGCTGATTATGTCACAAAAGCTCTGCCCTCACGGGTGGGATTGGTGCTTTATAAAGGACTGATGGGAACCAGTGAGGCTCCGCCCACTCTGCTATGTGAGAATATTATCATTGTTGCAGGCACTGTCTTGGAAGCAGCAGTCAGTCCCTCACCAATGAACTTCCAATACCTTGATCTGGGTCCTTTCAGCCTTCAGAACTGTGAGAAATAAATTTCTGGTATTTATAAATTATCCAGTCTTAGCTATTCTTTTATTGCAGCACAATCATACTAAGATAACATACATTCCTCATACTTTGTGGGAAAGAGAAAAGTTCTACACTTGCTTCTTCTAGTGTAGAAAGAATCCCTAAACATGAGTTAACTGTACACTCTCTAGGTGTTCAAGGAAATCCAGAGGGGTGCCCCTTCTTTCTCCCTGACTGTGGAACCAATCGGGATTTATACAGTGTGTAGGCAGAAGACAGCAACAATGTGCAGATGCATTGCCAATGTAGAGTCCATACCGTTGTGTGCACCTGAAGTTGCTTAGCCAACTGATGGGCTAATCTTGAACCCTGAGAATTTACTCACCCAATCATAAGTAGCATGGGACCTTTACTCCAATATGAGTAGTGTCATTTCAAACAGAAACCAAGACAAAGTAGAATGCCACGTAAAGATGGAAGCAGAGATTGAGTTGATGTTTCTGCAAGTCAGCAAATGCCCAGAGTTGAAGGCCATCACCAGAAGCTAAGGAGGAGGCCTGAGACAGATTCTCCCTCAGAGTCCTCAGAAGCAACCAACCCTGCCGACACTTTGATTCCAGTCTTCGTCACTCCAGCAATGGCAGAAAATAAATAATTACCACAAAACAAAATGTATAGCAGTAGGAAGCAGTTACAGATGTTATGGGTCATTTATGCCTTGAAAAATTACATAACCATTTAAATTATGTTTCTTAAAAGATGACTAAATTATTACTAACAATGAGTAAAAAATACAATATTAAGTAAAACCATTGTATATGTGTCATATAATTCTAATTTTGTGGGAAATAAATGATATATATAGAAAAACAATTCATGAAATGTTATAGGATTGTCAATATTTTCTATTTATTTTGCTTGAAACTGTTTTAAACATTCTAAAAGGTCAACAATGAACATATATTCCTTTGTTTTGTTTTGTTTGTTTTTGGCATGCCTTCTTAATCATGCTAAAGAGTTAATTTAGAACAAGGAAAGTTGGAGCAGGAGGCAGGGTGTTTTCTTCCTCAGTTAAGAATCTGAACCATTGTATTGCAGGAGAGGGACTGTTTATGTCCAATATTGTAATAAAGCATAGTCATTTCACATGCAATGTTCAAATACAAGGAAGCTCTAGGGAATGCTATACAATAAGTACACGCCATGGCCACTGGGATTCTGTGAGGGCTCCCAAAGCGGGTGTCCAGGCTGGAATGAACCCACGAGGGAAAAGCAGAACCCAGTTGGTGAAGCTGTGAAGAAACTGAGCTAAGTAAGAAAAGCGTTAACAGTGAAATATATTTTACAAATGATTGTTTGGCCCAAATATATATCTAGGTGAATCTTTCCCTTTTTGTATGCTCTGTTTTTTAGGCCAGCTCATTGCAGTTTCGGAAATATTTTTGCTAAACTAAAGGTTACCACCTGTGTGGTTTTGGCCTAACTCCTCCTATCTTCCATTTCCTTGTTTTCAATGTGACTATGTTTTCAAGCATTAAAGGGGACAGTTCACTTCCCTCTGTACATCCCTCATACTCTTCATGTAAGTATATAAACTTACAACACTTTAAGTAACTACACAGTTTAGACTCAAGGTCTTTTTCATCCCAAAGATCTCTGAATAGAAAAGCTAATTGGCTCAAGCAAATGGCCAGGAAAAAAATATCCCTGGTCCATTCCCAGCCTCATGTGTTTCTGACACCTGATAACACAGTCTCTGAAATTCTAGCTGCAGAGATTTAGTATTTAGGGTTAAGTTTGATTTTGGGGAGGTAACTAATGCATATTCTTTGGGGACAGACTGCCTGGACTTGAATCCTAACTTCAACGTAGTTGCGTGACGTTGGCTATTTAATCACCAGGTCCATTGGTGTCCTCATCCATAAAATGGAGCTAATCCTAGTATCTGGAATGGTGTGTGTAAATTCCCAAATATTCCTTATTATTTCTTCTGGTGAGTGAATTTCAGAGCCATATAAGCATCTCAGGGAAAGTTGTGAAAAGGTCTTACAATGGAAATAGTGAGGGAAATAAACAGATGTAACTTCATCCACCGGAAGAAGTGCATGCTATTGAGATTCATGTATCTTTGGATAAAGAATGAATATGATTTTTTATATCTGTGAACTAATTCCTTCTCATCCACCACTCCCTTAGATAGGCATTAACTGTGACCAACCAGGCTGGCTCTGTACCTCACTTCTGTTTTCTTTATGTCACTTCCTTTACTCTGGGTATAAATATAATCTGCCTATGTGGTGGGGCAAGCAATCTGTGCTATTTTCAGTCCAAACTGCTGCCTGAGTCTAGAACTGCAAATAAAACCAATTAAGATATGCAAAACTAGATTGGTTTTAGTCTTGTGTTTTAATAACTGGGAACAATGGGCTTTATTTTCTTCTTTCAATTGATGTGCATCCTAGCTATAGGCCTCAAAAATCTATCTCTACTGTACTCCCACTGGGTCTATACTTGGATGCACTAAAGATCATACAAGGACTGATCAAAAAGTACAGTGTGTATTTAAGAAAAAAATTGTTACAACAAAAGACACATTGCCATCAATTCCCTCTCAAAATATTTCCTTCTTCAAACATACTTATCCCATCATTCTTACCATTTTCTGAAGCAGTTCTGGAATTCCCCTTTGGTGAGTGGCTTTGTGAGGTGTGTTCAAAACTATGGTGAGTGCTGCTGCTAACTGTCATCCAATGGAAAGGCAGGCTCATAAAAATATTACAGTGTGTCCTTATCCACTTTATTCACCAGATCTGGCACCATATGATTTCTGGCTTTTCCCCAAAGTCAAAATGTCCACGAAAAGTCAACATTTTTAATAGATCAGGACATCAAGGCAGCTGCGACAGTGCAACTAAAGACAAAAGAGGACTTCCAGAATTGCTTCAGAAAGTGCTTCAGAAATTCAAGAACAATGGGGTAAGTGTGTTCAAAGTAAGGGAGAATATTATGGGGAGATTACTGGTAATGTATCATTTACTGTAATAAACTTAAAGAATTTAAACATTCACTGTATTTTGTGACCATACCTCATAGAAAAAGCTACAGTGCAGGGATACGGGTGGTGATCTGAAGTAATATGGGTTTTTATTTTGTTTTGTTTTGCTGGTTTCTCAGCCTTAACAAGACTGTTTTATTCTTTTTCCTTTGTTCAGGTCACATGTATACTGACTGCTATGGGAGGGACCATGCTCTAGTCCAAGTCATCCCCAAGCCACATTAGTGAGCTATCCCACCATAGTACTTCGGCTAACCCAATACAGGGAGCTTCCTGTTTTGGAAAGGCCCTGATACGATTAGTGTGAACGGGATCTTATTCTTTCTGTTATCAACTATGTGATGCGTTCAGAAAAACAAGGTGGTGGAAATCCTCCTGCTCTGTTTTGCTGGGAAGGGAAAGATCAACTCTCCACACCATCTTCAGACCCAGACTTGAAGAAATGGTCCATCTGTCATCCGTGGGATAGTTTTCATCTGGAAAATTACAAGTCTACCTTGAGTACTGGAAGAAAGTTGAGGGTGTAGCCTGATGATTAACAGCACAGGTTTTTTAACATCTGGGTTCACATTTCTGCTTGGCCACTTATTAGCTTTGTAAGTAGCTGATCTCTTAGCTACTCATTCTTCCTCTACATGACAGGAAGTACATCCCTCAAAGAAATTAAATGAAGGTATCTAAGTAAAACATCTGGCACAGAGTAGGGACTCAGCAAATAACATTGCTGCTGATCAGCTAGTGCTAATGCTTTTGACCACTAAATGCAGCTTTGTGGGTAGGGGAGCAAGGAGGAGAGGAAAAGCCCATAATAACAGCCTCAGGCTGAATGCCTCTGTGAGGGTGCCCTGGAGAATCCCACCCCAGACAGGCTACCTGCCTTAAACTTTTAATGCAATCCCAATTTTCTCTTTACTATTCCAGTCTTAGCACCATGGATCCTGGGGGCACTGAGAAGCTGCTAAGAATCTCAGTAAACACCATGAGTTACCTTGAAGTACTCTCTCCTCAGCTTTTCCCAGATCCAGAAATTTACGAAGTAAGTAAAGCACTTGCCAATATGTATATGAGAGTCGAGCTGATTATAGTGGGAAAGTGTCCTTGGATATCTTTGTACCTTATGCACGCTAGCAACAATGAGCAAAATGAGACCTGGTCATCTTAAATGTGACCCAACAACCTGGCATTTTACAAATATTGCATATTTATATAAATAGATTTTTTTTTTTTGGTACTGGGGATTGAACTCGGGTCCTTGCGCTTGCACAGCAGGCGGCGAAACCACTGAGCTAAATCCCTGGCCCCGATATAAATAGATTTTAAAAATAACATTATGTATCCCCCTGTGAGAAGATAAGATCATGGCTAAGCCTCCTTGTTCCTTCACCTTTAGTCAGAGACACACATGCAGCTATTGCTTCCCTAGTAGACTAGGGAAGCAGTGGGCCTCTCACACCTGTGAGGTAAGGAGTAGCGGCCACATGCAGCTCGGTACTTGTCCAGGTGAGCAGAAGCACCTGCCTCAGCCACAGGCACAAGAAAGGAAAGGCAAGGGTGCTGTAGACTCACGGGGGCAGTGGCATCCATGCTGTCTCCATTCCTGAGCCCACCCCACCTGGGCGCGAGACTGCTGGGCACTGGGCAGGGAAACACAGCTCTCAGAGAGATCAGGCCAGCAACAGGGGATTGGGATTGGGGCACGGTCCTTTCTCCAGTCTCCTGAAAGATTTCATTCATTCATTCATTCATTCATTCATTCATTCATTGTTCCAGTCTTTTATCTCACTTTCCTCTGCCTCACTTCTCCATGGGATAACTTTCTCCACCTGTCTATGAGGTACAGAAAAAGGGGTGGGTCTCAAATAGTTGAGATTCTTTTCTGTGTTGTACTGCCTTTTCTCCTTTCCGTTAAACAAAAGGGCACAGCCTTTGGAAGGACACCAATGGGAAAATAAAGAATTTTATCTTTGGTGGAGGCTGTCAGTGGCTGCTTTCTGTGCCCCAAGTGCCTGGAGTTCCCTGGTGAGTAAGTGGAAAACACTTATCACCCAAACAAATATTTTCCCAGGTTCCCTTCCCTGCAGAGCCACCATGGATCCTGCAATGAACGTGTCAGCATAAATTCCTCCTTACCCTGAATATGGTTTCAACTCTAAAACAGGAGAAATTCTGAAGTTAGGGAGGACACAGATAAGTCTGAATGACAAAGCATGAAATCTAGAGGAGGAAAGGGCTTTTCTCTTGGCTGTAGGTTAGTCAGCAGGGTTGTACTGAGCTTGCTTGGGCTGCAGAACTAGAAGTGTAAATCTGTACTGAGGGGCCCAGGGCACCTAGCCAGGCCCTGGCCCAGTTTAGCCTTGTATTACCTGCACCCAGATGTGGCCTGCAGCCATACTGCTGGGTCTAATCCCTGTTTCCACCTTGCTGACCGTGTAGCCCAGGGAAAGTCACTTACCCTCTCTCTGGGTGCCACAGTTCTGTCATCTGTGAAACAGGGCCTGGTCACCTCCTGCTTCATAGGCTTGTTGAGGGGATTCCATAAGGTAACAGTTGTATGAGATTTAGAAGGGTTTCTGGGACCTAGTAAATACTCATTAAATGATATTTTTATCCAAACTCAAGGTAGCACAGAGAGGAAGAGGGCTGGCCACTTGTCCCTTGGCATGACTTAAAGCAGAGAGCTTGGCACACCTGGCTCTTGACAGGGACTGGTCCTTTGCAGTTTGACTTAGGAGCAAGTGTTTGATGACAAATGGCCTCAGTCTGGGGTATTTCCCTCAACATCAACCGACCAAAGATTAATAGCATCTCATCACTTTCTCACTTCTGAAAGATCTTTTTTTCAAGCAACAAGAGAAAATTATACTTGTGATAAAAATTCACTTAACTGAAAAGCTTAAAAAACAAAGATAAAATACCTTTCTTCAGAAATCTCATTTTCCAAAGGTTGTCAAAAATTATTTATTAGCTTTGTACAAAGAAAAAGCCAAGGAATAACAGTTTTGTTTGGTTGTTGCTACTTCCAGGATCCAAATTTTTTTACTTCTGCTGTCTATTCAAGCAAAATGAATTATTCAGTAGTTAGCATGACTAACATTACTTATGTGAATGTAACTAATTTAGTGAAGGCTGGTTTTTTATTTCCACTTCTGAGCGACTCAACGTGGCCTGTGACTGTTGCCCTAGAAAGAATCATTCTGTACTCATGCTGCAATTCCCCGATTATATATTTCTAGGGCCAAAATGAGCTTATCTCTTATCCAGGCACTAAGTATTTATAAAGCCAAAAAAAAAAAAGCAATGTTTTACTTACACTTGGCTTGGTTGCTTTGTGAAACAAATAGTTGGCTGATGTTCCTATATTTCCCCACCCACAAAATGGGTGCAATTATATTAGATTGCCAGATGGTCATAACAAGGTTCTAATAAGGCGAAATACTTTAGTTCAAAGCTGGTGTGTGTGGGTGTGTGTGTGTGTGTGTGTGTATGAGTGTGGCCTTATTCTTGAGGTTGTATTTCTAGAACTGTATCATAATTTTAAACAACTTTATTCAAGTATAATTGACTAATTCAGTGAACATACATACATCTAGCAAGTATACATATAAGCTTTAGAGTCTGAGTTCTAATACAGCAAAGGTAGCTGGTTGCCCCTCCCCCACCACCCATTCCTTCTTATCTTTAACTAGAACTACTGAAAATAAGCTGAATGCATGGTTACTTCAAATAAAGTTTATATTTTTCTGACCTTCTATGTGGCTAGTATGGCCATGATTAAGTTTTGTGCAGTGGAATTTAAGAACAAACATCACAGGTGACTTCTAAGAAGTGTCCTTAAAGAGTGGAATATATACTTCTCTGGTCTTTCTCCATTCTGCTGATCAAATGAGAATGCAATAACTGGAATTCAAGTGCACAAGGAGCAAACCACATGTGGACAATTGTGGATGACAATGCAGAAGGAGATGTGAGAACCAGATCAACACTGCACTATTTATTTCCAGCCTTCTTATACATGAAAAAGAAAGTTTCTGCATTCTGTTTGGCTTGCTGGTTTCTAATATGCACAGCTGCACCTAACCCTAACTGATATATCAGACAAATTACAATTGCCCAACCTATAAAACAGGAATGATTATTCCTATCTTGATGAGTTGTGAGGACTAAATGAGGTAATGCATTGAAAGTACCCTGGCCCTAGAGTAAATGATCAATAAAGTGCAAGCATCAGTTCTCATTATGATTTACATGAACTGTATGATTTAGGAATTCAAATCAGCCCAAGGGCCCAGAGGCTGTTTTGTAGTGATGGAGGAAAAGAGGGTCCTGTGTTCCTCCCCTTTGCCTTAGTGCCCTGCTGCCTCAGTGCAGCCACCTAATCAAGGTTCCTCTAGATTCCCTGGCTGGCATCACCACCACTGAGGCTGGCACTGGGTCCTGGGAAGCCCTGCCAGCCCCTCTGCTACCTGTAGGATCAATAAAATGTGCACAACTCTCTGAATGAAAGGGCACTGGATTTGGAGTCCCTCCTCAGGAAACTTCCCCATGAACAGCATGTGTGACTGGCAAGAGCTCTCCGTAGTGTGGACAATTCCAGGTTGGCAAGATTTTATTTTTTCCAAGTGAGAGTGGAGCACTGACCAGCAACCTTGAGGGAACAGCAGCACTTGAGCTGCTACTGTGCTTTTAGCAGGGGCATGGCTACCCTCCTATTCAGTAACCATGGCTATGCTCATTTAAAAGGACAGAAAGCAACCTGGCTGGGGAGGACAGGGTCAGTTACTGCTTAGAATCCCAGTGGTTCCTCTCTCCTACTATTGCCAGAAGCAGCAGTGTGGAATCTGGGCAGCACAGGAGAGGACTTTGAAAAAACAACACTAAAGTGAAAGAGAAGGCTCCAGGGGAGCAAAACCTGCTGACAACAGGAAGTGGCAGAGTGGCCTTGGCATTCCAGCCTAGGCAGGCTATAAACCCTGTCCCACATGGTCCTGCACTCTGCTCCTCCTGCAGCCCAGCATCGTCCTTCACTACAGGAGGAGAACCATCACAAGATGACTTTGTGCTCATTACAGTTGCCTCAAGATTGAAAAGTGGGGTGTTCTGGGCCCCTAGCCCCTGGTTAACCTGAGCCCAGCAGTGATTCATGGACCAAGGCCAGGCAGTGCCCAGGCTAGGGCTGATGCAGATAGCTACCTGGAAGCTGGTCTTACTGGTCACTGTAAGCTGCTCTAAGAAACCTCTATTTTATTTTATGTGATTTAAAGGGATAATTCATAGAATCAGGGACAGAATCCACACTCACAGGTGTGGAAAAGCTAGAATAATGTCCTGAATGCAGCGTGAAGTATAACAGCTACAGACTGTAATGAAGTCCTGCACTGGGTTCCCGAAGTCAATCAGGGCAGAGGGTGGGAAAGTTTTGGTCATAGCCCAGTGTGGTGAAGCCCAAGAGCTCCCTTGGGTTGCATGAAACACAGAAGATGTGTTAAGATAAGTAGTAGAGCAGGAGTATGTTAAATATAGATAGAAAAGAATGGATGAATCAGGAAGATTCTAATATTCACGAGATAGTAAATATAAATGAGTGGAAAATATATATGAGACATACATACATACATCATGTGAACCACTAAATATACAAGAAAACTCAAATGCTGAGTATAACAAAATACTCATGAGCACTTGCTATTTATAAAACCTTAATTTGGCCAACCATTGGTGTTACGCATCACAGCCTGTGTATTCTAAGACAAAAAAATAAAACCTATGGCAATTCCATTGTCTAATCAATGAGTGGAAGCTGCAGCCAGGCCAAGATTGTCCTTGGCCATGTGTCTCTGTGACAGGCATGAGTCACTTGCCCTGGGCACCTTCTGCCTATGGATTTCTTGCTCAAACTTCAGATCTGGTCTTCATAACAGTAGCATCATTGGTGGTGGTGCACGGAGGGGAGGGGCAGATGAGCTTTGCACAACTTGCTTCCAATAGTGGAGCCATCCATTCTACCTGCCTCTAGCTTGTGCTTCTCACCAAATCTCTTTCCACTTGCTTCTTGCACAAAACACATGAGATCCAGGGTTCTAGGAACCTCTGAGGTAGAAAACAAGGGCAAAATTTCCCTTTCCTTCTGACAGCCCGAGGCACTTTGGGCTCAACGATAGCCATCGGACCCTCTGCGTCACCCTTGAGGATGACCTGGGGCAGCTGGCTCCAGTTTCTTCCCCCAACCTCTGCAGTGGCCTCTAGGCTGTGTAGCTCTGTAGCCCTGACAGGAGCCTTTGAATAGCCTGACACAGCAGAGATGGGGAAGGACACTGCACTGCCATCATTCCTAAGTATCCAGATCCCATGGCTGCTCCTTCTGGAATCTCCTTGAAAGCAGCAGCAGTACAGATTTCAGCCCTGGTTATTTTTGAGGAAATGCAGGAGCTGTCAATCAAACTGCTGCTTCTCTGAAGTTTACCAGAATGGTTACCAGGATGGCTGTGGTGTCCTAGATACCTCACTGTGTCCTATTTGCCTTGGACCAGGAGCCTTCACATTCAGGCCTATCCCAGATGACCCACTTCTTCTGCCACCACTTCAAAAGTCCCCCAAAGGGTCTGCAAGATGCAGGAAATGCAGATACATGGGCCTCTCCTCCTCTGTATATACAGCACTCCCTCACACCCCTTGGGGCAGCCTAGGAGGGATCCTCCCTATGCACTATCCCCTGTGCTACAGCACAGGTCCCAATAAAATCTAATGGAGTGGTCTTATTGCCTGGTTCTCATTTTTCTTTTGGCTAGAGTAGGATGAGCAGATTGAACTGAGAAAGAGTTGGTAACAGCAAGGGCTATTACCCCTGAGTCTGAGTGGCAGCCATAGAGCTGCACGAGTGCCAGAGAGCAGTGGGAAAACAAAGAGCCAAGAGTGATGGAGACTTGTAGAGACCAGGAGAAGGGCTTCAAAGGGGCACTTGGAGCTGCTCAAGAGCTCCAGAAAGCTGCCAAGGAGTTATGAGCTCCAGCTGCTGAGTAGGGTAGCTGAGAGTCACCAGGGGCTGTAGCACTAAGAGCCAAGAGGCATCGGCACTCACAGCTTGGCACTCCAACACTAAGGGCTGGGAACCACTGACACAAGGGAGCTGTACTTGCCAATTCATGATTTCTATCCAAATTGACTAAGAACTTTCCTCTGATTGGTAAAATCTTGGAAGTCAGTGGGGGAACCCTTCTGTTCAGAGAGCCCTGAGGAAGAAGGCAGATAACAGTGATAGTCGTCAGCAGGCTCAGGAACCAGCCCATGTCCGATTTTCATTTTATGTGGGGCTAAAAATCCACCTAGCCAGTCACACCTCGACCAGCTAACTGCTATGATCACGTCTCCCTATTAGGCCCCAAGGGACATCTGTGCACAGGGGCCGAGGGCCATCCATGAAATCCCACCTGTGGGTTTAGGTCCATGGAACTCACGCTCAAACCTCACGGTGGGCTGCCAATGTGTGGGTCTTTGGGGGCCATGAGAAGTCCTTCTACAGAGATCCGATTTCCACCCCAACTGGCTAAGTGGCCTCTTTATCCCCCAGCCCATATCCAAACCTCAGCTCAAAGGTTTTTGAGGACACCCAGCATTCTGGATGCACTTACCCAAGTGAAAAGTTAGCGAGCTGGTCTAAAACTGCTTGCTCCAGACCTTCCCAGGCTTCCCATCCAAGCAGGAGGCAGCCCTGCATCTCTCCTTCTGTCCCTGATTTTTGAAGATTCTACAAGGGAGAATTCAGCTCAGAGTTCTGAGAATTGTCTCAGAGTTTTGATTCCTTTTGCTGCTTTCGAATTTTGAAAGCTCCAGTCCTTAGCAGGAAGACTCTGAGGGCAAGGCTGGGAGCCTGACACCTCCCCCTGGTGGCCAGTGTTTGCAAAGAATCAGTGTGCTAAGGATTGTCAATGGTTGGTTTCTTAAGGACTCTCTCAGAGATTACAAAGCAAGATATTATGGTAGGAGACCTTTCCTTTGGAGGCTGGTTGGCCCAGATGATGTCTACAGTCCATGATAAATCTTGCGGCTTAAATGATCTCATAATTTGTTGTGCAAAAGACATGTCAGGCACAGTTCCCAAACACATGAATTTTAGTTTCCGCAATTTAGTTAGTAATAGCATAGATCTCATTTTGGTTACCATGGTATGTTAACCATGACTGCCTATGTGAGGAACAAGCTTCACTTCTAGCTTCTCAGTCCACAGTCACTCATGGCAATAGCAGATGTGTCTCAAATAATTGTATCATTTCTTTCAGAATCTGTTGGTGAATGGTCCCTCTGCATCTCCCATTCAGTCTGTGCACAGACGGTAAAGTGTGTGGCTCATTGCCTGCTTATCTTCCAATGATTAATCCATGTGGCATCTTACTTGAAAGGTGCCCAATAAAGGTGAAAATGCAACAAAAGAATAAGATAGGAGGAATTCAAGAGTGATCTTTTGAATGGGGCATCGGTAAGGTTGAAGAAGTCACAATTGTGCAAATGTCACACAGCCACAGTGGAGAGACTCGGTGGTCTGAGGGACGTTGTGAAGGTAAACCTACCAACATAAATCTGAGGAAGGGTGAAGACATCTCAGAGGAAAGGCACCAGCAAAACCGTTACATTCAGATATGTGCTGCAACACTGAGAGCACAAAGGATAAAGTGTTGATTCACACTGAGAAAGGAGAATGGCAATTTCCCAAGGCATAGAAGAGATGCTTGCACCATGTTATAAATTATACAGAGGGCAAGCACAGTTTAAACAGCTTTTGATCAATTTTTTACAAAGAAGTAAAACACTTTCATTCTCAGTGTTTCCAATGTCTTGAATTACCGTATACTAAGTAAACACAGATTTTACTATTTTCTCATTTCTTCACATTCTAACTGAGGTTAAGAGTTTTGACAAATATTTTTAAGGTTCATAGGTCAATCATCATTTTCCCAACGATTTTTTTTGTAGTATTGAGGCTTAAACTCAGAGCCTTACACATAGTAGGCAAGTACTTTACCGCTGAGTTACATCTCCAGGCTTTTTAAATTTTTATTTTGAGATAGTCTCACTTAAGTACCTGGCTGATCTCAAATTTGCAATCCTCCTGCCTCCTGCAATCCTGAGTAGCTAGGATTACAGGTGTGTGCCACCATGCCTGGCTTTTTCCTATTGATTTTTAGGATGATTTTCACAGTTCCATCTTGAAACATCACTTTTACAATCCTGTACAACCCTGCAAAATGAGCTCTCTGTAGCTTTTAAATCAAGACTGCAAAACTCAGATGTCTTCAGGAGCCAGAGGGAAAGAGAGAATGAGAGAAGCAGACAGGATTATAAGAGGACACCTGGACAGAAGCCCCTCAGCCTTTGGGGGACCAGTGAGCCCTCAGCCCCAGAAAGCCTTATCCTGTCTAGAGTGGCTTCTCTTCTCCCCAGTGACAATGATTCAGACATAAATATCCTACGAGGAAAACAAAATGGTAGCAAGTGATGGCCTTTATTTTAAAATGCCTCCAATAAGAACATCTTCGAGTGGAAGAGAGCTGTGAGCAAGGAGTCAGGTGGTGAGGACCCATTAGTGGTGCTTCCCACTCACACACGTGTTATTGGTGGGAAAGTGAACCTGAGATTCCCTCCATGGCACCTGGACAGGAAGAATGAAGCTGGAAGACGGCCCACTGTCTCAATGTGCATGTGACACCTGAAATGGGGCCACCCAATTTCAGACTCGTGGTTATCATCTTAGCTACATGTCATGAAGATGAGAGCTGGATTCTTACAGGTAAGTTTTGCTGGGTTGATGGATTCAAAGGCACATGAAATGTGTGGTTGCTGCTGCTGGAGATCAATTCGGAGTGCTGGAGGGATTCTGAGGGTACAGCACTGTGGAAGATGGAACTGGGTCCAGGAACAGAGGAGGGGAGGGGCACAAAAATGAATTTTATGACTTCATCACTATGGGGCTTTTCTATTGTTTTTATTTAATTAGGTCATAGCTGAGCCCCTGAACTGCTTCTGTTTGCCCACAGACTTAGCAAAGTACTACTCAGTTTTTTTAAAGAAAAGTAGAAGTTGCCAAACTGATTTTTAGAACCATCCTATATTAGAGGGAGATAAACCATCTGGAATTCCTAGCAAAGAAATAACAGCAACCTCAACTCATGTACATGAGATTCTGAGTTGGAAGAAATCCTAGAGGCCACTTAGCCAGTCCTTCAACCAAAGCAGGAATTTCCTCTTTAAAAACATGGTCAGAGACAGGCTGGGCTTCCTCCCGAAGATCTTCTGGGCCTGGTCTCACCTTCTGCAAAGCCAGTTGGCATTTACACACAGACACACAGACACACAGACACACACACACACACATTCACACACAATGACATGCAGGAACCAGACAGATATAAGCCAAGGGTATGGCCAGCAGCTTGCTCAATAGGAATAGAACATTTGCAAGTGGAAAGTTTGAGGTTAATAGCCTACAAGTGCAAGAAAAGGATCTGGAGGACAAATATAATTAGCCATGTCAACATACTATTTCCACCTAATGAGGAATTGTTTGCTGGTTTTGAGAACTGAAACCAGTTTTTGGTAAGAGTGCACATGGGTAAAAATGACCACTGATTTTTTGGAGTCATTTTCTTGTGTGGTTGATGCAAAGCATAGCTTCCTTTTTAGAACATTGACAATGATGTTGTGAAAAATATAGAAAAATAGGCATAACTCCATACCAAAGCAAAATTATTTTGCACCTTTCCTCTGACCAATGCTTGTTCAAATACACACACTTTACACAGCTGTGAGCAGAAAAGTTATATCACTGGATTTTGAGAAACACTATTACTTTCCTACTATCCATTCCATCCTTGTTTGCTAAGAGAACCCAGGTTTTGTTCCAAGTGGCTATGTGCCCAGACCCAGGTTATTAACTAAACTCAGCAAAGCAATCATGATCACTCTGTTGTCATCTTTCCTCACACCTGGGGGGATATCTGTGACCTAGTACTGGCCAGAGACACTGAAGGAATGTCTGCTAAGAAAGCTCACTTTCATTGCAAAAGAGACCTTCCTTGCGCCTCCTTCTTTCATTGATCACAGACATGATGGCTGGAGCATTCCCAGTCACCTTGTGACTAAGAGGGAAAGCTCAAGAGAATTGCAGAGATGTTGGCCCTGGATCAACACTAGAAACCAAATTTCTTGTTTTATGAGAAAAATAAAGTTTTGTTTGAGCTACTGTTACTTCGGCTGGGTATAATTCTTGTTGATAAAAGCATTTTGGTTCTACTTAATTTCTTAATTATTCTCTGCAATAGGTCTTCTGTTGATATGGCATAATTTAAACTCTGTGCTTGAATGTTTAGGTTATTTTTAATCATTTCATGTTTCAGATAATGCTTCAACAAACATCTTTGTGCATTTAATGTTTTGTGTTGATCAGTACTGTGCTAAAGATTATTAATATATATTGCTCTTAAAATGTTTTGACAAATTGTTCTTTTCAAGGACTATGCCTTAACTAGTACATGAAAAAATTAAATTTACCAAACTTTCATCGGCAATAAGTACTACTATTATTTGGGAGCTGATTTCTTACATGTAAAATACTGCTTTGTTTGCTTTACTTAACAACTTAGCTTTCAAAGAAAAGGTGAGAGAGAGAGAGAGAGAGAGAGAGAGAGAGAGAGAGAGAGAGCTATGCTTTCACAGACCCAAGAATGTATCCTGAAATCGGGGATCTTTATAATCTGAGATCCAAAGCTAGGCTTCCACCTATTCTCTTGTTGTAAATAAGGTCATACTGGACCACATATTGTGTCCATTTGTCTGTCTATTTGTCTGTCCATTTGTCTGTTCTGGCTGTGCAGTGGCAGCATTGACCAGAGATTGTGCAGTGCCATCCTTCTAGAAAAATTTTACTTTCTCTAAATTTTGCTTTAATTAATATTAAAAATATAACAAATTTTCATAGACTGTCAGATTAGGGAATTTGTCATTGAGCCCGCAAGAGAGCTGATTTGGAGTGACTGGTGTCTCACTGTGGGGTTTGCAGCTCATCCCTTTCCCTGAAGGTCTTGGTCTTTGCTTCCTCAAGACCTTGGAGAGAGGTGTGACAAACATGAGTGATCTGGGCCTAGAGCCAATAGGAACCAGAGTAGGCTTTTTCAGGGTGTGAGCATAAGAGCATGTGTAGAGCTGTTGCTTTGAGACTGAGGAGTTATACAAGCAGGTGGGCAAGGGAATGGGAAGGGGATGTTAAGGGCAGAGAAGACTATACCTGTACTTTGCAGATCAAAGGAGGTCTAGACGCATTCAAATCAAATGTTTTCCCTTGAAACAGCTGCATAGCCATGCAGACCCGAGCAAGAAATTCACCCAGACAATAGCAGAGTAGGTGTGCAGGGCCCTGCCAAGACACAGCAGCTTGGGTGCACAGGCCCCAGCTTGAGGCCCAAGTGGAAAACAGCTGTGCAGGTGCACTGGCCCCAGCCAGAGACCCACCCAGACAACAGCCCAGCACAGGGATCCATAAGGCCATCATTCTGAACCCAGGTATTGTGCACAGTGGTAAGCAGCAGACAGAAGGCCTCTATGAGGCTTGTTGAGAATTGAAGCATACTAGGAGAGCAAAGAGTCACCTCAATAAAGGTCCAGCAGACTGCATTGGTTGAAATGAGAAGACATCTAAACAAGTCTCAAAACCAGACTTCCAGATGATGAAAGGAAACCCCAAGGGGCAATGAGATGGAACAATCTGAAACTCAACAACCTGGACTCCCTCAACTAGCAATGAAAGAGGATCTGGAAAAAATGAAATAAGAAATAATTTCTCAGATAACAACAGAGGTTGTGTCCATAGTGAAAGACATGATTAACAATTCTAGAGCAGACACAGATTTAAAAAAATAATAGAGGAGCTGAGGAACATGATGGAATCCTAGCATAGGAAATAAATGAAACCCATAAAACAAGATGCAAACAGATATCCAGGAGATTAAAAACTCCACTGAAAGTTTATGCAGCAGAATGAGTCAATGTGAGGACAGAATATCAGATATAGAAGACAAGATTGTGATTAGTGACAAGGAAAAGAAAGATTTCTTTAACATACCAAAGGACCATGAGAAATCAATTCAGCAACTGCTAGATGATGCAAAGAAGAATAACGTAAAACTGATCAGAGTCAATGAAAAAACAGGAGAGAGAGTGCAGATGACATAAAAAAACTGTTCACAGAAGTAATGGCATAAAACTTCACAAGCAGGAGAAAAGAATTTGGCACACAGATAAGTGAGGCATATAGGACTCCAACTATCCATGATAAAAAAAAAGTCTACACCTAGGAATATAATGGTCGAGATTCCAGAAATGAAACAGAAGAACAAAAGTCTAAATACAGTCAGAGAAAAGAAACAAATCACATACAAAGGAAAGACCATCAGAATCACAGCAGACTTCTCAACACAAACCCTCAAGTCAAGAAGAGCCTGGAGTGAACTATTCAAACCCTAAAAGAAAACAACCTCCAACCCAGATTGATGTACTCTGCAAAACTATCTTTCAAAATTGATGGAGAAATTAGGTACTTTTACAACAAAGAACACCTGAGGAACTTTATGAATACAAAATCAAAACTCCAAAAATTTTTAAACAGTATCTTAGGAAAAGATAATGAGGGTCACAACTCATGAACCCCAGCAGAATGAATCCATTAGGCAAGACAAGAAATTAAAGGCAAAGGGGGAGAATCCAGCAACAGGAAAAGGTTATGACAAGGATAAGTCAATACATATCAGTTCTAACCATCAGTGTTAATGGTCTCAATTCACCAATCAAATAAATAGACTGCCAGAATGGGTCAAAAAGCAAGATTCACCAATATGCTGAATACAAGGAACACACTTAATTCAAAAGGAAACTCATAGACTGAAAGTTAAAGAGTGGAAAACAATACTCCATGCAACAAAAAAATAGGAGTAGCTATACTATTTGCACATGAAATGGCTTTCAAACCAACACTAATTAAGAGAGACAAAGAAGGCCACTATATACCTGTAAAAGGAACAATCCAAGAGGAAGAGATGACAATCATAAATATATATGCACTAAATATTTGTGCACCCAACTATATAAAACAAATATTAACAGACATGAAAAATCAGAAAAGCACCAATACAATAATAATGGGGGACCTCAATACTCACTGTCATAAATAGATAGATCAACTAGCCAAAAAAAATTATAAATACTAGAACTCAATGAAACTCTTCAACAAATGGACTTAACAGATATTGACAGAGTGTTCCATCCCACAAAATCAGAATACACATTCTTTTCAGCTGCACACAGGTTGTTCTCCAAATTAGACCACATACTTGCTCATAGAACACATTAAAGTAAATTCAAAGGAATTGAAATTATCCCCCGTAGATCATAGTGCAATGAAATTGGAGATCAATGGTGAAAGAAACCACAAGAATTTTACAAATACATGGAAATTGAACAACACATTCCAGAACAACCAATGGGTCACAGAGGAAATTAAAGAAGAAATCAGACAGTTTCTACAATTAAATGACAATCCCAATACAACATATTGGATATTATGGGACACAATGAAAGCAGTGAGGGAAATTCATAGCAGTGAATACTCATATTAGGAAAACAGAGCAAGCTCAAAAAAAACAACCTGATGCTGAACATCAAGATTCTAGAAAAAGAAGAGCAGGACAAACCCAAAGCTCATACAGGAAATTATAAAGATCAGAGCAGAAATCAATGCAATGGAGACTAAGAGAATGATACAAAAAAATCAATGAAGCAAAAAGTTGGTTCTTTGAAAGAATAAACAAAATTGATAAACCCTTAGCCAACCTTATCAAAAACAGGAAAGAAAAGACCCAAATCCATGCAATTAGGAATGAAAATTGTGAAATCACAATGGACCCCAGCAGAAATCCAGAGGATCATCAATACCTACTTTGAGAACCTATACGCCAATAAGATGGAAAACACAGAAGAAATGGACAGATTTCTAGACATGTATGAATTACCAAAGTTGAATGAAGAAGATCTAAAAATTCTAAACAACCCAATATCAATCAATGAAATTTAAAACATAATTAAAAACTTACCAATGAAGAACATCCTGGGTCCTGATAGCTTCACTGCCGAATTCTACAAGACATTTAGAGAAGAACTACTACCACTACTGTTTAAACTCTTCAATGAAATTGAAAGGGAAGCAATACTCCCAAATTCATTCCTGGAAAAAAAATCAATAGCTTTACTGTTTATGAATAACAGACTCACTGAGAGAGGAACTGCAGAAACAACTCCTTTCACAATAGCATCCAAAAAAATGAAATGCCTAGGAATCAACCTAATGAAAGAAATCAAAGCCCTCTACTCTGAAAACTACAGCTCTCTGAAAATAGAGATCAAAGAGGATATCAGAAAAGGGAAAGACATCCTTGCTCCTGGGTAGGAAGAACCAACATAGTGAGAATGGCCATACTTACAAAACTGCTATATAGATTCAATGCAATTCCAATGAAATCCCAACAGCATACTTCACAGACCTTCAGAAAACAATCCAAAAATTCATTTGGAACAAGAAGAGATCTAGAATAGCAAAAGCAATTTTAGACAACAAAGACAAGGTAGACAGTATCACAATCCCCAACTTCAAACTATACTACAAAACTACTGTGATAAAAACAGAATGGCACTGGCAAAGAAACAGACCTGCGGATCAGTGGAACAGATTAGAAGATGCAGAAACAACTCCAGACACTCACAGCCACCTCATCTTTGACAAAGGAGCCAAATACCCTCACTGGAGGAAAGATAGCCTCTTTAATAAATGGTGCTGGAAATATTGGGCTTCAACTTATCAAAGATTAGAACTAGACCTATATCTCTCACCATGCACTAAACTAAAATCAAAATTGATCAAAGATCTAAATATTAAAACAGAAACACTAAATTGGCCAGAAGAAATGTTGGGTAGAACTCTTGAAGACATTGGTGTAGGAAAAGATTTCATGAACAATACCTCAGTTACACATGAACCAGCACAAAGAATCAACAAGTGGTATCTCATCTTATTAAAAAGCTTCTGCCTAGGAAGAGAAACCAACAACAGAGTGAAGAGACAACCCACAATGTGGGAAAAATTTTTTACCAGCTGTTCCTCAGACAAAGGTCTACTATCTAGACTATATAAAGAACTTTAAAAAATCAGACCTCCCAAATTTAAAGACCCAATCCAAAAATGGGCATCTGAAGTGAATAGACATTTCTCAGCAAAGAAGTAGAAATAGCAAATAAACATATGAAAAAATGTTCAACATGACTGGTCATTTGAGAGATGCAAGTGAAAACAACACTGAGATTCCACCTCACTCCAGAAAAAATGGCTGCTATCAAGAATTCAACCAATAACAAATGCTGTCAGGGTAGTGGGGGAAAAAGAACACTTCTCTACTGTTAGTGGAAGTGTAGACTGGTACAACCACTGTGGGATTAAGTATGGAGATACCTCAAAAAGCTAGGATTAGAGGACACATTTGACCCAGTTATTCCCCTGCTGGGTATCTTCCTCAAAGAATTAAAGGAATCATACCACAGTGATATATGTGCATCCATGTTCATAGCAGCACAATTTGTAATAGCTGTAGTTTTCAAGGTAGAGGTCTTTTACTTCCTTTGCACAGTGATATATGTGCACCCATGTTTATAGTGGCAGTTTGTAATAGCTAAAACTTGGAAACAGCCCAATTGCCCATCAAGTGGAGACTGGATAATGAAGATGTGGTTTTTCCATAAAATGGAGTACTACTCAGCCATAAGGAATGAGAAACTAGAGACATTTATAGCTAAGCGGACACACATAGAGGTGATATTCTTAAGTGAAATAAATAGGACAAATGTGTAAATGAATAGTTTACTAGAGAAACAAATAGTTTCTCTAGTGTGAGAAACTAAAAGTGTAAATAAGGATCAAAATGTATAATAGATGATGTAAAATAGGAAGAAAAGGGGCAAAGGGGAAGGGGAAGTGGGAGGGGTAGGGGAAAGGAAAGAAGGGAAAGCAATAAATATAGAAAAGGAAAAAACAGAAACAAAGTCTTTGTGAATAGGGAGGGATGGAGGGGTTGAAGCAAGGGCAGGAGAATGGGGAAAAAAATAAGAACCAAGGTATATCATGTAAAGGTACAAATTCCCAATGGTGAATGTCATCATATTGTATACCTAAAATGTACCGATAAAATTAATGAATAAAAAAAGTTTTCCCTTAATAAACAGCTCAGGTAATAGCAATTTAAAGTCTGAGCACTTTTCTTTGTCGCACTTAGAGCACCTCACAGTATAGCACTTTGTTTCCATCCCGCCCCCGCATGTCATGGGCCACAAGCACATTGAGATACTGAGATTCACTTGGTGTACAGAGGTCTGGAAACCCTCTCTCATCTGCCGTGACAGCTCTGCTCACCACAGCTGTGTGCTGCTCTTGTCTTCAGGAGGGGACAAGGATTTGAAGGAATGTGGGGGTAGAGACAGGCAGGGTGCTCATGGGTGCTGGGAGCTGAGTTGTGTGATCTGTGACTGCTCAGGGGCAGCACTTTGGGCTGTGGAATGAGGGGGTGGGATAGTTCTCCCCATCCCCGGACCGTGTGTGTGAGACCGCTGTCTCCTGGTACCTTGTCACTACAAACACTCTCCACAGCTCCTGCCCTTACCTGCATTTGGCCCTGGAGCTGAAATCCTGACCACAAAAGGAGGGTTCCTCCCTCCTCCCTTCCACTCCTCCAGTCTCCTTGTGTCCCGGTACACCCTGCCTGCCTGCCATTGAGAACAGCCAGTGTGACTCCGGGGTCTATGGCCAACTTTGGTCCCTGAGACCACCAGGGGCAGCTGGCTCTGAGGAGGAAGGGGCTGTACTAGGTTTCTTCTTCCCTTTCTGCATCACACCTCTGCTGTCAAGAGGGTGTCATGCTGCAGAGCAGGCACCAAGCTCCCTGGGTCCCCACTGCTGTCTGTGTTCCCTCTGGAGGGCATCGGCCTAGACTGCACAGGGTCACAGCCTTGGACAGATTACAAAGCCTAAGCCACCTCTGACTCAATGGTAAGTGACAGCTCTAAGAGAGGCCAGGATGCAAAGTGGGTGATCTATGAACCCTCTCCTCCCATCTCTTCTATGCTTACAAACCTTCCCCGGCTCCCTCTTGTCCAAACAGCCCAAATCCCCAAGCACAAGCCCTTCAAGAATGGCTTTGCCAGGTCTCAGCCCTGTACCACTACATTGCCCTCCTCTCCGCTTTCTCTGCTTCCTTAAACACCAGCTGGTCCACCCGTGTCCAGCCATTCCCAAAGTGCACCTGGCCGAGATGCTGCCTTCTCCGGGAACCCTTACCCAAAGGTCCCTGAGCCCTGGGAGGGCCAAGCTGCTTCCTTCTCCATGTGCCCCTGGCACTTTGTGCATGTGTCTATCATCGTAGCACTTAACAGGGTTGTTCACAGCAGGATTCTCCATTATACCAGAGGCTGCTGGAAGGTAGCACTTTGTAACTTCCAGCCTGTGATTGTAGCACACAGAACAATGCACATTCCCTGGGGACACCCTGAAATGCTTTCTAAATTAATGGCATGTCAGGACCCTAACTTGTCTTGGAGGAGGCTGGCTGCAGCTGCAATCATATGCATGATCCAGGGGCTACACGCATCCTTTCTGACAGTTTCCAGCACAAGCTTGCATTCCAGTGTTTTTCCACCTTCTCTGCACCTTGGTTGCAACTGAGGAGCTTTATAAACTCCCAGCATGCAGGCCACTGCACAGAACAATGAAATCGGCCAGTGGGAAGTCAGCTTTTGGGTTTCAAAAACTCCTCAGATGATTCTAATATAGAGGTAGGGCTGAGAATCTCTAGTCTGGGTGATGCTAGGTAGTTAATTGGAAAGAGCTTTTCTTGTGTGCTCACTATGAATAAACACCGCTTTAGGCACCTGGGGATGAGGTGGACTAGGGTGGGGTTGTGGTGAGAGGAGAGAGGAGAGACTTTAGACTCAATACTGAATGGAACCTTGCTATCAAGAAAGTGAAGTCAGTATAATTGCTATGCACAACTGCAAATGGTCATGGGCTCTGAACTGTATGGTTCAGACCAGAGTGTCACAACAATGACATTTGGAGCTGGGGAACACTTGGTTGTGGGAGGCTCTTTTGCATTGCAAGATGTTTCAAACCATGTCGGTCCTCCACCCGCTGTATGCCAGCAGCAATCAACAGCCTCACGTTCCCCATTTATAACAACCTAAACTGTCCAGACATGTCCAGATGTTTTATTCCCCTGGGAATAAAACCTGCCCTGATTGTGAAAGGCTGATATAGACTTAGCTCTAGTGTTTTAGTAAGACCCACAAGTGATCGGTGTGTTCGTTAAAGCACTGGTGGAGAGCAGCTGTTCTCAAAGTGTGGCCCCTGATGAGCATTGGAAATGCATGTTCTCAGGCCCCACTCCAGGCCTCCTGATTTCATAACCTCGTTGTACTAAGTTCTCTGGGAGATTCGCGCATGCTTAAGTTTCAGGACCATTGAGCAGGCTAGAGAGGAAAGGCAGATTGGATACTTTGGAGCAATCAGCAGACTCAGTAGAGAGGGAGTAGAGCCCAGGAATGTGACAGGCAGCAGGGAGGGGCCCACGCAGAGGGAGCCACACTCAGGAAGAATTTGCAGATGTAGAGTTGCCTCAACTCTTACACTGTCAAGTCTCCTTTTCTTCCTGATTAATCTTTTTCTTAACTTCCTCAATCTGTTTTCTCATGTTTTGGATAAAAACCAATTTCCCCTATAATTTATACCCTTTGATATGTTCATCAACTTGCTCAAAGAATTTTTTGGGAATCTCAACAAGTGATCACTTGAAAAAACTGAGAGGGGTTGTGACAAGTTGTGCATAATGCAATTTACCACCAGGCATACTTACAAATAAGCACCTATTTACAAATGTATCGCTCATTTACCAAGATTTTATATTGTGACTCACTTTTTACAAAGTTAATAACAACCCCTCTTAGTGATGTGTTTGGTCACTATAAAGCCAGATGTTTCTATGGTAGATTTAACATTGCAAATCTAATCTCAGATCTGCAGATAGAGCCATGTTTCTAAATCACAAAATTCTGATTCCTTTATTCCCACATGTAAAAGTGTGAATGTGAGCCCCAAAATTTGTGTGTTGAAAACTTAATCCCCCATGGGACAGTGTTGACAGGTGACACCTTTAAGAAGTGATTAGATCAGTGCTCTGATTGTAAAAATGAGTTTGTTATAGAATGAATTTAGTGCCTCCCTTCTTTCATGCAAGCGCCTCTGGGCTTCCCACCTTCTGCAATGCAATGAACCTGCAAGAAGGTCCTCACCAGTACAGAATCCTCAGCCTTGGACTCTCAGTTTCCAGATCTGTTCCAGATCATTCCTTATAAATCACCCAGCCTCAGGTATTCTGTTACAGTGGCATGAAACAGGCTATGACAGCATGGTTAAAACCTTTAAATGTTTTTCTTCAACTGAGAAGGACAAAGTCCAAACTTCTCACCATTTATTACAAGGTCTTTCCCTGCCCACTTTCTATTTATCTTTCTGGTCTTACCTATAGACTAAAAAGTATGGACAAGAAAAAAAATACATGATAAAATATTAAGATTATAGATAAAGATCGGCTGATCTGGGAGCTCCAAAAAAGGCCAATCTGAGAGATGCGGGGATGTGGATGTGAATGTGGATGTGGATGGATCCAGAAGCTCAGGGGCTGATTTTGAGGTTTCTGGTTTTATGTGCACCATGCACCCACTTCAAGCGCGTGCTCCTTGTCTTCGTGGCCCAAAATTCCAGAACTACTGCTATAAGCATGGTCTGTCTCACTTAATTCTACACCTTTGCACAAGTTGGTTCTGCCTAGAAGGTTCTTCCTGGTGTGTTTTTGCCTGAGCAATTCTCACTTTTACTTTACTCTCAATTAGAGATTGCTTCCTTGACAAGCCCTTTCCAGAGCTCAGAGCCTTTAAGACAGGATGACGTTCTGTTTGCCCCACAGTGCTCTACACTGGCCACAGGGGAGCGCTCACTACACCCCCAGCTCATCTCTCTTTCTCATGGGACTGTCATGTCCTTAAGCTCAGAGACTGCATCCTGTGTCCTACTGTGTCCCCTGAGCCTAATCTAGCCCAACACATAGCAAGTGCTCAATCAACTGTTTATGGAATGAATACATGAATGCCTGGCTTGAGGGGCATTTTATATTTTGATCTATAATAAATACTACTTTTCTTCCCCCAGATTTAAATTAGTTAAAACTATTGGGCTATATTATGCTGTAGGTACAGTCGACCTCTGTTTTCTTTCCATGTTGTTCCCTCCTGTTTTCTCCTGTGTTGGCTCTTCTTTTCACTTTTTGTGGGCCCCTGAGTGATTCCGAGGCCTCAGCATTGCTGCTCAGCCTTTTGGACCAGCAGCAGAGAAACATTAACTTCAGTTCCGGCCAATAAACACTCTTGTAAAAAGTGTTGGGTTGTTTTTTTTTGCCAGAGACTAACCCATAAGTGAGACACAAAAAATATAATTGCTGTGTGTTTATCAGGCATGATTTACCACTTCCACGGTGGAGAACCAGTATTGCATGTTCAGGAAGCAGAGTGCTGGCTTAATTTGTTTTTATGTGCAATTACAGGGTGCATTACTTAGTGATGGCCTACCTAGAGAGTTCAGTTAATTGCACATTCACACACATCCACAAGCATGCACATGCACATATATACAGGCAAACCCATATATACTGTGTATTTATATATGCCTGTGTGCTTATTTATGTCTATATTTACATACGTGTATGCATACATGCATATGTACATATGCATACATAATATGTATAGATATTCCTGTTTGCATATATAACTATAAATTCAACAACCATAAAACACAGTATTATAGTATTTTGGGGATATGCAGATCAATATTATAGTATTTTAATAACTTAGGTCAGCAGTCAGCAATCATCTTCTATAAAGGGTCAGGCAGCAAATATTTTAGGCTTTGTGGGCATACTATCTCTAATGCAACTATTCAACTCCACCTTTGTGATGCTGAAAGGCCTATGACTTGGCTGTGTCCCAATAAAACTTTATTTCTGAAATAGGAGTAGGTTGGATTAAGTCTATCATCTATAATTTGCCAGAATGATTCTTAGATCATAAGTATGATTAAAATATTAAGTAAGCAGCATTTAACACATAGTCCATCCTGAAGTTTAGGAGAATCATATAATGTAGTTGCTATGGGGTATTTTTTTATTGAATACTACAATAAGATACAAAAACATAAAGTGTGTGCTCCAAATGTTAGAATTTAAATCCATAAAAATTAGCATCACTACCTGTTAAGAAAAAGATACATCCAATTTGTATATGTTTCTTCATTTTTTATCTTTAATAATTGCAATGTTTAAAATGTTGTAGGAAATAAGCTCCATGATGAATTCTGATGCTTTTTGACTTCAGCACATTCCCAAAGAAAACAAAATCTGTATTTCATGTTTTCTCCTTAAAAATGCTGAAAGAACCTGCAGGAGCAAAGGTGTTCTTGGAAGCCCACCAAATCTTTCAGACATACAACATTCTATTCCTTCCTGGATAACTTTCAACTCGGTGCCACAAAGCCCTGTGACAGGAATTAGAACAGGGATCCAGCTCCACCTGCTAGGACGTCCACACAAAGAAATGCTGGTGACCACGGGAGCCGCCGGTCACGAAAGTCATGGTGAGAGTCACCTGAACACTGTTGAATCTGAGAAGAATTAAACAGCTATCCTGCGTGGTTTACCCATAGTCACAGCCGGCAATACCTTTTGCAATTTTGCAGACGATTCAAGTACAAAAGTGGCTTAAGGAAATTCACATGGTCGTAGCCCCTGTGAATTTTCTATGATTCGGACACTTTAGGTCTTATGCTCCATGGAATACTTGGTGATCAAAACATGGAACATATTTATATTTATTTATTTAGACTGTAGAGAGGAATGATTGATGAGTCACTTCTTGACTTTTATAAGCCTTGAGTTTTTTAACCTTTCAAACGATCTTTGCTAGAATGTGCACTTTTAAAACACAACAATTGTTTAGCAATTGAGGAAGAAAATCTAGGAAATATATTTTGACTTCAGACTTTGAAAGAGGGTAAGAGAGATCTCAAGATTTATTTATTATTTCTCTCTTCCCCACTTTGGCCTACATAAACTATCAGTTTTTCAGAATTAGCACATCATTATTATTGTTACCTCCTTAAAGATGGTGTTACCCCTCATTTCAAGCCTTATTTTTTTATACCTCTAGTAGAATTCATTACTTTCTCCAGTCTTGGATATTTCCAACAGATGAGCACAAACTTTAGATACATATTTGTTCAAATAGTATTTCTGAATAGGAAGAAAAGGTCCAAAGGGGTAGGGGTAGTGGGAGGGGCAGGGGAAAGGAAAGAAGGGAAAGGAAAAATGATGAGAAATGAAAAAAATGGAAATAAAGTCTTTGTAAATAGGGAAGGGTGGAGGGGGTGAAGGGAGGGCTAGGAATGGGAAAAAATAAGAACCAAGATGCATTATGTAAAGGGACAATTCCCAATGAGAAATGTAATTGTGTTGTATACCTACAACGTAGCAATAAAAGAATTTAATAAAAAAATAGTATTTCTGAATTCACAGGTTTAAAATGTTCTAATAAATGGGACTTAGTGCAGGTGTGGCCATTTGCCACTATTTTTTCATTTGCTGTGGCACCAGAAAACTAAAGTACAAAAAGAGGTTGCCAAGGTGGGACTTTGTAAGTCCCAAACATACACAAGTGCACTTTCAGGGGGTTTGAACAAAAAACAAAAGCTGAGTAGAAACCAACGAAGAGAAATTAGGGTGGTGATGTTCTTTGTCTCACCTCCTAAGACTTGGAAAAGAAACCAGTCTGGCAAAAAGCTAAAACCACAATGACACCCAGGCTCAATGAAAAGAAGTGAAAGAGGGGCCGGGGATTTAGCTCAGTGGTTCCACCACCTGCCTCGCAAGCGCAAAGACCCGAGTTCGATCCCTGGTACCAAAGAGAGAGAGAGAGAGAGAGAGAGAAGAAAGAAAGAGAAGTGAAAATTAAAATGGAGTTATTGATAGGATCTGCTTGTTGAATTATAGCAATGAAAAAGAACAAACTTGTTAGTGAGCTCAGACAGGCTTTAGACAACTTGAGTCATATGAGCTAGTGGTGCATATTCCAAAGCAAGCAAAAAGTAGTCTCTTCATACCTCATGTTCTGGTTGGATTAGTAACAGCTTCTCCCTCGTGTCCAGCCATCCCCAATTTGGGCTGGGCTTTCCTCTACCTGCCACCTCCCCTCCAGATTTTCTCCCACCAAGAGGGGAGAGGAAAGCCAGCGTCAGGCCTTCCAGAGAGATCGCAGCACGCACGAGGCCACTCAGTGCCCGTTTCCCCAGAGTGGAGCAGAAAGCTGAGGGATGTCCTTGCAGAGCGTGAATGCATTGTTTTGGAGAGAAGACATCCTTCTTTCTGAAGCACAAAGAAGTGACTGAGTAGAAACCAATGGAGGGAAATCAGGTTAGTGATGTTCCTTATCTCAACCTCCCTAGTTTATGTTTATGTGTTGGTGTATAAATCAAAAGGAGACAAAGCTTTCCCAGTTCCTTCTTGTACATGTGTTAGTATCCTTACATTTTCATTCCACCCCCTTGGTTGGTAGAACTACGTGCCATGGGTAGAAAGCATCCCTCCAAGGTTCCTGGGCTGGAAGGTTGATCCCCCCATGTGACAGTTTGGGGATGGTAGAAGCTTTGAGAGTAGAAAGTAATTAGTGGAAAGTAATTAGGTCACAGGCACAGCACCTTTGCAAGGGGTTAATGCTGATGTCCTGGAGTGAGATAGTTCTCTTGAGAGCATGTTGTCATAAAGTAAGGCCACTGCACACACTTTGTCCCTTCCGCATATGGCTGGTTCCCTTTCTACTTCTTTACCAAGTTGTGACACAGGAAGCACTTGCTGGGATGCCAATGCCATGCTCTTGGACCACAGAACTTTGGACTAAGTAAACTTCTTTTCTTTATAAAGTATCCAGCTTCAGGTATTTTGTTACAGTAATGTGAAATGAATGACTACACTACTATTTAAATCTTCAATTCCTCAAATCATAAACTGATTCTCTGAATACATTTAGACAGTCCCCACCTTCTGTATCATTCACTCCACTAATATCAGCACCATGGTATTTTTCAGTGAATTCTTCCCCTGTGCAACTATAGCTGATAGCTTTGCACCAAGAAAATTTCTCTGCCCATCTCCCTCTTTGGTGGAGCCAATGAAACTTCAATTGCCCACTTCTACAGCAACTTCTTCCTCCTGTTCTAATCACCAGAGGCTGAAGGGAACCCTGGGAACTTTCATCTCCAAAGCTGAGTCTGGCTGGGGATTCCTAGGCCCAGCCCAGGTTCTACCTTAATCAAATCAAATGCAGCTCAAAGTGTTTCTCCATCAGATGGCAAATCAATTAGACAAAACCCTCACTCATCTACAGGTGTCACAGCCACCCAAACAGAATTTATACCAGAACGATCAGGCTTTCCTACCTTTGCAATTATAAGATATCCCAAGTAGCTAATGTTTATAATTTTTGTTGAGAAGAAGCATAAGTAATCTTTGTCTCATCTCAGTCAATTAAAAAATTATCCTTAGCCACAAGCAGAAGCAGAAGATTTTAAAAATAAAATCTTTATGACTGTGTTTTTTTCACCAATTTAAAAACACACCATGATGGAGCATTTCATAAAAATACAATCTCTATGGTCATGTTTTTTCACCAATTAAAAAATATGCCATGATAGAGCACATCCCTTTCTCCTCCTCTTTAATTTGACCTTTTCTTCAGTTCTCACACAATAGAGCTCTTTACCAAGGTGACTGGACTAATTTGTTCGCTTCAAAATGCTTTCAGATGGTGAAAGCAACAGAACATTTAGAAAATAAACCACATGAGATTCTATAATTCCCTGACCAGTACAAAAACCATTATAAAGTTTACTCATTCCCTTGCAGACTTTTACAATGTTTGGCCCTTACATGAAGATATTTCTATTAAACAAACATGAAGACTAATTACATAAAAATAAGACCATAACAGAAAATTATTACATGAAAACACTTAGAATAACCCCTAACTCCTGTGCTCCTAAACACCATTAACATATATAAATCCAGTTTTTCTTTCTCCATACACCAGTATGCATTTTTAAAAGAATCACTTTCTTGTGCCTCTGCTCTGCCTTCATCCCGTTATATTTTTCATTCAATAAACATTTATTGAGCACCTACTAGGTACCAGCCAGCATTTCATGGGGTTAAAACTGTGTACAATAGTGGCAGAGCCCCTCCTGGTTTTTGTGATGTTTGTAACCTAAAGTGAAAGATAGAGCTTAAACAAACAATTACTAATTTTTATTTGAGAAATAAATAATATCTTTCCTTTGGCTTTAAGGTATCATGTGCCTTTCAGACTTCTCCTACCACCTCACATGAACAAGCTCTTTCTCCCTCTACTTTCTGTTCATTGCAAGCCTTTATCGTAATGCAAGTGAGAGGTGACCTGGAACTTGCTGTTCCATCTCCTACAGTTCACCCCATGTACCCGAGGACAGGTGAGTCACTGAGCTCGGGGGCAGCTCTGCAGAGTGAGGACTGTCCTGCTGATGGCCTTATACATGTTTCTGACCACACCTACGACAACCACGGGAGTTCTGAGAATTCTAGTGCCAGGAAGGGGAGGCATTTGGTGCAGGAAGTCAGACAAAGCCTCCAATGTAGCACAACTATATAAGAAGCTGGGCTGATAAAGAGGAAACTTGCAACCTTGCTTTATTTTTTCTTGCCAGACTGAACTTTGCTTTTGAGAAAAACAAACACATTGTGCATGGCTGTAAGCCTCACGCTGGGGCCTGGGGCCCGGGGCCCAGAAGGCCTGTGGCAGGGTTCCGTGGTCCCAGGTTGTGGGTGGGTAAGGGTTGGGGCTGAGAAATTATTTGATTAACTTCAAATTTCTACTCTTTTTCCTATGGAGACATGGACTTCTTCTTTATTTGTGTATTTGTTTCGGTCTGCTTAAGACTTCTAGAGAAATGACCAACATCTTAAAGTTTTCAATAGATGAAGAAAAAAACTATTGAATGCAAAGCACCGTGTACAGAAGACCCAGTATGTCTGTGTGGTTAGCTGGATCTTACAGTCCATCTGTGTCACTGTGGGCTCCACAGAGCAAGGCATTCAGGTGACACTGCTCATCTCTCCGCAGAGGCTGAAGGATCTGCGGGCCCATGTCGCATCCTCAGACTGACCTTGTGTCAGGTCCACAGCAGGCACTCACACACAACAAACTCTTTCTTGACAATGAAGAAGTTGCTACCCACTGAGAGATGGAACCATGCATGGAGTGGTTTCCCCTCTACACATAAGACAGAAGATAGGATCGAAAAATAAGTTTCACTTAACTGAAGTGCAGACAATTATTATTTTTGTGACCATTCTATTTTCTTTTTGCCTCTCTACAAGTCCTGAGCTTTCTTAACTTATTCTGGCACACACACCTGTGTGTGGAGCACTGCCCCTTCCTCCCTCCTTCCCTTCTTCCTGATCTTAGGCATCCCACGGCTTCAGCCACGTCCTCTCTGCCAGGCCCCAGACCCGTTTCTGCAAGTGTCCTGTAGATGTTTCCACCTCCGGCATTAACACCACCAGATGAACCTTCTGTATGCCCACCCAACCCCACCTCCAATTTGTTCCTCTACTCTACTTCCTGTCCCGCCTAACTATATCACTGAAGGCCAACTGTGCTGGTGCCACCTTCTGTGGAAATGTCCAAAGGGACTGTTTCTGCCTTCTTTTCTAATGAGGTACCACGACAAGTTCAGTAAACTGAATGACAGTTGCCCCCAGACAGGTCCCTGTTCCAGTCCCTAGTACTTGTGAAATTTACATGGCCAAACACAACTTTACAGCTGTGAGGAACTCCACAGATATGAGAAACTTTAAGGTGTAAGTTAAGGATTTTGAGATGCAGAGATGGCCTTGGATTATCTGGGTGGGTCTGATGGACTCACAAGAGTTGGGAGGAGGGGTAGGTGTCAGTCAGCAGATATGATAGTGGCAGAGGTTGGCAGGACGGGGCCGCAAGCTAACGTGGCTTTAGAAACTGAAAGAGGTGAAAAGACAGGCTCCCCTGGAAATGTCAGAGGAACTGAGGCTTTGATTTCAGTCCCGTAATATCCATTTTAGTCATCTGACATGTAAGAGTGTAACATAATAAAATTGTGTGGTCTCAAGCCCTGAGCTTTTGGTAATTTGTTATAGCAGCAATAGCACACTAATGTCACAGATTCCAAGCTTGGATGTGAGTGAGAGACAGGTGTCTAAAGAAAGTCGCCTCTCTGTCATCTGTGGTAGAAGCGGGCCACGGTGCAGAAGGGATTTGGTGAGGAGAGGGTAGAGGGATGGCTCTGGGAAGCTGTGGCATTTGGGGCTCCCCTCCTATTCCCCCTCTTAGGGGAAGGGACAGGTGCAACTTCTTAACTCTGCTCTCCTGAAAGAGACTTCCAGTTCCCCCTAAGGGAGGTTGGGTTTCCTGCTCTTGGGACACAGGGACATCAGGTGCTTGATCCACTCTGGAGGAGGCTGGGGCACTGAGAACTGGGTCTGCTTCTGAGGGTCTGGAAATCAGGGGTGAGTGTGGATCCTTACCTGGGGGGAGCAGGGCCCTGCACCCTGGACTCACTTGGGTCTCCCTGGACCAGACCCTCCTGGGTCACCCAGGAGGAGATGTGGGTTGTTCATCTAAGAGGATCCTGTGTAGGGCTGCAGACAGGGGCTGCTTCCCGATACCCAAGGCTCAGGCAGGGAGAGACCTTCCAGAGATTCCCCCAGGCACGACAGAGCAGCCAAGGGGAGTGAGGTGCAGGTGCCACACAGAGCCCGAGGGGACTGCCTGCGGCTTCCATCCTCCCAGACTGGCTCTGGACATTGTAATTTCTGAAAGGAGCCTGTTTGTACAACTGAAAGGGACTAGAGGACTTGCTTCATGGTCTCCAGAAAGGTCATGAGCTGCTTGATCTTCAGCCAGGGACAAAGAAGAGCCATATCCCTCTACTCCCAGTGAAGTTTAAAGGGACTGTGGGAGAGAAAACGAAGTTGCCCTGGGTACAGCCACACCTCTGGTCCTTCGCACGCCTATCCCACCTCTGCATGTGCTGTGCCCCTGCCCTCAGTCTGCCTCCTGGCCCAGACCTGTGCAGGACTGGACTGCACTGCACGGTGCCGCCCTGGCCTCCCTGCCTCCAGGTCACCTTCACTGCTGCACCTGGTTCACTGCTGCACCTGGCAGATCCTCCACAGACTCACAGAGCCCAGTCTGTGTTGCTCAGAGCTCCCCAGCATCTTCTGCTCTCCAGTTTGGAGAATGAGGTGCCAACTGCTTTGTGTGACATACAAGGCCCCTCGCAGTACCTCACCCCACACCATACACCCTGGCCTCTAGGCCCTTGGCCTGCCTGTGGCTCCCAAACACACCAAGCCCTCAGGGCTTCCTACCTCACCATTCCCTGTCCTTGTGACGACCTTCCTTCTTTCCCCATTGGGACCCACTGGCTTTCTCTATTCCCAGGGCTGGATGCTGGGACACAGAGGCTGATACAATATGGCCCCTGTCCCCATGGCCTTTGGGACACAGAGTCACCAGCCACAGACAAGCAGAGCCATCTATGTATACCAGTAGCAGTCATTAACAATCCCGCAGAGACAGAGATAGCCATGAGGCTGGGCACCAAGACCCAACTGGGTTACACTCACAAAACACCCGAGTACACACATCTCCACCACATGGTGAGCTGTTGGTCTGGAGAATTCCCCAGGGCAAAGACCACTTTTAGTCCCCTTTGCCATGTCCAGGCACTCAGTGAAGGTTAGATTAACAGAAATAAAAGATAACCCATCTTTAATCTGTGTTAGTTTATAGGCATCAAAGCACTTTTCCCAGGCCCATGTTTTTACCTCTCCAGAACAGTAGCTCTCAAGCTTAGCTGATTTTGTTCTTTTTGTTGGCAGTACTGGGGATTGAACCTAGGGGCTTCTCACTGAGGTCTAGTTCAAGCTCCTTTTTATTTATTTACTTACTTTTTACTTTGAAACAGGGTCTAAGTTGCCCAGGTTGGGTTCAAACTTATGATCTCCTGCCTCAGTCTTCCAGAGTGCTGGGATCACAGGCGGGAAACACTGTTGACCAACCCCACCTCAGGAGACACTGTTGTACTTACTGAGTGGGCTCTGGTGTTTAAGAGCACATTTTGCAGAGGGATCCTGCCACACAGCCAGGGCCAAGAAGCACTGTCCCCAGCAGTTCTGCAAGTGCTGTCTCCCTTCAGTGTGTGGGGAAACCAAGGCAGGGAGAGATTAAGTAATGTGCTTGAGTCCCTGCAGCTGGTTAAAGGTAGAATCAGACTGGGTCAGGAGATCTCTGGTCCCTGCTCACTGGGGGCCCAGCTCAGGAAGGATAAGGGAAGCCGTCCATGGAGCTCACATTTTTACATGGGGTCTTGCTAGTGGCAACCTGTTGTTCTTGGCTTCCAACATTGGTGATATGAGTCTCAGGAGATAGGTGTGACTCTTCCCTGACTAGCTCCTGTGTCAGAAACAAAGAAAGACCTGCTCCCTGGTGGCAGGTCAGACCAAACGCAGCATGCTTTACCCCACGCCTCTTTAGTAGTGAACCATATACAGCACTTTGATTCACAGTTTCTTTGAATTTACTTGCCCCCTCCCTGTGGCTCAGTACTAGATAATCCAGCCTGTCATAAAAGATTTTGGATCCCTTAGAAGTCATTAAGAAGAAATATTCACTTCTACCAGATTCCAAGGTTCATGGAAATATCAAAGACTTAGTAGGAAATAGGAAATGTTTCCGCAATTTTAACTTTGATTGAACTTTTTCAAATCCATGAACCCCCAAACAGAGTAAGAAGCCATAAAGCCAGTAACATCCAGGCAGCTCTGAGCTTATGAACAAGTTGTATTCCAAAAGCTTGTTTGTAAGTCAGCTGTTGGGAAGGCATGCTAGACTTTCCTACAGAAACTGTAACTTAAATAGTTGTAAAGGTCCCAAGCTGTCTCATAAAGTTTGTCTAACTCATGAGATAACAATGAACATTTAACAGAGTGGAGAATTTCAGAATTTCCCCACAATTACTTTCTGGGGGAAAAGCAGAGTAATGAAAACTCATTATTACTGGGACGAGGAGGGGGAACCCAGCTTTCTCTAAGGAACTGAGGTGCAAAGGGGGTGTGGCCTCTGTTGTCCTAGGTTGGGTGGAGCCATGGGCCAGCATGGACAGCAACCATGGGGTGAGGCAGGGTCAGGGGGCCCTGCAAGAGTGTAGTGACCGAAAAAGTCTTCAGCAGAGAGCTAGAGTAGTTCGGAAAAGAAGATCAAGAACAATTTTAAATAAAGCTGAAGGAGAACCAAATGGGGTAAATTTTACAGGTATTATGGTAGGTTGTGAGTTTAAAATACTTTAAAATACTTCAAGAAATTCAAGTTGAGATTGTAATTCTTTTTAGTTTTCATTGCTAGATTTTGAGATTATTTTTGTCTGGTTTTGGTGGTGGTGGTAGAGTGTGGTTACTAGAACTCTGTACTGGAATGAGTTGGGGAACTCCAGGATTTATTTGGGCTTTCCAAGTACAATCCTGTGTTCCAGCTCCTGGAGGTGAGCAATTATATTACATTTCAGGCAAACTAGAAGGAGAAGGAGAGGGAAAAAAGAAGATTTCTTTCCACGTTTGGTCAATAAACATTTATTGGACCAGCATTTTTTGGCATGCTTGCTAAGTCTGGCACTTTCAGAAACATGGGCCAGGATGAGACACAGATAGGGGAAATGGAGTTCGTGTCTTGAAGGAGCACATAGGTTAGTGGGAAGACACTGATGCCCACAGACTGTTACCGTGTGTGCTATGATGGGCATGGGCACCTGTGCTACAGGAGCCCAGGTAAGGAATGCACCTCAGCCTGGCTCCTTGGGTGACATCAAGGAGAGGGTGTTCTTTCAAGTTGGGACCCTGTTTGAATCTCCCTCTTACTAACTTCTACCTTCAGATAACCTTGCGCGTTACAAATCCATTTATTCCATCCCTTACTTTTTCAACTCTGAGAAGTTCTTTTTTTTTTTTTTTTAACAATGATTCCTTTAAAAAGGAAGAATTCAGTAGTTGGACAGTAGAGGCAGGACAGGAATGCCAATGGAAATGGTGGTTACACAGTTTCATATATGTTAGGAATTGAGTATAGTACACACACATACGCATATGCATATACCCGTGTGTGTGTGTGTGTGTGTGTGTGTGTGTGCGCGCGTGTGCTCTCTGGTTTGAATGTGTTCCCCAAATTCCATGTGTTGGAAACTTGGTCTCCAAAGCTATGGTGTTGAGAAGTGGGACTCTTGGGAGGTGGCAGGGTCCTGAGAGCTCTGCCCACATGAATGGATGAATCTAGTCATGAGTTAGTGGATGGATGGGTGGTGGGGAGAGTGGTTTTGTTATGAAAGTGGGGTCTCAATGGGTCCTTTGCTCTGTCTCACAATGTGATGTTCTCCATGTGTCTTGATGCAGAAAGAAGGCACTCTCAGGTATTAGCACTGGGCTCTAGGGCATCCCCACCTCCAGAACTGGGAGTCAAATGAGCCTCTTTTAAGAAAAATTAATCACACAGTCTATGGCATTTAGTATAGGAACAGAAAATGAACCATGACAAGATACAGGCATAGATATGGATTTAGGTGTCAAAGGACCTCTCAGAGAAGAGCAGGTTTTTAGGATCCAGTCCTAGGCTGAGGTTCTGGTGGTGAAGAAGAGCTGGCCAGGACTCCCTGTTAGTTCAGATCTTTTATCTGAACCCTCAGATGTATGGTAGAGTTCTGGAGCCATAATTCAGTCTGTGTTTCTGCAGAGTAGAAGAGTACTAAAGACCCCGGTGTTAGACGCTGTTGTGCAAGGTAAACTGCATGGTATCATCACTCTATTACACTGAGAATCCAAGCAGAGCCATCTGTTCCCTCAAATATATCTACAGGCACTTTACATTTTCACTCACACATTTGTGTTTTTAATAAAGTACAAGAACATGTAAAAAAACCCACACCATATATAAAAATTAACTCAAAATGGAGTAGAAAGTGTACGTAAACCTAGTTGTTAAAGCTCACATTATTAAAACTCTTAGAAGTCTTTGCAATTTAGGATTAGGTAATAGTTTCTTAGACGCAACACCAAAAACATCAAATGAAAAAATATGTACGTTGACTTCAGCTAATTAAAAGGTTTTGTGTTTCAAAGGACACTATTATGAAAATGAAAAGACAACACACAATGATACAAAATATTTGAAAATTTTATATCTGACAAGGAAAGTGTGTTCAGAATATGCAGAGGACACTTAGAACTAAGAAAAAATGACCCAATTTTTCACATGGGCAATGAGTTTGAATACACATTTCTCCAAAGAAGATAAAAGTGGCCAATACACACAGGAAAACATGCTCAAAGTTGTATGTCATCAGGGAAATGCAAATGAAAACCATAGTGAGATATGTGCTCATGCCAATAGAATGGAAAACTAAAGAAAGGCAGATAATAATAAGTGTTGGCAAGGATGTAGAAGAATTGAACCCTCATACATTGGTGGTGGGGAGGTAACATGGTGCACACACTGGGAGAAACAATTTGGTTATTCCTCAGAAATATAAGTATAGAATCACCATATGATCCAGGAATTCCACTCATAAGAGAAACAAAAACATGTATACATAAAGACTTGTACACAAATGTTCATAGCAACAATTTTTCAATAGAGTCAAAAGGTGGAAACAGTGCAAATGTCCATCAACTAAAAAAATAGATGGATATAATGTAGTAAATCCATACAATGAAATATTGTTTGGCCATAAAAAGGGCAAAAGTACTAACACATGCTACAGCATAGATGAGCTTTGAAGACATTATGCTAAAAGACGTCACACACGTCACACACAAAAAGCTACTTACTGTATGATTTAATTTATACAAAATGTTGCGAGTATGAGAAATCACAGAAATAGAAAGTAGGTTGGTGGTTGCTTATGGTTGGGGGTAGGACAGCAAGGAATAGAGAGTGGCGATTAGTGGGAATGTGGTGTCTTTTTTGGGGGGGGTGATGAAAATATTCTGCAATTAGAGGGTGTGATGGCCTGGATTGTATATTTTTAAAGGGAAATGTCACAGTATGTGAATCATATCTCAGTAAAGCTGTTTAAAAAACCAGATTGCACAACCTTACATCTAAGAGGGGGTGTGCTGAGGCTACCAGCTGTTCCTTTATCAGAGGGTAATCCAGTTAGGTAACACTCCATTGTCGGTTACCAGAGACCTTTGATTTATTTTGCTTCTTTTCTTCCCCAGAGGTGAGCAGCTGTAGACTGCTCTCTAGCACAGGTTGAGGTTTTCATTAGAATAAGCAGAAATAGCATCCCACCTACTGAAGAGCTGTCATTAAGGCTCTGATTGCTTTTTCTTTTAAAAAATTATTAAGTAAATACAGTTTCTCCAAAAGAAGCTCTGACTTTTGATTGGATGATAATCAGGTCAGTGATTTTTTTTTTTCTTCAGTGGTGGTCCGCAGACAGCGGGTGGTCCTTGAGCAGCCTGTAAGTGTGGGCCCCTTCCTAGTCCCCGGGGAAGGGATGAGTGAGGCCGAAAGCAGGGTGTGGCTTGTGGTGAGCTGGGGGCGACCTCAGAAGCCCCAGGGGACCATTACCATGTGGGGATGTGAGCCCACCCTCCTCAGCCCTTCCTGCTTTCAAACATAGAAGCTGGACATCCGAAGTTTCATGCAAAAATCTTCATTATTTTTAAATGCTGGTAACTCAAAAAATTGTTAAATTAAAATTATGTGTGTAGAACAAACAAGACATTTGTGGGCTGAGTTCCACCATACACCACAACCATGTGACCAGCACTGCATAGGTGCTCTCAGCCCTGGTTCTTTTGTGCAGTTAACATTAAAATTTCAGATCAGAGAGTCAGTGTTGAAATTTGGAGTTCATCTAATTTAACCACCTACTCCATGGTAAGTTTCTTTCTAAAAGAGATAGGTATTCTGAATTTAAGGAACTGAATAATTCCAGCTAGAAAAATGTGTAGTTTGTTTGTTGGCATCTTATTTTAAAAACTGTGGTTTAGGGAGTTAGGTAAAGAGATGGAGGAGAGATAGGTTGAAGATAGCAGACCTAAGACATAAAAGAGAAAGGGGCTTCAGTGTTTTTTTGTTTGTTTGCTTTTTGGATGACTCATAGAGCTCACTCTAGTATATTTTAGCCCCAATTTGTTAAATCTAAGCCCAGCAAGACTGGGGCTTAGATTTTCCAGAATTCCTACAGGGAAAGAGTTTTAGGTTTGGAGCAGTCCTGAGAATTAATGTTGTCTAGCTTTCTCTTAAAAGCAGGAAACTAAGATTCATACACTTCAAATTGCTTGCTTGGAGACACATCAAACCTTGGTGGCTGAATCCTAGTATAGTTAATTTTCCTTTCAATGGGTCAAGAGAATCTACTTAACTCTCAATAGCACTCACTTCTTGAGAGATACGAAGATTAAGAGAAAGACATAAAGAGAAGCGGCGGTTCATTTGACTTTGTGAGCCACCTTAATTCAGCAATGAGATAACTAACAGACATTATCTCTGCACAGAGCCAAGTAGAGATTAGTCAGCATGCTGGAGCTGGAGCTGGCATGAACCCAGATAATTCACTTCAAGAGCTCCCATCTTCCTAGTAAGCCCCCTCCCATAGCTACTAACTGTTCAGTCAGTCAATGTGTGCTTTGCTTCTACTCCCCCTCTGAGGGAGATGTGGGCGCCATGGCAGGTGACAAGAGGACAAGGAGGAGAAATGAAGGAATTGAAGGACTGTCCCTCTGTAACTGAAAGTTGCTTGTGACTTGTTGGCCCAAGGTACCATGAGTTGACTCCATTTTGTTTCCAGGAACAAAGACAAAACAGGACCCCACAAATATGGTGAGAAGAGACTGAGGGATTGTGTACTCAGCTTGCGTTGTTGAGGGTTTTCACTTTCCCCTCTTGGTCCAGCACCTCACACGGCTTTGAGGAGCTGAAGTAGGAGTGAGAACCCAGCAGTAACCATGACCTTTTATTAAATGCAGAGATAGTTATGAATCACAGGAAGAGTCAACAACAGCCTTGGTTCCGGTAATCATCAAGATTTTTTTCTGCATTTACACGTGGTTATTTGCTTTAATTACACAGAGTTGCCCCCACAGCATTGAAATGATGGACTGGAACACGATTACTTCAGCAGGGGAGCAGAGCTTTTGAGTTTCAACATTCAAGGGAGCCAAGTGTTAAATTTCAGCCTGTCTCTCCTCTAAGTGTAGTTGGGAACCTTCAAAACCTTTTGTGTGAATTCCAGGAGGGAAAATAGTCTGGCAAATTCTGACAAGCATCACTTCTGTGCTCTAGTAAGAAGCCCAAGCCGCTGCTGTGGGGTTGTCATGGCAACAGACCTATACAGCATTTACACATCAGCTTCTGAAATGAGCATCAAATAGCAAAACCTTTCTGGTGGGTTGGGATGGGCTGTGAGGGAAGGGCTGGGTCATCCATGAAGCCAAACCAAGAGATGTTTTGATCTTCTATGGTGTTCTGGTGGGCACAATGCCCCCTTCCATTGTGTTGAATCTACAACCCCAAGGAAAATTCAGAGGTCCCTCCCTACTCTGTATAAAGTCATTTTCACTAAATTCTCATTTCCTTTTTCAAATCGTGTTTACTACTAATGCTAAACAATATTACAGTAATGGGGAAATAAAGAAAGTTCCTCTCATGCTTATTTTTTCCCAAAGTCAATTCCCTAGTTTTCTCTGGAGGTTTTATGGGGTTCTCTCATATATTGGAGAAGAAGATGGAGTAGGGGTCCTTTTGCAGGCATACAGAAAGTGAAGTTAATCACAACTGGAAAGCTTGCCCTTGAAAATGCAGCTCTAAAAATAAGTAATAAATAGCTATACACTGCAGTAGTCCCGGAGGCATGGGGCACTGACAATAGAATGGAATTCATAATATGGAAAAAGCCTACAATGTTGAAAAATTTAGATTAAGTGGAGGCTGGATACCTGAAGGTAAATCTCAGCAATTTAAGGTAGAGAACAAGGATGGAATGTCTCCCTTCCATTAGTCTTGAGGTGAAACCACAGGAAGTCTATTCATGAGCAGTAAAATTAGCTGTATGTTCAATTTTCATGACATTTTCTATTGCAATAAGCATTCCACAGCATGACTTAATTACTGCTAAAACACCTAAGAGGAATGGAAAAGAAAGAAAATAAAATCCATTACTCAATCATTAAATGACAAAATACTCATGAATCTGGGAACATTTAGCAACTAGAGATGGAGTTAGCATCACAAGCAAGACACAACTAAAAGTCCTATGTCTGACAATGACAAGCTTCCCTCAACTGACTCATTGCCTTGCTCCCTCTTAGAATCATGAGTGTTCATCAAATAAGATCTGACAATGTTTTCAAGTCTGCTTTTCTGTATTGTAAGGAAAATGTACTAATTCCATTTTTAATTCTGGATGTCTCAAAATGAATTAAGAAAAACCTGAAGGAGAAAGATTCTATCATTGTCTGTATCTTTTCAAGGATTCACCTTCTGGGTATTACACTGAGACATGGTAAATTGATAGGAGGTAGGGGAAAGAGCTAAATAAAGCAGTCTGCCTCTTCCAGTGACTGCAAATTGGCACCTGACCAGCTGGCAGACCTTCTGGGGGGACACAGTGGCTGGCCTAGTCTTAACAGAAATGGCATTAAGGGCCAGGCAAAGCCCATTTTATGTTGTCTTACATCGACCCTGCCCACTTAGTTATGTCTCCTGTTCCAAGGATTTGAGTTCAAAATTCACATATGAATTTATGATGCCCCTCAGCTTTCTCCACATAAGCAACTATTTACATCAAGTCCTTTCTTCAAGATCAAACTCAGGTATCTCTGCTTTCACAAAATCCTGCCAACCAGCCATCTCTCCAGGCTGTGTCCACCACATCTACCCAGTGCCCTTTTGGCCTTGTTTGTTCTGTAATGAGGTCATTATGCATACAGCCACAAATGGTGAACTGCATGGCTGGGCTGTGGGGTGCAGGTCCTGCACTTTCGCCCAGGCCAGGGATGGCTGCGGTGTAGGAGCTCAGTACCCCTCACAGTTTAGCAATGGGCACAGCTCCAAGAAGCTATAGGGTAAAGGGTGGGCACTGGTATGGCCCAGGAATTTGCACTGGTATCAAAAGGAAACCTAAAAGTTATGAGGTCTTTAGAACCATTTATGTCCCAAGTAGTTTTGGAAGGCTTGAAATTGATATTTTGCTTCTTAGAATATTTTAAATGCGTATTTCTGCTTAGAACCTCCAAGTAATGCAGCTGTCAACACATAGGTTGAGCTTGCAAGTATTAGTAATTTCACCTAGGGAAGCTGCAGGATTGACTTTAAGTATTCGGTGACTATGTGAGTTTCCTATGGCTGTATTATATCCTTGCTTATTTCAATTAGTCTGAAATGTCTGATGTTGCATTTAACAAAACAAACCAATCTGAAACCCTTAAAGTTATAAAGTGGGGCCACCTTGTGGTCAATACCCAGATTACTTAAATTAACCTTGCAATTTCTTTTTTCATTTAAAAAATGTATTTATTTATTTTTATTAGTGCATGTTTGCAGTACATAATGTTTATGTTCCTTGTGTGGAGTTAGTACACGTACATAACACAGCTTAATTCCTTTCTTCATCTCCTTTCTTCTCCTCCTTCCTCTCTTGATCTCCTTCGCATTTGAGAAAGACCTACCTCCCTATTTCCTATTATTTATTTTTTTATTTTGCTCTTGATATATAATTTGGGTTTTTCATACAGGAGAAACCATGTAATATTTAAGCCTGTGTGTCCGATTTATTTCATTTTATATGGTCTCAAGGTGCATCCATTTTCCTACAAATGACTCGTTTATTTTTCTTTTTGGCAGAGTAGTATCCCATTGTGTGCAAATATAATATTTTCTTTGAAGAATTTTTATTATCATGAGGATATTGGATAACATACTAATTGAAAGAAGACTATCAAAATTATATACAGACTATTGTTTTATATCAGTATTTATTTTTACATTATATATACAGGTACTTAAAAGACTAGGATGACATACTTTAAAGTGTTGTTAATAGCTGTATCTAGGATTTCAGGGTATTTTACCATCCACTTTGTGTTTATCTTTATTTAACAAATTATCTCCCATAATATAAAACACAGTACAACTTATTAAAAATCAGCTAGTATTGAAATTCCTTTTGGATACTGTTGATTATTATTAATGAAATAATAAACTAAAATGTCTCCTTTTGTGTTAGTAAACATTGTGTAAGAAGGAATACTTTTCTTTCAACTAGAAAATCCTTTTGACTGAAAGAATGAAAGTAGAACTCAGTAGCATTTGAAAGAAAACATGCATGCTGGGTGTGGTGGTACACACCTGTAATCCTAGCATTGGGAGCCTGAGACAGGAGGTTGGCAAGTTCAAATCCAGCCTGGGAAACTTAGCGATTTAGTGAAACTGTCTTATGTGAGAAATAAGAAAAGGGCTGGGGTTATAGCTCAATTTAAAGGCCCTGGATTCAACTCCCAGTACCACCAAACCTAACAGAAGGTTTATTGAGATATGTTACACTTTCCCTCCTAGGATTTACTCATTGCAAATACTTAGTCTTTTGCAAGGGTTAATTTCCCCTGTACTAACCCATGAATCCACTTCTTCCTGTGAATGAGTGTCAACATGGGTTAACGTGGACATGCCTTCCATTTGTAATGGGATTCCACCAGCCATCTCCTCTTACTGGTTCCTTTCTGCCATTAACAATTTCTAATTTTTGACATTCAAATATCTAGGTGTCACTTCCCAGAGCTCGACAATGTCTGTCCCAAAACATTTGTCAATCCCTTAATCTCTACTTCCTCCTCTTATTACCAAAGCCACAGGTATTCAATGTCCCCAAGTTAGATAGCTTGGATAAAGCTGAAGGAATTAAAATTCACAAATAATTCTACCAAATCCACTTTTTTTTTTTTTGGTACTGGGGATCGAACTTGGGACCTTGCACTTTTGAGGCAGGCAGCAGAACCACTGAGCTAAATCTCTGGCCCTACCAAATCCACTTTTAACATGTTAGTGTAACTCTTATTTCCTATAGGCTCTTTGGGACAAGATTCCTATCATCTTTGCCTCCTTTCTGTGCAGGACGGTGCACACTTCTCAGTGTTTGCTGATGAAGGAGGAAGAAAAGGAGGAAGGGAAAAGGGTGGTTTGCTGGCAGGATGGCTACAATGAGAAGCCATGAGCTTTGAGTGCTACAGAGGTGATGAGGAGAATATTGAGGTCTCAGAAGGGGGTCACAGGAAGGAATAATGGAAATTAATGCAAATGAGGCAAGGCTGGGGAGGGTCCAGAAAGGGGCTGAAGAGTTTGTCTACAGCATGAGTTGGTGAAGGACAAAATTGAAATCTACCCTATTATATGTAATAGTCCTAAATTTCTTAATTCTTTAAATCAAATGATTGGAAGTTTCGTAGCCTGGGGGATGAAAATATTAGATTTTAGAAAATAATGTTCTGAAACTCTGTAGAAATAAACCCATATATTTGATGGACAAGATACATTTCATTTTAGATATAATTTACTTGGAATAAAATTCAGCCTTTTTAGGATATAGTTCACAAGATTTGACAAATACATACAATAGTATGACCACCCTATCTCAGTTACTTTCTTGTTGCTGGGACAAAATACCTGATACCCCCAAGTTAAAGAAGAAAAGGTATATTTAGTTCACAGTTTGTAGAGGTTTCAGTCCATAGTCAGCTGGCTCCAAGACAGGGCAATATGGCAGAGGGGCATGGCAGAGGAGAAACAGTCTATGGTGTAGCAAACAGGAGGGGTGAGCCTTCTTTCTTTCCCTTTTTATTCCATCCAGGTTGCAAGCCTATTGGTTGGTACCACCCACACCCAAAGTGGGGCTTTCCTCTTCAGTAAATCCATCACCCATACCTGGAACTATGCTCAACCAATCAAGAGGTTAATCCAATATTACAAACTCATGATCCAGTCATTCCCCAAAACCCCACCTAGGAGTGCATGAGTCTTTGGGGCTATATCTAGATACAAGACATAACATAACCCCACAACCAAGATACAGAAAGCCCCCTCCTGCCTCTTTGGATTCATCTTTCTGCCCAGCCCCTAACATTAGTGGTTTTTTTTTTATGTCCTGTGGCTTTGGCTTTCAGAGAGTCTTGGACATGGGATCACTTGGTCTGGAGCCTCTTGAGCCTGGTTTCTTTCTCTTAGTACATATGCTTCAGAGTCAGCCCTGTAACTGCCTGCCTTAGTAGTCATTCCTCTTTATTGTTGAGTATTGTCTTCCTGAATAGATATCCAATGGTTTTCCTAACCATTCACAATTATAGGGCAGTTTTTTATTTATTAATTTTCAAAGACAGTTGAAGATAGAAGAAAGACAAAATACAAAGACAGCAAGCATCTATTAGGAATGTGAGTGTGACTGTGTGGAAGGGCCATTTTCAGAGCTGTCATGGAGGAATGTGAACAGCCTTTCTGCTGTGTCCTCCTGATTGGCCTGGCACCAGAAAGAGGAAGGAGCCTGGTTACCCCAGAGGATGCTGCAGGGCTGCACCAGGGCTATGTGCCTCGAATGACTCGGTCACTCCCTGACCTGGTAACCCCACAGAGTCAGGGGAGCTGGTTCCTGGGTTCTGTCTGCCTGACCTCAGTTCCTTTTGTATGCCTATCTCACTCCACAACCTTCTTCTCCCCTTATTATAGGCAGTCAAGTTGATAAAAATTAATATACAGTCAGAAAGGGACTGGGTCCTCAAGAAAGTCAGCACAAAGAAATAAAGGCATCAGAATCGAGGCTGGTGGCGCATCTGAAGAAGGCCAGGCCTCAAGATGAAGATGCAATGGCCAGGCCTGCATGTTTCCCTAAGGGATAAGCAGTGACTTGGAATTCTACTGTGGTTAGCACCACCTGGGCCAGGAAGCCCAGAAAGGCATCAGTCACCCAGGCAGGTGACCAGAGCACTGGACCCATCCCTTCCCAAAAATTCCTTTGCTCATTCCATGTACCCTTGCTACATGACCAGTTTCCCTATTGGATCAATATTAGCTAAGCAGCTGTACTTGTAATCTATAGGTCAATGGAAGTTTGACCCATGTACCATATTGTGACTTTGCTATATAAATTACCCCTGACAAAGGGCCTCTGTGGCCACCCCATTGTGGACCCCTCCTGGAAATCCAGGAGCTATTCTCCTCTCCTTATTTCCAGTTAAACTCCCCTAACTTCTTCCTTTGGTTCACAACTTCATTCTTCTATGTTATGAGACCACGAACTCAGCACATTTGACATCTAACAGGTCAGGAGTTATATTTTTCCTGTGTCACCCTTGGGTGTCCTTTGATAACATGGAAAGCCACTTTCTGTTTTTTAGTGACAAAGAAGCTGCCACCCTTTCAGCCCCACAACACTCACCTAGGCCAGCGTGTGAGTGGGCCGACAGGGCTGTGTGCGCGATCAGACACGTCTGTCTGCTCGTGTCCAGCTGGGGGAGAAGGAGAGGAGGGGGCCGTGGGGGCTGGGAGAGATGCGCCCAGGTGTCAGGGAAGGGAGCTGGAAGCATTTGATTAAAATACAGAGCCAGGGAAAGGTGATTTAAAAGCTTCTACTTCTTTAGGTTTGGGATTCTTCTAGACAAAGAAATTGAAAGAATTGTCTGTGGCTTTTAAATTTTCTGCTACTTGGAGATAATACTTCCTATTTATATAGAAACTCTCTATTAAACAAGAGTGCTCTGGAAGCCCAGGGCTGGCAGACTCTCAGGCTCATGACAATGAGGCCTTTTTAGGGTTAGAAATAGGAAAGCCACAGAGCCTTTAAAAATGGCAGGAAGAGATAAGGAAGTCGGTTCCCTAAAAGAGCAAAAGATCTTTAGAATTTAAATTAAATTTCTGAGGAGAAAAAAAAATTGTTTTGCTCTTTTATGAATACAATTAAAATAAAAGTTGGATGCTGGAATTGATTAGGCCAGACAAATTAAAGAAAATGCACACAAGTTTTCAAAAGTATTTCCTGTGATGTGATGAACATGTAGATTCCAACACAGCTTTGAAAAGATGGCTTCTGGACTTGGAGGAGCCCCAGAGGGCCAAAACAGAGTTCTGTTTTATTTGTGGTTTAATTACAGTTTTCCAAAACCGAATTATAAGTGTATTCACCTTTTACTTGTGGGGGACTGGAAGTCACAGAGATTGTTGGATTTTCTGAATCCCAGTGAGTTATTTTTCTTAGATCATTGTGTTCAGAAGATGTTTTTATAAATGTATGCTACTTATTGGTAAAACTAAAGAATAAACAAAAGCATAAAGAGCTCCATGTTATATAATCATTTAGGGTTATTGTGTAGAGAAGAGAGGAAAAATCTCTTTCTTTTTTTTGTCGTTGTTGTATTTTGCTGTTGAGGTGCTTTTATTAGATATTTATATAGGTATGCATTTTGCCACATATAGAAAGGAAATTTTAAGGTCTCATTAATTTATGATATATCACAGAGGCAGCTAAAGTTTACCTTCATTAAGCAGATCAAAAATAGAGCACTGAGGGAAGACTAAAGAGATTAAACTTCTCAAGTATTTTGGAAGCTCAGTACATGAATAATTTGAGTCAATAACTACAAATCCTTCCTGTTTTTCCTTCAGAGCAAGAACTCTAAGAATTTTTAGAAAGCAGTCCTTCGTCACTATACTGGGTTGCTGTACATTTTTCTTCTCTTTCTCTGTAGATTTTTAAAGGTGGGAAAAATTATATATACTTTTCAAGAAATCACTTATGTGAATTCCAACATATGAACTATCTTGCAATTTCTTTAATTTGGTGACCATTTATTGCAAAATGAAGATTACTGGGGTCTTGCAAGACCAGGACAAATTTAAGTAGACTAGAAAAAGGAAAAGTTCAAGGGTAGAAGCAAGAATTTCCTCTGAAAGGAAGTTGGCAGGAGACAAGAGGCTGAAGCCCAGGGGAAAGGAGTCCTAGCTGCTGGAGAACAGGGACCGGGTGGGTCAGAGTCTGTGTGGTGACATTCCTGGCCCCACAGGACCTGAAAGAGCAGGCCCAAAGGAAAATGGCGTGTTCTGTGAGCTTAAGTGGTTGTTTGATTTTTAAAAAATAGTAAATCAAAACAGTATAACCCCATTAAAAATTTCTTCATACATTTTATTTTTAAAATGGAATGAAAAGAACTTGGATGTTTCTGTGTAGCTGACAAAATATTTCCATATGCATTATCTTAACACAAGGTCTCTGCATAGGGCAATGCTCCTAGTTTTGCTGACCAAGCAGCTGAAGCCTGCAGAAGCCAAGCACAGTGCACAGGACATGAGCTCAAGGGTCCCCAAGCTTGCCCTGCTGGGAGCCCCACAGCTGGATTCCATGTGAAGTGCAAACAGGAAATCTAGCCGGAAATAATAGGTCACCTGTCTTGGGGTGGCCGTGTGACAAGTGGCCAAGTATAGGTGAGCCCTTTGGGTGTGGAGTGTTTCCCTGTGAGCTGGGCAGTTGCCTCAGGTGCAGTGTGGGCCCACTCCAGGTGCAGTGGGGGAGCCCTTGCCACCCAGTTCTTCACTTTTGTCAGATTTTACCATTACAGGGTAGGAAGAGGCAAGTTCTGTGGAGCCTGGGATCACCACCCTAAATTCTGGGGGACACAAGGAGGACAGAGGTGACCCGCTGCAGAGAGGCTGAGTCCCCTGCCAGCACTGCGGTGTGGAGAAAGACAGGGGTGGGAGCTATGTGCTGTGGTCGCTAGTGTGCTTGGGTGTCTTACCCAGTGGTCCCTGACACCCTCACCTCCATAGAAAAGGACTCAGGGACTCAGGGTAGATTCAAAGCACAGCCCTGACTCCAGAGCTGTGTGCAGTTCAGCCAGGCCCAGGCTTTGTAACTGGGGAGGAAGAGGAAGGTGGATCTGCCACACAGCACCAGAGTGCTGAGGGACCAGCTGATTTGAACCCGAGTCCTGCTCCCAGCAATAACCTTTCTGGACTTGTAAAGAAGTGACTTCTAATCTTGGCCCTTTTAATTCTGCCAGTTAGTGGCTATGTGAACTTTAGTAAGTTCTTTAACTTCCCTGAGTCCAGAAGTCCTCATGTGACAGATGGATACAATTACTGACCTCATAGGGTTGGCATGAGGACACAGGCACCTTCCCCAGTAAGTGACAGATGTCCCCTCATGTTTTTTTCTCTCCAAACCTGTGTGTCCATATGAGAAAAAGGGGAAACACAGTAATGCAGATCCTTCCAACTTCACAGGGCAGTGTGAGTCTCTGATAGGAGACTGCACGTGACACCACTTCTAATCACAGAATATGAGCTTTAATCATTTTTATCAGGTTGATACATGAGGAGTCTCCATCATCCTGTCTATACTGGCACCAGGAAGTGGGGGATACTGGACTTGATCTGATGGGAGAAGAGGTCCAGGAGGGCCCCGGGGGTGGGCGTCTGTCCAGGGCAGGGGCTGCCGGTGACGAATGGGACAGGAGGCAATGGGGACTAGGAGAGGTGGCCTTCAAAGATGCACTGAAGAAAGGGGTGGACACCAAGGACAAACTTCTGGCCCGGGCAAAAAGGAATGTGTGGGTGTTGACAGGTTGCAAGGTCTGACTCATGTGCCCACATGGTCGGGGGACACCAAAGAACCAGTCCTGTGTCCTGACCAGGTCGCCAACCACTGCCACGGCACCTCAGGCACTGCAAAGCGGCGTGGGGCTGGGATCCAGGGAGGGCGAAGGGAAATACGAGCTCTAACCCCGCAGGTTATGCTTTTCATCTTAAAGCCAGACAAACTCATCGTAACTGCTGGGAAGAAATAAAAGAAAATCCGGTTTTTGTCCTTTAGGGGAATTAAAATTCTATCTCAGTTAAAAAGTGGTTAAAAAACATAGTTAATCTGCATGATTTCCTTAAGCAGTCCAGATACTCTTTTACCCTTTTCTGAGTGCAAGATGTTATTGTTTTAGGTGCAAAAAGGAGAATTTTGACAGGAGTTAAGTAGAGAAAATGGAGTGGGAGAGCAGGGTAGGCAGAGAGCTCTTCTACCCAAGTAGGACTCCAGGATCCCACAACTGCCTGGGCTGCTCAGGCCCAGGACCTCCTTCTCGACATCTCTTCCCTCTCTTCCACCCCTGGGCTTCTACATCCCCACCTCCTGCTCTTCCACAGCAACCCAGCCCCAGGTCTCACACTGAGGAAAAACACTCTGTCTTGTGGGCAGGTCCTGCAATTGCATACAGAGTCAAAGAAAAAATGTAGTCAACAACTGGCTATGGGCATTTTGAGCCCTGATCATCGGCTGCTGGGTGAACTGTCCCTGAGTAATTCCCTGTGGCAATTTTCCAGTACATATAAGATGTTGCGGGACTCCAGAGGTGCTCAGAGCTCCTGATATGCCTGCAGCTTCCTCTGAGAGGGGCCCAGATTCACACATAGACTTGAGATGCCCCAGAACCCAGGGGTATCCAGGACCCTGTCTCCTTTTAATTTTTTGCTTCCTGGCCATGAGGTAAGTGGTTTTGCTCTAGCATGCACAGGCCCAGAAGCAACACGGCCAACTGATTGTAGACTAAAAATCTCAAAAACTAGGAGCCAATGTAAACCATTTCTCTTCAAAAGCTGAGATAATCAGCTTTTGTGACCACCTGGGACACAGAGGTCTCTTCCATTCCATTCTATACAGGAGGTTGAGTGCCAAGCTACTGACGCCCAAGCATAAGAACATCCCTGGTGCCTCCCCACCCTGGCCCCAATGGAACCACCCTGGAAGGAACTGGGAACAGTCTTGTTTCCAAGTTTGCCCTGCATTAGGGGAGTGGTGAGAGGAGCTTCCCCTCAAATAGTGTGTGAGGTACAGTGCTCTGACTGTGCATGCACATACCCTCCCCAGATCACTCTGTCACTCTAGATAGCCGAGTTGCCATCTGGGGAAGGAGAGGGTAACTAGGTATGGCTGGAAAGTCACAAACATCAGGTTATATGACTGATGATGTGGATGTTGCAGTTCCCAATGCAATACAATCCACTTTACAATTATAATCATTTGTTAGTATTCAAGTGAATCAGATTAGACACTTGTAAACTGTCCCAAACTCTGCAGCCTTTATTTGAATTTGGCTGTACAGACCTGGAATAGGAGAATTTTTGCTGTTTACTAACAGAAAAAGATATTCAGGTGGGTATAGTGGTGCATGCCTATAATTCCAGCTACACACCACTCCCAGTGCAGAGGAGGTGAGCGCACCAGCAGCACACAACCCATTGCCGCCCCCTGGTTGAAATGAGAATACACATAAACAAGTCTCAAAACTAGACTTCCAGATTACCTACAGCAACCCCAAAGGGAAACGAGATGGAACATTCTTATACTCAACCACCTGGACTATCTGAACTGGCAACAAAAGAGGATCTGGAAAAGATGAAATCAGAAAGAATTTCTCAGATAACAGCAGAGATTGTGCCCATTGTGCAACACATGATTAATAAACCTAGACAGGAGTTGAGGAACATGATGGAATCCCAACACAGGAAACAAATGGAATCCATAAGACAGATGCAAACAGATTTCCAGGAGATTAAAACCTCCACTGAAAGTCTACACAGCAGAATTAGCCAATGTGAGAACAGAATTTCAGATATAGAAGATAAGATTGCAATTAATGAACAGGAAAAGAAAAATTGCTTTAAATTGCAAGGGACCATGAGAAATCAATCCAGCAGCTGCTAGACAATGCAAAGAAGAATAACATAAGACTGATTGGAATCAATGAAGAAACAGGAGAGAGTGCAGATGACATAAAAAAACTGTTCACAGGAGTGATGGCAGTAAATTTCCCAAGCAGGGGAAAAGAACTTGACATACAGATAAGTGAGGCATATAGGACTCCAACTAGCCTTGATCAAAAAAATCTACACATAGGCATATAATTGTTAAGATTCCAGAAACCCAACAGAAGAACAAAGTTCTACAAGCAGTTAGAGAAAAGAGACAAATCACATACAAAGGCAAGTCCATCAGAATCACAGCAGACTTCTCAATGCAAACCATCAAGGCAAGAAGAGCTTGGAGTGATGGATTTCAATCCCGCAAGGAAAACAGCCTCCAACCCAGATTCAGGTACCCTGCAAAACTATCTTTCAAAATTGCTGGAGAAATCAGATACTTTCATGACAAAGAGCACCTTAGGAACTTCATAAATACTAAACCAGCACTCCAAAAAATTTTAGACAATATCCTAGGAAAAGACAAAGAGGATCACAACCCTAGGAAACACAGCAGAATGAATCCATTGGGTATGACAAGAAATTAAATGCAAAGGAGGAGAATCCAACAAAAACAAAAACTCATGAAAATGGTATGTCAATACATATCAGTTATAACCATCAATGTTAATAGTCTCAGTTCACCAATCAAAAGAAATAGACTGCCAGAATGGGTCAAGACCCAAGATCCAACAATATGCTGCATATAAGAAAGACACTTAATTCAAAAAGAGACTTACAGACTGAAAGTTAAAGGGTGGAAAACAATACTCCATGTGACAGGAAGCTGAAAAAAGCAGGAGTAGGTATCCTCTTTGCAGATCAAGTGGATTTCAAACCAACACTGATTAAGAGAGACAAAGAAGGACACTACATCCTTGTAAAGGGAAGAATCCAAGAGGAAGAGATGACAATCATAAATATATATGCACTAAATGCTAGCACACTCAACTATATAAAACAAATTCTAACGGACATGAAAAGTCAAATATCCACTAATACAATAGTAGTGGGGGACCTCAATACACCACTGTCACAAACAAATAGATCAACTAGACAAAAAATAAGTAATGAAATACTAGAACTCAATCAATCTCTTGAACAAATGAACTTAGCAGATGTTTACAGAGTATTGCACCCCACCAAATCAAAATACACATTCTTTTCACCTGCACATGGGTCATTCTCCAAAATAGACCACATACTCACACATAGAACATGTTTAAGTAAGTGAAAAGGAATTGAAGTTATTCCCTGTATATTATCAGACCATAGTGCGATGAAATTGGAGATCAATAGCAAAAGAAACTGCAAAAAATTCATAAACACATGGAAATTGAAGAACACACTTCTGAATAAGCAATTGGTCACAGGGGAAAATAAAGAAGAAATCAAACCGTTCCTTCAATTAAATGACAATGACAATACAACATATTGGAATCTATGGGACACAATGAAAGCAGTCTTATGAGGGAAATTCATAGCAGTGAATGCTCATATTAGGAAAACAGAGAAAGCCCAATTAAACAACCTGATGCTGAACCTCAAGCTTCTAGAAAAAGAAGAGCAGGACAACCCCAAAGCTCATACAAGGGAGGAAATTATAAAGATCAGAGCAGAAATCAATACAAAGGATACTACGAGAATGATACAAAAAATCAATGAAGCAAAGAGTTGGTTCTTGAAAGAATAAACAAAAGTGACAAACCCTTAGCCAACTTTATCAGAAAAAGGAAAGAAAAGGCCAAAATCCGTGCAATTAGGAATGAAAAAAGTGAAATTACAACAGACCCAGCAGAAATCCAGAGGATCATCAATACCTACTTCAAGAACCTGTAGGCCAATAAGATGGAAAACACAGAAGAAAAGGACAGATTCCTAGATACAGATGGATTACCAAAGTTGAATGAAGACCTAAAAATTCTAAACAACCCAATATCAATCAATGAACTTGAAAATGTAATTAAAAACTTAGCAACTAAGAAAAGCCCTGGCCCTGATGGCTTCACTGCTGAATTCTATAAGACATTTAGAGAGGAACTACTGCCACTACTGTTGAAACTCTTCAATGAAATTGAAAGGGAAGCAATACTCCCAAATTCATTCCTGGAAGCAAGCATCATCTTGATCCCCAAAGCAGGGAAAGACACAACTGAAAAGGAGAACTATAGGCCAATCTCACTAATGAACATAGATGCAAAAAATCCTTACTAAGATACTGGCAAATAGAATGCAGAAGATCATCAAGAAGATCATACAACCTGACCAAGTGGTATTCATCCTAGGGATGCAGGGATGGTTCAACATATGCAAATCAATCAATGTAATACACTATATCAATAGAGCCAAGGACAAAAAACATATGATCATCTCAATAGATGCAGAAAAAGCATTTGAGAAAATCCAACATGCATTTATGATAAAAACCCTACAAAAAATTGGAATAGATGGTCTCTACCTCAATCTGATAAAAGCTATCTATGAAAAACTAACAGCCAATATCATACTAAATGGTCAAAAACTGAAATCTTTCACACTAAAATCAGAAACAAGTCAAGGATGTCCACTATCACCACTCATGTTCAATAAAGTGTTGGAAACGTTAGATACGGCAGTCAGACAAGAGAAAGAAATAAAAGGAATCAAGATAGGAAATGAAGAAGTCAAATTGTCATTATTTGCAGATGATATGACACTCAATAGAAGACCCCAAGAACTCCACCAAAAATCTTCTAGACTTAGTAACCAAATTCAGTAAAGTAGCTGGATACGAGGTCAGCACACAAAAATCAATAGTTTTCCTCTACGCGAACAACAGGCTCACTGAGAAAGAAATAGGGCAAACAATTCCTTTCACAATAGCATCCAAAAAACTGAAATACTTAGGAATCAACCTAACAAAATAAATCAAAGACCTCTTCTGCGAAAACTATAGTGCTCTGAAAAGAGAGATTGAAGATGATATCAGAAAATGGAAAGACATCCCTTGCTCCTGGGTATGAAGGATCAACATAGTGAAAATGGCCATATTTTCAAAGCTGCTATATAGATTCAATGCAATCCCAATTGAAATCCCAGCAGCATACTTCATGGACCTTGAGAAAACAATCCAAAAATTCATTTGGAACAAGAAGAGACCCAGAATAGCAAAAGCAATTCTAGGCAACAGAGACATGTCAGGGGATATCACAACCCGCTACTTGAAACTATACTACAAAGCTACTGTGATAAAAACAGCACGGTATTGTCAAAGAAACAGACCTGAGGACCAGGGGAACAGATTAGAAGATGCAGAAACAACTCCAGACACTCAGCCACCTCATTTTCAACAAAGAAGCCAAACATCCTCACTGGAGGAAAGATAGCCTCTTTAATAAATGGTGCTGGGGAAATTGGCTTTCAACTTGCCAAAGATTAAAACCAGACCTCTGTCTCCCACCATGCACTAAACTAAAATTGAAATGGATTAAAGATCTAAATATTAAAGTAGAAACACTGAACTGGCAGGAACAGAGGTTAGGTTGAACTCTTGAAGACACTGGTGTAGGAAAAGATTTTATAAACAAAACCTCAGTTGCCTGTGAACTAGCACAAACAATCAACAAGTGGGATGTCTTGTTATTAAAAAGCTTCTGCACAGCAAGAGAAACCACCAGCAGTGTGAAGCGACAACCCACAATGTGGGAAAAAATTTTCACCTGCTGTTCTTCAGACAAAGGTTTGCTATCTAGAATCTATAAGGAACTTAAAAAGATCAGACCTCCCAAATTTAAAGACCCAATCCAAAAATGGGCATCTGAAAGGAACAGACATTTCTCAGACAAAGAAGTAGAAATAGCAAAGAAACACATGAAAAATTTTTCAATATCACTGGTTATTTGAGAGATGAAAATGAAAACAATGCTGAGATTCCACCTCACCCTAGAAGGAATGGCTGCTATCATGAAATCAACCAATAACAAATGCTGGCGGGGCTGTGGGGAAAGAGGAACCCTGCTCCACTGCTGGTGGGAATGCAGGCTGGTGCAACCACTGTGGAAATCAGTATGGAGATACCTCAAAGAGCTAGGACTAGAAGTCCCATTTGACCCAGCTATTCCCCTGCTGCGTAACTTCCCCCCAAAATTAAAAGAATCATACCACAGTGATATATGTGCACCCATGTTCATAGCAGCACAGTTTGTAATAGCTAAAACTTGGAAGCAGCCCAAATGCCCATCAACTGGAGACTGGATAAAGAAAATGTGGGGTTTTTGAATAAAATGGAGTACTACTCAGGCATAAAAAATGAGAAATTAGAGACATTTATAGCTAAGTGGATGCACATTGAGGTCATACTCTTAAGTGAAATAAATAGGACACACATGTGTAAATACCAAATAGTTTCTGTAGCGTGAGAAACTGAAAGTGTAAATAAGGACTAAAAGGTATAATAGGTAATGTGAAATAGGAAGAAAAGGGGCAAAAGGGAAGGGGAAGTGGGAGGGCTAGGGGAAAGGAAAGAAGGGAAGGGCATTAATATGAGAAAGTGAAAAAATGGAAACAAAGTCTTTGTAAACAGGGAGGGATGGAGGGGTTGAAGGGAGAGCAGGAGAAGGGGGAAAAATAAGAACCAAGAGAGATTATGTAAAGGTGCAAATTTCCCGTGATGAATGTCATCATATTGTATACCTAAAATGTACCAATAAAATAAAAATTTTTTTTAAATTCCAGCTACATAAGGGGCTGAAACGGGGGCATTGAAATTTCAAGGCCAACCTGAGCAATTTGTCAAGACCCTCTCTCAAAATAAAAAGTAAAACGGGCTGAGAATGTAGCTCAGTGAGAGTCCGTATGTGAGGCCCTAGGTTCAAACCTAGTACCAAAACAAAAAACATAAACAGATATTCAAGTTATGTCATCAAGAAATAGCATTCGTTTGAGCCTATGAAAAGAGTATATTTAGACTATTTTCGAAATAAAGGAGAACTATGCTGCATGAGTGGGCGCTAGGAATTCTCTCTCTCTGTCTCTCTCTCTCTCTCTCTCTCTGTCTCTCTCTCTCTCTCTCTCTCTCTCCCCCTCTGTCCTGGGCATCAAACCCAGAGCCTTGTACATGCTAAGCATGTGTTCTATCCTTGAGTGACATTCTCAGCCCCAGCAGTTACGTGTTTCTGTATTGTTTAATTTTTAGACAACAACAAAGACATCTTTGTATCACATCAAAACAAAATCAAGAATTTTATATTTTAGTGCTACTGCTCAAGCTCACAGCTTTGACAACTGGTGTCTGTGTGTGTATAATTGCGATACTTTTTTTTATTAGTATATATTTGTAGCACGTGCTGTTTACATTCCTTGTGGAGAATTGGTGCATGAATCTTAATACTTCACAATGTGGCCTGGACAAAGGCTAACATATCTCAAGATGTCTCCATTCGCTATAACCTTCCTTACTCTCAACTTTACACAGTAGTTTAGTGATTCTGAGGAAATCTGCTGTTGGGATCATTTTCTGTTCCTGGCCAGAGACCCAAGCTGGCATTCCAATGATTGGTTTTGGGGGTCTTTAGATCCCTCCACAAACGACCAACCTGAGAATAAAAAGCATCAGGTCAAGCTTGGAGTTCTCTAATCTGTCTGCTATTTTCATTTTCTATTTTTGTCTGTAGCATTTGTATTTGCTGCTTTTTTCCTTCCATCCTGTTTCTCTCCATACCCTCCTTATCTCCTTGACTGGAGACAGCTAAAATGCTTGTGCAGATCCAGGTCCATACAGAGTTACTTTCTAGCCCACAGAACACCCTGAATTACCAAAGATCTCTAGTTTCCCATCATCTTTTGTTTTTGTTTGTTTTTCCTTGACAGTAGAAGCTAGAACTGGACATTCAGCAGCAGCCCTCACAGATTCAATCACTGAGCAGGAGCGGAGAAGGTAAGTCTTGGATGGAAGCACTTTTCCAGATGACGAAAAAAGAGGGCATGCTGTATTTGCAGGTACAGAAACAATTCTTAGCCCAGTATAAATCCCTAAAACAAAATTCACTCATAGTCTGTGACCAGCAGACCTCATGGGAAAACAAGATGCAGAGCTTGGGAGAAACCCAGGCCTAGGGGGGCCAGCTGCCTGGGCTACAGTGGTTTAATGGACATATTTAGTACGTGGCTACACTGGAACCCAGGAACTAGGGGACCTAGGAAGAAATTCCAGATAATGTTCAAAGGGCTTCTTTCTTCTTTTTTTTAATACTTGGGGTGACCTCACAGGTGACCTCCTAAATCTTTAAGCTTTTGGCTTTAGAGGAAACGAAAGCTGAAGAGAAGAATGCACCAGGTGTGGAGGGTGGAGGAGGCAGCCTGAGCCAGCAAAGGCTGCCCAGGCCTGGGCCATATGGGAGCCAGGGGAGCAAAACCCTGGGCCAGCAGGTGGGGAAAGGCGGCCACGCGGCTGCTGCCATAGCCTAGGACATGCAGGTGTCTCTGTTCACGGTGAAAAGTGAAATCTGCTGGGACACAATCAGTGAGGCCTGGAGCCCAGGGGAGAAACTCGAGTGTGCCGCTTCAGCTTAGAAGATAACAGGGAAGCAGAAGTGAAAGCTGATAGCCAGCTGGCCGCTCTGTAAGCCGATGCAGGTCTGGGTGAGCAGGGGCCATCTGCAGAATGGATGGCCCTGCGCAGACCTAGGTGCCCACACACTCCTTTGCCTGGGCCTCCTGAACCCCTAGAGCCTGCTAGGCACCAGCTCTCACACCCAGCTTCTCACCTGGGGAGACACCCAGGTACTCAGAAGAGACTCAAGTCCCTCTGGTGTGTCAGGCCCTATGTGGAGAATGACCACCCGGCTGGGTTCTGAACTCCTCCTGTGGACGGGTGAGCCCGGGAGGGCTGCGGATGGGAGGTTTCCCTGCTCTGTCACACTGTCCCCCCAACCACCATGCAGGGGATGGTCAGTGGGACTCAGGCCCCTGCTTGACCAGACCCTTTCCCCCTGGTCACAATTAGCATTTCCACCATGCTGAGGCAGGAGCTGGCCAGAGCAGAGAAGCAAGAGGAGACAATCACGTGGCCACTGGGAAGAAAGTCACCAGTGACATCTTTGGGACAGCAGAGCACCCTAATCTCAAGTGCGTTTCAGCTTTGTCTTTTCAGTGGGACAGAGGACTTGCTCCTGTTCCTTGGCTGAGCCCAACAGAGGGGACCCCTCCTGCCTCTTCCACCTGAGCTCCCCCAGACATGGGGTTCAGCTGTGACAGGAATGGAACCCTAGGGTCTGAATTTACTTGTGAGGGAAATTGGGTGGGGATCCAGGGAGGGGCCCATACTCATCCTATTTCATTTCTTGGAGCAACAGGTGTGTCTGTGTGACCCCTGCCTTGGGGTCAGCTGTGCAAGTCAGCTGGACACAGGGTGGGTGTGGGGCTGAGGAAGGGGGTGCCCTTTCCCCACAGTGTGTGCCCGATGGTAAACCTTCATGTTGTCCCCAATCCATCACCAATTTTAGGCTTTCAGATCCCAACAGCTACTACCACCATGCACCATGTGCTGGGTGCTCAAAGTATTTTATATCTCTTAACCACTTCCAACAATGCTGAGAGATTGGTATCATTATAATACCCATTTAGGTTCAAGAAGGTAGCATTAAGGAGGTGGATGAATGCCCACAGACCAGCAGCAGAGTTGCAAAGTGAAATTCAAAGCTAAACTGCCTGTTGTCAAAGCTTAGAAACTTTCCGGGCTTGCTTTCCTTTAACTGACTGACTAAAGAAAGAAAGAGACAAGGCTCCCAACCATCTGTGCCCTCTGCTCACCCCCATGCCCGTCCTGGACTCTGCCCCTACCCCATAGGAAGTCCAGGTGACCCCTCACTGTGGCTCTGTCTGCCTCCTCACATGGGCGGGTCTCAGGTAAGCAGTTTGGTGGGGTCTCCAGGGCTCCCAATGAGCCACTCCCTCAAGGGTCACCCTTGGATCTTTGTAGTGACCCAGCCTCTCTTCCTGATGGCCCCACTTAGAATGCAGATGTCTCTGAAAAGCACAATACATTCTGACTCTCCTACTGTGGATCCACCATTTCCCATACCACAGACCATGAACTGGAAAATAAAGATTTCATTACAGATTCTGGGAGTGACAGGAAAGAGTGAGGGAAACTGAGGGAGTTGGAGCTCAGGAGCCATTGTGCTAGTATGAGTTTTTATTGTCATTCTGTTGTGCTGGGGATTGAACCCAGGGCCTCATGCATGCCAGGCAAGCACCCTACCACTGAGCTACATTCTCTGCCTGAATATAGTTTTGATTGCACTCAAACTTTCATTGAGCACATTTGGTGCTAGGTATCTTGCTAAGGGTTATAGCGATAGAGAGCATGTTGCAAATGGGTTCCTGCCTGGAGAGATCAGAATATGGACTATGCATTTAACAATATTAGGGAGACAGTTACGTAGAAAAATGTCATTTTTAGATGCTCTTACCAAAACAGTCAGGGTTAAGTGTTACAAAGTCTGTAATTTATCTTATAGTATTTCAGCAAGAAAAGAGATGAGACCAGCAGGATAAAATGCTAACATTATTAAGCTTAAGTGATGGCTACATGGGATTCATTATGCCATTTTCTCTACCTTTCTTAACATTTACAATTTTTCATAATAAAAAGTAAAAGAAAACAAGACTTTACAGTTGCTCCAAAACCCAGACTCTGTTGCAAGGGCCACATTGGGCTTAGAGTAAACAGAATTCCAAGAAGGTGCTGTGATTCTTGCATCCTGGTGAGCATGCCCTGTGTAGTCCTGTCAATTTGGGTGTCCAAAAGACTTGTGTGTGAACACCAGGAGCTTTTGCTTCCATGATTAGATTAGGTTATACTGCAAAGATGAGGGAATTTTGGCAGATGTAATTAAGGTCCCTGACCAGTTGACTTTGAGCTAATCTGAAGGGAGATTAGCCTGGTAGGCCTGACCCTATCAGGTGCGCACTTTAATGGAGCAATTACAAGCAACAAAAGTCCCTGTGGCCTTGAAGAGGCAAACTGCCAGGCAGAGAGGCATCAGGCAGGAAATAAAGGGTTGCCTTTAGCAGCTGAGGGCCTCCAGCCTAAACCACTGGGAACTGCATTCTGCCAGTGACCACTGGGCTTAGGAAAAGACCCTAAGCCTCACATGAGACAGCAGCCCAGGTGACACCTTTGCCTCAGCACCACAAGACCAGTGAGTTAGCAGAGTACCCAGCTAATTCATGTGCAGACTCCTGGCTCATGGAAACTGGGAAGTAGTAAATATATGCTGTTTTAAGACAGTAAATTTGTGATTTGTTATGAAGCAACAGAACTTAGACACAGCTTTAACGCAAACAAGGCAATACTAATTGATTAGAAATAGCAGCCTGGGCACCATATAACCAGGGATGGGCAGCCTAGGCCTGGTCCCCTTGGCAGGAAAGATCGAGCTGTGATTGATTAGTGATGTCTGCATAGGAACAGAAGTCACAACACGTGACCTCCTACTGCCACCCGAGGTCCTTTGTGTGTTTGAGGAAATTGAGGCTTACTAACTTATTTTTCTCAATGACAGAATAACACTGAGGAGTAATAGATCTTGAGTCCCTAGGTTGGAGGGGATGCTGGCATATGAGAAGAGCCTCAGAGACAGGAAACTGGAGAAGTTATCAAAGTAGTTCTGTCCATGGCCGAAGACTGGCCTGGCAGGCTGGTGTTTGAAGTGAGAGCTTCCTCCCAGCTCCTATCTTCCCTGTCTTACCCTTCCTGTCTTTCCATCATGCACAGATCGTCCCTGAGTTGGAAAAATCAACCCCTGAACATGTCACTTGATCCTGCTCCTATTTGTAGGACAATAATACAGCCAGGGTCCTGGAAGAAGCCCAAAATCCCTCAGACACTTACACAGCAGGGCGTAGGACTTGCCTGCTCAACCATGAGCTTGGATTCAATATTCACTAGCATACCATCATTCCATATTAAAACCGTGCAGAAGCCAGGCACGGTGGTACACGCCTGAAATCCCAGCACTGTGGGAGGCTGAGGCAGGAGGATCACAGTTCAAGCCCAGCCTGAGCAAATTAGTGACTTAATGAGACCTTGTCCAAAAATATATATATGCGTTGGGCTTGCCAGCCTTAGGTTCAATCCTCCTTAGACCCCCTAAAAAAGCAGAAATAGGCCCAGGATTTAGCTCAGTGATTTTGCTGCCTGCTGCGCAAGTGCAAGGACCCGAGTTCTATCTCCCGTACCAAAAAAACCCAAAAGAAATCACAGCACATTATCCTACTGCCAGTCTCATAATTTAAGTACCACCCCTAGAGCGAAGCAGCTTTTTCTGCACAAGTTCTTTCTTGTAGAGTGCTGGGCCAACTTCTGGCCCATACCGGAAAGCTGTGGGCATCCATGTTTCCCCTTTTTCCAGAGAGACCCCCTAACCCAGCATAGATATTGCCATGAACCCAAGGAAGCCCAACTATTTTCCTATAGATACAGAACAGAGCATCCTAAAAATGAGTTTGAGTTCAAGGTAAGCTTAAGGGAAAGGAGCAGTTGATCAAGAAGGTGAAAGCTCTGAGAATAATTACTGATAGTTTATTCAGTTAAAAAATTAAATATTTTGCTGGGTGTAAAACATTGCCTTGTACGTGGGGCACCATTTGGAATCCAACCAGCCCAGCTTGCCTCTTAAACCAGTAGATTTTGACTGTGTCTGATGCAAACCACTCATTCATATTAATCTGTATGGCTGCCCCAGGGATTCTTTATTAATCCACCAGAGGGACTCACCAACATGTACAGTGGACCTCGAGTTACAACAGGCCTGACATACAAACAACTTGGGTTATGACTGGAATTTTAGTTTTAACTTACGACCAACTCTTGAGTTACTACCTAATGCCGGACACCTGGGCTTCCAGATGGTCTCAGATACAGATTTAACCCTTAAAGAGCTCTGCTGGAAGGAACATTACAACATTCTTTCCTGTGTGCGGTTCATGGAGAAATCTGGGGACAATGTCTCTCTAAGGGCACTGAGATCTGCCTGCATACAGGAGAGAGACTTTGAAGGCCATATAGAGGAGTCTGAGCCTTCAGTTGACCAACTTGAGTTACAACCAGCCCTTACAAATGAATTGAGTTCATAAGTCAAGGGTCCACTGTAACTAGAAGTGAATAACAGTGGGTATGGGCTGTAATGAGAGCCCCGTCTCCCACATACACCAGGGCTCGGTAGCTGGTGGTCCACAAGGTGCCATGTTTTGTATTAGAGCATTGCTTACTGCTGTATTTAAAATCTAAAGAATTAACTGCCAACACTTAAACTGAAGAGCTTTCATTGAGAAATTAGCACTTTTCTCGAAAAGTTGGGAAATCTGGCAACCTGGATTCATTTCTTGTGGAAAGAGGTGGTAACTGCAGCCCCTAGGGTGGGACATGAGGTTCCCTTTCACCACACTCTCTACCACTCCTTTTCGCCTCCTCATACCAAGGCCAAATGTCAGTGGTCATCTATCGTCATAGCTTCACCGCCATTTTTCTCATGACAGAGATAAGAAGAAAGTGAACTGTTCTTCACCCCCTGAATCAGCCCCCTTGCATTCACTGCCGGAGCCACCAGCCCGTCAAGCCCCTGGAATTCTGACACCTGAGATCTGTGACCCTCTCTAGCGAGACACATGAATTTAATTACTTGTTGATGGGTACTGCTCTTGGGATCTATTTGGAATACCTTTTCTTTCTCAGATTATGCAGATGCTAAAATCTCCTTTTGGCCCAGAGTTCCTGCTGGCTCGAGAGGAACCTCAGCACAAGTTTGATCATTTCAGAAACAGCACTGGGCCCTTTCAAGGAAGTGTGATTCACTGGTCCTTGACTTTTACCCTTTACGAGCCACCCCGCTGATACCTGCCCCATTCGGACCTGCTGCTTTTCCTCACTGCAATGGCAGAGCTTCCGATTCACATGACTCCTTGGCTGGTGTAAATATTTATTTGCGTGCTCCATTGAGATGGAGAATAAAGACAAGTGTCCCCTCCTGCTTGGCGCTTGGGACAAAGCGAGTCTAGTTACCTCTGCAGAGGACACAGGAAGGGGATAAGTGGGTGCATAGTGAACTGGCAGTGGGAGAGCCTGTAGGAGGGTGGGAGGTGAGGAAGGGGTATTCTAGAGCTCAAAACAAAGGCTGTGGAGGGAAGAGTTGCAGCGATGCCTGCCTGGGGACACTCACGGTGGAGCTGGCGTCGGCGGATGCGGTCCCTCCATGGCCGGTTCCGGATCCAGTGCAGCCGAGAAGGTAGCACCATGGTCCCAGGGAGTGGGGCCTAAGACCTCCGCATGGTCGGGCAGCCGTCCAGGAAGTATGAGAATTACAAAGTGAAAAAAAAAAACACAAAAAACCCCACTCTCTTTTTTTTTTTTTTCACATCTGAGGTTTCCGTTTATTTTTATCTTATGACTTGCCTTGCCTTCCCTTCCCCTTGCTCCCCAGGGGCCGGAAGGTAGCAGCCCTCTGAGCAGACTGGGCCGGCCTCCCTTGGCCTCCTGGGCCATGTTTTATTCATGAAGGTGCTGGGGCAGTGTCACCAGGATCCTGTGTCTGCTGGGCAGGCGTCAGAGGAGCGGGATAATGGTTGGGGGAGGGCAGGTGTGCAGGCCGGCCTGCCATGGGCATCCCTCTCTGCGGCCAGGAAGGAAGGTCAGCCAGGAGCTCAAGCAGGGCTGCTGGGGCCCAGGAGGGCCACCAGATTTACATGCCACTGGGTCCCCAGCACCTAGAATAGTGCCTTGCAGGTAAATAATAAATATTGTTGAATGCATGAATGATTTGGTAATAACCAACTCTGATGTCTGCATTTACCTATGTCCTTGGCACCCACCTGCCCAGTGCACTAACTTCATGAGTTCTCACAAGCCATAGGCCTTCTCTTCAGCAGAGAGGAATTGCTCCCTGCAGGGCAACAGGTGTTATTAACCAGCCATGTGATTTCACGAATACTGGCACATTCTCTGAGCCTCAGTTTTCTTACCTGAAGAATGAAGGGGTCAAGGATATGTAATAGCGAGAATCTTGGGTATTCCTTTTGTCTCTGTAACAAATCGCCACAACTTAGTGGCTTAAAGCAACACAGATTTATTATCGCATGGTTCTGGCTGTCATGGGGCTTGAGTCATGGTGTTGACAGGGTGGGTTTTCTGAAGCAGCCTGTGTTCCTTGCCCTGATTTCAGGTTTCTCTGATAGCCCGAGGAGCCTTACACCAATTGCAGGGACAGCTCTGGACAATTGTTCCTGGACCCTGGTCCTTCACCACAGATCTGCTTCCCAAGCATCATTTTCTGACTTGGGGGGGAGACAAGTAGAGACCAAAATGAGGACAGAATCAAGGAACGGTGACCAGTGAGGTCCACTGACTGCTGCAAGTAAACAAAAGTCCCTGCAATGGCAAATGCAGCATAAGAAAAGGACACAAGAGACTTGAGGATGGATGCTGCCCCAACATCTCCTCTGCCCTTGATATCTACCATTCTCACTGCAACACCTCTCTGCTCCCTCCGGCCCTGAAGAGAAAGCAAAGCAAGCAGCTGCAGCTCGACATGAGGGAGTCTTATGGACGCAGTCAGGGTGCTTTGGCCTGTCCTCTGTCACCTTCCACTCTCGGGCTCCTAAAAGCCTGTTCCTGTGGTGAACACGGATGTGAGGAATATGATACCAAAATCAAGATTTTTTTTTCCCAATCAGTATCAACCTTCTTTCCCCCTCATTAAGCTACACATTTCCCAAAGCCTCCACGGCATGAGTCAACCATGTTCCTGATGTGTACGATTTACAACAGATGGGAGAGAGCGGCAGGCCACCAGGGCGGTGGAGGCAGGGCCGGTAAGGACAGGCGGGTCCGGAGGAGAAGCCCTGGAGACATTTCTGTATCCTCTTCTCGAGACTGTCAAAGTCAATCTTGCCAGTTTCCTCATTATACTCATGGGAGGCCTTGGGGTGGGGGGGTGGCATGGAAGAAGAAGCTCATGGATCTTTCCCACGTGATCCTTTTCTGAACTGCTGTGCCTCATCTTCTGGTTTATCACTACAGCCAGAGGAAAATGCCTCTGCAGTATGAGTCTCCCGAGGAAAATCTTCATTTGTGCTAAGTGTAGAAATCAGTTTGTACTCTTCTTTGGGCTCATGTTGCTACTACGTTTTCTTAAGCTGCAGAATTTCATGGTGGGAACACACAGGATCTGCTAGTAGCAAATTGTTAAAGAGCATAATCATGAGATCCTTTCCTCCTTTTTCTCCCAACTTCTTTTCAATAAAGGGAAGCTGACTGTGAGGCCCTGAAGAAAGATCGCCCGCACAGCTGTTTCCATTTGCAACCATCCTGGGCCAAAGCGGCACTTCAGTTACTCAGTGGAAGGCAGGAGGTGCTGCTGTGCCAGGCCACCTTGCATAGCTTTTAAAGAAAGCCCCCGTGGAAAGCATGGGATTATGGTAAAAGAAAAGCTTCTCAGATGCCAGGAAGGGCACAACAGCCACACATGATTTGTCCCTCTCTTGTCACCACTAGCAAAAGAACATTATTCTCTAGAAACTCAGAGAGGGCTGGGAGCTGGTACATGCTATGGTTCTTTGGCTGTCCACACAATTTTTTGCTTGTTTTTTTTTTTTTTTTTGGTACCAGGGATCGAACTCAGGATCTTGAGCTTGCAAGGCAAGCGGTGGCAACTCTGAGCTAAATCCCAGCCCTGTTTTCTTATTTTCTGAGACATAGTCTCTCTATACAGTTAAGGCTGTCCTTGAACTCACTATGTAGCCCAGGTTGGCCTTGAACTCGAGGCCATCCTCCTGCCTCAGCCCCACAAGTGCTGGGATTATAGGTGTGCACCACCACACCCTGCTTGTCTATACAGTTATTAGGATTTATGGAGAGACACACATGTGTTCAATGCTTTACAAAGGAAGATACTTTTAGAAGAAAATGGTACAAAATTTTCTATTTCTTTTTTTTTTTTTTGGTACTGAGGATTGAGCTCAGGTCATTGCGCTTGTGGGGCAGGTGGCAGAACCACTGAGCTAAATGCCTGGCCCTAAAACATTCTTAATATTTATTGAACTGAATTTGGCATGTTTAGACACCCAATACAATGGCATAAGGAGAGATTAAAAAGACTGCTTGAAACTCTGGGAATCTTTCATGGCCCACCCAACCACCTCTGAATGACACTTATTTAACACGTATAATACATTGTGTATGTTTACTCATATGATTGTCATTTAATATTCCCATGTCCATTTTGCAGATAGAAAAACTGAGGCACAGCAAGGCTTGGTAATTTCCCATAATCACTCACTTAGCAAGGGTATGTGCTATGATTGAAACTCAGATAATTTGGCTCTCTAGCCCCTGAGTTTAACCACAGCTTATACTAACTCCTCAAATTAGCTAAGTGACATTGCGGTGTAACTGTATGCTATGCCCTGGTTCTTACATTTGGCAGTGACATTTTATTTTTAAAATACTTTCCATATAGCTTCAACAAAGACAATTACTGAGTAATAAGAATGAAAAAATTGGATAACTACTAGAGAATTACCTGAGACCACATAACATCCACATGTTTTACAGAAAATGAAATGAATTTTTAGAGGTTAGGAGACACAACCCAGTGGGCACAGTAGGCTGGAGAAACAGGGCCAAGTTTTACCCCACCCTGTGCCCAAACCTCAGTACAGTGTTCTTTCCACTGCTGCTCAGATAAGAGTTCCTGGGAGCTTTAGGCCTGGAGTATTTTTGGAAAATGGTCTTTGTGGATAGAGAGGGACAGTTTTGAGTTGGAGAGGAAAGAAGCAGCTAGGAGCCAAGAGAGAGATCAGTGCCTACCTTAGACTTCTCTCTCTGAGTCGGGTAATCTCATGGTTCCCCCATCCTTTTTCATCTTCCTCCCTCCCAAATTGGAATCTCTAGCATTTCAGGCCTCTGTGGATAGCCCTGCCTTCCATACAGTTGCTCAAACCAGAAGCCCAGGAGTTATGGCTTATATCCAGATGTCCCCTCAAAGCCTTTTTTTTTTTTTTTTTTTTTTTTTGGTACCAGGGATCGAGCTCAGGTCATTGTGCTTGTGCAGCAGGCGAAGCCACTGAGCTAAATCCCCGGCCCCCCTCAAAGCCTCTTGCACTCATAGATGGGGCTTTTTGGAGGTGGCTGGATTAAGAATGTGTGATAACTATAATCTTTTTTCTTTTCTTTCTTTTTTTTTTGGTACCGGGGATTGAACTTGGGACCTTGCGCTTGCAAGGCAGGAGATGGAACCACTGAGCTAAATCCCTGGCCCTAAGAATATGTGATAACTAAATGGGTTTGGCATAGTTCTGGGTGTGAATAATAGAAGCCTCACCCTGGGTATGGTTGGCACCAATCAATAGGCTTGTAGCCTGGATGAAATATAGACGGACAGAAGGAAGGCAGGCTGCTGCTTCCTGCTGCTGCTTTCTGTCTGCCCTGCCATGGACTGTTTCTCCTCTGCAATGTTGCCCTGCCTTGGAGCCAGCCAAACATGGACTGAAACCTCTACAAACTGTGAGCTAAAATAAACCTTTCCTCCTGTAACTTTTGGGGGTTGGGTCTTATGTCCCAGCAATGAGATGTAACAAATACTGAAAACACAACACCATTAAGAAAAGAAGAAGGACAGGGCATTTATTATAAGATTACATGGCAAGTGCTTTAGATAGAGATCTGAGGGAGGAGGACGGCCACCAAGAGCCACCAGACAGTGACCTATCCATCCACGAGGGCTTCTTTCACTCTCAGCAGCTACAATCTAGTGTGGGCCCCAAGAACTCAGCTGTCCTCTGGCCTTGTGGGCAGCATTTGCAAAACTCACATCTTAAAGGAGGAAAGGTATTTGGCTCACAGTTTGTAGAGGTTTCAGTCCATCATCGGCCAGCTCCAAGGCAGAAGGGTATGGTGGAAAGGCCTGGGAGGAGGCAAGCTGCTCACATCATGGCAGCCAGGAAGCAGAGAGGGAAGGAGGAGCTGGGAAGGGAGAGATAACTTTCTGGGTTGAGCCCACAATGACCACCTCTTCCAACCAGGCCCCTCTTCCTAACAGCAAGTCAGATACTGCACTCCCATAATTCAACTGCCTCCCAAATGTCCTGCCTATGATTTTGTGAGGCTTTAGGGGGACAGGTAGTTGTAAAGCACGACACTGTGTGACCTTGAATAATTTGCTAAGCTGCTTTGGGCCCAAGTGTCACTCTGGTCTCCCATAGGACTGTGATGAGCCACCTGTGGGCTCACCCATAGCCAGAACTTCCTAACTGGCTCTTCATCTGCTCTCTCTCTCTCTCTCTCTCTCTCTCTCTCTCTCTCTCTGTCTCTCCATTTCTGTGCTCCCTGGGCAGCTGCCAGTGGCAAGCCTACTTTCAAGTCCATGCACTCCAGTACAAACCAACAACCTGGTGGAATAGGATTCTAAGTCTCCAAACCCAGTTCTTAGGTCTATTTCTTTGCCAGTACCATGCTGTTTTTATCATGGTAGCTTTGGAGAATAACTTCAAATTGGAGATTGTGATCTAGCTGCCTTGCGCTTGTTGCTCAGAGTTGCTTTTGCTATTCTAGGTCTCTTTGGGTTCCATATGAATTTTTGGATTGTTTTCCCTAGTGCTGTGAGGTATGCTATTGATATTTTGATTGGGATTGCATTAAATCTGTATAACAGTTTTGGAAGTATGCTCATTTTCACTGTATTGGCTCTGCCTATCCAAGAACAAGGGATGTCTTTCCATTTTCTGATACCCTCTTCAATCTCCTTTATCAGAGTACTGGAATTTTCAATGTATAGGTCTTTCACTTCCTTTGTCAGGTTGATTCCTAAGTATTTCATTTTTCTTGATGCTATTGTGAAAGGTGTGGTTTCTCTAATTTCTTTCTCAGTGAATTTGTTATTTGTGTACAGGCAGGGTATTGATTTCTGAGTGCTGACTTTATATCCTGATACACTACCAAATTTGGTTATTAATTCTAGGAGTCTTTTGGTGGAGTTTTTGGGGTCTTCTATGCAGAATATCATGTTATCTGCAAATAATGATAATTTAACTTTGTCCTTTCCTTTCCACATTCCTTTTATTTCCTTCTCTTGTGTAATTGCTCTTGCTGTTTCCAGAACTATATTGAATAGGAGTGATGATAGTGTGCATCCTTGTCTCTGATTTTAGAGTGAAAGTTTTCAGTTTTTGACCATTTAGTATGATGTTGGCTGTTGCTTTGCTATAGATGGCTTTTATTATATTGAGATGAAGACTTTCTATTCCCATTTCCTTTAGGGTTTTTATCATGAATGGGTGTTAGACTATGTAAAATGTTTTTTCTGCATCTATTGAGATGATAATATGGTTTTTCTGTCCTTGGTTCTTGCTGGGGCTTGTGTCTAGATGTCCCCCTGAACCTCATGCAGTCTTTTTTGGAGATGGCAGAATCTGGAATGTGTGATGCTGGGATTAAGGGCATGTGATTACTAAACCATTACATGTGAGTGATTGGTTTGACACTGACCTAGTCCCAGTAGTCTGGAAGGGATAAAAGGAGCAGAAAGACGCTATTAAGGTCTCTTATTGCTTTTGCTACCATGTGGGTGCCACGAACTGTTTCTTCTCTGCGACACCATTCTGCCATGTGTCACTCTGCCTTAGAGCCAGCCGATTATGGACTGAAACCTCTATGAACTGTAAGCCAAATAAACCTTTTCCCCTTTAACATTGGACATTGGGCATTTTGTCTCAGCAAAGAGAGAAAACTAACACAGTTCTATTAATGTACACCCTGCATTTTGTTTTCTTTTGTGATAAGCTTTTAATAAGCACTTGCGATGATTAATCTTAGTGTCATTATCACTGGGCTAAGAGATGCCCATCCAGTTGATAAAACTTCATCACTGGGTGCATCTGTGAGTCATTTCCAGAAGAGTCCCAGATGAATCAATATACAAGGTGAAGAACAATTGTCTGCACCAGCATAAGTGGGCACCAGCCAATCCACTGAGGACTCCCACAGAACTAAAGGCCAAGGAAGGGCAAATTCACTCTGCTGAAGCAGAAACACCAATCTTCTGCCCTCAGACATCAGCATTCCTGGTTCTCAAGCCTTTGGGCTGAGACCAGACTACATCAGTGGCTTTCCTGGGCTTCCAGCTCACAGAAATGATGGCAGGAATTCTCAGCTCCATCAGTATGTGAGCCAACCCCCCCCCCCAAAAGGATCTATCCATCTATTCATCTACCCATCCATTCATCCATCCATCCACCAATATATCCATCTATCCATCCACCAGTTCATCCATCCATCCATCCATCAATCCATCCATTTTGTTGCTTCTGCTTGCCTGACTAATACAGCTCTCTTGGTGCTCACTCCAGATACCTTCCACCATCAAGTGCCAGACTCATGTGCTGCTTCCCCTCAACCCCTTCTGCTCATTCTTACTCCCAACTTCCCTAACTATCCGAGAATCACTGCATACAGAGTAAGGTGCCCAGCAGGGCTTGAGGGTTCCCCAGAGACTGCCAGCTGCCAGTGTGGGGGGCAAGAAGGCCAGCTCTTTGTCTATCCACTCACAGGTCCCTGTGAGATGGTCAGCTAGGCTGGGACTACACCTGGGATGGTATCCTGCCTGGTGCCTTCCCCATCCCACCATTTCCCCCGGCAGCCTTAAAAAATTCCATGCGATACAAAAATAAAGATGTGTCAATAAAGATGTACCAACTCCCTAAGATAAATGTATTCATTATGTACAACAAACATGAACTAAAGAAAAAAAAGAATTTTTTAAAAATTCCATGCAAATCCAGGACCGAGTCTTTCTGGAGCTCCATTTCAAACAGTTTCACTGATGCAAAGAGGGGCTGAGCCCATGGTTGGAGCTATGAATAAATGTAACTGGTGTGCATGGGAAGGGATCCTTTTGGACCTCTGAGATCTGATTCTGTTTCTCTCGCGTCCTTCCTCAGTCCCACCAAGGCCACTGGGGATCCCAAATCTGGGCTTCCAAAATGATCACCTTTGAAAGGAAAACAGAGGCCAGTAGTTATTATTTAAAAACAAGGAAAAAAAAAAAGAAAAACAAAGGCTTGTCTGGTATGTGACTTGAGTTTTGCTGCTCCGGGACTCTGTTCCCCACCACCCACCCTCTGCCTACTGGAAGAGAATTTTTTATTTTTTTCATTGATGTGTTTATCCTCAGCCTTTGTCTGCTTATACAGAGATATAAAAACAGATATATATTTACAAGGATGTAATCATTCTGCAAACATCTCTCTGCAAACTTTTATTGAACCCTATCTTATGGATAATACATCTATTTCTTTTTCCCATTTTGTGCTATTGAGTTAAAATTGACAAGTAAAGTTGTATACATTTAAGGTGCACAGTGTACTAATTTAATACATGTGTATATTGTAAAATAACTACCAATCAAGTTAGATAACATGTCCATACCACACGTGATTATCTTTGGGTGTGTCACAAAAACATTTAAGATTTATTTCAAATAATCAATTCAGCGTTAACTATAGTCACTGTGCCAATCATTAGATCCTCAGAACTTATTTGTTTGTAACTATAGAGCAACTTTATCAGAAAAATAGCTTTCCTTTTTCACGTGCAGCCACCTGCCTGAGCTCTAAGCTGGAAGGAAGCTCAGTAGACAGAGGCAAGGTGAAAGCTGTCACCTCCCTGACCCTCAATGAGAGCTACTCCAGGAGCTGACTGCAGGGCTGCTTGTGCAGGTGGGCACTGTGAACGAATGAGTCTCCATGGAGGGGTCACACAAGGGCTCACTGTGTCTTCAGGCCCGGGGCCAACCAGGAGCTACTTTGCACTGATGGAGACTGTCCTTGGAGCTGGGCTGGGCTTGGTGCCAGCAGATGAGAGTCATGGATAGGTGGAGTTTGAGTGTCTCTAGTTCCTAACCCCACTTCAGTTCTCTGGACTTCTCAGTTCCCCACTGAACTGGGAAGTCTACCACACAAATTTATCTCTCAGGGCTGAAAGTGAGTCTTGTGTTAAAATGAAAAACTTTCATTGCATTAACCAGGATACTTTTTGTTGTAAGTGACAGAAGCTTAACTCAAAAGGCATGAATATAAAATAGGATTTAACTGCTCAGCAATCACAGCAGCCTGGCTTCAAACAGGGCTGGATCAGGGCCCAAAGTAGTGTCCGTAGAAATCTTTCCTTTATTGTTTGCTCTCCTTTGTTTGGAGCTGGCTTCACCCTAGGGGGCAATGGTAGTGCCTTTAGCTCAAAGGAAGAAGAGTCTCTTTCCCTCTCAGCCCAGCACAGACCTCAGCACTGCTTCTCTTTGGCTCAGAGTGAGTTCTGGGATTGTCCATGAGCCAGGCACTGTGCCTAACAGATGATGCTTCTCTCTTGTGCCTGTGACTGGAGGGAGAAGAGGGATCAGCCCCACCCACACTACACATGGAGAGAAGCAGGTGATGGTCAGCAAAGAGAACTACAGGTCCCCTCAGCAAGAGAAGAGGGACTGGCACAAGGGAGGCAAAACCAACACCTGCCCACCACACTGAGTTGTGTTCATACCACCAAGGCAGTAACTTGCAGAGAGGAGCTCCCTGCAAGATGAGGCACAGCAGCCATTGTAAAGGCAGGTCCAGGGCTGGGGACACCATTCTGGGAAAGCAGAGCCGGGGATACAGCACAGGACTCCTTGAAGAGCTGGGAAGAAACTCAGGGTCTTTGAGATTTAACAGCACTGAGAGGCTAAGAAAAATCCAAACAGCATGAATGTCAGCAGCCTGACAAGTTTTGGGAAGGGGTGACATGCACATCAATTGGCTTCCCCTGACTCCTACAGTAAGCTCAGCCTCTCACCTCAGTCTCCCACCTCCCACCATCCTAGTCATTACACAAGGATCCTTCATCTTGCTTCCTGCAGTGTATGAGTACCTAATAGGGACAACTGGGATACTGGGACAGGCATCTGTCTGTTTGCTGGACTCTTTCCTGATCTCTTAGTTGTTGCTTCACAAGGATCCTAATATGAATCACAGGGAGCTACAGTCTCCAAGCATTATATTATTATAAACCGATGAGGTCCAGCTGATTCTTCCGCTCTGCACATGAGGACACTGTGACCTAGGGAGAGGTGATGTAATTTGCCCTTAGGTGGGTATTGGAGTCAGGACATGGGACTCTTGTCACAGGACTTCAGAGTTTAAATCTTCCCACCACACTGCATAGCTGAGTATCTGAAACTATGAAGAAGTGGCAAGATCAAAAGGGGAGAGTTTCAAGGAGAAAATATTGAAGTATAAAGCAATCAGCAGTAAGGGACAGGGAAAACAGTCCAAGTGTGTTAGATATGGCTGTGGTATAGGGGCAAGAAGCCAAGAAATATAAACTCCTGCCATTTATTTGCTAAAGATGGTACCATTTGGGCAAAGTGACAGTACTGTTTGTCCAAACTAAGAGGTTTAGGAGTGAGAGGGCACTGTTAGTAATTAGACTACAAGGAATGTGATAAACCAAGACCAGCCTGAGCCTTCCAGGAAACGGGTCAGCCTTGCTGAGCCACTCACTGCACACCTGGGATTTCTTCTGACAGCAGAGCAGGTTGTGTGTGGATTCACCCACAGCCCTGCGGTACTCAGCCTTTTCTGAGTTGTAGGATGACTGATGAAGGATGTAGGAACTGGCTTTGATCTTTGTAGCTCTGTGCCCTAACCAACTGAGTGTACTGACACAGTTTAGTCAGGGAGAAAAAATGAACTAAGCAAGGCAGGATGGTGAAGTGGTCAATGGATTTCACTTCAAGGTTTGGATTCAGCTCTTTGGCCTTGAGCAAGATACTTAACTGCTTTGAGTCTCAGATCCATGCTGTGTAAAACAGAGAGAAGAGCAAACCCTGTCTGAGCTTTAGGTGCTGAGCTGAGCACTTTGTTTTAGGTATGCATTATTTTATTTCATCACCCTAACAGCTCCAGGTACCATTCTGCAGACCAGCACAAGAACCTGCTTGAGGCTGCGCAGTTAATAAATACCTAGTTTATGGGAGCTATTGTGATGCTTAAAACAGATAGTGCTTATTAAAAGCATAGTGTTTTGACTGAAAGCCAATAGACAGTCCTGGATAAATGTAACGATCATAATTAATTAATAATTAATAATGATCATTTAATATTTAGTATTATTGTTATCTTACAATTGTAATTTGGAAGGTAATATTGGATCATATCCTATCCCACCACAAGTTAAAAGGAGGATCCTCTGTGGATATAAGAAAATGGAAAGATCCCTTGTCATGGGTAGGAAGAACCAATACAGTGAATATGGCCATATTTACCAAACTGCTATATAGATTCAATGCAATCCCAATTGAAATCCCAACAATATATTTCACAGAACTAGAGAAAACAATCCAAAAATTCATTTGGAACCAGAAGAGACCCAGAATAGCAAAAGTAATTCTAGGCAATAAAGACATGATAAGGGGTATCACAATCTCCAACTTGAAACTAAACTATAAAGCTACTGTGATAAAAACAGCATGGTACTGGCAAAGAAACAGACCTGAGGACCAGTGGAACAGATTAGAAGATACAGAAACAACTCCAGACACACTCAGCCACCTCATCTTTGACAAAGGAGCCAAACACCTTCACTGGAGGAAAGATAACCTCTTTAATAAATGGTGCTGGAAAAATTGGGTTTCAACTTGCCAAAGATTAAAACTAGACTGATATCTCTCACCACTCACTAAACTAAAATCAAAATGGATCAAAGATCTAAATATTAAAACAGAAACACTCAACTTGCTGGAAGATAAGTTAGGTAGAACTCTTGAAGACATTGGCATAGGAAAAGACTTTATGAACAAAACTTCAGTAGCATGGGAACTAGCACAAAGAATCAACAACTGGGATCTCTTCTTATTACAAAGCTTCTGCACTGCAAGAGAAAACACCGACAGAGCTAAGAGATGATCTACAATGTGGGAAAAAAATTTTATTAGCTGTTCCTCAGACAAAGGATTACTATCTAGAATACATAAAGAACTTTAAAAAAATCAGACCCCCACATTCAAAGACCCAATTCAAAAATGGGCATCTGAAATGAACAGACATTTCTCAGACAAAGAAGTAAAAGGAGCAAATAAACGTGAAAAAATGTTCAACATCACTGGTCATTCGAGAGATGCAGATAAAAACAACACTGAGATTCCACCTCATCCCACAAAGAATGGCTGCTATCAAGATATCAACCAAAAACAAATGCTGGGGGCTGGGGGATGGGGAGAAAGAAACCCTTCTCCATTGTTGGTGGGAGTGCAGACTGGTGCAACCACTGTGGAAATCAATATGGAGATACCTCAAAAAATTAGGATTAGAGGTCCCATTTGACCTAGCTATTCCTCTCCTGGGTATCTTCCCAAAAGAATTAAAAGACTCATACTACAGCAATATATGCGCACCCATGTTTATGGCCACACAGTTTGTATGTAATAGCTAAAGCTTGGAAGCAGCCCAATTACCCCTCAAGTGGAGACTGAATAAAGAAGATATGGAGTTTTTTAATAAAATGGAGTACTACTCAGCCATAAAGAATGACAAACTAGAGACATTTATAGCTAAATAGATACACATTGAGGCGATACTCTTAAGTGAAATAAATAGGACACACATGTGTAAATACCAAATAGTTTCTTTTGTATGAGAAACTGAAAGTCTAAATGAGGATCAAAATGTATAATAGCTAATGTGAAATAGGAAGAAAAGGTCTAAAGGGTAAGGAGAAGTGGGAGGGGGAGGGGAAAGGAATAAATATGAGAAAAGGAAAAAACAGAAGCAAAGTCTTTGTAAATAGAGAGGGGTGGAGGGAGGGCAGGGCAATGGGGAAAAAATAAGAACCAAGATACATCATGTGAAGGTACAAGTTCCCAATGATGAATGTACCTGTATTGTATACCTAAAATGTACCAATAAACTTAATGAGAAAAAAAAAGGAGGATCTTCTGAAAGAGACCCTTGAACGCTCCCTAATATCCTTAGAGGATGGTGCTGTTGACATAACCCATCGTTCAAAGCCCCAAGAATCCGAAGCATCCAGGCTGTTCCTGCTGCAGCTGGCAAAATAAAATATCTGCATAAATGCGGACAGTTATCTGGGGCAAAGTTATCCTGGCTGGAGATGAGGTAGCAGATACACAGTGGGGAAGAAGAGAGGGAGGGGCTAGTTGTTTAACCATCTGCCCCAGCTGCTCCCAAACCCAGGCTTGGATGCTGGAGACTCATTCTCTGGCATCACAGCCCTCCCACCCCCAGCCAACTGTAAGGCCCACATCTTGTGGACACACAGGAAGCACTCAGCAGACCTCACTCCATCCTTGCAAAGGGCCTGGGGCCAGATGAGAGCACCTGAACCACCTCCCCTGCCCCCAACCAAACCTGGGCAGAGATTGCAGGAGAAACTGTTTCATATGCAGGAAGATGGGAGTGCAAACTCCTGGGTCCAAATGGGCTGCGTGACCTTAGGCAAGTGAGTGAAACGTCTCCTCAAGACCTGGTTTCCTCACTGCTAAAATTGGGATCCTAAAATCTTATCTTATTGGGAACAATGAATGTTGTGTGTTTGGCAGAATGTTTGATTTGTAATCGGCTTCATTGTTAGCTATTATTACCAATGAGTGTTCGTTGAAAATGTCACTGCATTAGGCAATAGAATACAAGAATCAATGCCTGAACTCCTGAGCTTCTGGAAGAATCAAGACAGACTCAGCCTAATGACAACTGTCAAGCAGGTCTTCAGGTGTGCGATGTGATGGGCTTCAGAGAGGCAGGTGCAGCCAGGTGCAGGCTAGAGATGGCCAGGAGGCCAGGGTTGAGGATGGGGGGTCTGAACAGTGCAGAGATAGACCAGCCCAAAGCAGAAGCGGAATCAGGCTCAGGGAGAGGAGCACTGGGTAGTCAGGCAGAGCAACCTCCAGAAGCAACAGGCACCACCGCTCACTTCTAATCTGGCGCAGCCGGGACCCAAGTGCTGGCCGAGAGGAGCAGCAGAGCCCCCAAAGGAGTGGTCTCATCTACTACCACCCAAATCCTGAGCCTCAAAAACCAGCCCAGGAGTCAGGAATGATTTAATCCACTCTAGAGAGTCAATCGCAGGTGGCTTTACAGTTACCCACAACACTGTTATATGAATTCTCCTCGACTTATGAAGGGTTATATTCCCCAAAAGCCCACTGTAAGGTGAAAATACTGTAAGTCGAAAATGCACTTAATCCACCTAGCCCACCAAAGGGCACAGTCTAGCTTGGTCTGCCTGAAACATGCTTCTAACATTTACACCAGTCGAGTTGGGGAGAAACATCTAACATGAAACCAAGCTTATAATAGTATTGATTACGTCAGTATATGGAATACTAAATGAAAGTGAAAACAGAATAGTTATATGGGTGCACTTCAAACCATTGCAAAGTGGGAAAATCATAAGTCAGGTTGTCTTCAATCAGGGTGGTCTGTCTAAGATGGAATATAAATGGTGCCTTGAGTGTCCAACATGAATCGCTCATTCATTCCAACACTAATATAGGAACCAGGACTGAATCTGGCAATGAGAAGACTCAGCACTGCTCTGACCTGGGTTTCTGATTTTCCCTGGAGAGCAAGATTTTACTTCCTCTGTATCCACAATCATTCTTATTCTATGGGGAGCTGAACTCACAGAATCCCTAAAACTACCTAATTATATATCAAAGGAAAAATTTCATCTTAGCGTGGCACTTTGAGAGTTCTGCAATTATATTCCTACAGAGTTTTTGCTTTCTCTAATAAGCTCTGCAGAATGCCTGCCCAGGATGAATTTTTATCTTGGGAACGATTTCTCCATTTGCCCAATTTTACAGCACTGAGCTCTCTGCTTTGTCTGAACACTCTTTCCCTCCTAGCTGCCTCTTTGTGCTCTGATTCACTGAGAGATGAGAGTGACTTTTGGAGTTTTGTCCCATGGAGAAAATATCCCAGATGGGATTCAAATTCAGAATGGTTCTCTTTTGGAGTCGGAACACAAATGTCACATTTTGTGACTTGCGTTGCTGAAGCAGGTCTGGCTTCATAACACTTTGCAAGCCCAGTGTGGTGGTGCACACGTAATACCAGCAACTTTTGAGGCTGAAGCAGGAGGATCAACCAGTTTGAGGTCAGCCTGGGCAACTTAGTGAAAAGTTGCTCCAAATGAAAACAGCTGTGAGTGTAGCTCAGTGGTAAAGTGCCCCTGGGTTGGATTCCCCAGTACCACAACACAAAATACAAAACAATCCCCCAACATTACGTAAATGGTACAGTGATAACCTAATAATAATTATTATCAGCTCATGGTCTCTTCCGACTCCACTACAGTTTTGCAGAGGGCACCGGGGACTTGCAGAGTCCAGCAGCGGGGTTAGGGCAGCGGGAATTCACTGCTGCAGTGGTCATTGAATATCCTGATCACTTCAGCCCACATCTCTAGCTGAACTTAAAACTTAATAGCATCTGTCCACCCAGAGGGCAATAGAGTGTTTGTTCTTGGCTTGTGTAGCCACTGATGTTTTAATTTTTTTTTCCAGGGAAACACTGGCCCAAGGCCCCTGGAACATTGCCTCATTGCTTGGCTTTATAAGCCTCTGACCTATTTTGTGAAAGCAAATTAACTGTTGGGCTAGAGTCTTTTTCATGCAAAAGGCATAAATGAAGGTTTTTATTACTGAATGGGTCCTATTTACTGGAGTCAGTTACAGCCATTGAAATGATCAGCTCTATAAATGCTTTTTAAAAAGAAACAAGATCTTCATGCCTCAGATTGGGTCGGTCCGTGCCTCTAAGATGAAAAAAAAAAAAAAATCTTTGTTCTGGCTGGGTAACAGGGCTGAGCCACGGTTCTGTATCGGATTATTATTAACACATGAGGCTCTCTCCTCGGGTGGGGCCAGCAGGGGTGAAGATCTTCGAGGTTACACACAGCCTTGCAGTCCGCCCACCTTGGTTTAATTATGCAAATAGCAGAACAACACCCCACTTCCCACTTGCCCATAGGGACTGAGGCCCAGGAGGCTGAGAACCTACCCCTTACATGACCACCTTCCAAAGTTAAGGGAGCCTAGATTTTATGTGCTGATTGGAGTGTCCATGGAGAAGTGTGTGTTTTACACACCCAGTTTTCCCTTCACTTCTGGTTGGCCCAAAGATGCACAATTTGATATTAAAGGACAAAAAGTAACCTAGTTTTGTCTAATAAAGTGAAATTCCATCTCTGGCAAGTTAAGAAAATACCTCTCCCTAAAACGTGAGACAACTCTATGGAAAAATAAAGTCTGTCGTCACACCATCTGTGGGTCTGGCCCAGCTGTGATCTGCACAGTCACGCGTGGGAGGATTTATAAGGAGCCGCGGTCAGTCCCACCACAAGGCCCGCGCGGAATTTCTAGGTGCCCCGCTCCCCACGGGAGGCCGGGCGCCGCGAGGGCAAGCGGGCCTCCCACGTGGGCTTAGGAGGCCGGGCCCCAGGAAGGGGAGTTTCAGTTTGGTTTTGCTCTCCTCACAGAGCCCTGGATTTGGGAGCTGGAAGAATGCTCGGGACCCGGGCGCTCTTCTGTAGAGGGACGGACACCCTCGGTATTTTCCTTCCAAAGCGGAAAAAGTCGGGATCAAACTCAGGACCTTACGCTTGCGGTGCCACTGAGCCACAGCCCGGCCCCTTCATTTTAGACATTCTGCTTAGCAAAGCCCTCTGTTACCGCATCTAGGAGCCCCGCTGGGTAGGGCCACGGGACCCCAAGGAACCCCCTACCCTCCTCCCCCTCACGCCAGGAAGAGAACGTGGGAGAAGCCAGGGCGGCCGCCCGGTCCCTGCGGTCGTCATGGAGACGGCAGCCGCCCGATTCTCTTGAGGGAAACGGAGGCCAGGGGGAGGTTTGGCGCTCTTGCGCCATCTGCTGACAGCTCCGGATCATTGCAGCCCCAAATGCTCCCTCGGTGAAGGTCGCGGTTTCTCCATCCAAAATAAGAGGTGCATTGGGCCGGGGATTTGGCTCAGTGGTTTTGCCGCCTCCTACGCAAGCGCAAGGACCCAAGTTTGATCCCCGGTACCAAAAAACCAACCAAACAAACAAAATAAGAGGTGCATTGAGTCTACCAGAAAAAAATCCACATTCTTCTGCGTGTGGGCTACCTACTTTACTGTGTCAATTAACTTTGATTTTCGTCTGTTTAAATAATATATGCGCATATCAGGAGGCAGCATTCTGGCTTCTTGTTCTTACCTTTGGGTAATGTTTTATGATATAGAAACATATAGGATACTTTTTAGAACATTTTTAAAGTTTTTGATTTTGCTGTTTGTTCAGAAAACATGATCACCTTAAAGGTATTGAATGAATTTTAAGAGAGGGACAGTATAGGAGTAATGTTTGCTAGCAGAAGAGCACGGACCTCCTTGAGCACAACGGAGGGGCCCATAAGTCCTGCTCTGGAAGGCTGGAGATGCTATCAAGAGCCAGCCACTCACCTTTTGACTCAGTAACCCAACTTTTAGAATTTCCCCCGCTGGGAATTGAATCCAGGGTTCCTATACCACTGAGCTACACCTCCAGCCTTTTCTATGCTATTTGGACATAGGCCTTGCTAAACTGCCCAGGCTGGCTTCCAATTTTCACTATTCCTGCCTCAGCCTCCAGAGTGGGTGGATTACAGCTTTGCACCACCACACCTGGCTTCAAGAACCCTATTAAGAAAAAAATCCAAACTGTGAAAAAGTAACATGTGTGGAAAATATTCTTCAAAAGGTTGTGTAATGTTCAACAATAGAAGAAGAATTGAAGTCATGGCTCATTTATAGTGATGAATATTACAAATACAGCAGAATATCTTAGTTACTTTTCTTGTTGCTGGGACAAAACACCTGACACCCAAAGTTAAAGGAGGAAACGTTTATTGTAGCTCATAGTTTGTAGAGGTTTCAGGCCATAATCGGCTGGCTCCAAGGCAGGGTGGCACAGCAGAGTGGCAGGAGGCAGCAGAAGACAAAGAGCATCAGCCAGCATGGGCAGCAGCCCTTTTTCTATCCCTTATATTCATCCAGGCTACCTGCTCTTAAGGCAGGTAGCACTCACATCCAGGAATGGGCACCATTAATCCCAGCATCACATCCTTAATCCCAGCATCACACACCCTAAATCCAGGCACTTCCCAAAAGCCCCATCTATGACCACATGAGGCTTTGGGGGGACATCTAGATATAAGTCATAACACAGAGTTGTTTTAACATGTAGTGATATGAAAAAAATGATGCCTAGAACAGTGGTGGCAAACCTATGGCATGTGTGCAGCAACCAACTATTTGTTATCATTGAAAGCTCTAAAAGGTTCGCCATCACTGGCCTAGAAGCTATAAAATATGATATTGAATAAAGCTGGAAAATAATATTTAAAATATTATAGCTGAGTTAGAGAGGTGGTGTTAAAGTCTAGTACAGTTAGAATGTTGTTTGTACTAATATTTTTTTTACTAATTACGCAATGGCCACAGGAATGCTTTCTTGTAATACATTTAAATATCACGGACAAATAAGATAAATGATTTTGAAAATGACATCCCTTGTATTTTTATCTTGGTGTACCTGTTGATGAATTTAGGTATTTATTTATTCACTGGCCATTTTTTATTTTCTTAGAAAATGTGTTGTTCATATTTCATGCAAATTTCCATTGCTTTATGAATTTCAAATTTTTATTGAAATTTAATTACATTTAGAGACTGGTATTTCCATGAAGTATTTCCATCCAGGAACATACTATGTCAGGGATGTCAAACCTTTTAGAGCTTTCAGCGATAACAAATAGCCCACTGCTTGGCATGAGTGCCAAAGGTTCGCCACTACTGTAGGTCTTCCCATTCCCTGGCAAACTTAGTTTCTTTTTAGCTTGTACATTTCTTCTTGTAATTTATATTACATAACAAATACATTTCTAATGTTTACTGACATAAAATAATTTTCAATTGAAAACTACAGGCTATATTTGGAATCCTAGCAGTTTTCTCCAAGTCAAATAATAAAGCAAAGATGTACCAATGTTAGCTTATTTGCTTATGCAGAAGGAGAATCAATGGGCTGATTTAATTTCTTCTAACACGTTAAAACCAAGATTTCAATGCCAAACAACAACAGAACAAAAAAGGAGAGAGGATATTACAGTTAGGAAAAGTGAACTTTGTTTTCCTCTACTTGGGTGGCTACTGTTACACTGGCAGTAGGCAGCAAATTTATCTGATTAGTCATATGTTTGTGTTATTTAAATGTATTACAACAAGAAAGCATTCCTGTAGTCATTGTGTGGTTAGTCTGGAACATCAATACATACAGCACTCTGGTTGTATGAGTCTCTAAGCCGACCTCTCTAACTCACAGGGAACGTGCTGCTCCTTCTGTTCACTTGATCCATTCATTGATTCCCTCACCAGTGCCTACTGTTCATAGGATGTGGTTTACTTTTGTAGCATCTTCTGAAGGCAAAAGTCCCCTCCTACTGCTCTCCTGGATCCAAATCTTCAAGGCAATTCTTGTATATCTCTAGAAACTTAAGATCAGTTGGTCACGCTCCAACTTGTTTTTGAAAATTGTAACAGAGAAATTATTACTGCTTCGAGAACTTTCCATGTGTGGATGAACCGGGATGAAAGACCTGAGAGGAAGTGGTGTGGCTGGCCTGACGGAGCAGGGGTGCTGGGGACGGTGGTGAGGATCCTGTGGACACGTCCACATGCCAGCCCTGCACAGTGTGAACTCACCATGTTGTGGAGAACACCTGAGAAACTGAAATGATGTTCACTGGTGGCCCAGCTGCCCAAGTCCTAATACCCCAGCCCCCAAATGCCAGCCATCAAAAATGCCAGTGCTGGTCAGCTGGTCCTTGGCTTGCCTCTCTGTACCTGCCTGCTTTACCTTGGCTACTCTGCAAGGCAGGTAAAGCAAGGATAGGCTCGTTGGGGCTGGCATTTTGCTCTCTAGTTTTCAAGGCTGATTATTTTGCGGTCAGGTCTCATTTGGGGGTGGAAACATGGTGTTAGTTGTTTTCCTTGAAGTGACAGCTTCTTTCACAATCAAGAGAACACCTGTGCTGCCCATGTCAGGTGGTTTCCCTCCCAAACCCATGGGTCTCCAACCCCCTACGTGCTCTTTATTTAAAAGACTGCGTCTTCTTCACTGCCCACAGTGCTTTGTTTTAAATAACGTGTCCGTATGTCCCTGGTTTGTTTTTATACTTCCCATCCTCTTATCTTTGTCTATTTGTCTCTTTGCAGTAGGGACTTATTTTCTTTCCTTTTTCCTTTTTTAAAGAAAGATCCTTTATATCTTATTACTAAGGGGTCATTTTTCCTCTTAAATTTGTGAATGGTATGAAAACATTTACCAAATGCTTCCTGCACATGTAACACATAATCCTATAATGTTTTTAGTCAGTGACTGTGGTAAAATACGTTCATTGATTTTGACATGTTGAACAAACCTTACATTCTGGGTAATGTGTAAAGAAAAGAGGCTTATTTAGCTCCAGGTTCTGGAAGGCCAAGAGCCTTGGGCTGGTATCTGCTTGGCATCTGGTGAGGACCTCCTGCTGGGTCAGGAATGGCCTGGCATGGCAAGGGCACCACATGGGGAGGTGAGCCATGGAGCCAGAGGGTGCAGCCTCTGTAATAAAGCCACTGTCCTGATGACCCATTAATCCACGGACCCACCAACCTGTAGACAGACTCCCCCCACCACGATGGGGATTCCGTTTCAGTATCTATTTTGGTGGGGACATTGACATCACAACAGCCTGAAATCTGTTTCCCAAAGTAGCCTTGTCGTGTGTAATTTTTCTCTTTTGATGGCTCCTTTCAGATCAACAGAGTTGTTTCATTTCCCCTCTGTTATCTTTGTGGTTACCCTGGAACACAACATGCATTCTCACTAACTCTATGTGAGCTATTAAGTCATTGCTTCTCAGCTCCAAATCCACTTTGTGGTGGCCATTACCTGAGACTGAATTTTTCTCCTTGCCAGCTGGTACAGAGGTAAACTGTACGTAGAGGGCACCAGAGAAAAAAAGAATTTCTCCGCCGGGCTAGTACGGTGCCATCTGCCTGCTGAGCTCCAGAAGTGCAGAGTTCCTGGCTCCCAGACTATGAGCTGAACAGCACCACGCAGTGGCTGGCAGCTTCCCTGGCGCCCACTTTTGTGTCTTCACCCCAAGACTGCGCACCTGAGGCACTTCCCGGTGGATGCCTTTCCCGGCACCTCAGGGTGGCTTTGAACAATGGCATTAGCAGAAGCCTGTGGAGGGAAATCAGATCCTAATGCCAAGATTACCTTTCTGGGTTCCTTCCACTCCCAATCTTGGCAGCAGTGGAGGTGGCGGGAAGTAGCCAGACCCTAGGTACATTTTGAAGGTGAGGTGACAGGATTTGCTGACCGAGTGGGATGGGAGCGCCAAGTAGAAAGGGTGATTCGAGTAATGGAAAGGAGACAGCAGATCCGAGAGGGGAGAGCAAGTGATGTGGGGTGCACAGGAGGAAGCAGATAAAGGAAGAAGGAAAATGAGGACATTGGAGGCATGCTGGGCCCAAGGATTGAGATCTGGTGACGTTGAGGGATGGCTGGAGTCCCGACCCTAGCAGGAGAGGACAGCAAAAGTAGCATGAGAACAGACAGGGCCGCTGGAGAGAAAATAGACTCATATTTCAAAATAATCTTTTATTCATAGATCATATACATTTGAACATATATTCTATTGATATACTTTACATTCTTAATAATTGAATAACTTTTAGTGTAAATCACAAAATATAATTCAATTACAAGCATTTCTATTTGTATAATGTTTGAGTAATCAGACATTATTGATGTTGATTTTTATGTGGAGAGAATCAGCTTTTCAGTGACCAAGTATGACCCTAGGAATTTAAAAAGACAGATTGGACCTGCAGATTCTGTTATCTTCAGAATTAAAGAGGTAGAGTGTATAATCAGAAAACAGAAGTGATATGTGCTCGTCAGCGGGGTGTGCTAGAAACCCTAACACATAAATCAGAAACCTAGTTGGCAATCATGTTCTCTTAAGAACAGAATTGTATGTCCTAAACTATCATATGAATATCATAAGCTACTGGAAAAAAGAAAAGGGTGAATTAGTTGCCTTTGATTTCAACCATTGAAACAATGTTTTTTAAGAGTTCAGAAAAAGGGTTACTTTTTTTTTCAAGACACAGATCTTTAATTTTCTATTGGTTTCAAAAGATTTTTGTCTATAAAACCCATTTTATTAGTGTTCATATCTTTTATTAACCAAAGAGCTACCTAACTTTTATAATTAATCAGCTGTGTCAAATGACAAGTTTTATAACTGAATCAAAATCCTTTTGGTCCTAGTGAAATGTGACCTCTTGGGGCAGGCTCTGCAGCCTCATTTTAATAAATATCTGATTTCAACAAAGATTTTTGAAAAGCTGAAAACAGTTCAGTAACTTTTCTTACTTGCCCATTTTCATGAAACCTATTTGTGGATTGAATCCATCAAAAAGAACAAAAGGTCTGTTTGTACATTCATCTGGATTTTTACTTCCTCCCATTTCATCCCTTGGTCTCTCATTGCTCTATTGCTCTCTTTTCTTCTGTTTCCCTTCTATCTCATCATCTGCTCCCCTTCCTCTTTGCTTTTGTTTTCACCCTAATCTTGCAAGTTTTTCCTTTCCTGTTTTTTCTGTAAGTGGATTCACCTCTCCTTTTGTTATGCTATGTTTTCCACAAAGACCTTGTTCCTATTGGTTTCACTCATTCTTTTTTACAGAGAATTTTGTGTGGAATAGTTTTGTGTGTGTATGCATGTGTGTGTGTGTGTGTGTACATGCATATACGTGCACACTAGGGATGGAACTCAGGACAATGCACATGCTCTACCCCAAGATACACCCCAGTCCCAGTAAAATGACTTGGAATGTGTTATGTAGTGACGTACAACTGTGAGATGTGTGAACATCTCACCCGGGCACCATGTGGTCACCAACTGCTGATGTCCTAAAGCAGAGTCTATTTGCCATAAACTTCTTCTATAGAAATGAGGCAGCAGTAAATTCTTGAGTTTTCCATGTTGCCTGGTAGTCCTGTGAATGACAGATATTACTCATGAGCAACAGTGTGGGTCTCCTTTTAGTCCTTTTCATTTCTTACTGCTTTGGGGCACATTTTTCTATCTTTTGTCTATTTCAAGCTATATAGATGCTTTAAGGGAAGGGAGAGTCTACACCCAGAATATGAGCTAGAGTAGGACTCTGACTCCTCACAAAGTCATCACTGCCCATCTGTGGGTCATGTGATGTCTGGTCAATTCATGAGGTTGCCAAGGTTAGCATCGCTTGTCTGCTCACCCTGAGTCAGGTGTCCACACCTGTGACACCAGTGACCTTCCCAAGGTCAAATGGTGGATGACAGAGCCAGAACTGTAACTCTGGAAGTCAGCCCCATGTGAGAGGTGCTGACCACCATGCCTTGTTGCCTCCTTAATGAGGCTGCTTCCACATGGACACGGAGCCTTAGACACAGGCACTGTGAAGCCATCCTCTTTCAGAGCTGCTCCAACGCCAAGACCGTGGACTCTGTACTCCATCTGTTGCCTCTTTACCTTTCCTACTGCCTCTTTTAATAGCTTCGGACCCAGCCCAGCATCTGGGCCTCTGTATGGAGCCCTCAGACTCTCCTTTCCTTTCAGTTTCCTGGAATTTCCTGTCCCTTTACTCCCTTGCCATGCCAGGAGGCCACACCTTGGTTCAGAGTCACCCTGCATTTTCTGTCTTTTAACATCACCGTCCCTTTCTGTCTGTAGTAATCCTCCTATCATCTCTCCCATTTTTCAGCTTTTTTAAATCTTTATTTAATCTTTAAGCCACTCACTGCCCCTACCCTTTCCCCTTGAAATACTCCTTCTCCACCATGTTCCCCCTGGTCATCTCGAAACCCCAGATGCATTCTTTCTCTGCTGAGAATCTCCAACAGTTTGTACAAGCACAGTGCTCCTCACAGTGAGCCTTGTAATGCAGCTGGAAGTAAATTTCCTTAGCAGCCTCTCCAGTTTATAATCATAACTCAGAAGACCCAGCCTGATGCCCCATGCTCTAGACTACAGTATGAATCAAAGAACTCTATAACTGAAATAAATGTAAAAGATACTCTGATTCCATCATTAATTTTATTGGTAAAGACACTATTTCAAGAGGCAAGTTACACTGATCATAGGGGACAGGAACTCATTTGTTCCCTTCATCCTTGAATGGATATTATGAGTAAAATCATGGGTATGCTGAACACTGTGCCAAGGGTGAGGGCTATCCAGGCTATAGACTCTACTTTCAGAAACTCACCATCTACTGGGAGAGATTAGTAACGCTGCATTACTACAGTGGAGTGTGAAGAGAAGCCATTTGGGGAATAAAAGAATATAACACATAAATGCTCAAGTCCAGGAATTTACTTTTTGTACTGCAATTCTACGGTCCTTTAGATGCGTGCATGTGAAAATAGTTTTTTTTTTTTTTTTCTTGCTACCAAGGATTGAACTCAGGACCTTGCGCTTTCGAGACAGGGACAGCTCCAATGAGCTAAATCCCCGGCCTTAATACTAGGTTTTATAGTTCATTCAGAAACCACATCTCAATCCGTAGGAAGGGTTGTCAAATCTGCTTTGCATCTAACAAGTTGATCCATCCATCCGGGAAAAGAAAGTGGTACACTGGAAATGAGGAGGGGATGTTTTCATCTTAGCGCTTTTAGTTTCTCTCTCTTCCATTTTTGTTGCTGCTTTTCCTCGTATCCTGAGGATCTCATTCTGAACTCTCACTGGCAACTGGAATCATTTCTCTTTTGTCTGTTCCCTGGCTGCATGTTCACTTCAGCCAGATCACAGAGTGTATGGACTCTGGAGTGGGTGTATTCACTCTCTGTTTCATTTACTTATTTTTTAACTTCAGTGTTCCCGTAATGTTCCCTCTTTTTTACCTGCCCCAGCCCCAAGTCAGGCTCTGTGACTGGTGTGGTGACAAAGAGAGGTCACAGGATGCACGGCAGGGTGATTCCCAGACCACAAGACCCTTACCTGAAAGCCCCAGGGCCACTCTATCCACAGTGCACCAGGAACAAGCTCCAGTTGGGGGGAGTTAGGGGGAGTTTTATTTGAAAATGATTCCAAAACCTGTAAGAGACAGAAAGCAGGGAAATGTGTTTTGGAAACCTTCATGCCTGTATTTTTGCCAGGATCTTTTTGGTACCTGGTACCCAGCTCTTTCTGAAACAATGTTTCTGAATGGTTTTATTTGCTCACATACCTTAGCATTTTCAGGGTGCTAAACACAGAGACTCCCTTAGAACATGATGACTTGGCCTTGTTTTCATTGTTATATCATGAGCTCTGCATTAAGAAATTCTCATTGGGGAAAAAAATTTAGATTTACATGCTGCACACAAAATCCTTAGGACCTGTCATTAGCAAGGGGCAGGTAAACACATCCTCAGAGAGGGAAGGGGACCTGGTTTCCTGAAGGATGACGTGGGTGCCCTGCACCCAGCACCAACATTCCCAGATCCCAGGAGCTCCTCCTAAGGAAATTCCTGGGAAAGTATGTAAGAGATGCCTACATGTCCTTTTGCCCAATCATGGTTTCAAGTAGCGAAAAGCTAGAAACAATTTAAGGCCAGTACAACTGGTTAAGTGGAGCCTGAATGCTGTTTATGGTGTCAGGTAGGCAGACATTAAAAATGATGGTGTGGGAAAATACAGTTATGTGGGAGATTACTATGATAAAAATGCTGGTACAAAAGTATGCACAGTATTGTCTTATTTTTATAAAAAGTACCTATGTATGTGCTTGTAAAAAGAAAATGAAGGATTAGCCAGACATCAAAATACACATTATCCCGCCTGGGTTATGAGATTATTTGTGGTTTTAATTTTTTTGTATTTTAAAATTTTTTTTCAAAGCTTCTAGAGCAGATATGTATTATTTTTATAATCAGAAAAAAGTCAACTCGCAAATCTGATTTTAAGAACAAAGATAAATAGGGTGGTGACTGCTTCGCAGGATTTATTAGGCCATCCTCTTCTATGTATGACTCTTGTTATCAAAGCACAGTATAACAAGACAGTCTTCAGAAGCACAGGTACCTCAGAGTTTCCAAGATGAATTACTTTCATAAAGACAACTCCAGAAACTCCTAAAAGTTGCCACATTCTTTTTTTTTTTTTCAGAAGAAGTCAGGTATATGCTTAGCTAAACATGAGCAAAACTTGGAATTTTTTTTTGCTGTTGAAATGTTCATGATTGACTTGTGTGTCCTGATACCAAGGGATAGTGAAGAGATTGAGGAGTAGAAATCCATATTTGGGTAATGTTTGGAATACTTGAGATCGAGTTATAGAACATCCGTACTGGTATTGCATTAAAAAATAATAGCAATAACAATGCTGCCCTCAGCATTATTTTTATTTTATTGAAAAAAAATATATCCAGAGAAATGTCGATGCACCCAGGAATAGGCTGGGAGGACACACACACTGTGATGTCACCAAGGGGGAGAAGAGGGTGGGGCAGGAACAGATGTGGTTCCCTGGGAGGGCTGGGGTTGTTTACTTTGTATTTTATATACTTTTGCATTCTTTAAAATGTTTAAATATAATTTTAAAACATTCAAAAGGAACTGAGTAAAGAAGAAATTTTAACAAATGCCTATAATTGCAAGCTCAAGACAGAAGCTAAACAGTGGGTTTTGTTAAGATATTTTAAATGATTGGAATTTTAAAATTAAACACCTACACTTGTCAGAAGTTCTGCGGTAATGATGAGTAGTAAGCAGTAATCACTTTCCTTTGGTGATTATTTTGCAAATATAAAAATGCAAAATTGCCATCTCTGAGATTTCACTCCAAATATTCCAAGTAGGATTGTAAAGACTTACACAGTTTGAAGCAGAAATTAAATGGGCCATTCCTATAAGGCAACTAGACCTCCAAAGTTATGTTCAGGGTTGTGCACAATGTGTGACATGGGAGACCCCTGTAATTCGGGGACCATGTCTTAGCCACATAAATGCCCTCCTCATTCTTAACAAACACACCCTTTCCTTCTTATAATGTCCTTCCCCTTCCTATACCCAACACCATTTCCAAAGGTGATCGGGAACACACTTCACCTGAAGCTATACATGACCCTTTAAAATCTTATCTTTTCCTAACAAGGTTTACTTTCGTTTAGTACAGGGGGCTCTCCTGTATCTATCGGGATTTGAGGGCACAGGCAGTCACCAACAACTTATGTCCAGCTGCAGGATCCACTGCAGTGGCCCAGGGGGTGGACAGGCGTCCTCAGACTCACAGGTGATGAAATATGTCAGGATCCCGCTGGAGCCTCGTCTGGAATCCTATATACAAGTCGTCCCAGAGCAGACCGTTCTTCACCACGTACCTGATGACATCAACCCGGCTGCGAATCTGAAACAGATAGGAACAACTTGCAGGGTTGAGCCCTCCGGTTCCGTGCCGCTGCGGCCTGAGGAGTGAGGGGAAGCAGACAGCGCAGGCTGAGGGAGAAGGCGGGACCTCAAGCTCAGCAGAAATCAAGGGAAGGAAAATGAGGTGGACCGGAGTTCCGAGACACAGCGGCTGAACGCAAACTCCGGGTCACGTTGAAGTTTCAGACCCAGGTTTTCTCTGGGCAATCTTGGTAACCGTGCTGTGCCTCCGTTTCTTCCCATATAAAATGAAGATAATAGGAAAACAGTCCTCACTGGATTATTGTGAGGGTTAAGTGAGTGAATGTGTATGAAATACTTTTAAAAAGGCGTGGCATCCAGTGAGGATTCAATAAATGGCTGCTGCCAGGAGTGGAGGCAGAGCAGGGCCTGCGATCTCATGGCAACCTGGGCGTGTCCAGCTTGTAGCAGCAGCAGCACCAGAAGTCAGGTGGTCTAGGCTGCATCGTACGGAATCCCCTCTGCAGACACGGAGCTATAGGACAGTCAAAGGAGCACGCGATTAGAGACCAGTAAGGGGGACTTAATCTCAGCTGTGCACTAATTAACTAGGCGTGAGAATTTGCACTTACTGCCCCTTGTTTCCTCCTCATGGGTCTATTGTGAGTGGGGAGAATTTAAAAAGCATGAGGGGATGGCATGCATCCCAAGATTCAATGGGGTTTTAACAATCCATAAGTTCCCCTGTACAAGTTTTCAGGACTTTTCTTAGTACCTGCATCAGATTTCTTTTTTCCTGGTAAATACCATCCTAATGCTAATGACAGACTATTTGTCCAAAGACACAGAATGATTAGAAGACTGGCATTTTGGATTTATTTCCCTTTCCTGAACCATTTCTGTAAGACAATCATTGCTATTGTGAGCCAAGGGTACAACATAAGTCAGATCAGTGCCTTTACCAATAGAGCTTCCAAAACATGATTTCCTGGTTGGGAGGGGGAAGGTAAGGTCTGCCTGCTGGGACGCAGTATCCAGAACCTTCTTGCTCTGTGTGTATGGGGGGGGGGGGCTTTTTTGATCTCTAATCTAGAGAGGAACATGGAGAATTGGAGATAGATTTGCAAAACACTTCAGATGTGAAAGGAGGTCTTGGTGGCTGATTAGATTCGAGGATGAAGGAAAAGGGAAGAATTGAAGATTGCGTCCTTGTTTCTAGCTTGGCTGACTAGAGGGGGTGACACTACCAACAAGTAAATAGGAAGGGGGACTGGTCCATTTTGGAGGAGGAAGATGAAGGTTGGAGTTGGAACAGGTGCAAACGAGGTGCCCAGGACTAAGAACTCTGGGTGCTGATATCCAGCAGGTCATTGACTGTTAAGAATGCAAAGCCCAACCATACTGGATGGAGCAGGGGGGAAGTCCTGCCTGGATATACGGAGTGTTGGAGTTGTTAGCAGAGCAATGATGTCAGCAGATGTGTTCCCCCAGGAAAAGACTGAGCAAGATCAATTTGAGCACAGAATTCTGAAGGGAAAGAGAGACTGAGGTGGTTGGAGAGGAGAGTCTCTGATAAAAATGGTGAGGAATAGCCAGGAAGAAATGGAATTCAGGGTGTATTGTCACCTGTGCTGAGAAATGGCCTCAGGCCTCAAAATGTTGGACAGATCGCATGCATAACCTATCTCCACTAGGTTCCCAGATACGGCTAGAATGCTGGTAAAGCAATTATGCAGATATAAACTGTCACAGTGAGGAGAAAAGGGTCACTGACAGAGATTTGTGTAGGTAAGTGAATCTAGAAAGCAGGTTGACAGTGGCTTGTTAGGCAGGCCTGGGCTACAGCATCCAGAGAAATGGGGACCAAGGAACCATGGGTGACATCAGGGACAGATGAGTATTAAGTACATCCATGAGCAGATAGCCTGTCCTCACTCCCATGCACGTTTCCCAGCTGAACACATTCAGACATTTGTGTGAATGAAAAGACTTGGTGCTGGGGGAGAATGAGGGCAGCTGGTGTATTTGTGATGCTCCTAGCAAGGGTGTCTACATCTTAGCACTGAAGGGTCCCCTGTCCTACTAGTGGGCTCCTCACTTTCATAATTTAAAGCATACAGGTGACCCCCTGACCAAGCACAGTCTGGCTCTTGTCTGGTAGAACCTACAGACCTTGTATCAACTTGAAGTAATGTTGGTCTAATGCTGGGTATTTCACATGGAAATCTAGGTTTCTGAGTTCTCTGGAAAACCAGAAGATCAGCAGGAGCTCACTGGGGCTCCCCCTTGTAATCTGCATTTGCTCTCCACCTGTCTCAGCCCCACCAGCTTCACCCATCTCTGTGATCCACCATGAGCTACTCTGCAAGCATGTTTCCCTGAAAATAAGACTGGAAAATAAACTTCAGCTGTAAGTCATAGCTGGTTGTTACCATGGTGATGGCCAGTGTTGGGTAGAAGATTATACCTCACTATTCTCTTGCTCAGAGAATCATGGCAGGTAAGACAAGGATAGGCTAAGGGGGCTGGCATTTTTTTCTCTAGTGATGTAAGAACTGTAAGTGTGTGACCTCTGTCTTCAAGGAAAAATGCCCTGGACTGCAAGTCTTTTTGTTGGGAAAGAAGGATGAATCTTTTTGTTTTAAAGTCAGCTACAAAGGAAGAAGGATTGATGTGGCATCGATGTTCTTTTCCACAGCATCGAAAGTGATGGAAGCCAAAGGAGCAAGGAATCCAGGGAGGAGGACCAGCTTCTGAATCACAGGCCCCTTTGAGCTGTCAGTATCGCAGGGATGAAGGCACTGGAAGCTTGGCTCCTAGGTTCCTTCCCTCTCTCAGGCTGTTGTGGAAGCAGAAAGTCTTTGAAAGGAGTGAAGCAAGGAAGGGGAAGAGGTGGCGGGGTCTAGAGGAAATGACAGTGACCGGTATGCAGCAGAAGAGGGAGGAGCAAGGAGAGATACAGGACTCATATACATCTGCAAGGAGAGCTGGTGTGGCGCAAAACATAATCATGACTTTGAGAGGCAAGTAGTGCAAAGAGAAGGGGTCAGCAATATGAGAAGGCTGTAGGTAGCAATAAGAGGTGCTTTTCTAAGTGCAGACATTGCCTGTTTAAGCAACTGCAAACAGAGAACCCTTGCTACAGTCCCAGAAGCCCCAAGCCTGGCGAGTCACTCAGACAGCCCTGTGTGCAGCACGCGCCGAGGTGATTCACCACACAGAGGGCTGAGGTCCACATCGTAGCCGCTGCTGGCTTCATCCAACACACATGTCATGACACTATGAGAAAGTGACAGTTTTTCAAATATTTTAAATGACCTACTTCCGATATTTTAAATGCCGATTTAACTCTCTTTAGGAACACAGGTAGGTTCACTTGGGGAAGGGGACAGTGTTGGACAATCGAAGAGGAAGGCAGAGGTGGGTGTTTCAGGTCTAGCAGCAGCTGAGGCTGAGCAAGTGTTTGGAAGAAAGCGAGGAGGAAGTTTTCATCAACAACTCAAAGGGAGGCAAGCTTGGACTTCGATTAGCAACAGAGCTTCATCGTGGTTTGTTAGTTGTGACAAATGTACAATAGTAAAGTAAGAAGTAAACAATGCTATGTATTGTCTTTGGTACTTTTATGGAAGCAAGGAAAGGAAGGCAGGGAGGGAGGAAGGGAGGAGGGAAGGAAGTGAGATAGGGAGAGAGAGAGGCAAGGTAGGAGAGAGGGAGAGATGAAGGAAGTGAGGGAGAGAGAGAAGGGAGAGAAGCAGGAAGAGAAAGAGCCCCCTCTCCCCAGGTGCTGCTTACCTCCTCATATGGATGCTCCCGGCTGGGTCTTTCTTTTGGAAAGGATAAATCTAGAAAGTCAACCAAGTACTCATAGCCTCCTGGAAAAGGGTTGAAGTCCTCATCTGTCTCAATCATCTATGCAAATAACAACGTGATAAATGGAAAAAGAATATCAGTGAGGTGGTCGAGGTCTTTAGAAGAGTCTAAGTGTATGACCCAAATATTCCTAAAAGACAGCAATGAGTTTCAAGTTAATATTGAACTAACAGTCTCTTCTTTTCTCCCTCCTGCTCCCTTTAGATCAGGTCTTAGATTTTCAAGGAGGGGCTGTTGATCACATTGTCAAGTCCGTTCTCTGCTAGCCATTTGGAAGGGCTTTATGGATGCTCATTGAGACACAAATTAGAAAACACAGGAGGTTTCATATATTTCCATAAAACAAGAAAGAAGGAACAAATATTGAACTGCATACCCTGACCACTAGGTTATAATTCTTAAATCCAGCCCAAGTGAAATATTCTTTTATCCACGATGAGTGAAGGAAGATTTCATCTCCTACAGCAGCATTCAAGGTGTTCAGATATAGTCCGAAGTCCCAGGAATCCTTGTAAATCTTAGTTCCTTCAGGAGGCTCTAAGATGCCCTTGCTTAAAAACACAAAGGTGATAAATCAGTGAAAGAAAAATGCAACAAATAATGAAGCCAAAGGTTAGCACTTACAGAGCAAAGGTCAACAGGCTGGTAGCTTTGAGATGCTGACATGATCCTAGGCACGCCACCTTGGCCTTAGCCAGAGAGGCTCCCACACATGCTTGAGTCAGATGCATTTCTAAGTCAGATTTCATTTGAAGAAAAAAAGTCCATGTCTGGGGAAAATTACCACTCCTCTGGACATCTTTGGTCCAAATAACTAAATTATGGAAATGTTGAATGTAATTTGGTTTCATTAATTTTGTGTCTCCACAGTTCTGGCTCCCCACCCAACTAGAATATGTCTGATGAAAGTAGCAACCATGACTGAGCATGCAGCAGGTGACCATAAGTATCTATGGAATATATGAATGATTTTGGCCTGTCTTTGAGATGCATGTAGAATTTTGTGTCTGGAATATATGGTGCCCTGACTGTACAAATCCAGAGCTGACAGACAGAAGGGGTGGTTTTATCTGGAAATTGATCCAGCAATGTAAGCAGCAGAGCTTGTTCACAATCCTGAAGCTCTGTACATCCTGTGTGAAGATGTACATGGTACATGGACTCTTGGATCCTGGGTGAAGAATAGGATAGGATCTAGACAGGGGAAACATAAGCAAGGAAGTGGCCGCCTATCTAGTAAAGATGTGGCAGCGAGGCAGATGTCCCTCTTCTCAAAACTACACGTTCAGTCTTCTGTATGCCCAAAGCTACGGATGCACTGCTATCTGTAATAAATGGTTTACCAAGTCCTATGCCTTCTCATGTCTACATAGATCTCAACCCTTCTCCAGCTTCTTGCCTGTCTCAGTTCAGAGCCTCACTGATCTCTTCCTGTATGAAGCTGCAGCCTGCCCTGGTCTCCTGACTCCAAGGTTCCCACCCTGCAGCTTCTTCCCCAATGGATTCTCCTCTGCAAAGCTGAAATGGCTTTTCTAAAACACAGCCCAGTAATGCTCCTTCTTTGCCTTACAAATTTCTGCAGCTCCCCTTACTTCTAGGACCAGTTCCTTGCAATGGGTCATTTCCATTCCCGGCTCAGCACAGCATTCCTATCACATCCCTTTCCTCTGCCTAGGCTTATCAGCCCTGCACTTGGGCACAGGGGTGGCTTTGTGATGGCAAGGACTTTTTCATGGCTGTATTTCCTGTACCTAGTGTGATGTCCACTGTACAGAAGGAGCTCAATTAACCATTTCTAAACCAACAGCATACATTTATTCACTCATTCAAATACTTACATTCACCAAATCCGCAATGCTATTTATGTCTTCTTTCCCCAACACAAGCCATACCCTCTGACCGGACTCCCTTCCTTGCTCTCTGATGTTCTACCTGCAGCCTCCTCCTCATTTTTGGGACCTGGCTAAATGCAGAAGATTCTGGGCTGAGATTTCCTGTCTCCTCTTCCCTCACAAGATGGGTAAACGCGTAGTCTCTGTGTGTCCCTACCCTGTGTGCTAGTGCTGCAACCCAACAAAGGAGATTCCTGTTTCCCAGCCTGCTTTGGTGTGTCTCAAGTATACAAATGCACATTCTTTAGTTAGGCCTCAGATCCAGTGACTCTGAGTCTCTAAGGGGAGCCCACAGGTCTGTGCTTATGAAAGTCCTGCCCATCATTCAGCTATTCACGAACTGTCAGAATGGCTGCTATCAGATAGATCTGCAGGAGAGGGAAGAGGGTTTTAGATAATTACACAAATCTCTTGAAGTCCCATCCATAACTGAAATAATCAAAAACAATCTTCACTCTTAACCTGCAGGCATTGGGGGATCTAAAAGAATCTGAGTCAAGACAGAAAGAGATAGAGTCTTTAAGTTTAGAAAACATCCTTGCTAAATGCAATGCACTCACGTTATTTTCTATTCTATTCTTTTTAACTTCATTTAAATGAATGGCTTGTTGTGAGCAGCAATTGTGACATTGTGGCTTGTCCATGACTGTGACCCCCAGACTGGAAACTGCCAGGGTTGGCTGGGCCTGGGGGAGTGCACATAGTCAAGGCCACCGCAGGATGCTGGCTAGAAACTGGGGGAGGTGGAGGTGAGGCCCAGGCATAGAGGAGTGAAGGACTTAAGATTTATAAAGGAGAATGGAGCAGGTTTGGTAACTAGCTTGTTATGGGGACTTAGCAAAAGGGTAAAATAAGCTGATGCTGTCCATGCTGACATGGAGAGGCGAGGCTAGGAAAGGAATGCGCTGTGCTGCAAGGTGTTGGCTCGTGTCCAACCAAGGTGAGGAACTGGTGGCTCCATTTGGCTTGAGACTAATACTCATAAAAATGCAGGCTTGTGACTCCAATGTTAACGTTTCTTGAACTGCATTTCCAGTGCAATGTGACTCATTCAAATGTACTATTCTTGGAAATGGCACTCAGTAATGTGCGCTGGTGTTAAAACTTTCTAACTAATTGCTTTTTACTTATATAAAAGCAGGTACTTTTGAGCTGTATCAATGGTCCATAAGAAACAACAGCTTAGTCTTTACTCTCTAGTAAGGTTCTGAGATGAGGAAAACATTTGAGTAATTTTTAGATAGAATGAAAAGCTTGGAGGTAGAAAACCTGTCTCCTCCTGGATCTAAAGATATTTATTAGTTTATTTTATTTAAATGGTAAGACTTTTATTTTATAAACAGATGGGTGGATCTTTCTGAATAAGAATCTTAGTATACTACTCAACAAAACTTAACATTACTACAAAATAGGGACCTGTCAAGAGACCAGAGATGAACCCTCTAATTTTCTCATAATATTGCAAATATTCATAGAGCATTTTTATCTTCTATAAGCATGTAAACCAAACCTGTCTGTTGGGTCCTTCAGCATCCTGCCCAGGTCAAGGGTGGCTCCAGGTCGAGGGGTCCATGTGACTACATCTGAATTTTTCTTAATAAGATTGTTGAGCTGATTTGGGTCATTTTTGATGTTTGTTTCCTTAATGTACCTGACAAATAAGAGTAACCCCATGTAAGAAATATTATCCTCAGATGCATGCTCTGATGACTACAAAGACAGGGTTTTTTTGTTTTCTCTATATTTTACTTCCCAATCCCCCTCCACTCACACCATGCAGAATACAGACCAAACTTTATGCTTTGATGTGGCTCAAGGGTACACAGTTTCCTGGGCTGCATTTGAGCTAATGTTGCTAATGAGAAAAATTACCAGACAAAGAAGTTGTAAAGATCTTTTGTTTCTAAGTATTAATCATATGGAATCAAGATTATATAAATTATATGTAATTATATATATTATTATATATTATATAAATTATATAAATATCAAGATTATATAAATAAGTCAGAATTGTACTCTTATATTTAACCTTAAACATATTGACTGGTTAAATATTACTGAGCAGCCATCACAGTAAGGGCTTAACATGAACACATTGCTTTTATTTCATAGTGCCTCACAAGATAGCTGCTACTACTATGGTTCTGCTAAAAGAAGGGAACTAAGGCTTAGAGACCAGGTGCCTTGCCAGAGGCCACATGGCCAGCAGGCAGTCCAGGCCTAGCTCTTCACAGGCTCAACCTTCACGCCAGGCCATAGGTAGGGGCCTCGCCCCAGCTTTGGAAGAATGTGTGAGAATTCTCTGTGAATGGGATGGGTGAGGGACAGCAAAAGAGGAGAACCAGAGAAAACAGATTTGTCATTATGATTTATCTGACATAGTTTATCTAGAGACATTTCTGGTAAAGGCAATTCTACTTTCTTAGCCTGTAATTTAGTTTGCCAGACTTGATATTTTTGGTCAGATAGACAAAACACACAACATGTGATCAAAATATATGGTAAATGTAGAAATTTTTAAAAAGTTATTTCAGTAAAAGACATATTTGCTATTAATCCTCCTCAAAATATGCCCCCTAGCTTCAAACATACTTATCCCATCATTCTTGTCACTTTCTGCAGAAGTTCTGGAAGTCCTCTCTCCTGTCTTTATGAGGTGTGGTTAAAAAAAAACATGGTGAATGCTACTGCCAAGTGTCATCCAACAGAAAGGCAGGTTCATAAATACATTACAGTGTGTTTTCATCCACCTCATTCTCCGGATCTGACACCATGCAACTTCTAGTTCTTCCCCAAAGTCAAACTGACCATTAAAGGTAAATATTTGTAATCAATTCAGGGTATTGAGGCTACCAGGAAATCACAACTAAAGATATTCACAAAAGACTTCCAGACTGCTTCAGAAAATGCAAGAATGATGAGATAAATGTGTTTGAAGTGAGGGGGAATATTTTGAGGGGATTAATAGCAATGATTCTTTTACTGTAATAATTTTTTAAAATTTAAACATTCACCTTAGTTTTCTATCACATCCCAAGCAAAAGTATTTATATTTTTATAGCACTCAGTGACATAAATTACTCATGACCTTGGAATTAATTTTGCGCACACAAGTGAAGACGTTGTTGTACTCAAAAACGGTGTCTTTTTCCTTCCCACTCATTGTCCTTCGGTTGTTGCAGCACTTAATTTAAAGCAGTGGCACTACTTTTTCTCATCTTCTTATTACTGTCCTCCTCACAGTAGTCACTACCTGGTCACTCTGCCTCCAATTTTCCCTTCTGGAGTCATGTCATTGTCAGTTATTCTTCCTAAAGTGCACTGTGGTGTTCACAAAGGTCCAGAGCTTCTTGATTCTTTGTCTCCTTCTCTAAAATAACAATATGATCAGCATCTCAGTGCCATCCTTTGTATGTAGGTACTGAGGGCAACGTTGTCAACTACTTACACATAGAAATCTGGCTTTTAATGGCTTTCAAAGACTGAATCATGCTAAGATTTTAAGTGTCCCATAGAGAAGTGTTTACCACCTCTAATTCTTCTCCCAGTCTTTGCAACTTAACCTTAATTTTTCTTTTACCTGAATTCTCTTCCCACTCCCTGCTGCCATTCATCTTCCTTCCTAGGTTATTGTAATGGTTTTCAAACTGGTCTCCAGGATCAAATGAATTTTTCCTTTTCTGCCACACCAATGTACAACCCAGCATCCCCAGTGCACATTTAATTACATCCATGTCCCTCACTGGACTCTTTGATCTGGCTCCCTAGACGTTTGGGATAAAATCCAAACCCCAGGACATGATGGGGACTGAGTTTCTTTCTGGCTTCTTCACCTTTCTCTTTGCCTTCACACCCTATCCCCTGTGTTGAACTCTACTCTCTCAGCTCAACATCTTTCCATCTTTGCAGGTTAGTGCCTACTCATCTTTCCAAACACAGCTCTCCAAGCCTCACCCAGTAGTTATTTTCTCACCCTATCTGCTTCACCTTGCATGCCCTTACACTCCGCACTCAGTGTTAGAAATGTTTTTCTCTTCCAGGAAACCATAATGCCAAAGACAACCATTTTTTATGTAGTTTCCCAGTGCTTAGCACATTGCCCCTCAGTAAATGGTAAATGAAAAAATTATTAAGGAATAGTAGTGACCAAAAGAAATTATTTCTTTAACCTGAGGTCAATCTTACTGAAAACAATTGGAAGATATGAGACAACTAGTCAATATCAACCAGAAAGGAAGGAAATAAATCTGCAGTAGGCACATCAAGGGATTACACACATGTAGCTACATGGTGAGAGAATATAGAATAACGTCTACATAATAAGTTATGTTCTACTGATGAGACCAATTAAGCTCAAGGACTTCAGATGACTGGTCCCAATAAATGGTGACAGGACCAGAACTAAATCCTAGGTAGGTTGCTCTTTCTACTGCATTGCTACATCTAATTACAGGAAGTCATGCCATCCTTACATGATCATTGTCATAAAAACTTACCTCAAAATTTGATTTCTTTATTATCCAGTGCATTCAGATAAGTACTTTATTGAGATGACTCACATAGGCCATCTATGCCCCTCCCGGCAACTGCATCATAAAGTGCGTCTCTGGAGCAGATGCCACTTGCCCATAAAAACTTTATGGCTAGGGACTGAGTCACTGTATGTGCTCAGGATTTCATGAATCCTATATCTAAATATTGTAATCTTACAAAAGTGCAGCTTAAACATCTGTACGATTTTGCCTAGCAATTAAAATTATAAAATTTGGCTCTAAATACTACAAAGTAGGTAGATATCTTTGTATGTTGTTTTTCCCCAAGATTTTGAATTCCATAAAATGTGCATATGACAAAATTTGATTATGTCACAAATGTGACTTAAATATACTTGATTTAACTACCATGGCTTAAGCTGCTCTTTAAGAATAACTGTTTCACGCTGAACCAGCTGGAACAGAGGTTAGGTAGAACTCTTGAAGACATTGGTGTAGGAAAAGATTTTATGAACAAAACCTCAGTTGCCTGTGAATTAGCACAAACAATCATCAAGTGGGATCTCTTCTTATTAAAAGGCTTCTGCACAGCAAGAGAAACCACCAACAGTGTGCAGAGACAACCCACAATGTGGGAAAAAATTTTCACCTGCTGTTCCTCAGACAAAGGTCTACTATCTTGAATGTATAAAGAATTTTTTAAAATCAGACCTCCCAAATTTAAAGACCAAATCCAAAAACGGGCATCTGAAATGAACAGACATTTCTCACACAAAGAAGTAAAAATAGCAAATAAACATATGAAAAAATGTTCAACATCACTGGTCATTTGAGAGATACAAATGAAAACAATGCTGAGATTTCACCTCATCCTGGAAAGAATGGCTGCTATCAAGAAATCAACCAATAGCAAATGCTGGCAGGGCTGTGGGGGAAAGAGGAACACTGCTCCACTGTTAGTGGGAGTGTAGACTGGTGCAACCACTGTGGAAATCAGTATGGGGATACCTCAAAGAACTAGAACTGGAAGTCCCATTTGACCCAGCTATTCCCCTGTTGCGTAACTTCCCCCCCAAATTAAAAGAATCATACCACAGCAATACATGTGCACCCATGTTCATAGCAGCACAGTTTGTAATAGCTAAAACTTGGAAGCAGCCCAAATGCCCATCAACTGGAGACTGGATCAAGAAAATGTGGGGGTTTTTAATAAAATGGAGTACTACTTAGCCATCAAAAATGAGAAATTAGAGACATTTATTGCTAAATGGATGTATATTGAGGTCATACTCTTAAGTGAAATAAATAGGACACACATGTGTAAATACCAATAGTTTCTGTAGTGTGAGAAACTGAAAGTATAAATAAGGACTAAAAGGTATAATAGATAATGTGAAATAGGAAGAAAAGGGGCAAAGGGGAAGGGGAAGTGGGAGGGGTAGGGGAAAGGAAAGAAGGGAGTGGTATTAATATGAGAAAATGAAAAAAGTGGAAACAAAATCTTTGTAAATAGGGAGGGATGGATGGGTTGAAGGGAGGGGAGGGGAAGGGGAAAAAAACAAGAACCAAGAGAGATAATGTAAAGGTGCAAATTTCCAATGATGAATATCATTATATTGTATTTCTAAAATGTACCAATAAAAGGATATTCAGTTAAAAAAAAAGAGTAACTGTTTCAGACTGAACATAAAACAAGGAATGATAGTCTAATTAAATGGAATCTGAAAGCAAGCAGAAGTAGCTAAACTGATATCCAACAAAAGAAAGTTCAAGTCAAAATTAGAAGGAACAAAGGTCGTAACATATTGATAAAGGAAATAATCTATCCAGAAGATATAACAATTGTAAATATATATGCACTGAATGCCAGAATATCCAATTTAAACACTACAGAACATAAAGGGATAGGACCCAATATAACAATATTGAATAATATCAATTACCCACCCTCACCAATAGATAGAATTTCACACACAAAATAACAAGAGACATCAGTGTTAAATTACAATATAGAGCAAATGGACTTAACAGATGTGTATAGAATATTTCATCTAATAGCTAAAGAATAGAGATTCTTTCCATCAACTCACAGAAATTTCTCCAAAATAAATCATAGTTTATGACATAGAGCAAATCTTTTTTTGTTTGTTTGGGTTTTTTTTGGTTGTTTTTTTTTTTGGTACTGGGGATTGAACTCGGGACCTTGTGCTTGCGAGGCAGGCAGCAGAACCACTGAGCTAAATCCCCGGCCCCATAAAGCAAATCTTAATAAATAAAAAAGTGAAATAATTTCACATATATTATCAGATCATAACAGAATAAACTAGAAGCCAACAGAGAAACTTCAGAAAATACACAAATACATGAAGATCGAACAATATACTTTTGAATGAGCAGTGTGGCTTTGAAAATATCAGGGGGAAATTTATAATAGAATCAAGTAAAATGGAAACACAATCTAGCAGAGGTAATGGGACACAGCAAAAGCAGTGATAAGAGGAAAGTTTACAGATATAACTGCCTACATTTGAAAAACAGAGAGCTTTCAAATAACCAAATGATATATCTGCAGGTCCTAAAAACAAGAACAAATCAAAAATCAGTAGAAGAAAGAAATAGTAAAGATCTGAAATGGAGACTAAAAGAACAAAAGACAAATGAAACAAAGAATTTGTTCTTTGAAAAGGTAAACAAGATTACAAATCCTTAGCCAAACTAACTAAGATGGAGAGGAAAGAATGAAGTTAATAAAAGAAAAAGGGATAGTGTAATAGATAGCACTGAAATCCAGATGATCATTAGGGACTATTATGAAAAAAATTATATGCCAATAAATTAGAAAATCTAGAAGAAATGAAGTAATTTCCAGAAACATATGACTACTGAAATGGAACAAAGAGGACATAGAAAACCTAAACATACCAATAATGAGCAATCTACAGAATGGGAGAAAATCTTTGCCAGATACTCTTCTGATAGGGGGTTAACAGCCAGAGGATATATGGAACTTAAAAATTTTGGCACCAAAAGAATAAGTAATTTAGCCAATAAGTGTTCAAATGAACTATGCAAATATCTCTCAAAAAAGCAGAAATGGGAGAGAAGTGGGAGTAAAATGATCAAGATATATACCCAGAAGGAAGCTCCCCCACCACCATCCCATGCTCCTAGGGCAGAGAAGCTGAGTCGGTCCCAGAACCCTGGAAGGAAGCTCCCCTGCCACCATCCCACGTTCCTAGGGCAGAGAAGCTGAGCTGCATGGGTGCCAGAAGCATCCACACACACACCCCGTGGAAATGAGAAGACACATAAACAAGCCTCAAAAACAGACTTCTGGATCACCTACAGCAACCTCAAAGGGAAACGAGGTGGAATAATCTGATACTCAACCACCTGTACTCTCTGAACTGGCAACAAAAGAGGATCTGGGAAAAATGAAATCAGAAATAATTACTCAGATAACAGCAAAGATTGTGCTCATGGTGCAAGACATGATTAATAAATCTAGAGAGGACACAGATTAAAAAAAAGAGAGAAGCTGAGAAACATGATGGAATCTCAACATAGGAAACAAATGGAATCCATAAAACAGATGCAAACAGATTTCCAGGAGATTAAAAACTCCATCAAAAGTCTGCACAGCAGAATGAACCAATGTGAGGATAGAATTTCAGATATGGAAGAAAAGATTGCAATTAGTGACCAGGAAAAGAAAAATTGCTTTAAAATTGTAAAGGAATATGAGAAATCAATCCAGCAGCTGCTAGACAATGCAAAGAAGAATAATATAAGACTGATTGGAGTCAATGAAGAAACAGGAGAGAGTGCAGATGACATAAAAAAACTCTTCACAGAAGTGATAGCAGAAAACTTCCCAAGCAGGGGAAAAGAACTTGACGTACAGATAAGTGAGGCATATAGGACTCCAATAGCCTTGATCAAAAAAAATCTGTACATAGGCATATAATAGCTAGGATTCCAGAAATCCAACAGAAGAACAAACTTCTACAAGCAGTGAGAGAAAAGAAACAAATCACATACAAAGGAAAGCCCATCAGAATCACAGCAGACTTCTCAATGCAAACCCTCAAGGCAAGAAGAGATTGGAGTGATGTATTTCAAGCCCTAAAGGAAAACAGCCTCCAACCCAGATTGATGTACCCTGCAAAACTATCTTTCAAAATTGATGGAGGGCTGGGGATTTAGCTCAGTGGTTTCGCCGCCTGCTGCGCAAGCTCAAGGACCTGAGTTCGATCCCCGGTACCAAAAAAAAAAAAATTGATGGAGAAATAAGATACTTTCATGATAAAAAAACACCTCAGGAACTTCATGAATACCAAACCAGCACTCCAAAAAATTTTAGACAATACCCTAGGAAAAAACAATGAGGATCACAACTCCAGGAAACCCAGCAGAATGAATCCATTGAGTGTGACAAATTAAACGCAAAGAGGGAGAATCCAACAAAAAGAAAAAGTCACAACAAGGCTTTTAAAACTTTTAACTTCATCTCCCTAATAAGTGTATAATTCAATCTTGTTATTGTACTGATTAGTATTTTTCTGATTCTAGAGTTGCACACCTTTCCTTGTGCTATACTGGCTATTTATCGTCTTCTTATGTCTACTTTTTAATTGGGTTGTCTATTAATGAGCTCTAAGAATTCTTTATATATTCTGGTCATAGGTTATATGCATTGTAAATATGGTCTGTTTAAGGACTACTTTTCATTTTAATGATGTCATTTAAAGTTCTAAATTTTGATGGATTCTCATTTATCAATTTTTTTCTTTTATACATCATGTTTTTTGTATCCTAGGTAGTTCTTGCCTACCCTGAATTCATAAACATTTTCCCTTATAATTTCTTCTTAAAGCTTTATCTTTTAGGCTTTCTTATTTAGGTTCATAGACCCCTTCAAGTTATTTTCATGTATGGAAATAAAGGGTTGAGGTTAATTTTTTATATACGGATACCAGGTGTTCTAGTGCCGTTTGCTGAAAACACTGTCTCTTCTTCGGCTCTTGAATTGCGTTTATATTCTATAAAATGCTAATGTTAAATAATCTTCAAAACTCAGTGGACCATATATGTGTGGTTCTATTTCTAGACTCTCTGTTTTATTGCAATGATCTATATGTCTTTCCTTACACCAACACTGCTTTGATTACTGTAGCTTTAGAAGAAGTCTTAAAATTAGGTACTAAATGTCCTCCAACACTGTTTTGATTTTTTTTTTAACTTTTCTAGATTCTTTGTACTCCTACATAACTTTTAAATTTCAATATCCAATTCTTCATTTATAGTAAGTATACACAGAACTGAATTTTTATATATACCTTGTGTTTTCTAATCCTGCTAAATTCAAATACAAGTTCTAGGGGCTCCTAGAGATTTCTTAGTATTTTCTCTGTAGATGATCATTTCATCTACGTATAAAGATTGTGCTTCTTCCTTGCCAATCCTATCCTAATTGTGTCATTTTATTGCCAGACTATTTTAGTGGGGCCTAGGTTTCAAAGTTTAATGGACAGACAAAGAGTAAGCATATCTGCCCTTGTTCCCCACCTTAAGGAGAAAGCATTGTACCTTCTCCATTCATATAAGGCATTCTCACTGGAAGTATGGAGTACATGTCTTTAAAGTGTTGAGAAGGTTCTGTTCTATTTCTAGTCTCCTAATAGCTTTTACCATGAACAGCTGTAGAATTTAGTCCAATCCTTTTTCTCCTAGTGACAGGATCATATGGCTTTTTCCTTTCCTCTGTTCAAATGATGACTTTTGGGGCGGATCTTCCAATGCTGAACCAACACTGCCATCCCTATAACAAAACCATTTTCTACATACTGCCAGATCTGACTTCTAATAGTTTGTTTTGTTAAACAAATTTCTATCTATGTTCATACTTTTTTCTTCTATTATCTTTATCCAATTTTAGGATTAGCACAATGTTGAGTTCCTAAAATGAGGGGAGTAGTGTTCCTTCTTTTTTCTGCTTTGTTTGATATAATTTATCAGCTAAAATGTATATGAGCCTGCTGTTGTCATATAGGTAGGATTTCAAGCTAGGAATATACTTTCTTTAATAGGTGCTATTCAAATTTTATATTTCCTCCAGAGTTAGTTTCATTAATTTGTCTTCCAAGGTACTTCTTAGAAGTTTTAAATTTATTTCAAAAAAGATTTTTGTAATATGCTTTCTATATCCTTTTAAATTCTGTAAAATCTGTGCTAATGTCTCCTAGATCTTGATATTGTAATTTTAAAAATGTATAATTGATATTGTGTAACAGGAAGAAAAGGTCTAAAGGAGCAGGGGAAGCGGGAGGGGTAGGGGAAAGGAAAAAAGGGAAAAGAAAAAATATGAGAAAAGGAAAAAAAATGGAGACAAAGTCTTTGCAAATAGGGAAGGGTGGAGGGGGTGAAGGGAGGGCAAGGGAAGGGGAAAAAATAAGAATCAAGATACTCATGTAATGGTACAAGATCCCAATGATGAAAGTAACTGTATTTTATACCTAAAATGTACCAATAAACTTAATGGACATAAAAAAGCAGAAATGGTCAATAATTATATGAAAAAATCATTCAACATTTTTAGCTATCAGGGCATACAAATGAAAACTACACTGAGATTCCATATCACTCTAGTCAGCATGGCTATCATCAAGAACATAAAAAATAGGCTGGGCACAGTGACGCATACCTGTAATCCCAGCTACACAGTAGGCTGAGATAGGAGGATCCAATTTTGAGACCAGCCTGGGAAACTCAATGAGATGTGGTCTCAAAACAAAATAAAGAAGTAGGGGTATAGCTCAGTGGTAGAATACTTGCCTACATGTTTGAGGGGTGGGCTCAATCTCCAGTACTGCAAAGAGAGTCCACAGAAAACAGAAATAATAAATGCTGGCAAGGGTGTAGGAAGAAAGGAAACTTATACTCTGTTGGTAGGAGTATGAATTAGTACAGTCACTATGGAAATCATTATGGATCTCCCTCAAAAAACTAAGAATAGAACTACTATATGATCCAGCTCATTCCTCAATCTGTACTCAGAACCAAATTCAGCATCCTAGAGAAACCTGAATACCCATGTCTATTTCGTGCATTCACAACAGCCAAGTTATGGAATCAGCCTAGATGCCTGTCAATGGATAAATAGAAAATGGAATTGTGGTATTTATATACAGTGGAATCACTAAAGGGGGCAAGAGAGGGTAAAGGAGGGTTATGGGCATCGAATTATCAAAGTATGTTTTATACATGTATAAAAGTATTGTAATGGAACCATTATTTTGTATAATTAATATGTGCTAACGATCCTATAGCTTCTCCTTTGTGAGAATGTCATAAAAATAGAATCAGAGTATTTAACCATTTGGGGCTGGCTTCTACCACTCAACAGTGCCTTTGAGAGTCATCCACATTATTCTATTTAGCAGCAATCCTTTCTCATTGCTGAGTAATAGTCCATGGTATGAATATAACATACTTTATCCATTAACCTGTTGAAGACCATTTGGTTTGATTTGGTGGGTAATACCAAAGCTGATATTAATTAATATTTGCTCATAAGTTCATGTAAATAAAAGTTTAAATTTCTTTAGGGTAAAGTGCCAGATCATAGGTAAAGTTAGCTTGAAAGAAGCTGCCAAACTGTTTTTGAGAATGGCTGTACCATTTGGTATTCACACAAATACCTTGCTATAACTTGGTATTGCTAATTTTCCAGAATGTTGTTTATTCTAATAGTTTTGCCTTTGTAGTAGTAATTTACATTTCCTCAATGGTTAATGCTATTGAGCATCTTTTCATGTCTTGTCTTCCACCCCTATATCTTCTTTGGCAAAGTGTCTGTTAAAATCCTTTTCCCATTTTTTAATTTTCTTGATTTTTAAGTGATTATTTTTAAATTGCAGTCCCACTGTTGTGTTTCGAGAGCTTATCATATATTCTGAATACTAGTCATTTCTCAGATAGCTTTATAATGTATTCTCAAAATCTGTAGTCTTTCCATTCTCCTAAGAGTTTCCTTTATAAATCAAAATTTTGATAGTTTATCTTTTTTTTTTTTCTTTTTGGATCATGATTTTGATACCATACCTGAGAGGTCTCTGCTCAACTTGTGGGTTTTTTCTTCCTTTTGTGGTACTGGGGATTGAATCCAGGGACTTCATACTGAGCTACACCCCCAGCTCTTTTTTATTTTTTGAGCCAGGGTCATGTTAAGTCACTAAGTTGCCCAGGCTGGTCTGGAAGTTATGATCTCCTGCCTCAACCTCCCAGAGGGCTGGGATTACACATATGTCACCACACCTGGCTAACTCATGGGAATTAAGATTCTGTCCTCTATTTTCTTCTAAAATGTTTACAGTTTTCTGTTTACATAAGAATCTATGATCCGTCTTTACTTTTCTGTCTGGTTTGGAGTTTAGATTGAAGTACGTGTTTTGGATATAGATGCCCAAGTGATCACATTTGTTAAAGACTATCCATTCTCTATTGAATTGCCTTTTCACATTTGAATTTTCCAAAATCACATCTGAGTCAAAAATCAACTGGCCATACTTGGGTGACTCTACTAGATTTTCGGCTCTGTTCCATTGATGCAGGTGTCCCAGCGCCACATAATTATGATTACTATAGCTCCGTAGTTTATTTTAAAACAGAATAGATTGCATCCTCCAATTTTTTTCTTTTATAGAATTGTTTTGACTAGCCTAATTCTTTTGCCTTTTGAAAAATAAATTTTAGGGCCGGTGATTTAGCTCAGTGGTTTTGCTGCCTGCCGCGCAAGCGCAAAGACCCGAGTTCGATCCCCAGTACCAAATAAATAAATAAATAAATAAATTTTAGAGATTATCTATAGCTATAAAACATCCTGCTAGGATTTTGATGGTCTTTGTGCTGAATATGCATATTCATTTGAGGATCACTAAAATCTGACTTATATTGAATCTGAATTCATGAACATGGTACCTTGCTACATTTCTCTAATTAGAAACACTGATTTCCTTCTTCAGCATTTGGTAGTTTTCAGTATGCAGATGTTGCACATATTTTGTTAATATTATAACTACTTAATTTCTTGAAGCTATTATCAATGATGTTTTTAAAACTTCTTGATTTCTTCATACTTACCATTCATATATATATATATATACACACACACACACACACACACACAATTGGTTTATGTTTGCTATGTATCCTGTGACTTTGTTACACTCATTAGTTTTAGAAAAATTTTTATAGGTTATGAGATTTATTTTATGTAAATAATTATGTATTGTATGCTGGGTGTGGTAATCCCAGCACTCGGGAGGCTGAGGCAGGAGGATCGCCACAAGTTCGAGGCCAGCCTGGGCTACATAGTGAGTTCAGGGCCAGCCTGAACTACAAAGCGAGATCCTGTCTCAAAAAAAATTATATATTGTATATGAATAGGAACAGTGTTATTGCTTCCTTTGTATCTGTATCAGTTATTTATCCTCCCTTTTTCCAGGGACTCCGGCTTCCAGGTGGATGCTGACAGGAGGTGGTGCAAGTGGTCATCCTTGCTCATTCCCAGTCTTCCTGGAAAGAACTTTCTCTGGCAAGTAGGGTCTTAGCTGTGGGTTATTAAAGATGCCTTTTAAGAGGTTCAGAATTTTCTCTTTTATTTTTATTTCTCTGTGAGTAGTTTTTGGTGTTAGTTTTATTTAACTGTGAGTGGATGTTAAATCTTAGCAAGTACTTTTTTCTGCACCAATTGATATGATCATGTGATTGTTTTTCCCCTTAGTCTGCTAATATACTTTGGTGGATCACATTTTAAATATTGAAATAGCCTTGATTCTTGCAATAAACCACCCTTGGTTACATTGTATTAGTCCTTTTGTATATTGTTGGATTCCATTTTGCTAATTGGAAAATTTTTCTTCTATGCTCATGATGGATATGGGTCTGTAGTTTCTTATAAGATCTTCATCTCTTTCTAATATCAGGATAATACTGCCTTCATGAAATAAATTAAGAGTGTTTTCTCTCATTATTTTCTAGAAAAGAATATTAAAATTGGTGTTAAAGAGTTAGAATTAGTAAAATAATTTGAGCTTGTAGTTTTCATTTAAACAATTTCTTCTTGGGTAAGATTTGTGGTTTGTGGTTTTTAATGGATTGGCTGGTTTCATCCAAGTCATTATATTTGTGCTCACAGAATGGCTTTATCATTTCTTAGTCTTTTAACACCTGTGGAGTCTAAAGAAATGTCAGTTCTTTCCTGGTATTGGTACTTGTCTCTTCTTATTTTCTTGGGTTGACTCATGAGAGGTTTACCACTTTTATTAATCTTTCCAAAGAGTCAGTTTTTACTGTTAAACAGCTTTTCTGTTTTTCTGTTTTTAATTCCATTGATAGCTTTATCCTTTTTTTCCCCCCTTTAAATTGTTTTTAAGATAGCTTAGATTGTTGACGTGGGACATTTTTTCCATTATATGCATTTAATGGTACAAATTTCTCTGTAAGCACTGTTTTAGCAGTATTTCACCAGCTTTTTTATTTTATTGAAGCAAAGTCTTGCTATGTTGCCCAGGCTGGCCTTAAACGTCTGAGTAACCCTCCTGGCTCAGCCTTCTGAGTTACTGGGACTACAGACACATAGCAGCACATCACTCTCAGGTTCCACAGATTCTGACATCATATTTTCTTTGTTTTCACATCAGAATGTTTTCAAATTTCCCATGAGCCTTCCTCTTTGTCCTGTGGATTAAATATTTTAAAATTTCTAAGTATTTAGTGATTTTTCCAGTTATCTTTTCTTGATTTCTGCTATAATCCATTATGATTAGAGAACATACTTCATGTGGTTTTAACATTGTTAGGGTTTGTTTTGTTTAATGACCCAGGATATGATTTCTCTTGGTGAATGCTTGATGTGTCCATGAAAAGCAAATATGTTCCACTGTTCTAGGGGGAATCTCCATAAATGCTGATCAGAGCCACATGGTGGTACTCAATTTTTCTACGTCTGGGTTGATTTCCTTTGTTCTTGTTCTACCAATTACTAAGCAGAAAATGTTGACATCTTCAAATATAATTGTGGGTTTTCATCTTTTTTTTTTTTTTTTTTGAGACAGGGTCTTGCTTTGTAGTGCAGGCTGGCGAACTGGCAGTGATTCTCCTGCATCAACCTCCCCAGTGCTGGGATCACAGGTGTGCACCACTACCCCCAGCTCCAGCTCCATTTGCTTCCTGTATTCGAAGTTCTATGTGAGGCACATCCACGTTTGTGACTGCTAAGTCTCCTTAGTGAAGCGCCTTTATCATGCCCCTCTTTGTCCCTAGTTCTTTTTCTGCTCTCAAGCCTACACTGCCTTCTACCGGACACTCCAGCTTTCTTTGGATTAGTGTTTGCATGGTGTTACTTCTATCCTTTTACTTCAATCTGCCTAAGTCATTATATTTAAAGTGGATTTTATGTAGATTGGAGAGAGTTGTGTTCTGTTCTTTTATTTATTGTAATATCCGGGTTCTAATTGTGTTTTGACAATTATTTTAAAAGAAATGATCGTTTTATATCTCAAAATTTTGCAAGTAATGAACTCAGATGGCTCTTGATTCACATGCGCTGAGTGAGATATCTTAGTGTTATATAGTTTGCAGCAGGGTTCCTCTGGAGAGTCCCAAAGGGCTTCACTTCCACGTCTGTAAGTCATTTATATTTAATGTAATTATTGATATTTTTGGATTTATGGCTAGCATTTTATTACTTTCTATTTTATGTTTTTTCATTTCTGTGTTCTCCTTTGGCTCCTTTTGGATTATTTACATATTTTCAGTATTCTACTTAGTCTACCTTTACATATTACTATATCTCTTTGTATGAGTTTTGTAGTTCCTTCTCTAGGGACAGTAATATTTTATTGAAAATTTATCAGAGTCTTAGAATCAGTGCTTTGGCATTTTGCATGGAATGCAGAAACATTTTGCATGGAATTTGGGGTCTTTGATTCTGGATACTATAATTACACTGTTGTATATATTACTGTTGTAATTATAAGTACCATATCTACTATATTTGTTTGCTAGAATGCCCTAACAAAGTAGAGCAGATAAAATTTAAAAACAAGAATTTTAATAAATGTATTATTTTACAGTTCTGGAGGCTGGAAGTCTGAAATGGTGCTAGCAAGACTGACATAAGCCTGTGAGGGCTATTCCTTCTGAGGGTTATGCAGGAAGGGCTGCTCCAGACTTGGCTCTATACCCTTCTTTTCCTGATGTTTCTTCACACTATCTACTCTTTATATGTATTTATTTGTCTGATGTTTTCTGTTTTAAGGACACAGGTAATTGAATTCTGGTTCACCCTTATGAGCTCCATTTAACTTGATTACCTCTGAAAAGATCCTATCTTCAAATAAGGTCATATTCTGAGGTCCTGGGGTTAGTACTTCAATGCAAGAATTTTGTGGGAACACAATTCAACCCATGATACCATATACATTGGAAACTTCAGACAGTTGCACTTAATGCTTTCTAATGTTATACATATTTTAAAGATCTTAAAAGAAAAAAATCTGCTATGTATTAAACCCACATATTCACCATTTTTGTTTTTCCTCCTCATTTTTGAAATTCCAAGTTTCCCTCTGGGACCACTTTCCTTTCATCTGAAGAATGGTCTTGAAGATTTCTTTTAAGGCTGGTCTTCTGGTGATGAACCATCAGATTTTCTTTCATCTGAGAATGTCTTTATTTCACTTACATTCGTAAAGGCTATCTTCACAGGGTGTAGAATCATAGTTGACAATTCTTTTTCTATTGTTTTTTTTTTTTTTTGGTACCGGGGATCGAACTCGGGACCTTGTGCTTGTGAGTCAGGAGCAGTGCCACTGAGCTAAATCCCCGGCCCTAACAATTCTTTTTTTATAACATACTTGTAAAAATGTTATTCTACCTTCTGGTCTCTACAGTTTTGGCTAGAAATTCAGTTATTTGAATTTTTTGCTATATGTAATTTATTATTTATCTGGCTGCTTTGAAGGTTTTTTTCCTTTATCTTTAGTTTTCAGCAGTTTTGTTTATGGTGTCTAGGTATCCATTTTCTTGAGTTTATCCTGTTTGGGGTTTGCTTTGCTTCTGGAATCTAAGATTATGTAATTTATCAAATTTGGGGAGATTATTTATCACAATTCTGTTCTTTTTCTGACTCCAGAGATGTGAATATTAGACATTTTTTGGCATTGTCTCACAGGTCTCTGAGGCTCTGTTCTTATTTATTATAACCTTCTTTACCTTTGTTATTAAAAGATTTGATATTTTCTATTAATGTATTTTCAAGTTTATGTACTTCTTTTTATAAATTTTTGTTATGCATTTGAGTCCACCTAGTGAAATTTGTTGTTCCTTGTATATTTTTAGTTCTAAAATTCATATTTGGTACTTCTTTATATCTTCTGTTTCGCTACTGCAGCTTTTTATATTTGCGTTCATTTCAAGAGCCTTTGCCATTACTTATTGGACCATGGTTATAATGGCTTAAGGGTTTTTTTTTCCCTGATAATTCCAACAATTTGTGTCATTTTAGGTTTGACATCTGTTGTCTATTCCCTTATACAATGTTGAAATTTTCTAGATTTTTTTTCAATGTTGAGAAGTTTGGGGTTGTATCCTGGACATATTGCATATTGTGAATCTCTGGGTCTTGTGTATATCCTGTAGAGAAGGTTCAAGTTTTGTTTTAGCAAGCAATCAACCAGGTTAGGTTCATGCCACAAGTATACACTCACCCTCAGTGGGGTTTTGTTATAATGCCAGTTCCATTTTTCAAAGTTTTTGTCATCCTTTCCAGGTCTATTCCACATGTATACCCTCTAGTAACCACTGTGAGACCTGAGCAGTGGTGGACCCTGTACTTCTGCTCTCTTACCCTTTGTTTTCCTATTTAGGGTCATGGCCACACACACAGTGCAGCTCAGGACTAAGCCCCCAAATTTATGGCTCATTTTAAGTGTCTTCCTATCTGCAATTTCTCAAATATCCTCTGCCTCCAGGCATTTCCCTTTCCATCTTTTGCCAAAAATCCAAGTTTTGGTGTCACTGCTCTGATAATCACTTTCTGAAAAGTGAAAAAGCTTCTGGGACCAAGTAGTGAGAGGTTAGAGACAAACAGCAATGAGTCTTATATTTGCACTTTTGGAACAAAAATAACTTTGATTGTAGAGAAGGGCTCCTTTCCCTGAGAATTCTAGGCACCTACACATTCACTACTAGTGTTATAGCCAGTGCTGCTAAAATATTGCTCGGTGCAGGAGCAGGAGAAAATGACAAAAACAAAAGCAAACCTTCCACCCTGACCGAAGTCCAGATTTTCCTACCTTTTCTGATTCATAGTAACACCTTCTCTTTTCAATTTGCATGCAGTCCGTGTTTCCACTAGCCTTTGAGTGTAAGCTGAAGACAATGGATTTTTTAAAAATGTCTCTATCAGAGTTGGTTCAATGGTACTTCAAGTTCTCATTCCCTTCCCCAATCTATCTGTCCACCATTTACTCTTCAAAATCCTGAGATAACTGCTCCTTACATTCTATCCAGTGTTTGTAATTGCCTTCAGTGAAAAGATTAGGTAGGTTGTGCTGTCTGCCTTCATAGGAACTGGAACTTGTATCGCTTCTCAGACTTGGCTAAGATCAAGTGTAGGAACTAGAACTTGTCTTTGCCTTTTATGGTGCATACTAAGACAGATGATTCAGTTTGTCTGTTTTATGCGATCACTATCCCTATACAAAGCTGACATACTCAAATATCACTTCACTGATTTTAGAACTATTTTTCACAAAATCCTTTGTCCTCAACTGTCAAGTAAAGAGTTAAGAGGGGGGAAAGAAGGAAGAAAAGATGGCAGGAGAAGATGAGAATTCCTGAGAGTTTTCATATTCCAGGTATTGTGCAAAGTACTTCATATTTATTGTCTACAATTCTCAAAATAGTACTTCAAAGTCATTTTTATCATACTTGATCAACAGAAGGTTGGAGTTCAGATTGGTATTTGTCCTAGGTCCCATTGTTAGTAAGTTAGAGCACAGATCCAAATGCTAACCAGTCTAAATACAAAATCAGGGCTCTCTAGGCTATGCCACACATCTCCCATCTTTGCAGACTAATGAGCTAGCACTGTACTAAGCACTTTTCTATGTACAGCAAAAGGTGGGGTTGCATGTATTTCTGTTTTCCCACAAATAAAGACTAAAATCCAAATTTACAAATGCTATCTCTCTCCTTCTCAGGTATTTCTATATTTTGTAGTGTGGAAATGTGAAGGTCAGTAGGATCTCCTCTCCACCCCTTTTTCCATTGCCTTAAGGACAAAATTAACATTTAACTGGCAGGTAACCAGCTGTTAAAATATTGAAATCATTCTGTGCCAGTTGATTAAAAGCTTGGGCAAACAGATGCCTCTAGGATCTGATACAACTCTTCTTGGTATCAAATCTGATGGGTACCCATGCCATACTGGTGATTAGCTATGTTGAATCCCACTTCTACTTACGTGAAGCCTTTGTATTATATTTACATTATTTCCTTTGTGGCCACTGAAAAGCTTGTATTTGTTAACTGATTGCCAGTTAGCTCCACATTAAGGTTAAGTATGGGACAAACTTCACTTTTATGCATGTGTGAGGTACTGGAAATGGAATCCAGGGTCTCATTTATGCTAGGCACATGTTGTGTCATTCAGTTACACCTGCAGCGAAGACACACTCAACTACTGATGGCTCCTTGTTTCGTTGGGAAATTAAGAGCCTTAATGTATTTTTCAGGGCCATCAGTTTCTAGCCACCTTGACTTTCAGGTTATTCTCCTCATCCTGTGTAGTCACCCCACAAAGCACCCCCATCTAGTTCCCTATGTCTTTCCTTTGCTGACCATCTTCACAAGTACCATCATTTTTACCCCACCTTCAACACTCAGAGTCACATGTGTATGAATAGGAGCTAAGGGCTGGCATCTCCTTTGTGATCCAAAGATGTTAAATTCCATCCCTTCCTTGTTGCTGTTTCTTGGGGGGATATTGCTTTTCACATGTTTTTAAAGCTGTCCAAGCTTCTACAAAAACACATTCCTTGGATTCATATCTAGGCTTAGCCAGTAACTCCAGAAGATTTTTCTACAGTGCTGTACTTCAAAGTAGGAATTTGCCTAGAAAAAGAGTATACTTGTAAATTTTTAAGTTAAAAAATATGACAACTGATTTAGCTCGTTTGAAGTATAATAGTATTTGAAGGATCTGGAACTTGGTTGTAAAGAATACCATTAAGGTCAACTTAAAAATAAAAAGTCTCTTTATAGTTCCAATGGATAAGAGTCAATAAACTAAGTTCATAATCATGAATTTAATCCATAATCCATGAACTAAGTTTCTAGCAGTCCATCACCAAGAGAGCTGCTTAGGCCTCATTCAGAGCATACAAGAGGTGATCAAAGATTTATGGTGAATATTTAAAATTTTTAAATTCATTAAAGTGAAAGATACATTGCTGTGAATACCTCTCAAATACTCTTATTCCATATTCTTGCCACTCTCTGAAGCAGTTCTGGCAGTCTTCTTTCATAACTGTATTTATGAGGTGTGATCAAAAATATAGTGAAAGCCAGGTATGGTGGTACACACCTGTAATCCCAGCACAGGGGAAGCTGAGGTAGGAGGATCACTGGAAGTTCAAGACCAGCCTGAACCACACAGTGAAACCCTATCTTACAAGAAAAAAAAAAAAAAATATATATATATATATATATATATATATATAGTAAATATTGCTTCTGTGTGGCATCCAAAGAAAAGCAGGCTCATAAAAACATTAGTGTGGCCTCATCCACACTAGATTTGGCACTATGTGACTTCTGGCTCTTCCCCAAAGTCAAAATGATCATGAAAAGTAAAGGGTTTGAATCTATTCAGGACATCAAGGCAGCCACAACAGTGATAGCTAAAGAGGCTCAGGGAAGAGAACTTTCAGAACTGCTCCAGAAAGTGGCAAGAAAGATGGGATAAGTGAGTTCCAAGTGAGGGAAGTCTTTTGCAGTAGATTAATGGCAATGTATTTTTTACTGTAACATATTTTTAAAAATTTAAACATTGACCATATTTGTCGATCATATGTCTTATGTACTGCTGCTTAATCCAAGAAGTTGACGCTAAGTCATTGTTTGGCTTTGCTACTTAGGTGATTAGGAGATTAGAGGCAACAAACCAAAGAGAAGGGCGGAGGCTGATTGTAAAGATCTGTTACAGCAGGGAAGAGTGATCCCTGAGAGCCCCTTAGCAAAGTGATAACAAGCAGACATGGCATGTTACTGGCTTGACCACGAAGTGCTGGGCAGAGAGCCTGACGGATGGACTGCGCTGCGCATTGTTGTAACATCCTTCCATGGGCCACGGGGCTTACATCAGATTCTTAAACTCTAAAATGCTGACACCACGGTGCCAAGAACAGATAAATTGTATTCTAATACTCTTTGAGAATACAATTCTACCAAAATCTAAAACATTTCAAGTCCAGAGAAAGAAATTATAGCTATCCAGAAAAGATTGCTGCCTAGCATGGTGTTATAATCTGGATTGACCAAGTTTCAGCAAGAACATACAGTTTAGACTTTACATAAAGCTTTCTGAAGCTAAGAAAGTGAATATAAAGTGTTCTCATCATGAAAATAATAACAATGGGAGGTGTTGCATGTGTCAATTAGCTAGATGTAGTCGTTCCATAATGTATATAAGGATCTCAAAACATCATTATATAATAAATGCATTTAATTTTATCTATCATTTTTAATCTAAAATTTATTAATAAGTTATTCTGTATTCTTGTTTCTATCACCTTTGGAATCTCAGTCCAGATACAAAATTTTTAACAGAAATATTTGATCTCTATTTAGAGTTCATAAAATGTATAATTCAAAAAGTGGATTTACATGCTCACATTGTCCTAAACATACTCAAAAGTTTTTCAGTAACATAATCAAGAACCAAAAATACATCTTCATGCAATATTCAAATCTACATTCACAAAACTGGTTCATTTCTTTAGAAGAATTGATTTGATCTTGAAGCAAAGTATCGCAGTTTCAAAGCTCTGTCTATCCAAGTTTAGTAAGTTCCCTAACTCTGTCAACTCATTAATATTAACACTGATTTCAAAAGACTATTACATAAATCAATAACACTAACAGAACATTTCTCAAATTTTACTTGCAATTTTGTAGTGAACTGTAGCCCTATCAATTTAAAATAAAATCTTTGGCATATTATTTTAGAAAATATACAAATTCAAAATTAATGGTTTCTGTTATGAAAAGTTTCCATTTGAACACGAATATTTGTTATGTTCTATATTGTGTTCCTTGAGACACATTGGGATCTTAATCTCCAGTATCTCAGAATGTGACGTTTACCTGGCAATAAAATCTTTACAGAGATAATCAAGTAAACAGGTCCTGATGGGACTGGTGTCATCATAAGAGTTTGCACACAGAGATAGACACATGGGGACAAGACACATAGGGTGAAGGTTATTATGTACAAGGCCATGGGTGTGTAAAGGAGCTGGAAGCTATAAGGCTAGGACAGATCCTTCCCTGGAAACATTAGAGGGTCTGTAGCCCTGTATACACCTTGATTTCAGATTTTTGGCCTCTAGATCTATGGATAACAATACTAGGAAATTAATATAATACTTCTACAAAGAAGTCACAAATAAATTTTTCCTTTTATTGAAGCCTGAAATTAAGCTTTTCCATATGCACTGTGAACACTGATGAGAAAATGGAAACCATGCTGCCAAACTTTTGTCTTTGATTACTCAATATTTGGCAAATATTTTTTTCGTTTCAAGAAGAGTTTGAATTAGAGACTCCATGACTTAACCAAGGAGTACTGGCACAGAGCTCAAGATCATTTCTTTCTTTCAATAGTTCCATAAATTGGTGATGATTTATAGCATTTGCAGAATTTATATTGCTTTGAGAGAAAGCCTATTACATACCGAAAATGTAAGAAAATAACTCCATGACAGCATTCTGTTCCGGGCTGCTGTGTGATCTAGATAAAGCTTTTGAGTTAGGCCTGCCTGGGGATTATTCTCAAATCCAGACTTCCTCTAGATTCCTTTCTGCAGGAAACATGGAATATTGTTTTCCTCACAGCTTCACTCGGGGATTATTTTAGAACATTTAGAAACTCCAGACCAGTTCCTGGCACACACTTAGTAAGTGTTAGTTGGCTTCCTCTTTCCTGAGGGACTTTTCAGACACTATCTATTCAAATGAACTCTGGTGGCTTTTAGTCACACTCTCTGGCTACATTCCTACTTTCTCATTTCACACTGTGTTCACAGCAAACTCACTCATTCTGGCATACATTAACTTGTGTGTAAAAATACTGTACAAAACGGTTAGCCATACTTGTCTGATGGGTGGGACTCCACAAAATACCCAGCAAAGGGACAATAAATTCGGGGTTGCAGGTCCTTCACCAGCTGAGCCTTATAATTCAGGAGCTTCTTCCTTTCTGTTTTAATGAACTGAGCTTTCCATTCCTCTGAAACGACAGGATTTGGGTTAGAGACTCCTGTATTCAGAAATCACAGAAAAGCAAATGCTTTAGTAGACTGGAATTTGTTCAGGAGATCAAATTAAGACAAAGAAGGCAGAAATAGAGTAAAGCTTTGTGTCGTTAGTAGAGGACATCTGCCTAGCTTTATTCTGCAGCTTTTAGGTGGTTACTAAGAAAATGTTAGCAAATCAGCCCAAAGTACTGAGCTCTCTCCTTGTTTATGATAATTTGTTTTGGACCCTAGCTGAATACACAAGCTATGCATGGCTGTATCCCATGTGCAAGTATATCTTAAAGGCATTGTAATTCTTATAATTACCTTTTATTAATACATTAATACATTATTAATACATTAATAATGACTAAAATCTTAGTGTAGTATAGAGTAAAAATTATTCCTCAGCACCTGACAGTGGAAGGTATTGAGGAGCATAGACTTGTAGGTTAGACACACTTAGAATCAGAGTCCTGCCCCACCATTACTGGCTGTGCTGTACTGGGAAAACTACCAAAGTTCTCTTCATCTGCTTTCTCTTCTACAATATGATGCCTACCACCCAAGGTGGTCATTCACCTGTTTATTCTATCAACCGATATTTATCGTAGGTCTCCTATGTGCCAACCACGGTTGGTTGTAGGCACTAAGAATACAGTCATGAACAGGACAAAGCAGGTCTCCGCTCTCATGAAGCATACGCTGTAGCAAGAGAGGCAAAGAATGGATATGGAGATGAAGTCATTGCAAAGAGTGATGTGCTATGAAGAACACAAAAAAGGGCAAAGGGCAGAGAGTGTCTGGGGTGAGGTGGACTAAGATAGAGGAGTATCCCTAGACAGGGTGGTCAGGGAGCACAGGGCAGTGGAGTAGAGACACAGTTGAAAAGTTGCCAGCTCTTTGGAGTTTAGGGCAAGAGGAGTCTAGGAAGAGGAGCAGTGGGTGCAAAGGCCTGGAACAAAAGCTCAAGGCACAGTGAGTCTGAGGAAGAAAGAACAGCCAGTGTAGGTGGGGAGAGCACATCGTGGAAGTCAGGCAGGAAAGGAAGTCAGGGAATGAGGCCAGACCAGAGTGGACAGAGCACAGAGCCAGGGAGCTGCTAGGTATTATGATTATTCCTGTGAAAATTTGATAAACACAGATAAGGACAGAAAAATAAATGTTACTCATAACCAAAACACAATTACTGTTAACACTTTAAAACATTCCAGAGCTTTCTTTTAACACACACACACACACACACACACACACACACACATACTGGAATTCTGCTAGTTAACCTTGAATAAATAAATTAAATATATATATATTTTCTTTTTTTTGGTACTGGGGATTGAACTCGGGTCCTTGCACTTGCACAGCAGGCAGTGAAACCACTGAGCTAAATCCCCAGTCCAGTATACTTTGCCTATCCACTCACACAGTTAACTTCTTAAGGACAGAATTATTCCTCTATCTGGAAAGTTACGTATTCTGGAAGGCAATGAATGTATAGTTAGAGAAGAAAGCAAGGGACCAGACAGAGGTGACTTCACCCTGCAAGGAGGGGATTTCTGCCACACTTCAGACACGGATCACTTATGAACACTGTGATTTATTCGTTGGAAATAGCGAGCACTTACCATGCTCAGGTAGGGATACCAAATGAATGAAAAGCACCACTTACACATTTTCCTCACGACAGTCACAGCACCATGTTCAGGTCCAAAGTGGAAGGGCTCTTGCCTGGGGCCCACCTTTTAGGGTGTGCCGCTCCCTTGCTAAGCATCGTGCAGGACCGACCGGCTGTACCCTTGTTGAGTTGCACACACCTCATGCTGGACCACATTCAAAGCAAATTTGCATCTGGATCACCATGACCCCCTTTCTTGATCTGCCTTAGGGTTCACACCACGAACTCATATGATCCTTTTCCCTGGGCTCCACCAGAGGCTCTCCCTGATCTCAGTGCTTTTTTCTGTTCCACCATCACATTTTGAGCTGGAAACTTTAGTTTACAAAAATTGTGGTTTAAAAGTCTGGTTTCCCCATAAGCTTGTAAGTTTCTTATGGGGATGAACCATGTGTAAATTATATTTGTATTTATTTTCACATGGTTGAACAAACCGCCAAGACTGGTTTTGGCATCACTTCAATATAAAATATTACCAGTGAATTTTCCACCGCTGAAAGTCATTGGAAAGCCGGATGCTCCCCCAGCAAAATCACTCATCATAAGAGCAACCTTTGCAGGCAGCCTGCCCCCATTGGGCCTGGTGCAGTCCACTGTATTGAGTATTTTGTGACCTGTGGAGTAAAAAAGCAGTATAGATATTCAAGGTAAAATCTCAACCACCATAGTTTGAATTCCCAAGCCAACAAAGACTTCTATGTATAGTCTCTATAATCTGACTTGTTTGATATAGAAGAATTGGTTATATCCAAGTAAAAACAAAAAGTAAGACTTCAAAATTTAAAGTCTTAAATAGCACATTCTCAGTTTTCAAGTGAACAAATTCATCCCACTTGACTGGTAGATTATGGGAGTCTCATGAAGATAACTAGCTTGACTGCGTTTGAGATCATAGATAGACCATGTTCTTTGTCCAGCTATTTCTAGATGTTGAGCCTAAAGGACCTAAGGAAGAGTGACTAGATGAACAGGAATCCCTCTATCTTCTGCAAGTTCTGTGCAAAGTTCATATTCGAATGATTAGTAGAGTTGTAAATCCATGTTCTCATATGAAAGGCAGAAGTGTTCAATTAGATTACCTGATGATTTTCAATACAAAAATAACTAAAGACATTTATTCAATAAATGTGGTTTTGAAGAATTTACTGTAAGAAATAGAAAATAACTATTGCCTGATGAACAAAAAAGCTTCACATTTGTCATTACATACATGACATAATTGGTAATATATTGTCTAGAAAGATTACCTGAGTGATTGTTTTTTAAAGACAAGGATATAATATTCTATATTATCAAATTTCAGAGCACTATTACTGGCTTTCCTACTCAGAGTATTTTCACATCTCCTTACTGAGGAGGATAAGAAAGTACCTTTGTACTCCACAATAATGCATGTGTCCATCTCGGGATGAACACCATCCATCAAGATCATGAATCGAAGATTTTTGTCTACCTGGAATTCAACAAGGAAAGCAACAACTGTGTATGTCATTTTGGTTCAATATTAAGAAGGTTGTCACTTCTGCAAAGACCTCAGATTTGAAAAATAAATCTCCTTTTTTAACTGTCTTAGAGGGTTATACTACTGGACAATGGAAAGAAACCCATGTTTTAACAAGGACATTTATGTCCAATATTTGAAGCTTAAATAAATATTTAATATTTAAATATTTACTCAGTATATGTACAGACATCAGCCACTTTCCCTCCTTAATTGTAAGGGGATTATCCCACCTAAAATTCACTTCAGAAAATATAACTGGAAAGTGTGGAAAGGAAACAGATTTCTGACCTGCTGCCATATTCCAAATGGAACTACATTTATATTAGTTAACTGGACACCACTCTGATTCAGATTCCAAAACACAGGTCTTTCTGTGTCCCCAACATAAACTGGAATATCTTGTCTTCTCTCTGAAAGCTTCTTTAGTGTTGGGTAACTAGGATTAGAATAGAAAATTTGAAAGATGAAAATCTAGTATTCTCTAGAACAGTTTGACTGAAAAGCAAGGAATTTTAGAAAATGGGACTCTCACCAGAGTTCTGACAAGAGTTTCTGCTCAAGGTTGAGTACAATGTTGAATGGTACTTCCTAGGAGATTCCTCTTTATTTTCTCTTTTTTAAAAAATGAATTTTATTGGTACATTTTAGACATACAATATAATGACATTCATCATTGGAAATTTGCACCTTTACATAATATATCTTGGTTCTTATTTGTTTCCCATTCCCCTGCCCTCCCTCCAACCCCTCCATGCCTCCCTATTTACAAAGACTTTGTTTCCATTTTTTCATTTTCTCATATTAATTCCATTCCCTTCTTTCCTTTCCCCTACCCTTCCCACTTCCCCTTCCCCTTTGCCACTTTTCCTATTTCACATTATTTATTATACCTTTTTGTCCTTGTTTACACTTCAGTTTCTCACACTAGAGAAACTTTGGTATTTACACATGTGTGTGTATTTATTTCACTTAAGAGTATCATCTCAATGTGCATCCATTTACAATAAATGTCTCTAATTTCTCGTTTTTTATGGCTGAGTAGTACTCCATTTTATTTTTTTTAAAAACCCCACATTTTCTTTATCCAGTCTCCAGTTGACGGGCATTTGGACTGTTTCCAAGTTTTAGCTATTACAAACTGTGCTGCTATGAACATGGGTGCACATATATCACTGTGGTGTGATTCTTTTAATTCTTTGGGGAAGTTACCCAGCAGGAGAATAGCTGGGTCAAATGGGACTTCCAGTCCTAGCTCTTTGAGGTATCTCCATACTGATTTCCACAGTGCTTGCACCAGTCTACACTCCCACCAGCAGTGGAGCAGGGTTCCTCTTTCCCCACAGCCCAGCCAGCATTTGTTATTGGTTGATTTCATGACAGCAGCCATTCTTTCTGGAGTGAGGTGAAATCTCAGCATTGTTTTCATTTGCATCTCTTGAATAACCAGTGACGTTGAACATTTTTTCATATGTTTATTTGCTATTTCTACTTCTTTGTGTGAGAAATGTCTGTTCATTTCAGATGCCCACTTTTGGATTGGGTCTTTAAATTTGGGAGGTCTGATTTTTAAAAATTCTTTATACATTCAAAATAGTAGACCTTTGTCTGAGGAACATCAGGTGAAAATTTTTTCCCACATTGTGGGTTGTCTCTGCACACTGTTGGTGGTTTCTCTTGCTGTGCAGAAGCTTTTTAATATGAAGAGATCCCACTTATTTATTGTTTGTGCTAGTTTATGGGCAACTAAGGTTTTGTTCATAAAATCTTTTCCTACAACAGTGTCTTCAAGAGTTCTACCTAATCTCTGTTCCAACTGGTTCAGTGTTTCTGTTTTAATAATTTAGATCTTTAATCCATTTCGATTTGAGTTTAGTGCATGGTGAGAGATATAGGTCTAGTTTTAATCTTTGGCAAGTTGAAGCCGAATTTTTCCAGCACCATTTATTAAAGAGGCTATCTTTCCTCCAGTGAGGGTATTTGACTCCTTTGTCGAAGATGAGGTGGCTGAGTGTGTCTGGAGTTGTTTCTGTATCTTCTAATCTGTTCCACTGGTCCTCAGGTTTGTTTCTTGCCAGTACCATGCTGTTTTTATCACAGTAGCTTTGTAGTGTAATTTCAAGTTGGCAGTTGTGATAGCCCCTGCCATTTCTCTGTTGCCTAGAATTGCTTTTGCTATTCTAGGTCTCTTCTTGTTCCAAATGAATTTTTGGATTGTTTTCTTAAGGTTCATGAAGTATGCTGCTGGGATTTCAATTGGGATTGCATCGAATCTATATCGCAGCTTTGGAAGTAAGGCCATTTTCACTATGTTGATTCTTCCTACCCAGGAGTAAGGGATGTCTTTCCATTTTTGGATATCATCTCCAATCTCTTTTCAGAGTGCTATTGTTTTCAGAGAAGAGGTCTTTGATTTCTTTTGTTAGGTTGATTCCTAGGTATTTTAGTTTTTGGATGCTATTGTGAAAGGAATTGATTGCCCTATTTCTCTCTCAGTGAGTCTGTTGTTCATGGAGAGGAAAGCTATTGATTTTTGGGTGTTGACCTTGTATCCAGATACTTGACTGAATTTGGTCATTAAGTCTAGAAGACTTTTGGTGGAGTTCTTGGGGTCTTCTATACAGAGTATCATGTCATCTGCAAAGAATGACAACTTGACTTCTTCATTTCCTATCTTGATTCCTTTTATTTCTTTCTCTTGCCTAATTGCTGTGGCTAATGTTTCCAAAAATATATTGAACAGGAGTGGTGATCGTGGACATCCTTGTCTTGTTCGTGATTTTAGTGTGAAGGATTTCAGTTTTTGACCATTTAGTATGATATTGACTGTCAGATTTTCATAGATGGCTTTTATCAGATTGAGGTAGAGACTGTCTATTCCAATTTTTTGTAGGGTTTTTATCATAAATGCATGTTGGGAGGCTGCTTTGTGAAGATATGGCGGGAAGGTGCAAATGTCAGCATGGGAGGTAATTCGGACATTTTAATTCATATAACAAGAGGACAAAAGGAAGATGAACATTCTCTCAGGAGACTTTTTGTCAATATAAACTTAAAGCTCCTGTAATACAAATGTGTGAATTTCAGTACGTATCTGGCTGGGTGGTAAATCTTTGCTGACTCTAGTCACTACGCGGAAGTTTTCTTTGAACATGATCTGTACCTTTTTACGAGCTATACAGTACGCAGAAAAGCTGCACGGATCCTCTGGGAGACGATTGCTGTTGGCGCACTTTGCGCTTAACAAAGCTTGCTTTACGACTGAGCCCATTTTGAGATGGGGGCTTGGAGAGCAGAAGAAAATGGTGCGACCTGGATCTATTTTTGAAGTGCCCCAGAAAACTATCTGGATGCAGGGACCGCGACCCCAGAAAGCAGAAAGTGGCAAACAAGTATCTGTGCCCAGAGGTCAGAGAGGGGAAACCGCTATCCCAGTGACTCAGAAAGTGAAAGAAGCTGGAAAAGATTTCACCTACTTAATAGTGCTACTCATTGGAATCGGCATCACAGGTGGCTTGTTTTACGTGATTTTCAAAGAACTTTTTTCTTCATCCAGTCCTAGTAGGATACATGGGAAAGCCTTAGAAAAATGCAGAACACATTCCGAGGTGATCAGTTTCTTTGGTGAGCCTGTTAAAGGCTACGGGGAGATGACGAGACGTGGTCGAAGGCATCATGGCAGTTTTATCGAATATATAAAAGATAGGCTGAAACACACACGTGTGAAATTCTACATTGAAGGGTCCGAGCCAGGGAAGCAAGGAACAGTGTATGTGGAAGTGAAAGAGAATCCAAAGAATGGTGAATATGAATTTCGGTACATATTTGTGGAACTGGAATCCTATCCTAGAAGAACCATTATCATTGAAGATAATTGATTCCAAGATAATTAAAAGAATCAAGCAAGCATACTGTTCCCTGGTGGGTGTGAAATGATGCCGATTCATTATGATCGTCACAACTCTCTTCCAGAATCTGTTCAGAAGAGTAAGACAGTATAGCGCTCATAAAGGTGAATGTAATAGGATATTTGATACATTTAGACAAGCCTTGTGAAAAATCATGAAACAGATCATAAAGCATATTTTATTAGTGAATTTTCAATTATGGCAGTATTTTTGCTCTAATATCATTCATGATGACAATTTTTTGTTACTGAATGTTTTACAACATGTAAATAAACAAATTTCAATTAAAAAAATAAAATAAATGCATGTTGGACTTTGTCAAATGCTTTTTCTACATCTATTTAGATGATCATATGGTTTTTGTCCTTGGCTCTATTGATAAAGTGTATTACATTGATTGATTTGCATATGTTGAACCAAACCTGAATCCCTGTGATGAATCCCACTTGTTCAGAGGGTATGATCTTCTTGATGATCTTCTGAATTCTATTTGCCAGGATCTTATTAAGGATTTTTGCATCTATGTTCAATAGTGAGGTTGGCCTATAGTTCTCTTTTTTGGTTGGATCTTTCTCTGCTTTGGGGATCAAAGTGATGCTTGCTTCCAGGAATGAATTCAGGAGTATTGATTCCCTTTTAATTTCATTGAAGAATTTAAACAGTAGTGGCAGTAGTTCCTCTCTAAATGTCTTGTAGAATTCAGCAGTGAAGCCATCAGGACCCAGGCTTTTCTTAGTTGATAAGTTTCTAACTACATTTTCAAGTTCATTGATTGATATTGGGTTGTTTAGAATTTTTAGGTCTTCTTCATTCAACTTTGGTAATTCATATGTATCTAGGAATCTGTTCATTTCTTCTGTGTTTTCCATCTTATTGGCGTATAGGTTCTCAAAGTAGGTATTGGTGATCCTCTGGATTTCTGCTGGGTCTGTTGTAATTTCACCTTTTTCTTTCCTCATTGCATGGATTTGGGCCTTTTCTTTCCTTTTTCTGATAAGGTTGGCTAAGGGCTTGTCAATTTTGTTTATTCTTTCGAGAACCAATTCTTTGCTTCATTGATTTTTTTGTGTCATTCTCTTAGACTCCATTGCATTGATTTCTGCTCTGATCTTTATAATTTCCTCCCTTGTATGAGCTTTGGGTTTGTCCTGCTCGCTATCTAGAAGCTTGAGGTTCAGCATCAGGTTGTTTAATTGGGCTCTCTCTGTTTTCCTAATACGAGTATTCACTGCTATGAATTTCCCTCATAAGACTGCTTTCATTGTGTCCCACAGATTCTGATATGTTGTATTGTCACTGCCATTTAATTGAAGGAAGTGTCTGATTTCTTCTTTAATTTCATCTATGACCCACTGGTTATTCAGAAGTGTGTTGTTCAATTTCTATGTGTTTATGAAATTCTTGCAGTTTCTTTTGCTATGGATCTCCAATTTCATCACACTATGATCTTATAATATATAGGGGATAACTTCAATTTCTTTGCACTTACTTAAACATGTTCTATGAGCTTGTATGTGGTCTATTTTGGAGAGCAACCTGTGTGCAGCTGAAAAGAATGTGTATTCTGATTTTGTGAGGGTGGAATGCTCTGTAAACATCTGTTAAGTTCATTTGTTCAAGAATTTGAGTTCTAGTATTTCATTGCTTATTTTCTGTCTAGTTGATCTATCTGTGACAGTGGGATACTGAAGGCCCCCACTACTACTGTATTAGTGCTTATTTGATTTTTCATGTCTGTTAGTATTTGTTTTATATAGTTGGGTGCACTAGTGTTTGGTGCATATGTATTTATGACTGTCATCTCTTCCTCTTGGATTGTTGCCTTTACAAGGATGTAGTATCCTTTGTCTCTTTTAATCAGTGTTGGTTTGAAATCCACTTGATCTGCAAAGAGGATAGCTACTCTTGCTTTTTTTCGTGTTCCTGTCACATGGAGTATTGTTTTCCACCCTTTAACTCAGTCTATGAGTTTCTTTTTGAATTAAGTGTGTTTCTTGTATGCAGCATATTGTTGGATTTTGCTTCTTGACCCATTCTGCCAGTCTATTTCTTTTGATTGGTGAATTGAGACTGTTAACATTGATGGTTATAACTGATATGTATTGACTTATCAATATGTATGTCATGACTTTTTTTTGTTGGATTCTGACCCTTTGCTTTAATTTCTTGCCATGCCTGATGGATTCATTTTGCTGGGCTTCCTGGGGTTGTGAACCTCATTGTCTTTTCCTAGGATATTGTCTAAAATTTTTTGAGTGCTGGTTTGGTATTCATGAAGTTCCTAAGGTGCTCTTTGTCATGAAAGTATCTTATTTCTCCATCAATTTTGAAAGATAGTTTTGCAGGGTACATCAGTCTGGGTTGGAGGCTGTTTTCCTTGAGGGCTTGAAATATGTCATTCCAAGCTCTTCTTGCCTTGATGGTTTGCATTGAGAAGTCTGCTGTGATTCTGATGGGCTTTCCTTTGTATGTGATTTGTTTCTTTTCTCTAACTGCTTGTAGAAGTTTGTTCTTCTGTTGGGTTTCTGGAATCCTAACTATTACATGCCTATGTGTAGATTTTTTTTGTTCAAGGCCAGTTGGAGTCCTATATGCCTTGCTTATCTGTATGTCAAGTTCTTTTCCCCTGCTTGGGAAGTTTTCTGCCATCACTTCTGTGAACAGTTTTTTATGTCATCTGCACTCTCTCCTGTTTCTTCATTGATTCCAATCAGTCATATGTTATTCTTCTTTGCATTGTCTAGCAGCTGCTGGATTGATTTCTCATGGTCTGTTACTATTTTAAAGCAATTGTTCTTTTCCTGGTCACTAATGGCAATCTTATCTTCTATATCTGAAATTCTGTTCTCACATTGGTTCACTGTGCTGCATAAACTTTCAATGGAGTTTTTAATCTCCTGGAAATCTGTTTGCATCTGTTTTATGGATTCCATTTGTTTCCTGTGTTGGGATTCCATCATGTTCCTCAGATCCTCTATTTTTTTATGTATGCCCTCTCTAGATTTATGAATCATGTCTTGCACTGTGGGCACAATCTCTGCTGTTATCTGAGAAATTATTCCTGATTTCTTTTTTTCCAGATCTTCTTTTGTGGCCAGTTCAGGGAGTTCAGGTGGCTGAGTATCAGATTGTTCCAACTCATTTCCCTTTGGGGTTGCTTTAGGTGATCTGGAAGTCTGGTTTTGAGACTTGTTTATGTGTCTTCTCATTTCAAAAGGAGTGGGTGCTGCTGGAGCCCACATGGCTTACCTCCTCAGTGCTGGGGGCAGTGGTATGGCAGCTTGGAATCTTCCTCTTTATTTTTGAAACCTGCCTTAGGCCAAGCAGAGTAATTCTAGTAGAGGGTACAGAGTGGGAAAAGCCAAGCTGCAGATATTGGTGGTAGATGGAGTTCTCTATGACCTTCATTTCTTCTCACTCCCAAAGTAGAGCTCCCACTAAGAAAGAATACTGGGCTATAAGATATAAAGACCACCCCATTTGAGGGGTCCGTTTTGTCACCTTTAAAGTCTGACAGCCCCCCTTTGATATGCGGTATGTATTATTTATGCTTAAAGAGGATCCAAGTTACCATCTAGGCAAGACTATAAAGTTTAATACAGTATAAGGGAAAACTATATTTGACACTTATGGTAATCTCAACTCAATTCACAATCATCCAAGTATTTTTGTATAGCTATATACATGAAATTGACTTTCATTTATGGAACATTCATAGAATAAGAGGATTCCTATATACCATTGTGAGCTAACAATAATCAATGTCTAGGCATCTGTTACATTTCAAATATACACAAGTGCTAGGTAGTTTTACATGTTTGATTCTTACAGAATGCTCTGAGGGTTTTTGTTTTGATAGATGAGGAAACATGTTCAAAAAAATACAACTAACAAATAATACATTGGTACTAAAATTTAAATTTTCTGAATCTAAACATAGTATTTCTACTGGAAGTTTGTTTCTAACATTAATGAATACCCTCTCTAGTTTAAGAACTAGACTAGCACATAAACCATAACATCAGGTACAATGAAACAAATAATCACAAGAAAAGTATGAACAAAATCTACATATCAGCTATACCAACTACATCCATATTCATATTCTAACATTGTGTTAAAAGCTGTCTAAATAAGTAAAATCCGTGGTGGGAAGTCAGTTTTTTCCCCCTCAGAAAACAAAGGATTCAAAAATCAAGGATTCTTTGAACATCCTTTCAGCCTCTTTCTTTCTTTTTTTTTTTTGGTACCAGGGATCGAACTTGGGACCTCACGCTTGCGAGGCAGGTGCTGGAACCACTGAGCTAAATCCCTGGCCCTGAACTTCTTATTTTAATCTTGGGTTTTAAAGGACTTTGAGAGCTAGGATGAATTACCCTATATGTATATTTATTGTTTTGTGATTTTTAAAATTTCTGATAGCACCTATTAACAATATTATCTATTATAACACTTTATTTCTATAGTAAAATCACATTTCTTGGAGGAAAGGGTATTCACTAAAGTACATTGGCCTTTCCTTTTTTTTTTCTGGGAGATTTTATTCAATATATAAAGGTCAGACAGTAGAGATGGGGACAAATGACTTCAATGTTTATTAGTAGATCAGGAAAGCATCAAAAAGCAAGGGTCTATCAATGAGACTGACTCATATGTGTAAAAATGGCTCCTTCTACAACTTTTCAGTGATAAATTCTTGGCCACATACTGAACTTGTGATGTTTTAGTGCACAACAACTTTGTTCCACACAAACATGTGAACCTCAACCTAAACTGCCTTTTAGGCCAGTGGTTAAAGAGTAACTTGACAAATGACATTAACAGCTGTTACTTGCCCTATAATTGAGTATATTACTATGGAATGTCTCGCATTAGGAATTTAGGCAATTATATTATATGACAGACAGACACTATAAAAATGTAATTGCTGGCCGGGATTTTATCTCAGTGGTACTGCATGTGCCTCACAAGCACAAGATGCAGAGTTTGATCCTGGTATCCCCCCCCCAAAAAGCAATTGCCCCATATATGATTAAGATACTATTACTCCTCATGCCATAACAAGTTACACTAAGTCCATATAATCCAGTTATACAACACTAGAGCAGGGGGCTCTCATAAGCCTAAAATGATACAAGTTTACTTCCAGGAGCTTGTGCAGGCTAAAGTCTTCATGCAATAGACAAGTTGATTTTTAGTTGTAGAAGCACAATACCTTAGTGGATTGTGATCAGTCAAGTACATTGCAGGTAATTTGTTTCTAAATCAGTTAATTAAATTTTTTAAATAATGCCCTTTAAGAAATAATAAAGTAGAGGATATTCATGCCTTCCTGTTCCCACAGAATAGAAAATCAAGAGGACAGTCAACCAATGACCAACATATCCTTAACCAAGGATATTTCTGTCACAATGTGTTCTACACATGAACTTTGTGGTATAAGGTCACAGAAAAAAAAAAAGATAAGTTAAACTGCCTCAGTAGAACATTGTAGACAATGCTATGTATTTATATAGGCAACACAGAAAAAGTGATAAAAGCTTCCAAAGAATGATGAAGAAAGATGACCCTGAAATTAAGTAAAGGAATTGGGAATATGATCTCTCTTCCAGTAATTCAGTTCATTCCCCAAAATTGTGTGGTTTCCTAAGTGAAAGGTCTGTTCTCTCCTTCCTTTCAACTGTGTGGGCTGGGAAATTTCAGCTGGACCATCAGCATGTACTACGCTGCTATGGTTTTGGTGAAAGGTTCCATGCAGTTGAGTCACGAGTTAGTAAGCTGGGAGCACAGTGTAAGGGTGCTACAAATCAGGGTTTGGCAATCCAGCGTGTCAGCCAGATCTCACCTGCTGCTTCCTTTGTGCAACCTTACACGCTGAGGCTGTTTTTCACTTTTTTAGACAATTGAAAAGAAACTCAAAGGGAAAGTAACATTTCATGACACATCAAAATGATATTGAAATGTCATTAACCATAAACAGAGTTCTGTTGGAACAGTCAGTGTCATTCTCATTCAGAGCTGTCTAAGCTGTTTTTGTGTGATAATGGCAGAATGAGTTAATTGTAACAGCAACTATGTAACTTGGAAAGTCTAACATGTTTACACTGGCTCTTTATATTTAATACACACTGATTCTGCTATAAATATTGAACTGAAAAATAAAAGGTCAACTCTGATGACTCTTCTGCCTAGACTTGTACCAAATGACTAAGATTAGGAAGTGAGAGGGTTATTAACTCCAACTTCTTTCCCACAAGAGCTCCTGCCTCATTTCCAATGTTATTTCAGTTTGCAAATTTATTAATCCTCTTTCCATCACTCTAAATGAATGTAGTTCAAAGTAAGTGGTGCTTGCAGAAGAATTTAACAACACTTTTGTGCAGCATCATCTTACAAGTTGGGGATCAGGGCTCATTACCTTAGGTGGTCCGAATGCATGTGGCTAATGTAAATTAGGTCTGCTTTGCACAGCCTCTCTAGCCAGTCAGATGGAGGCTCATGGAGTAACCACCATCCTCTGGCAAACGCAGGACCAATTAACCAAGGATCAAACACCATTCTCTTGTCTCCCAATTTGAGGTCCATGCAGGCATGAGTGAGATATGTTACCTGTTAGAAGAGAGTGAGCGTTCTATTACTCAGTCATTGCTGGTCAGCTACAGTGAACTGAAAGGTTTGGCCTGTTTCACTGACCAGTCAGGTTGGAGAACTTTGTTGCTAAGCGACAGCAGCAGAATCGTAGGCTCAATTATACCACAATAGGAGCTTTGAATAGGACACAATTCCCAGCAGCGATTATGACTTTGCCAGAACAGAAATTCTCACGATGGATTTAGGTATCAAACCAATTGATTTATCTAGTTTAAATTATCTATTTATCTATTTATTTGATTATCTATTTAAACTTATTCCTAAGTACTTATTTATGGTCTGTACTGCAGAGTATCTTTTGGAACCAGTCCTTCAAAACACAATGAGATATTATGATAAGTACTTGGTGATTTAGATGCCAGAGAGGCTGTGAATGGGAATGGGAATGAGTGATTTGAAATGAGCTGGGTGGGTGGGACAGCCATGCAGAGGAGACTGACAACCAGCTAACAGGCATGCATGGCTTGCTCCTCTAATTGCTCCTCTAATTCATCTGCTAACTTACCCCTTCACCTTCGCCAGGGTCACCTGAGACAGGCTACAAAGATTTACAGATACATGCAGACAGAGAATTCCAAACCCCTTCCTGTGCCCTGCCCTCCCTCGCTGTGGTGTCCATAGAGAAGGAACGTGGCCGTGGCCGGCAGCAGAGACACCTAACAATACCTCCAATGTGAAAAGCCAACAGAGCAGGAGAGGAGAGGTCAAAGGATCCAAGAATTGTATATTATGCCTGTTTGGAGTAGGTTCCCATTTGTTTCCTCAAAACACAATTGCCCCAAGAGACACAAGATTCCCATTACACAGAAAAACTACATTTTTCATCACCTCTCCCAAACTACTGAAGAATACGGTCTGAAAGAAACTGTCTTCTAAAGCTGGAAAAATGCATAAGAAGGCTCACAAAAGATCTCAGGACATGGTGTAGGAATAGATAACTACTCATCTGCTGTGGTTTGTCCCCCAAAGGTTTGTGTGTTGGGGGAAGCTTGGTGCTCAGGGTGGTGGCAGTGAGGTGATGGTGAGGTAGGATGAGAAATAAAACTAGGTTGAAAGGAGACCGGTAAATCAAGAATTTAAAATCATACTTTTAAGAAAAACTACAGCTTCAAGACAACCTCTTCTCTTGCTTTTGGAGTCCACCCTAGCTTGTGACTTCCTCGCTCCATTTTTTTTTTTTTTTTTTTTTTTTTTTAGTACCGGGGATCGAACTCCAGTCCTTGTGCTTGCGAGGCAAGCAGCAGAACCACTGAGCTAAATCCCCAGCTCCCTTGCTCCATTCTTACAGAGACTAGTGTTAAATTCCTAAAGGCTCTTTTCAATAATCTGCAAATTTCCAGTCACTTGGCCCTTTTCACCTGCAAACTGCTTTTTCCTCCAGCCCAGAAAGCAGCTGGATTAGAGACAGCATGTCTTAACTTCAAACATATCTCTACTTCAAACCCATATAGGTGGCTTGCACTGGAACCTGGCAGAGAGTGCGAATACACAGCAGAGATCACTCACATTGAAAACAGCCTTTAAATGTGCTCTACCCTGGCTTGTAATGTGCCTCATTTCTGTGAGCACCCACATTCCACTCTTGAGTGTGTCCTATATCTCTTATATCTACCTCTTAATAAATCTTTCTCATACCTCTTTTACTGCTGTGTTGTAAAAATTATTTTTCTGTGATGGGAGTCAGCAAACCTGCATACTTATTTTAAAGGGGTGGATTAAGTTCCTTATTTCAGCCTCAGGGATGCTCAGACCCAGCCTGTGACAGTGGGACTTTTAAAGGTGGGGCCTAGAAAGAGGTAATTGGGCCACTGGGGTATCACCTTGGGAGGAGTTAATGTAGTTCTTGCAGGATCAGTCTAGTTTCCCTGAGAATGGGTTGTTACAAATTAACCTGGCACTTCCTCTGAACCCTTCTTCTGCCACTCTTGCATACGCTCCTGTTGTTGTGACACTGCCTACCATGAAGCCCTTGCCAGAGCTAAACAGATGCCAGCACCATGCCCTTGAACTTCCAGAGCTGTAAGCTAAATCAACTTCTTTTTGCTATAAAGTATCCAGTCTTCAGTATTTTGTTACAGAAACAAAAAATGGACTAATACACTACTCTGACAGTGATCTAGCATCAAGGTTAATTTCTGAACTTTCTTCAGTAGCTTTGCATGACTTTTCTTTGGGGCTGCCACCAAAACCTTTCTCTCCTAGATAGATAATATATATTATATATAGCACATATAATATATATTTATGTATATTCATTCTTATTCTTAAAGAACATTATAATTTTAATAAAAACATTATAATAATAACATTATAATTGTAATGTTTTCTTACCTGTACTTCCCCAAAAGCCAAATCTTCAGGAGACCTGGGATCTGAATCCCAAGGGTTTGGAGGATTCAATTCTAGAAGTAAAAGCCCATTGTTTTCATCCATTTCAACAACTAGAACCAAAGGAAAGTAAATCTGGGTTAGAAATAAAAATGACTTTTAAAAAGTATCCCTGAAATAGAAACATGTGGCCCAAGTACCCAAAGTGCCACAAACTGAAGGAAAATCAAAACCAAAGGCAGCACTCACTGGAGTCAAGCAGTATTAGCCCAGATAACAGCTGAAGACAGATACCAACTCATTTCCTGATTCATATTACAGCTAAGGCAGTAAAGAGACCTTGGCTACATTAGGACACACAACAGAATCATATGCTGGGACACACTCACATACACACACACACATACACACAACTAAATGAACAACAGAGATGGTTCAAGGTGCTATGAGGGTATTTAAGAAGAAATATCTAATCTGCTTATAAGAGCCAAGCAAATTTGAAATAGAAATAATCCCTCAGTGGGACTTTGAGATGGGATGTTTGAGGAGACAAAAGAAATCTAATGGTATGAGAGGAAAGAGATGGGGGAATAGTGTGTGTAAAGACACTGAGGCAAGGAGAATTCGGTAATCACAGTTTGGTCAGTGATGACCTAGGAAAATGATGTTAGGTCAGACAAGATATATAGGTTGGTCAGTGTAGGTCAAAATGAACCCTAGATACCATGCTGAGTCATTTGGATTTTATCTTATAACACTGAAGGCTCAAAGAAGCAACTGTGGCAGGGCCTGTTACTAGCCTGAATGAAATCCATTGTCATCTTTCCTACTATAGCATTCTGATTTTATTAAGAATAGTGATATGTCTGTCTATGACAAGCCTATCAGGATTTCCCAGGCACCTTTGCAATCATGAGTAGCCATACAAACAGCACATATATATATATATATCTGGGCAGTTCTTCCAGTCTTCTGTGAATGGCGGCCCAGCAGTGTGATTTCCTGCTCCATTTGCCCTTCAACTCCCTCTCCTCCTTGTGTGAAACTTGGTTGCCACAGCTGTAAGAACAGGATCCATCTTGACACCCCGAGGAACGAGGCCACAGACCAAGGATAACAAAGCAAAAGGATGGAAGGGGCCCAGCACCATGAAAAACCATAGAACAGCCATGCTGCCCTGGACAGACTGGTTTCCAATCTCGTGTGAGGTAAGGAAACCACCCTATATGATCAGACCACTTTCATTGGGTTTTCTGCTAGATACAGCCAAAAGAAACTCCTCATTGCTTTAGCAAGAGAGGAATAAAATTAGTTTTAGCCCATTGTGAGCACCAGGAAGAGGACCAATGGGAGGAAGCAAGACCCTATTAAAATTATATGTGAGGAGATCCAGCAGCACAGCGCGGATGGGCATGGCTATGGGACTCATGTGGCCTTGTTTGAAGCCTCATTTTCTCTCTGATTCATGGGTGATCTTGGACAAGTTACTTGATTTTCCATTCTCCAGTGTTACCATCAACCTTTGCTACTTCCAAGGATAGATAATCCTAGTAAGTGCAGCAATTGCATTATTGCTAAACAAGACTTGGGCAGTCGCTGTTGACCTGTGTCCCTACCTTGTACCCAGTACCCTCAAAGTATACAAAATTGCTTTATGTACACTTTCTAAATGAATACGAACTATACTTACTATGGGGCAATTGTCTATGGAAGAAACTGAAGTAAAAACTATTATAAAATGAAAACAAAGACTCATCTGTCAAATTTCAATTTTCTGCATTACTTGAGGGAACCAAAACAAGCAAAGGATTGACAATGTAAAGATTTCCCTTTACGAAAGTCTGTTTGTTATCTTTCCCTCTTCTTAGTTTCACCATCTTGGTTCTATACTTAAATTCTCCCTCTCTTCCCTGACAAAACCATGACTCACTTAGACAATCTGCATGGAGAGCGCTCTCTGGTTACCAGAATGCTCGGTCCCTGACTTCATTAGGGATTCAGATGTCACCTAATCAGAGAGGGCTTGCTTTCATCGTCACTTTCTTTTTCTTTTTTTGGAGGGGGGTTATTTTACCTATACCTAACTTTAGTTGACACATAATAATTGTATATGTACACAGCGCACAGTATATATGTGTGTGTGTGTTTATTGTATATACGTATATTATATATATATATATATATATCACATATGCACACACACAGCATAGTGATCAGATCGGAGTACTTAGTATATCCATCACCTCAAACTCTTATTTTTCTTTGAGTTGTGAACATTCAAAAATCTCTACCTAGTTTAAAATATACAATCAATTATGGTCTAGTGTAAGTATCCTACTGTGTATAGAACACTGTAAGATATTATTCCTATCCAACTGCACCCTCATTCCCATTAAGCACCCAGGAAGGGCTTTCTGATCCCTCCATGCCCAACAGTGTTCTCCAGCCCACAATAGTCCCTTCCCTCCTAGACTTCTATTCCTCATTTTCTTCCCAGCCTATATCATCACTAGATCTATCATATACTGTTTGTGGTCTCTCCCTCTTACATGACAGTAAGGTCCATGAGAAGTGGGATTGCATTTTGTTTACTGCAGGATTAATCTTGTCCCAAGAACATTTTGTGGCTTTTGAAGTATTTGCTGAGATAACTGATCTGCAACCTTAATTTCTTGCGTCTCACAACTGTCTTGGGGATGCTTAGCCCTCGTTTTCAACCTGGGCACTGCTCCCGCCCAGACCTGGCATCTTAAATCAGGAAATTTAAATACAAGGTTTTCTCAACATAAGCTAAAAATGAAACATGAAACTCGAAACATGATTCCAGCAGATACTGTCCTTTGGCCCCTGCCTTCCGTCATTCCTCTATTTTCTCTGCATAGGGCATGTGCTCCCACAGACCACTCCCACAGACCCCCTCTGCCCTCTGGACTTGGCCACCAGGAGCCCCAGTGTGAACGTGGGGAGTGAGCTCAGTGAGGTGGGGCTGTTTATTTCTAAAGCTCACATTGACCTGGCCCCGCTCTGGGTGTCACTGGGTGAATTATGATACCTACTTCACATGGCTGTTGTGGTGATTCAATGAGATAATGAGTCCCAAAGTGTCCAGCACTGTGAGCAAATATCTAATAAATAATAGTGATATGTTGGCGATTGTTTTACACTTAGAGGAATGAACAGAGTTAGTGAGAATGCTCCTTGTAGGACAAGCAAAGATATAAACCAGCAGACACCAGTTGGGAAACACAGGAGTCTCCTGGCAACTTCTGAGGAAACACTTGCTCTGAGACCCACTTGTAAGGAGTGTTCTTCTTCCCACTTTTTTCTCTAAAAGATATAAAAGTGTAAGAGGAACTCTTAACTATTGTTGGGAAGCAAGCATCATTGGGGTCATTACGCTTCTTGCGCAAAGATAAACTGATTTAGTCAACAAAGAAGAGTGAATTTCTCCAAACTCCCTGTTTCTATAAAGTAGTGAGAAAGTGGTAGCCTTATTTTGACCTTGCAAACTGATGAAATCCAGATCATTTGCATTATGATTTCATACCCAGATAAACAAAGGTCATGCCCTAAAACCTTCATTAAGGAAGAGTAACTAAAATAAGGAATCAGAACTAAAATAAAAACATATCAGAAAATTACAAAAATAAAGTAATTGGTTATTGGCATTAGGAAAGCCAAGAAGTAAATCTTACTTAGGTGACTGCATCATACAAGGTAGATACCATAAATGGGTGGGTTATTTAACAAATTGTGCTGTGGCAAGTGGTTTGGTAAGTTTTCCAATTGATTAAGGCACAAAGGACAGCAACCAAGCCATGAGAATGTATGATAAAACAGAATATCAAATACAAGGCAGAGTAGGCCTGAATGTTTAACAGCAATGGGAGTAATTCCAATGGAAAATCTAAATAGATACAAATGTAAACTGAAAAAGTTGTGACATCAGAACAAAGTAGCAAGCACTTCTTGTCAAAAGGTAATTGGCAACTATTGGCATCATATGTGACAGACAAATGCAAGTAAAGACACTGAGATGCAGTTTTGTCTCAAGTGAGAAGTCTGAAAGACTAAGAGAGCCCTGAGCTCAAGAGGAGAAAATATGAGGCTGTAACTATTTGCTGGGGGTGGGAGGTGGGGTGGGGTGGAATCTGTCCATTCCAATGAATGGATGAATGGATGATGACTCCTTCATTCATTCACGTAGGATGTAAACACGAAAATGGTGTATTCATCATACTTTTTCAGTTTATGACATTTCATCTACACAAAATTATCTTTTAAATTTATTCTGCTTAGTTTCATCTCCAACTCTTATTTCACCTCCCTATAGGTACCGTTCTGAAAGCTTGTGTAAAATGTGTAATACATTGTGTCTGCATTTTTAATTTACATACAAGGCATTGGGTCCCTAGATTATTATTTCTTTTTCTTTTCTTTCACTTAAGATGCCTTGTGCACATCTTGGCCACTTCTGAGTCCCACAACACTGTACCTATGCACTTAGGCTGTTTGCCTTCAGTTTCTGCCACAACAGAATTTCTTTGCTTCCCAACAGGAGTGGGATTTATGGACCCTGGCGTGTTTATGAACCTCGTTTGATTAACTGCTGTCAGACTTCTCTGCAGAAGGGCTGCTCCAGCCACCTTCCCTCCACAGATACAACAATCTCATACCGCTGAAAACAACTGGCATCATCTTAGTTTCCAACCTTTTTTTGGTGTTACTGGGATTGGATGCAGGGCCCTTGCACTAAGCTACATCTCCAGCTCTATTTTCATTTTTTATTTGGGGGCAGGGTCTCACTAAGTCAATGAGTTGCTTGGGCTGGGGTCAAACTTACGATCTTCTTGCCTCAGCCTTCCAGAATACTGACTTCAGCCATGCACCTCACCTGCTTTATAGTTTCTGACTTCTTACCAATCAAAAAGATGAATGTGAACCCTACTCCCACTTCACTTGAAATTTTCTGATGACTAATGAACTTGTAATTTTCTGATTTAAATGAATTTAATAAGAATCTCATATGTTTAAGAGCTTTTGGGTTTCTTCTGCAAAATGCTAGTTCCTATCCCTTCTTCCCTTTTTGAGTTGCGTATTTTTATCTTGTAAATTTGCATTACTTCCTACCATATGCTAGACATTAATCTCTTGGTTATAAATGTTGCAAAATCATCTTCCAAACTGTCACATGTTTTTTATTTTGTCCATTAAGCAGAAGTTTTTAGTACTGATAAAATCATACTGATTGCTACTTTTAATTTATTACATTATGCCATGTAAATTGCACTTTTGAAATACGTATTGCCTGAAGAGTCAAAAAGTGTCACCCTATCTCTAGCTCACAAAGTATTGTCCTGTATTTTTTCTTTTAGTTTTATAGTCTTTTCTTTCACATTTAGGCTTTCAGTCCACATGAAGCCACCTTTGGGCTGAGTTTGGTAGGGGCAAGAGTTTCTGTTAATCATATTCTTCTGCCAGTAATTCAACCTCTTTACATCCTCTTTACATTTACAGCTAAAAATACAGAGAAGTTCTTATGCATCGAGACGGACTCTAGTTTTATTTTTGATAGCAAAAAAAGGAAACTATGTACAGGTTAAATTACAACAGAGAAACAGTAAAGTAAATTACATAAGCTAATATTTAATGTGAACATATTTTTAAATTATGTATATAGTCATGTACCACATAATGACATTTTGGTCAATGACAGATCACACATACTAACCCCGTACAATTAAAGCATAGCTAAAAAATTGCTAAAACCAACTAAGTGTGGTAGTGCACACCTATACTCCCAGCATTCTGGGAAGCTGAGGCAGAAAAATCACATGTTCAAGCCCAGCCTGGGCAATTTAACAACTGAGACCCTTGCTAAAAAAAAAAAAAAAAAAAAAGAAAGAAAGAAAGAAAGAAAGAAAGAAAGAAAGAAAAAAAGAAACAAAATTAAAAGGTGGGAAAGTATCTCAGTGAGAAGAGCCTGGGTTTAACTCCCAATAACACAAAAAAATTGCTATTACTAGTGAAGGTACAAATAAAGGGGCAAGAAAAAAGGAAGTGCAGCAGAAAAAAAAGAGCCCCTAATAAAATTCACAGTGAAGGATTCGGCAGAAGCCTTTGCAGACCTCAGCCAATTCCTTAAAAAAGTTTGAAAGCATGGCCCCCCAAATGGAAAGGCTCTCCTGACTAGAGAGGAGAGTTCATGGAACATTATCTGCTTACAAGCAAATCTGGGATGAAAAAACAAACCAAGCAAATCACTGTGGACATGTTTCTGAAAGGTCACCAGCTCCGGAGAGCTTGGCAGGTCCTCGGGAGCGATCCCGACAGCCTTGTCATGAAGTGGTGGCAGCTCCCTGGGCCACTCCCCCTGAAGAGACTGCAGAGGACAAGGTCACAGTTGGGGACAGTGATGTTGATCATCCTGGCCCTATGTAATCCCTAGGAGTGTGTGTGTGTGTGTGTGTGTGTGTGTGTGTGACTTAGTTTTTAACAAGAAAACTTCAAAAAGTAAAACGTAAATAATTTTAAAGTTGAGAAAAACTTATAGAATAAGGACATAAAGAAAATATTTTTGTACCAGGTGTGTTATGTATTGTGTTTTAAAGTAGGTGTTACAAAGAATCAAAAGGTTAAAAAATTCATAAAGCAAAAAAAAGTTACTGTAAGCTAGGGTTAGTTTATTATTAAAGAAAGAAAAATATTTTTATAAGTTTGGTGTCCACAGCAGCACACACACAGCAATATCCTGGGGTCTCCACACCCATCCCCACTTGTCCTTGTCCCACCTAGAGCACCTGCCAGTTCATTCACAGGAGGTGCACCACACAGTTCACACAGCTGTACTATTTAAAAAATCTTTTATGCTTTACTTTTATAGTACTTGTCTATGTTTCAATACACACACACCATTGTGTTACAATTGTCTAAGGTATTCAGCGCCACATCAGTTGTTCACGTGTTGTTTAGCAACAACAGGCTATGTCATACAGCCTATGGGTATGTAGGCGGCTACATTATCTAGATCTGTATATGTAACATTCTAGGGCAGTGATGGTGAACCATTTAGAGCTTTCAGTGATAACAAACAACCTGCTGTGGCATACGTGCCACAGTTTCGCCACCACGGCTCTAGAATGTCTTCACAATGATGAAATTGCCTACTGGTGCATTTGTCAGAACATATCCTATCATTGAGTGCTATATGACTATATGTAGAATCTGACATATCAGATTTATTATATTTTATAATATTAACAAGATTAAAAAATCAAGGTAAAAATCATTTATGTAAACAATTACAATTATTCATAAAATTAAGCCTAAGAGAAGACTGAAAAATGGGACAACTGGATAGACCAACAGGAAATAGATTTGAGCAACACTGTAAACTCACTAGACTCAACAGGTGTGCACAGAACTCTCCACCCAACACCAGGACACTTTCTTCTCAAAGGAGTGGGGAACATTTTCTTGTACAGACCATATGTTAAGCCATAAAACAAGGTTCTATAAATTTAAAGGGGTCAAAATCACACAGAGTATATTCTGTAAACACAATGAAATGAAGTTAGATATCAATAAGAGAACAAAATTGATAAACTCACAAAAGTAGAAATTAACACATTTCTAGATAACAAATTGGTTAAGGAAGAAATTAAATGAAAAATTAGAAAATACACTGAAAGAAATTAAAACTAAACATGATATGCCAAAGCTTAGGGAATGAAGCCTATAGCAGTGCATGGAGAGAACCTTATACCTGTACACACCTATATTAAAAAAGAAGAAAGAGTTAAGCCCAAATATCCTAACATTCTACCTCAATAAAATAGACTAATAAGGTAAAATAAACACAAAACAAGCAAAGGGAAATAAGAACTAAAGCAAAGACTAGTGAAATTTTTAAAAAAGAAAAACAGAAAATTCAATGAAAAAATACAGTATCTGGCTCTTTGAGAAGATAAATTCATAAATCTTTAGCTAGAATGACCAAGAAAATAGATTATTAAATTACTGTAATCAAGAATGAAAGAGAGAACATTACTATTGCTCTTATAGAAATGAAAAGGGTGATAAGGGAATACTGTACTATGAATGATAATACACCAACAAACTGCATAACCCAGAATAATTGAGGAAATTCCCAGAAATCAACAAATTAACACAACTAACCCAAATAGAAACTGAAAAATTTGAGCAGACCAAGTGTATTCAAAAAACTTTCCACAAAGATAGACTCAGGCCCAGATGGTTTTACTGATGAATTTGACTAAAGTTTCAAAGAATTAGCACCAATCTTTCAAATATCCTTTCAATCAATAGAAGTAGAAAGAATACTTTACAACTCATTTGATAGGTCAGTCATCCTGATACCAAAACTAAGCAAAGATATTACAAGAAAAGAAAACTTCAGACCAATGGTTTTTATAAATATAGACATAAATTTCCTTAACAGAATATTAACAAATGCAGTTTAGAAATATAAAAAAGGATTACACAACATGACCAAGTGGGGTTTATGTCAGGGTGATTCAATACCCCAAAATCAACCCATAATGTGATGAGTTGATTAGAATAATGTGAATAGAATAAAAAGGAAGAAACCACAGGAATATCTCAACAGCTGCAGAAGAAGCAATTATCAAAATGCAACATCATTTAATGTTAAAAACAAACAAACACTCAAAAACTAAAACATAAGGGAACTGCTTCAACCTCATAAAGAGCACCTTAAAAAACCCTCACAGCTGTTTTGTCCCTAAGAACAGGAACAAGACAAGGAAATCTGTTCTTGGTACTTCAGAAAGTGCAATAATAAACAAGACACACAGATTGGAAAGAAAGAAGTAAAACTATCTGCACAGAGGCCATGATCTTGTAGACAGAGGTGCTAAAGTACCCACTAGAAACTATTAGCCTGAAGAAATGAGTTCAGCAAGGTTGCAGGATACAAGTTCAATGTTTTGTTTTGTTTTGTTTTTTTCAATGTTTTAAAAAATTGATGACATTTCTATACATTAGCAGTGAACAATCTTGAAATTAAATTTGCAAAACAATTCTATTTACAATTGTATAAAAAAGAATAAAATAGGAATAAATTTAACAAGGAAAATACAAAGCATACTCTAAGAGCTACAAAACATGGTTGAAAGAAATTTTAAAAGACTTACTAAATTAAAAGATATTGCATGTTTATTGACTGAGAGACTTAGTAAGATGGGAATATCTCACTCAATTAACAATCCCTGTTAAAATTCCAGATGCCTTTTTTCCTCCAAGAAATTGACAAACTAATTCTAAGATTCACATGGGAAGTCAAAGAATCTATCCAGAAGAGTCAAATAATCTTAAAAAAGAAAACAAAATTGAAGGAATTACACTTCCTTATTTGAAAAACTTACTCCAAAGCTACAGTAATAAAAATAGTGTACAAATGACATAAGGATGACATATAAATCATGAAATAAAATTCAAAGTCCCGAAATAAACCCTTACATTTTTGATCAATTTATTTCCAACAAGAATGCCAGAACAGTTCAAAAGGGAAAGAGTCATCTTTCTGAAAATGGTGCTCCAGCAACCACATATGGTGAATGTTTAATTTTTTAATGTATTACAGTAAAATATATATTGCCATTAATCCTTCTCAAAATATTCCCCCTGGCTTTGACACATTTGCCATCATTCTTGGCCTTTCTGAAGCAATTCCGGAAGTCTCTTCTGGATGTGTCTTTATGAGGTATGATCCAAAAACGTGGTGAACGCTGCTGTCAGGGGCCATCCAATGAAAAAGCTGGCTTGTAAAAACATGGTAATGTATTGTCATCTAACTTATTCCCCAGTTCTGGCACTGTGTGACTTCTGCCTCTTTTCTACAGTAAGAATGACCATGAAAGGTAAATGTTTTTACTCAATTCAGAATATTGAGGCAGCCACAACAGTGTAATCAAACACATTCACAAAAGAGGACTTCCAGAGCTGCTTCAGAAAGTTGCAAGAATGATGGAATAAGTGTGTTTGAAGCAAAAGAGAGTATTTTGAGAAGGACTAATGGCACTGTGTCTTTTACTGTAATAGTTTTTAAAACTTAAATATTCACCATTTTTTTAATCACACCATGCAGAATGAAGTTGGACTCATACATCACATGATATGGAAAAATTAACCCCAAATGGATAAAAATACCTGAATATAAGATTGATACAATTATAGTACTCTTAAAGTAAAATATAGGAATAAATTTTCATATTCTTGGGTTAGGCAATGATCTTTTAAATTTCGTAGACTATACTCTAGTCTATGCTAATTAGAACATTAGATTTAGAGTTTTATACCATATACTTTCTTAGACACTAGAGGCATAAGATTAAAAAAAACCCCACAGAAATATATTGGACTTCATCAAAATTTAAAACATTTGTGGTTCAAAGAACACAAGCAAGAAAGATGGACAACAACAAGTGTTGGTGAAGATGTGGAAAAACACAAATAATCAATTGTTTCTTGTAGGAACACAAAATATGCAGTACTTTGGAAAACTGTTTGAATGTTCCTCAAAGTGAAATTCAGAGTTACCATATGGCCCAGCAATTCTTCTTATAGTTTTATAACCAAGAGAACAAATATAAAAAAAGTCCAGATAAAAAAGTGCCCAGGAAAATTTACAGTGTGTTATTCATCACAGACAAATGTGACACATCCATATGTGGTTTATTATTCATTCATTCAAAAAGAATAAAATAAAGAATGATACAGAGATTTAAGAATTGAGTTCAGCAAGATTGTAGGATACAAGGTCAATGGATGAACCTGGAACATATACCAAGTGAAAGAAGCCAGACATAAAAGACCATATATTATATTATGTCAAATAAATGAGCTATCCTAAAAAGAAAAATGCATAAAAACAGAAGGTAGACTAGTGGCTCCCAGGGGCTGGGAGAAAAGGGAAATAAGGAGTGACTGCTATTATTTACAGAGTTCCTTTTTGGAGTGATGAAAATGAAATGGAATTAGTGGTAGTGGCTACACAACACATGAATATAATATAAATCATTAAATTGCAACTTTTAAAAGGGTAAATTTTATGGTACATAAATTATTTCTCCAGAAGCGGCAGTAGCAAAGGAAGGCATCAAACACCAGAACAAAATATATCGAAACTGTCTAAGTGATGGAAAAATAAGTGAGATTCTTCTACTTTTCAGATTTCCAACATTCTAAGCATGGCCATTTTTATAATAACAATAAAACAAAATACTCACAGCTTATAACTTATCCTCAGGTGGACTAAACCCTCCTTTGCTTCCTGGGACATGGTAGGAAGTCATGTCAGTTCTGGTAGTATTAGACTGAAAAGCATTATCTTTTCCCATCCTGTGATAGTTCCTCTCTTGAAAAGGTTGAATTTCACTGGAATTTCCAGGACTTTATTTCACACCCTTCTACCAGCCCTGTAGTCACCTCTGGCCTTACCCTTCATCCACAGTGACAGTCAACACCAGCCACCACTACCACCACCCCCGCCCCATACTGGGCATTGAATCCAGGACCTTAGCACTGAGCTACATCCCCAGCCTCCCTCCTTCCCCACTTGCCCAGCATCACAGAGCCAGGACTGCAATAAGGGTGCAATAAGGGTGGCAAGGGCCACTACCTCCACCCTCAACCCCTTCGCTATAGTGGCTGTCTCTACAGGCCTTGTACAATAGACTTAGGAATTCTTATAAAAACTCCTGAGCAGCTGAAGATTTGTGGGTTATAAATTCATAAAGCTGATAGTCTATTGTCCTTTCACTTGTGCAAACTAAGAGTGTTTAAATCTAAACCTATGTGCAACATGTTTATACCAAATAAAATTGAACAATATTTGTACAGCACAATAACCAGTTCCTAGCTTCCTGAGCCAGGATGACAGACCCAGGGTAGAGTTTATTTGGGGAAATAACTTGGGTCCAGGTGTTCCTTTTGAAAGGTGGAGGGAAAAGGAACTTGTAATCAAAGCAGTTAGCAACTCTCCCCAGAGCAGTATTCCATCTCCTTGGGGCGCACCCTCCTTTCATAGGGCAAGTGGGAAAATATCTGTGGTGGCACTTTGCTTTAAAAGTTATCCGTAAACCAGGCATGGTGGTGCACACCTGTAATCCCAGCTACTTGGGAGGTGAAGTAGGAAGATCCCAAGCTTCAGGGGGCCTGGGCAAGTTAGTGAGATTCTGACCCGAAATAAAATCAAAAGGGATGGGGCTGTCAGTCAGTGATAGACTGCCTTCCTAGCAGGTGCAAGGCCCTGGATTCAATCCCCAGTATTAGAAAAAAGTCATTTGGAATTGGTCTTGCAGAGACACATGGGTGAGAATAACCTTGATGTTCCATGTCACATAGTATAGCCACAAGGATTTTAAGTCTGAAAAAATGTAAAAGTAGCATAATCAATTCTGTAGTTTAAAGGTCCAACCCAGGAAGCCTCCAGCTCAGCTGCCTTTGCAGGTAACCACTGCCAAGGCCACCTTGCTATTGTCCACATGTGTATATTCATATATATTCACAAATGGTTATACTATGTATAATATTTTAACTTGATTTTTTTGCCTTGCATTCTATAAATTTTATTTTAGTTTCTTCAATAGTATTACCTTTAAGATCTATCAGAATTAAAGTTTAAACTCCAATTTTTGTCTTGTAAACTGTCATTGGGAATGGATGTTCCTATGCCTTTTGACACACTGTGATTATTTCCCTGAGCCGTGGTCTTGGATGTGGAATTGCTTGGCCACAGGGGCCACACATTCTTAAGTGTAATAAGGAGACACTGGAGGGTTTGAGCTGGCAAATGACATGAAGCAATTTGGATCTCTGAAAGCAGAGTGGGTTGGAGCAAGCAAACTTGCAAGGGGGAAAGGGTGGAAATCACCTGGCCTGGGGCAGAGGTTTGAAGATGGGGAGGCAGTTGGAGTTGGAAGGCGTTGGGCACAGAGGCAACCTCGCTTACTACTGGTTTGGATGTGGGGCTTAAGGAAAGAGAAGACTCAAGGACGACATTTAGGTTTTGTTCAGTTGGACAGATGTGGGGCCATTCACAGAGATGGGGAATGCTGGAAGAGGAAAGGTTTTGAGGATAAGTCGAGGCTGCACATTAGGTGCTCTGTTCTGGCTGTACATTGCATTGCCTATTAGAAATTCATCTTCAGATCCCCAGGAAGCAGCTGGATCTCAGAGTCTGGAGTTCAGGAATGAAGCCAAAGCTGAAGGTGAGCTTTATGGAGGGAGTCACTGGGTAAAAATGGGGTTTGGAGCTGTGGCAATAGATGTGATCACTTAAGAGAATCACTTCAAGTTTAGATACAGAGAACTTAGGAAAGAGTTCAATGGAATTCTGACACTCAAAGTCTAGCAGGCAATGAGTCAGCAGTGGAGACTCAGAAGTGGTGGGAAACAAAGTCAGGAGAGTGTAGCAAATAGAATAATGGCTCCCAAAGATGTCTGGGAACTGAGTAAGTTAGGTGACAAAGGGGAACCAAAGTCACAGATGAAATTAAGGCTGCTAATCAGATAACCTTAAAACAGGCAAATTATCCTGGACTTTCTGGTCAGCCCAATGTAACCATTAGGGTCCTTAAAAGGTAAAGGAAAGGCAGGGCCGAGAATTTAGCTCAGTGGTGTCATGCCTGCCTGGCAAGCTCAAGGTCCTGAGTTCAATCCCCAGTACCAAAAACAAAGGTAAAGAAAAGGCAGAAGAGAAACAGGGAGAGATAGAATGACAAAAGGGCAGTCAGAGGATGCAATGTTGGTGACTATGAAGATGGAGAAAGAAAGCCTCTTTAAGCTGGAAAAGGCAGGGAAATCATTCTCCCCAGAGTCTCCAAAGAGTAATGCAGCCCTGCTGAGATCATAATTTTAGCAACAAGACCTACATTGGACTTCTGACCCACGGAATATGATGAATAATAACTTCACATTGTCATAGGCTACCAAGTTAGTGTTGAGAAGATCATGGACACAGTTTATCTTGTATATTTTCACAGAAAATTTCAGGCTCAATAAATGAGGTAATGTGTAAGAAAACAATGTCAGGCTCACTGTTATACCACACACTGTGTCTCTCAAAATTGTCATATCCTTGTTCTTAATAATCTATAAGCTTGTATTATCTACCACTTCATGTAAAGTTTTCATCAATATTGACCATCTTACTTATCTTTGCACCTGTTAAGATCTGGCACAATGTTCATACATGGCAAGGTCTCAGCAAATATTTGCCAAACCATTGAATAAATGAAAGTATTATTTGAGAAAATCCTCTATTTAGGATTTTCAATGTTGATCCCTTTTTAAGAGATCTATCATTTTAAAATCAGAATGTATCCAAAGCTTCAAGAAAGTTTGAAAATATATCAAAAAGAAGAACCACAATAACAACAATAGCAGTGTAAACTGATCAATATTGATGGTATTTACCCAGCTCGTCTTGACAGAAGCTTCCTGGAGGATTGATGTACTTCATGGTGCTCACATCTAACTTCCAGTTGTGTTTTGTACATTTAACAGACCTAGATGAAAAAGTTATACTTAGGTTTATAAAATATCATAAATAAAAATTAAACATGATTGTGTTTAAATGCATTGTTTGACAATGAAATTAGTTTACTAAACATAAAATACATGAAAAATTATCGATAGTACTCAAAAATCCAATAAAATGTAGAGTAATCAGTATGGAATTTTAAAAATCAAGATGAACTCAATGTCACTAGAATGACACATGTTAGAGATTGACAGTGACAACAGAATAAAGTTGTCTTTGAAATAGAGTGGTTTCTCCTGTGCAAGACAACTAAAAGAACACGGTCAGCTTGTCAACAAAATAGAGTAAAATGAGAATCAGTCACATCAAGGCTTTAAATGATCAAAATCATTTAAATATTTAAATATTTTAAAAATATCAAGCTGACTACAAAAACAATATGAATTCTTGCAGATAATCCTTATACATAAGTTACACAAGAATGTCTAACCTATAAAAATAAATCTAGGTAAGACCTAACTGTGACGAATACACAGAAAGAATATAATAGTACTTATTTATGATTTACAATCTCTCTGTGACCCTTAACCTCGAGAATAGTGTTCAGCTCAAGTTTTCATATTTTGAAAATTTTTTTTTACAATTGAAGATCTCAGATACAGGAAAGATTAAAAACAGTAGAGTAAAGACCAGTAGCAAAATATAGCCTCTCTGGGACCTGAAATGCAGACATCTGGAAAACAACAACTTGGTGACGAGAAAAAGATATAGATCTACAAGAATCAGGAGGGAGCCAACAGGAACACTAGAAACTACAGAGAAGCTGTAGAAATTGAGCATAAAGTAGAGAAAAGAATGAAGCAGTCTGAAACAGTAACTACAGTCCCCCGAGGAGAGGGACTATCTCCACCAACACAAGATAATCCTGGAGAGGGTTGGCAACCTCAGGGAGAAAGAATAAACTGGGCTGGCTATGATATCCCTCAAAAAGCTCATGGTTATTGTGAACTGCAAAAGCCATATGAGGTTTTTACTTTGAAAGTAACTCCTTCCACAAGGCATGGTAGAGCTTAAGAAGAAATCCATTGCAGTGCCCACCATATTTGAGATGGTTTAATCAGGAGCCATTGTGAGAAGAGGTTAATTGTTAAACTGAGCTAAAGAACATATACAAAACTATGCTTTAGAGTTTTTTGGGGTCATGGTACCACAATGATTGGGTGAGAGATGACAACAAGAGACAATCACAGAGAGGCTAAACATAGATCTTCCATGAAATTTAAGCTCAGGGTGTGAAGGTCATAGGGATCCTACCCACCATGGCAAGAAGCCAGTTGTGGGGGGGCGGCTCTGAAAGTGCTGGATTAAGTGCAGCTAGAGGACTGCTTGACCCCTCAACCCCACCCTGCTTCCCTGCTGCCTACATCCAGCACAGCACTCAGTGGTCTGTGTGCTTTCTTCAACTGCCAATGTGATTAAGGATATGCCTCACCTTAGATGGTTGCCACAGCATGGGGTGCATGGATAGAGAGGCCTCTAAAGAAGAGGGGCACCTCAAAAAACCATAGGCCATAAAGCCAGGCAGAGAAAGCAATTGGGGGACCCAGTGGGACATGGAAACTGGGAGTAGCAAAAGTGAATATAACACTAGAATGGATATCATTTACCACCATGCCCAACAGGAAAGGGGGTAGGTGCATCACTGAAAAGCAGGCACTAATTGAAGAGACCACCATGTGAGCAACAAAATCTTCACATTATATCAACCTGCAAACCTCAGTGCATGCACACATGCACACAAACACACACACATGTGCACGTGCACACGTGCGCACGCACACACACACACACACAATAGAAATATGAGAAAATAAGACCAAAAAATGCCTCCAAAAACTCCCAAACCCTCAAAGCTGAGGCATGGGGCATTGATTAAGGCAGGCTATGGGGGATCAAAACCAAACAACTGAAATATAACAAGTGATAAAAGAAGGGACCACAAAAAAACCCCAAATTGATAAAGTGATCAGTGTGCTCAAAACTGATATAACAAAACAGATAATAGATTTAATAAACAAAATGATCAGTGAGCTTAGAGAAGACATTAATTAAAAGCCAGTTGAGCTAAATAGAACAATACAAAACAGAAAAGACTGGTTTAGCAAAGAATTAGAGTCCATGAAAGGCACCAAACAGAAATCTAAGAGATTAAAAAAAAATTCTGTTGAAAGTATGGGCAACAGAAGTAACCAACATAAGAACAGATTGTCAGAAATAGAAAGTAGGGCTGATTCAGTTGACTATGTATTCCAAGATAGCACAACAACAACCTGAGAAGGTGGAAAATGGATCCAACAACTACTAGATGACACAAAGAGTAATCTTGGGTTAACTGAAATTAGTGAAAAAAATCAGAAGATGGTACAAATGGCATTAAAACCCTGTTTATAGAAATCAAAGCAGAAAACTTTCCACGTACAGGGAGAGAATTTAACATACAAATAAACAAGGCATATAGAACCTAAATAGCCAAGGTCAGTAAGCCAAAACACTTGACACAAAAATCAGATACCTTGACTCAAAAATAAGAGGACTCAACCTAAAAAAGAAAATTATACACCAATCTCTTTAATGAACATAGATACAAAGACACTTCAAAACTGATAGAAAAAAGCAAAAATCACTTATAAAGGTAAACCCATTAAAATTACAGGAGATGTCTAAACATAAATCTTAAAGTCCAGAAGAACTTGGAGCCCTGTCTCCATCTGATGAAAGCTATTCATGACAAACCTACTGGTAACACCACTTTAAATGGGAAAAAAATAGAAAGCTCTTCCTTTAAAATCAGGAACAAGACAAGGATATACTTGAACCTTTAGCCAGAGCCATCATGAAACAGAAAGAATAAAAGGAATACATATAGGAAGGGAAGAACTTAAACTATCCTTATTCACAAATCACATGATCCTCATGATCTTTATGAACAAGACCTAGGAAATTCCATCAAAAGACCCCTAGAACTGATAAATTCAGCAAGGTAGCAGGATTCAAAATCAACACAAAAAATCATTAATGTTCCAGTACACCAATAATGAACCCACTAGAAAGAAATAAGGAAAACAATATAATTCACAATACTTTCAAGAAAAATTAAATACTTGCCAATTAGTTTAAGAAGGAAGTGAAAGACATCTACAATGCATACCATAGAACTCTGGAAAAGAAAATCAAAGGGGACCTCAGAAAATTGAAAGATATCCCCTGTTTCTAGATAGGAAGGACCAATATTGTATAAATGGCCAAACTTCCAAAACTGATATATAGATTTAATACAACCCAAACAGCATTCCTCACAGAAGTAAACAATCCTAAAATTCATATGGAACCAGAAGAGACCAAAAATAGCAAAAGCAATGTTGGGCAACAATCAGCAGCAGAAGGCAGGTGTCGCAATCCTGGATTTCAAGTTATATTACAAAGCTACAGTAATAAAAACAGCATGGGGGGATGGGCTGGGGATTTAGCTCAGTGGTGCCACTGCCTTTCTCACAAGCACAAGGTTCTGAGTTTGATCCCTAATACAAAACAAAAAACAAAAAACAAAAAACAGCACAGTACTGGCACAAAAACAGACACATGGATCAATAGAATAGAATAGAGGATGCAGAAATAACCCCAGGCACGTTCTGCCAACTAATCTTTTACAAAGAGGTCAAAAACAAATGTGGAAGGAAAGATAGCTTCTTTAACAAATGGTCCTGGGAAAACTATCCATACATATGCACAAAATTGAATATAGACCAATATCTCTTATCATGTCCTAAACTAAACTAAAAATGGATCAAACATTTAAATATTAAAGCAGAAACACTCTGCTGTAAGATAAGGTAGGCAAAACTCTTAAAGACGTAGGCATAGTTAAGGACTTTCTGAACAGAGCCCTAGTTGCACATGAAATAACATCAAGAATCAACAAATGGGATCATATCAAATTAAAAAGCCCCTATGCAGCAAAGAAAAAACCACCAAAGTGAAGAGTCAACCTACAAAATGGGGAAATAATTTTGCCAAATACTCCACAGATGAAGGATAAATACTTACACATAAAGAACTAAAAAAAAAATTAGACCTCCTCCCCCCAAATAACAGATGCAATCAAGAACTGGACAACTGAAATGAATAGACATTTCTCAGAAGAAGTTGTACAAAATGGTCAATAAGTACATGAAAAAATTTTCAACATCACTGGCCATTAGAGAAATGCAAATTAAAACAGCACTGACATTCTATCTTATCCTAGAAAGAAAGGCTATCATCAAGAACTCAAATAATAAATGCTGGTAAGTCTTCAGAAAAAAAAATAAATCTTCTACAGTTTTGGTGGGAATGTAAACTAGTACAAGCACTATGAAATCTTGGAGATTCCTCAAAAGAAATAAAAACAGAAATTCCATTCAGCTCAACTATTTCTCTAATAGGTATGTCCTGAATCCTATTATAGTGATATATGCATACCCATGTTTATAGCAGGACAATTTATAATAGCTAAATCTTGGAGGTCACTTATATATTCATCAACAGATGAATGGATAAAGAAAATGGGATATTTATATACAATGGAGTACTGCTCTGCCATAAAGAAGGATAAATTTGAGTTATTTGTAGGAAAATAGATGTACCTTGAGACCATACAGTTAAGTGAAATAAATCACACACAAAAGATTAAATATTGTGTAGTTTCTCTTATATGAGCAACCCAAAATATAAAGAGCAAAATAAAAGATAGATAACAGGAAACAGGGAGACAGATATTTTGCAAATGAGAAGGGGACCATGAGATGGAGGAAGGGTAGGAGAAGGAGAAGCAAAAAAAATTAAGATGTATTATATATGTGAGCCCGCTGCAGACAGGCAGGTCTGTGGACATGGTCCCAAGGTAGCCAGTCATGCTGAAAACAACGAATCAGCCCGCACCCGGGCAGCAATCCACTGGACCCCCCCCCACACACTCCTTTGGCCTCTTCTCTGTACAGCCACCTGGTTCCACACTACAAAGACGCAGAGGACACCAGACCACCAGACCACTGTACTGGAGCTAATCAAGTTCTCAGCATTTAAAGAATTCCTGCCCAGGGGTAGGGGCTTCTGAGCCGCCATCCCACTGCTCCTGGTCCAGAGGAAGGGGCTTCTGGGCCACCAAACGTCCCACCACTCCTGGCCCAGAGGAAGGGGCTTTCAGGCCACCATCCCTACCACCACTCCCGACCCCTGTCCCACCTCTCCCAGCTCAGAGGAGGTGAGCCGCACGGACACCAACAGCAACCCCCTGCCCCCCCAGTCAAAATGAGAAAACATGTAAATAAGTCTCAAAACCAGACTTCCAGATCACCTACAGCAACCCCAAAGGGAAATGAGATGGAACACTCTGATATTCAACCACCTGGACCCACTGAACTGGCAAAAAAAGGGGATCTGGAAAAAATGAAATCAGAAATAATTTCTCAGATAACAGGAGAAATTGTGCTCCTAGTGTAAGACATGATTAATAAATCTAGAGAGGAGCTGAGGAACATGATGGAATCCCAACATAGGAAACAAATGGAATCCATAAAACAGATGGAAATACATTTCCAGGAGATAAAAAACTCCATTGAAAGTCTACACAGCAGAATGAGCCAATGTGAGGACAGAATTTCAGACACAGAAGACAAGATTGCAATTAATGACCAGGAAAAGATGTATTATGTATGTGTACTAACTCCCCACAATGAATGCAATCATTATGGACCACAAGCAGGTACTAATAAAAATAAAAATTTTAAAAGATTTCAGATTGTGGTTGTTAGATAAAATACATGATACTCACTAAGGTATGAATTTCAAATAAAAAATGAATAATTTTAAAGGTAAGTGTGCCTCACACAATATTTAAGATACATTTATACTAAATTTTTGTTCACCTATATATTAAATATAATTGATGAATATTTTTTTTTATTTGCCAATTCAGCCATATTTCAAAATAAGCATCAAACTGCAACCAACCAGAATGGTTAGTATCTTTCGCCAATCGACAAAAGGAAAGTTCCCGGAGCTTTGAGGGGTGGTGTGCTTACAGATAGTCTATCAACTGTTCAACTTCTTTTCTTGATTTTGGTAGTGTTTATGGTCTTTCTGTTAAAAGTTAAAGAATTTTGAACCAAGAAATATTTCTCGAATCAGAAGCATCAACTTTTTAAAAAACTGAAAACACCTACTTTAACATATCTGTGAAGTGTGGTAACATTTCTGAGCTTCATAGATCCAGAATTTTTAAATGTTCTTTTTTTAATTATAAGGCAAAATATGTATTCCACACCTCACTTTATTAAGGATTACTTTATGACACCTCCTTTTTCATTAGTGAACAGCAAGCAACCTTTCAAAAATTAAGACAAAACGTTCTGCCACCACTGCTAAACATGCAGGGCCCTGGAAGGTGAAACTGCCAGGACTCTGTGCTCCTGGGTGGCAGGTATAGCAGTACACACACGACAGGCCATGAAAACTTCAGACTTAACAAATGAGAAGCACAGTTCATAAGATTTGTTGACCTTGGTTATATGTCAAGAATGGCAGGTCGATTGGAACAAGTAGGTCACTATTCTTGCTGAATCCTGGAAAAGACAGATGAATGACTGCAAAGAGAAGTCAGGTAGAAATACTGGGATGCAGAGACATACATGGAGGAGTGTAGTATGTAAGTTCCTGCAGAGATGCACTTTCAAGGCATAAAAGCTCAGTGAGCTGCATGTGGGAATGGAGTCAACCAAGCTAGCCCCTCCTTCAGGACAGCGAAGAGAATGGGGAATAAAATGGAACAAAATTAGCATCAGTTACCCCCATGGCTTTGGAGGAAAGAGAAAGGCTAGGGTGTGGTAGAGAAATCACTGTACTTAGATAACCAAGCTACTTTCAAAACCACTGTGAAGTCTTGCAAATAATCCCTGTTCATAAGCAATACAAGAAGCTTAGGGTATAGTTCATGATACTAATGAACATTTATTGTGTGCTGACTATATGCCACCAGAAGACCTTCTCTTAAGTAACTTTTGTATATTTGACATTTCATCCTCTCAGGAACTGGACAAACTAGATAATGATCTCGTCTTCACTTTATAAATGAGTGGCCTGTGCCCCAGAGAAGCTGTGAGGGTTGTTCTAGGTTGTTACTAAGCTGGTGAGTAGAAGAAGCAGCACTCTAACCAGGAAGTTGTGAGGCGAGATCACATATTAACCGCTAAACCTCAAAACCTCCTTAAATGGTCAGCCAATAAACCTTTGTGTGAAAGAGCTAAGAGAAAAGAGAAACCAGAATCTTAAAACTACAACAGGTAGAAAAGAATGTTGACACCCTGATTGCTGCAGAAGTTTATCAGACATAGCCATGTCTGAGGCTTCCCTGGCCAGAATTCAGAGAAAAGGCAGTAAGTGACCAACCTGGCTGTCAGCCCATGACTTGCAGGTTCTCCTAGAGCAGACCTGCCAGCTAAACGTATGTCCTATCATATGCTTTGGACATATTTACCCTAAAAATACATTCACTATTTATCTGAAATGCAAATTTAATGGGGCAGCCATGCTTTCCTTGCCAATCTGGAAACTCAGCAGGGCCAAACAAACTCCAGGTGCATCAGTAGTAAACATTTAAAAATCTAAGAATACATGCAGCTGGGCCATGAAACTATCTGTGTGGCAAAGGAAGTCAGTATACAGGTATGCAAATGTTCTAGACCTAAGTGATTTTCTTTTGTGCAACTATAGCTGGGAATTTTTGAAAAACGACACAGTTCCCTCGGAGAACACCAGCGCTGACTGCCCACAAATTCCCTGAGAAATAAAATTGGTGACATAATGGAAGAAAAGTGCCCAACACTAATGGCTAAAATCACATGGATTAAGTTGGGCTGAAGAGAACTTTGAAAGGTGGGGCTAACAACCACTCAAAGACAACAGAACAGAAGCCTGAAAATCTTTTCAGGCTCCTCCAGAGCCTTATAGCAGCATTGCCATCTCTTCAGCAGTCATTGAAAGGAAAACCATTCTGTCTCAGCACTGCTGCTGTGCTCTAGAGAGGCATGCTGGATTATGGTGGAGGACAGCAAAAGCATTAGCTCTGCTAAAAAATGACCAGAAGAGTCGTTAGTGAGGGCAGGGCCAGCTGGGCTTCTGCCACTTTTGTTTTGTAATCACAACTAGGCTGCCAGGAAAATCCTCTCTGCTTTCCAGCAGGGTTTGGAAATGTGTGCCCTGGCCCACCCCTCTCAAGCTCCTGGGGGACAAGGAGAGGGGACTTCTAGGAGGTGACTGTGAGCCCTCCCCACGTACAGCCAAACACTCAACACAGAAATGCATGGAAACTAAACATTTCATTCTGTATCAAGCTGAGAATAAGTTCAGGACAAAAAACTAAGCCCAACCTACAGTTCTGAGATCAGAGAGATCCTAAATGAAGAGTTAAAACTTTCAAAACTACTACAGGAAACAATCGGCTGATTGGTTCATTTTAAACTTCTAGATGAGTACAATGCCAGTAGGGTTGCCAATGAGAAAGCAAAAGATGCTTGGTACCTTCCATCTAAATCCTCAATGTCTTTTATGAACAGGCCTCCTTGGTGTTTGCACAAATTCTTGCATGCCTTCAGGTCACCCTTATTCTTGTACAAGATATAGTCTTTGCCAGTGCTCTTATTTCGAAAAAAATTGATTCCTTCTTTGAGATTGGCAACTTCAACAGGCGACAGATACAGCAAGGTCTCAGTTGTTTGATTCAGGCTATGAAAAGACAAGCATTTCAAAGCGAACATTAATAATATCAGGTAGGATCATTGGGAACTGACAGCTCACAGCTCCTCCTCCAAGCACCCAGGCTTAGTGGTCACCTAGTGGGGCCCTGCCTTCCCCCTTCCAATGATGCATTCTTCCTCTGAAGGTTCCTCTTTTCTTTCCTAAAGAACCCAGACATTTCTCACTTGCCTGTCCATCCTCTGCCGGCTCCTGGGTATTTCCAAAGAGTAACAGTTGCTCTTTCCGTTTCTGTCGCTCTTTTGCTCCCACAAGGTGTCAGTCTGCCTGCAGAGAGAATGTTTACCCCAGATCACTATTTCATTTCCGTTAGTGCTATTTCCTCCCTGTACCACACCTCTTTGACAGCCTGACCCTGTCTATCTTCTGTCCCAAGCAGCTGCAGCGCTTTCCCGGGCTCCCACTTTTGCCCTGTGCTCTGACTGAAGATAGCTCCCTTCCTTCATCTCTCACCACCATCTATCAGCCTTGAGGCCCCTCCAGATATGGCCTTGAGCCCCTCCCAAGTGAGGTCCAGCATGCTGCGTGTGCACCCTGCCCTGGAAAAGGCTGAACACAGCACCTAGGAAGCTGCCTGCTTCCTCACACAGGGAGACTCTTAAAGTACTCAGTGTTGACTCTGAGTTTTCTCTCCCCACCACTTAGCAGACGTGGTATGTCCTCACGAGCTAGCTATTTAACAAGTTAACCCTCCCGTGACACTCTGTTTGAGTAACTTACAAAAAGCTCCAGCAGCAAATGAAGCATTGGAGCTTTTATATTTTTTCAACATTTCAGATTTCTCAAAACCCTATTGATAAAGAGACACTCTTTGCAATGCAATGCTGAATGGAATATCAACTTTGTCAAGAGGGTTTTCAAAATATATCTTTTTGCATAACCATGATACAAAATCCAGATGCATATTGTTTAATTTTACCTTTTAATCTAGACTGGCAGTGTCCAAAGTTATCTTCTCCTGTTAACTTAAAATTGGTTTTGGAGCTCAAGCATGCTTCTCACACTTTTACTTTCATTTTAAGAAGTACGGAATTTTCTTAAACAGAAAATAAAAACAGCTGTTCTTCATTTAACAACCTACCTGTTTAACCACTGTTTGTACTTAGGATGGAGGCATGCTGTTCAGACACATGACCCGCTGCTGCCACTGTACATCTGGTTTATAGAGCTTCAATGTCTTTTTTTGTATGTATACCTTGTTTCAACCACACTGTATTTTTTTCTGACTGTACTGTATAGTACAGTACTGTAGTTTTATGTTCTGTTATACATTATAGTACTGCATGTAAGAGTTATGCAAATAAAACAAAGTCATCCAACTGGAGTTTCCTTTGACCATTACTTTATGCTGAATATTGTATTGTACGTACTGTATACAATTCCTCATTTAGTGACCAATTCAGTTAACAACCTTATTGCAGGAACTGAACTCAATCGTTAAATTAGAAACACTGTAATTGAAAAATATGCCTGCAAGGGGAATAGCAAGCTACTTCCAATCCTAAATTGGGGAAGGTAACTTTGTAATTATGACACCCCACCAAGCACATTTAGCTATGAACTCTAGTAGATTAGTCCACCGATAAGTATAGCACCTCTATGATCTAATCATCTCTCCAGGAGTTTCTTAATGCAGTCATATTGACAATTAATGTGAACTGGTTATAGTGTGGAAAGTGATCAAATATGTTACATGCATATTTGAAAATGTCAAAATCAAATGCATTATTTGTTTCATTAATATGCATGAATTAAACATGTATACATAAACTCATATATATAGGAGCATAAATTTTTTTTTTTTGCCTTAGACTCTGAAGTGACTTCACATGGACCTGGAAATAGTTGTAGTTAGTTCATTGTGCTTTATCATACCAAGCTTGGAATCTATCACAGAACTCTGGCTGTTTAATCTATTCAATAAAATAAAACAAAACATCTGAAGAGGTTATCCTTTTACATTTTTCATTATTCCAGGAATTGCCTCTGTGCTTACTTTGGCTTAGTATTAAATATTTGAACTCACAAAGTAGAGTCAAAAAAAGATTAATGAAGCTTATAATGGATTCCACTCAGGTTCATTGAAAATATATTTTTGAAATAATTTTAAGTCATTGTGAACAGAA